>NC_137434.1:24229131-25429131 GCF_964374335.1 Astatotilapia calliptera | reverse complement strand
AATTTTTCTGGGATTTTGGCTTTGCTGCCAGGTGTTTCATTTATATGGCCATAACTGGCTCAACAATGAATCCACTTGATTGGTTTGCAAAGTTTGAAAGATAATGAGAGCACAGTTTCTCTACTTTTTACCATATTTTGCACCAAGAAACATCGTCCTGCAAGTCGAATGAAATAAATAGATCACGTCATTAAAATAGTCTGAAGTGAAAGAACTGAGCCAAATATATAGCATTTTTTCTGACATTGGCATTACTGATTGCTGTTTTAACACATTTGTCTGACTTGTAGCAGTAATGTTTTTCGCTGTAGTGATAGTACACTGAGTGAATATGAAAAAGTTGGACACATTTGTGAAATTGCCCTAATGTTTCTTAAGGCATCCCAGGCCGTATAAATGTGTCCAAATTATATATACAATATTTTATAATAAAATGAAAAATGATGATGTTTCTTTTAGAATTTTAATGATAGCAGTGGTTTTACTGGGCTGGTCCACTTGAGATGAAATCGCAGTGATGTCCAGGTACTGCATACATGTTATATGTGAGCTATATACTAAAATGATAGAGATTGCCTGCGACTACTTTCCAAATAAGAGAGACATTTTCTTTTATAACCTCCTAGTTAGCAGGACAATTTTCACTTTGTCATCTCTTCTAAAATCATGTTAAGTGCCTTGCAGCATTTTTCAGATTCAGGCCTTAGTCACCCAGGCCCAGACTTGGCGAACACTGGCAACCTGTGGTCACTAGGGGAAAATTCTTCTTCCCCAACCAGTTGGCTGGTGGTTGCTGGAGGTTGTCATCACCAGGTGAAATCAGTCACAAAGATGGTGCTGCACCAAAAATCTCCTTGTGATTAGTTTGGTTGGTAGCAGGTTGCCGCGGTCACCTGCAGTTTGCACGGAAAACGCCAACTTCTTAGCAAGCACTTGCTATTTAGTCCTCAACCTGGAAACGGAGAGCATTTACTACCAAAGTAAAAGCTGCATATTGTTTCAGCGATAAACTCATTTCAAAAGGCACAAACTGCTTTTAACGTGAATGTTGTTCTTTTCTGGTTTGGTTCATACAGTTTCACTACAGCTCAGAGAGTAAATGGTGTGTGTTTTCAGACAAGTTGGCGTAGGGTTAGATGGGCACTAATCGGTATCTTGACCTTGTAAATTTTTTCAGTTATTGTATGATTGTGTATCAGACAGGTTTTTAATTTTGTGAACACCTCATGCCAACATTTTAATACACAATGTGGGTGTCTTACTGGCTTAGTCACATAAGATTTGTCCAATGTAAATACAGCAGTTTTTGGCTCTATGCCCTTTTCCCCCCCCAAAGTCATTTCTGTCTGTCTCTTCACTGCGAACATGTGGTGGATGTGCCAGAAACTT
This sequence comes from Astatotilapia calliptera, assembly GCF_964374335.1. Classification (NCBI taxonomy): domain Eukaryota; kingdom Metazoa; phylum Chordata; class Actinopteri; order Cichliformes; family Cichlidae; genus Astatotilapia; species Astatotilapia calliptera. Next base: position 25,427,742 of record NC_137434.1, on the reverse strand, counting down.
GTTTTGTCATCAATGGATTTCACTTCTTTGGAACAGAGTTAATCCCTCTACCTGGAATAATTGATTTTTGTTTTCTTTGGTAAATAGACTCTTAATGTATCTGAAGAAGAAACTGGATAAAGTGCTCATTAAAGTTCAAGTATGTTTAAGTGATGACTCACCATTAACTTTTGGAAAAGGGAATTTTGTTCTGTCACATTTGTGCGTCACTTCGTGTGGGTGTGTTCTCTATAAGTGCTGATATAAGTGCACATCTACTTGGTGAAGAAATGCAGTAAACAGAACACAAGAAATGTGCTAAGTTGCTCAAACCACTATGCATTTGATTAGATTTATCAAAACTTGTTACGCTGTTGAAGGGGTCTTTGGCTTGCACCTGAAAAACAACACATTCATCACACATTGCACTTGTCAGTGACACTTCAGATATATTATCGCTTCTAAACGAGAATTCCCCTGGCCCCTGTAAGTAAACCTTCCAAATCCACAGGTCTCATCCCTATTTTCCACCCAAAAACGAGCATTAGAAGGATTGCTCTGCTATTGTTGCTTCCCTTGGGAGCAAATCTATTTCTGCAGAGATGGAAATTGTCGGTCCCCACAAAGCTGCTGACACACTCTCAATGGAGGTGTCAATTCTCGAGGCCTCGCCATTGTGGACTGGATAATTTAATTGGAGAGGCACGACGGTGTGTCCCCGGTCGGGGTATTCAAATGTTATATCACCGCCTGTCCCAATGCTGGCTCCTTTCCTGGTGAGGAGATTCAAGATTTGATCCTCCACCCCTCCTCCTGCTCCTCCAGATCCCTCCCTCTCTTCTCCGAGCAGGTGGGGGCAGTGTAATGCAGGCCCAGGCTCCTGAGAGGATCCTTTGTTTGGGGGGAAACACAGCCTTGTGGCCTCAAAGTCTCAGAGCGACTGATGTGGAGAGGTGCAGAGGAGGAGGGTGAACCTGTACAGCGATTACCTGGGAGTCGTTTTGGGGCAGGCACAAAATTAGTCAGCAGATAATGAAGCTGTCTTTGATTGCAAGAGAGAGTGAAGGTTGGAGGGGGTTGAGCGTGGGGTCTCCTGTACAGGAGGCCTCCACAGGGCATGAGAAGCATGTCTTTGGAGGAACGCCTGCTGTCAACGAATGCTCTGTTTCTCTGAGATCCTGGCATAGTTTAGGGTTGAAAGATGCACAAAGGTTGGAGAGGAGCACATGCAAACACATTCCTTTGTACTTCGGCTCCAGGTGAATGAGATTAAGAGACAAGTGTGTGTTTTCCCAAATATGTCTGTGTAACCAAAGTCCAACATCGATACACACGTTTGCTTTTACTTTTCTCTGCTTAGCAAATAGGCATTTTTGATAACCTCCTTAATGAGTTTGATCTGTTTTTAGCATTTTCTTTTCTCTGACATATGGCAGCACATGATCCATCCCAAACATGGCACAAACAAACATATAACATCTTTTTCTTTTCTTTTCTTTTTTTTGTGCAAACTGTCTACCAATTTCCATCTTCATCCTTTTTTGCGTGTATGTGTCTGTTTGTTGCACTGCAGAGTTGTCACGACAACCTGCACAGTTGGCTCATGGCTGCCCTCCAAGCGCAGACAAAGCTGTCGTCGAATGAACCAGGCGTGTGTCCACGGGACCTGAGGGGTGCCGCCACCGCTAACAAAACACACAAAGCCCCTCGCCCCTGGCACTGGCCCTCACCCCGTCTACCCGCTATCCTGCCCCTCCCACACACCGCCGCCTGCTGCTTTGTGCCTGCTCCAAGCAGAGGAAGTTCCTCTCATCCCCTTTTAGAGGTAGTCCTGCCACCCATGCCCCTCTCTCACAAAGGCAGAGCTGAATGCACACACACATGCACACACACACATACACACACACACACACATTCTTCGAGGTACCACAGTTTATGTTTTTCAGTCTTTACCATATTAGAGCCCACCTTTTGTTTTTGTGCATAAACATAAAACGCTCTTATAGACTCACACGTCTTCGACCGGCCAGACAATATTCCATGTGGAACTTTGTGGTAGATATGTAAGTTATTTTTGCATTGCAAATGAGAAATACAAATCTTTCACTGTTGTGTGAGGTCTCATTTATATTAAAGGGACTTTTTATCCCATGTCAGATTTACATATTTTCTCTGGTCAGTAGTCTGGTTTGTTTATCCATCAAGATTGTTATGATGCAAGTTGTCCAGTTTAGGAAACATCTGCTTAATGCTTTACATTAATTATAACTAAATGGCACACATCTTTTGGTATCAAATTACCAAAATGCATTTGAAAAAGTCATCAGCAATATCGCTTTCCAGAAATCAGAGTTTGGCACAAACGTTTGTGTAGGATGATTTTTTTTCTTTTTTACTCTCTAATGCACGCAGATGCCTAATATTAGATTATCTGAGTGGCCGTTAATGTTTATATACAGCCTTGTTGTCACTAGCACAAGCCTCTTGTCATGGATAGATGTATGATGTCATCTGCAGCATGATACACCTCTGAAGTGTAATGGTTCCTACTCCAAACTATTCACATTAAAGTTTGTGGATTCTATAAGAAATGGCATTAGTTAAATTAAATTCAAGAGAAGGCAGAAATCTCTACAGTTGATATCTGTAAAACTGGGAAACTCGCACTAAAACAATGAAGATGAAATAAAAAGCACTAAAAACATTTGTAAAATATCGAGGGGTGAACTGCCCCAAAAAAGGATTTGTCAAAATTCCAGCAGTATAGAGTCAGAGGCCCTAAATTTTAATCTTTGTTGTCCTCACAACTCATAAACAGATTTTTTATTGCCTATAAGTGGGGCGATCGTGGCTCAAGAGTTAGGAGTTTGCCTTGTAATCGGAAGGTTGCCGGTTCGAGCCCCGGCTTGGACAGTCTCGGTCGTTGTGTCCTTGGGCAAGACACTTCATCCGTTGCCTACTGGTGGTGGTCAGAGGGCCCAGTGGCGCCAGTGTCCGGCAGCCTCGCCTCTGTCAGTGCGCCCCAGGGTGGCTGTGGCTACAATGTAGCTTGCCATCACCAGTGTGTGAATGGGTGGATGACTGATATGTAAAGCGCTTTGGGGTCCTTAGGGACTAGAAAAGCGCTATATAAATACAGGCCATTTACCATTTATAATACAAGTAGTTTTATTTTTGTGCCATCCTGATTTTGTAAATGTAGCCAGTTTGTAACATAAGCTTTCTGTTAATAACGGTCTCTTTGCACAGGATAACCTCAATGATATCATTAGACATTTTTTTAGGCCTGTCAGATCCCTCTTCTAGTCCCGCAGAAAGCTTTTTTACAGCTGTCGTTGCAGTCTTAGCAGTACTCATGACTAGTAAACTGATCTTGATGTGTAAAATCTGAGGAGTTTTCCTTTAATCTTCAGTGAGTGCAGATCCCTTACTCACATCAGCGGGACTTACAAGTGAGGAAACTGTTCCACATCCAAGGACACATTACATCTGTCAAGTCAGCTGCATTTAAAATGTAAAGAGTGTAGACAGGCTGTGTCAAGTGGTGAGTATACATTCTTTGGTATGTCAGTCACTCTATAGTACGCGATGTGACACTGAGCTCACACATTTGTCACAACAGTGCCCCGTCAACCCATAAGCATACCTGTATTTAACTCAGAATGACAGATCATTCAGGACTCTGTGTTAGGCCAACTTTGGTTGTTACCACTCAGAGAAAGCAAAACCAGTTTCCTTAAAGGCTGGTTTGGACTTTTGGAGTGAATCTTTGTAGTGCCTACTATGTAACCTATGTAAATGGCTGACACCGTTACCAGCATTCATGCTTTTGTGTGGTGTTTCATGTGTTAAATGTGTTGTGGTCATGTCCTGGTGTCTTATATGTGGTGCCAGCCACGATAGAAACAAATACAATGCCTGGACTTTGTTTCCCTACTGGATCCCCACTCTTTGTTATGGTTAGTTCCCCTCACTCCCAGCGGGAGACATATTTGTCCCTCAAGTTTTTCCACTTCTTTGTACATTACCTCACATCCTTTCCGATAGTTTTGGCAATCTCCCTCCAGGAATTTGCTGATATCTGTGAGTCCTTATATTGATGCTGTTTATTTATTGCTTACCTATATAACCCAAAACTGTGGACATGAAGTAGCCAGGAATGCACAGGAGTAACTGACAGTACTAAAACACCCCAGTGACAGTAGTTGTAGTCTTTGTTGACATGGGAGGTGCACGTCAGGTTATGTCGTACGATTTCAGACGGTTTTGAAGTTATGAAGTTATGTAGTTAGTTACCTTCAGTGTAGCACAGAAGCGTAAATCCCCTGGAAGAATCCTGTTATGTTGTTGATTTACTTCGTGATTAGGGTGTGAATACAAAACTTCAAACCTTAAGTATCTTAGAAGAGCATTTAGCTGATCTTAAAGAAAAAAACAAGTTTGATTGATAGAATTGAGTCTCGTTGTCAGTCAGTTTATTATTTGAATTTCGCAAGTGAAATCCACACAACAACAAAAAAATAATTTACGCATGTTTTTGTGGCATTAAAAAAATCAAGGGAATTTAGTTTTATTTGGGCTTTAGTTTAAGGAAAAGTCCCTACACTATTACAGAGAAAATCCCAACAGTCAGACAGTATTGACGCTTCAAAACGCGACTTCATAAAGCAGTGGTGACATCACGGTGTCCCTTGTTTATCTACAGTCTATTTTCTGTCTTATCAAACTGCAACCACATAGTCATATTGAAACATTAATTTAGTTTTTTAATAATTAAATTGAGGAACACTTTTGGAATAAATTCAGCTGTGACCTTCACTGAAGTGTTTTAAAGTTGCGCTGAAGTTTACGCAGTATCAGCAGCATGAGGCGACTTCGTCTTAAAACTCCATCTCTTTAATGAAGGTTATCCAATAATTATCTCACCAGTGATGTCATGAAGCTGGATGAAAAGGAGTGAAATACAGTTTGGACTCAGAACAGGGTCTCCAACCTCTTAATGAATATGACCTCTGAGTCCTTCCTGCAAATCCCTGAGCTCTCATCCCCCCTCTCCAAAAAAACGACCTACAGTGTTTAATGATTCCAAGGACTCTGGAGTGAACTCCAAGTCTAATCAATGAACCCCATCTATGGGGAGCCAGTATCCCCGAGACACTGTTGCAAAGACAGTCATGCTTGGCAACCCAGGTTCACCATGGTGATGAAACCCTATTAGAACAGCCCCCCCCCCCCCCCCCCCATTGTGGAGTGTCTGGTTGAACTGGCAACAGAGTCATTATGTAACCTCTGCTCATGCTTGTTCTCTCTGGAGAGAACAGTGGAGATCAAATATATAGTCTGTTTTGATAATTCATATCTCGTGGATTGCTTTAATGATAAGTGCCAGTGAAGTGACAACTGGAAAACTGAGAGACAGAGTTGGGAGTGATAAAGAATAGAGTGTTAAATATAGTGAGGTGAATTGCCCAAAAAGGAAACTAGTCTTAATTTAGCATAAGGAGGAACTTTTATACTTATTTCCAGCTTCATATTATCTATTCTTGGACTCTTTTAGTGCAGCTTTGCGTGATTCATAGTTGAGGTTGCAGCTTTGAATTGAAGGTCACTGGGGTTTCGTAGCTTATTGACAGAGCTGTGTGCCGGAGATGAATATATCAACGATATCCACTCTCACAAGGGATTCCTCGTGTATACATTCACTGTAGTATTTAAAACTTTTGACATGTTTGGTTGTGCTGAAACACTGAGGTAAGGATGGTTTGACTATAGAGGTGCCTGTCTGAGTAATTGTGACATTTCAGTTTAGGGAAAACATGCAACTGAATTCTGGTTGCTTTTGTCTCACACTGCTTTCTTTGTGCTCCTTGATAATCTCTCAAAAGGCCCCAATATTTTTGATAACTTTGTTGCAAGAAATGTGCTATTAAAAAACTGTTTTATGTACCTGCCTGCTTGCCTCTTCCAGTGGAGTTCCCCCTTTTACTTTTCTGTTTTTTGTTGTTGTTGTTTTTTTTTAAATCCAAAACATCTGAAAGTCTTCTAAGTAAGGTTTAAAAAAAGGAGGGAAGAACATTTTCCAGTGCTCCTCTCATTGATGAAATGTTTCCTCTTCCTCTTCAATTATTCAAGCCGTTTTCATTGGAGAACTCCCAGTGGCACCCGGTGAGATTTGCATCCTGATTTATTTGTCATATATCCTTTATATCTCTAAATTCTTTATACCTCTCCAGTGGCTCCATGCATCTTTCATGGGCTCCTCGGCAGTGTTTGCAGGCTAGATCCAAACACATTTTACACGTCACGCTGCAGCTGCAGCTGCAGATCACATATTTCACCTTGGGAGTGTAGTGTGAATGAAAAATTTATTGTCTAGGGTCGTTAATTTTTTTCCCTCCGCTCACACCACCAAGTTTTTGGCATTGTCAGTGTCACAAGTTGCCACCTCACAAGCTGCGTTCGCTATTTTCTCTGTCCCTTATTCTTCTGTTTCCCACTGAACTCTGAAACTTGCAAGAGAAGCATCTCTCTGACCTGGAAAGGCTGTTTTGGTGAGAATGAGTGACTGACACAATTAGGTGAATATGGAAATGATGTGTTTATGCGACCCACGGGGCAAGTTAAGTCGAGACAAATTTATTTATGAAATGCTTTTAACAAAACAAGATCGCCGTCGAGGAGTTCTGAGAAACTAAAAACTTGATCCACAAAAATTAAGCAATTGTGACAATATCAGTCACACTGGCAGCTGTTTGACTTGTCACCTCTTTTACTTTTTCTTAAGAAGGGAATAAAACTATATATATAGACAAGAGAGCTTACCAGCTAGACTTTTTTTGGCCAGAAAATATCCCCGTTTTATTTTATGCCATTGACAAAATAATGGCTAAAAAAAGTCCCTGAGGGGGGCTAAGTTTGTGATACAGTTTAATACGACAATGCTTTGAACTGGCGTCACACAGGCTTTACCCCCACACCACAGAGCACAGGGATAAAGATAAACATGTTTGTAATGGTGTAGATTTAATTCTGTCTTTGGCCTGCATTGCAATTACTCTCACCCACGCAGGATGGTATAAGGAAAAAGCATTCCCAACTGATTAATTCCCCGACAATTATTCCCCTGTCTCTGTTGACATGCTGCCACTCCAAGCCGTTCCACTAATTTTTATTTCCCTAACGCAGACACAATCTAAAGCACTGCATATGTGGTGCGCAGGGTGGGGAAATACTCCGGCTTTTTCCTCTGGAACGGAGTGCCGCTCACAGAGACAGATTGTCATACTGGAATGGGCCACCTAGCCTTACAATCTCCATCTGCTTGGGCAAACCGTGGATGAGCGGGGGAATGAAAGAGGGATAGAGAAACGGGGGGAGAGAGAGGAAAGGAGGCAGAATGATGGAGTGGCTATTAAATATACAGCAGGCAGTGAAGAGCATGTGGGATGTTGTTGGGAGACGTCTGAATCGTAGAAGCTTCTGTGCGCTTGTTTTCTTTCATTTTTGGTACGGTTTTGTTGTTTTCTTCCATTTCTTCCATTACTTATTTTTTTGTTGGCTCTTTCCTTTACTAGTACCAGGTTTCTTTGTTTTTTGTCATCTTTTGCCCTCATTTGCGATTTTACTTCTATTTTCATGCTGTTGCTCTTCCTGTTCATTATCGTTTCTTGTTACCTTTTTTCCTTTCATTCATCTGTTCCTCGTCTCCAGTTATTTATAATTATGCTATCACATTCTTTATCATATGTTTATATATTTATCATTTTTTTCACTTTATATTTGAATAATAATACTATTCTTCTCCTGTCTTTGTGTTGGCTTTACCTCAGTTCCTTTCCCCCTTCTCTTTTATGGTCTTTTTTTTTTTTGCATTTCCCATCTACTCTTTCTCCTTTACTCTCCTGGCATGCTCATTGGGATGTATGGCCACCTTTGTAACATAAATCAGTGATGAATCCCGCCACAGGGTTTAAATGGAGATGTTTTATTAGAATAAGTCCTTGAGTCCTTGGCGGCAGGAGCCAGTTCATGCGAATTGAGTTGAGTTGAGGCTAACCTCGATGTTAATTCAACCTTTTATGAAACGGCTCTCGCGGTGGTTGGTTTGGGTGCCGTCTTGGGCTTCGTGACAGCTCGCTAACGCAGCTCCGCTGAGGTGTCTCTGCCACATTTTCTTCCCGTTTGCCATCTAATTCACACTTCCCTGAGGTACACTCCACAAAAATTGGATGGTAAAACATTGTGAAAACATCCTTAAATGACAGTCGAACCATGGCAGCGGATGGGTGGGGCAAGTGAAAGGGTATGTGGGTCATGTATCTGTGTCCAGATCACTTGGCAGATTTTTTTTCTTCCCCCTCTTTGTCTTTCATTCCAGCAGATTTCTTCATCAGGTTGTAAGGAGGCCAGCCTTCTGCCTTGAAACATAGTATGTGCTGTGTAGTGCGGGTGGGTTTGGGGAGGATGTGGGTGGGTTTGGGGACGGCAGTGAAGCAGCCTGACTGGAAAACCATGTTCAGATATTTTTAATTCATGGGATACCACCTGGCTAATGGTGTTCTTGGATCCGCCAGTTCCCCGCAAGCCCAGAACAGAACTTGTTTCAAATAATCTGGTCTCCACCAAATGCACCGAAATTATTCATGCAGCCTGCATTATGAGCCGTTGATCATATTATTGGAATAAAAAAACAGTTCAGAAATGTCAGATAGCATTAGAATGCACTGATGGCAACCCAAACAGCTCATGTAAATTAGATGGGAGAAGATGGACAGATATTCCTCTCTTAAGATTTTATAAAATAAGATATGCTATGCATACAGAAATTTAGTCAATTAAAGGCACACAAATGGTATGTATATTTTACATTGTATTTTTATTAATAATAATAATATTATTATTATTATTATTATTATTACCTCAAGATTATTCGAATAGGACATTTTAAAAAACAAAAATAATTTTCTTCTGTCAAACATTAAGAGATTCTGTAGTCTCATAGTTACCGTTAAAAAACATATTGCTTTATCTTAAATCCTCCCTCAGTGGGTCATAACAACATTCTGATGTCAACATTACAGGAAACGTTAACATAGTCATACTGAACTTACAGTAACCAGCAGGCCACTGATTGTTATCCTGCCCATTGATTTCCTCTGTGGCCCTAAGTACTGACGGCTTCAGCTTAAGATAGCATGAGACCATAAAAGAGAGACTGACCAAACACAACATCATATGATTTTATGAAATATTGATAAGAGTGGTCTCCACTCCCATCAGGCCTTATGGACAAATAAATGGACAACTGACCAGCGCTGGCTGGACTTGAGCAGCTTGTATAATGAACCGAGGAGCATAAGAGCTAAACAAAGTACAGGAAAACAGCAACTGAAAGCTTTTCTGGAGCAGATTTTCAGATATCTTTCATCTTTTGGCATTATTATTTAGGTATTATTGTCTTTTATGGTTGTTTATTGTGTCATACTAGTTTTTTTATGGCTTTCCAGTTTATTAGTGTAATGGATAAAAAATACAATATAATAAGTCCCATATGTCTATCTCACAATAAATAATGCATACAGTACATGGTATAGTAATTAGATTTTCTTCTTTTCTTTTGAATCAGTCAGTTAATTTAATAAAAATAATTATAAATACGTGTAGAAGGAAAATGATAAACTAGTACTTGTCCTATATTAATTAATGAAATTCTAATGTTTGATCTGGGATGTTTTAAATTGATATTCTGCAGAATGCTGGGAGCAAACTCAGGATAGCAGCATGAAGGAGATATTGTGGTTTGATGTTACTGCAGGGAAGTTTCATAGATTTGAGTTGCCCATATGTAAACACATGAAGTCTTGGACACTGTTGACATTTTGTCCATATTGATATTTTGCCCACAACTTCTTTTAATATTTTTTATTTTAGAGACACTGATGCACACTACTCGTCTTATCAGAGATCTTTATCTTGATCTGTGCTGCAGAGTGTAAAATCTCAGTAATGAAAGCTAGACTTATCAGTCTAAACAATGTTATGTCTGTCAAAGAGATTATCGTAGCTGTTATCTGCATTTTATCTAAAGATATAACAGTTGCGTTAAAAGTACAGTACATTTTTTATATATTCTTATTTTATTTTTATTTTTTTTTGGGGGGGGGGGGGGCTGCAGTAATTCTGTAATTTTGATAAATTTATATTGCATTATTTGGAAAGATTTTGAATATGTTTCAAAAACCCAGAGGATATGAGATCTACACATGCTAAAAAATGACTGTCAGTCAAAGTGAAAACAACTATTTTATTTCTTCAACATCAAAACAGAGATTTTTTTTGTTTTTCGAGCTTTTCAAAGAACGTGATTCATTAGTTGCACATATTCTTTTTTTCCCGACAGATAGGGAAAAGCAGTTTTTAACAAGCCTTTAGTTGTTGAGGGGAATAAGTGTAAGCAGTCTTCCATCAACTGCACACATTCCTCTGATGAGACGATAGTGGCTAAGATGTTTATGCAAAGATGCAACCTCACGCTTTCAACTCTCCCAGTCACATGGACGACAACTTGGATGCCATATTAGACGTGAGGCAACAAACTTGATACGGGTATTTACCAACAAAGCTCTGTTCTCACTTGTCGTGGTGCAGAGTAAGAGGATTAGTTTCCTGTTTTCTTTTTTCTTCTTTTGCTGTCAGGATTTAAGAAACTACAACTTTTGAATTTAATTGTAGTTCTGTTGTTTTAAACACACAAGACTCTGGCTTTATGCTATAATAAAAGGGGTGAATTTGATAGCATAAATATATTGTATTTGTACATAAATACTTATTTTAGGCATTTAGTGATGGCTGACATTTTCCTTATGTGAAAGCTCTGTTTTTCTCAGGGTAGAAAAATACACATAAATGAGGCAAAAGTTGTTCGATTGATCAAGGAAATCAAAAATTCCAAAGTAATGTTACTCTGTGCTTTCACCTTGCCGGTCATTCGATTTTTTTTCACTTTTTTGCTTTCTGATCATTATAGAAGTTTATCATTTTTATTTTTATTCCATAGTTTGTATTTGAGTACTTCTTTTTAAATGCATCATCTCACAATTGCCTCTTTAAAGAAAGTTTTTGGCTTCCATCAACCACTTTATCATCAGTTTACTATTTAAAAACTTATGTAAACATAGCAGAGAGAAAAGACAAATGAAGGCTGAAGATGAAGAGGAACGAGAGTGAAGAGGAAGAGAAGATGAGGTGGGGTGGGGTGGGCTAGGAAGGAAAAGAGGGGGTTGTGGCAGATTTTTTACCTGAAGGCAAGAGAAGGCAGAGGAACCCGCAGGTTCAGCAGGGAGCAGCCGTGCCCGCCACAATTCCAGGAAGGCCCTCTCCACTATGATCCATTATTCAGCACCAAGCACAATTAGCCTCTGTCAAGCTATTTTTACATGCTCCGATAAGATAGATTCAATGTACAAAAGAATGTGCAACATCTCCCTCCTGCTCCTCCTCTTGCACATCACCACTTATTTATTTATTTGGCACGTTAATGCGTTAGAATGGTATCGATGTAGCTTTTATCCCTTAAGTTATTCATCAGGGCTTTGAAAGAGTTTGTTTAGAGCTGTTTAGCGCGGCATCATCGGCAAAGCTGGAGGGATGAGCTATACTAAATTGGCTCATCTATCTCGATGTTATGATATGTGGGTATAATTTGTGTGTTTCAATGCAGATGGTTGGCATTCAAAAATGAATTGACCTCAAGGACCTTAACAAGCACTTAGCATCAAAGGAATAACATTAATACAGCCACACTAAGTGCCGCTGCCAATTACCAGGGGAGGCTGACTAGGGTTGAGATGGGTTCAAGTCAAATATCTATGTATGATCTGCTGATGATATCATTGGCATTTAAAATTTAACTGCACAGAGTATTATGTTTACTGACAAACTAACTTTTAAACTAAAACTTTGAGGTTCAGTGTCCGAGACTTAGATTAAGTCTAGTTGTAGATCAAATATGTTGAGGAACCATGGTGTAAATTTCCCATCACATTTCATAACTACTTTTAAAGGAATTCTTCAATGTTTTGAAAATATACTATTTCAGTCAAGATCGCTGTTTGGATCTGCATTAATTTATATTTGGTGTTATGGTTCAGTTTTGGGCCTCCCCATGCTTACATGCACAAACATAGAATGCCTAATGGGGGGAGGGCACAGCACACTGCTGTTTTATGGCCATGTAAGAGTAAGAGGCTGAGGTGGAATGAGCAGCAGCAAAAGCCCAGCACAGAGCAGGCATCAGTACAAACAAATATCATACTAAGGTTTAAACAGGTTTTATAGTTTCCATACCTGCAAGTCCGCTAGGGTCCGCTTGAGTCCCAGTGACGTAAATGGTGTCATTGGACAGTAAGCATAGGGGTCTGTGCCGACACCCACATGATTGCCTGTTTTTCTGTGACCACACAGACTCGTGTGCAGAGATTTTCCATTAGAATGCATTACGCATCCAGGCAGACCATGGAAGGGGATTCAGGCAGACTCCAAAGAAGTATACCGGGAATCACTACTTGGCTGTCAGGTCTTCAGCTGTCCATTGCCATGCCTACAACCGGCTGGTGAGTAGTTGTTGGAAGTTGCTGCCAGTCGTTGTGACTGCTGCTGAAGCCCCAGTCACACGCCTCGAGACAAGTTATGACCCCTGTCAACCACAGGAACTGAAAGTGAAACTGTGGAAAGCTAATGCAAAGCAGAAACGTTAGACCACTTGCCTTCAAAATAAAGGTCGCCCCTTTTGATTTTTTTTAATTTTTAAAATTTTTTTTGCAGTAGCAGCAGTAGGACAAATTCTACTTATGGTTTCTATTTTAATTTTCGTCAATGCTAACATTAAATTTGTTTTCAACCAAAACATCAGGTATGCAAAGAGGTTGCTGCACAAACCCTCTTTATAACTGATTTTACCTAGCAACAATCAGCAATTTCCAATTGGTTGGGAACACATTTATTTTTCCCTTTGCAACAAGGAGGTCGCTGACTGGTCTCTAGGCCTATGTGGACTAAATCAGACCCAATATAAAACGAGAAGCTGAGGTGGACATGGGTTCTGAAGTGGCTTGCAGGTTTTGGATATTGTAAGCAGGCTAAAGCAACTTAAATTGTGACCCCCAAGATGAGATTAGCAAACTGCATAAGTAGATGATGAGCTATCAGTCGAGTTATTAGCTGATGTGGCATCAGTTGATCTGCCAGGAAAGCAGCTGAGGTTGACTTCATGGTCTGCCTGAAATACCTCTGTGCTTGACAGAGAAAGATTACTTCTCTAGTTTCTCTATATTGTGTTTTGAAGAAATGGTAAACTCCGGTTCAGAGCAAAAAGCCACTCATCCCTCTTTCTCTTCTCTTGAAAACTTGATGCCGCTGTTCATTGAGTTGTTCTGTTAAGACGTAGCATTTCTGCAGCCCAGCCAATGCACAGGCGATGTGAGGATAATTTTTCACATAAGCATACCTTAGAAGTAATAGTTAGTAGCGATTGCTGCATGGTGTCATTATTCATGAGATGTGCTGCAATAGAGAATAAATGTATGATAAGGTTAGGATGAAGAGTAGAAAGTGCCCGAGCTCTCTCCACATTTCAGAGCTTTATGTGCATATTCCAGACTTATATGTACAACATAATTCAGTCCAAATTGGCTCTCCTGCCATTTTCGAAGAGGGAAAAGTAATGTTTTGGCTGCAAGACTCTTTTGCCAAATGACACTGGCTCTTTGTTTCATTTCCATCCCAATTTTGTCTAAATTTACCTCATCACTTCCTTTGAAAACTTTGTATTTGGTCACGGCTTAGGGCCTCAGGGAGTCTCCTGCTTGAAGTGAGATGAGGATTAACTTTGCTGGTGTCACACACTTTTTATCGCTACATCATTTTATCATAATAAACTTTAATTTGATGAGATTCAGTTAGGAAGCTTGAAGATGAGATGCAGTCTGGAAGCTTCTCTATCTATGATCTGCTCTGATATCTTGGATGTCTAGGAATACATTTCCTGCATATTTACAGCACATTTACTGCATAAAAAAAGCTGCTTTACGATTTACTTAAGGATGAGGGATTAGTTTCAATCACATGACACAGTTAAATATATTGTACAGGTAAGGACCTTGGACTAGGGTCTTAAACTGAGCTAATCCAAATTTCATCCATTTTCTAGAGAAACAGGACTTTGGTGACTCAAATTGAAATAATAGAGCAGCGATTTTTTCTGGGGTTATTCAAGAAATCAAAGAATTCAGGTCTGCACCCATATTTTTTCTGCAAATGCAAATTAACCTTATATGTTTTTTTTCCTCATATCAGCTCCTGATTATAATTGCTATGTATGAATGCATGTAATATACAGTACATTCACCCATCTAACACTAATACCAGGACCCGTCTTGTGAAGCCAGCGTCCTGTGCGGCACTGCTTTAAAGATGAAAAGGTATTGCCTAGTCTATGGATTATTAACAATCTTTTAAGTTCACATACTGCCCCAGTACCATGAATCTAAATATGCAACATGATTAGCTCTCATTAACATGAGGTATTCCTTAACAAGGTTGTTAGCACCTCCCAGCCAAGTGCTTGGACCCCTCTGTCATTGCATCGGATCAGACAGGTAATTAGTCTTCTTAAATGCGGGTGTATGTGGGGTGGGGTTTTTTTGTGCGTGTGTGTGTGTCTGTGTGCGTAGAGGTATTAGTGGGGTTCATTAGCCCTAACCCCCACTTAGCCACCCCTTTCCCCAACAACAGTTGATCTTTACAAGACCTGCCTTCCTTTTTATTCTTCTGTTCCTCCTCTCTCTTATCTCCAGCAGTGTTGCCCCTGACCCCCTTCAGCCCACAGTAGTAGGATGGGTGGGGTTAGAGGTGTGAGTGGAGGTGGACGGGTGCATACAACGGGGGCGGCTGATCAAAGCCCTGGGGATCCCCAGGGAGGACATTTTCAGAGGCAGGAGGGAATTTAAACAGTGGTTTAAGCCAGGAAATCAGAGCTGAGGTAAGAGGCGAGGGGGTTATTGTGGCTGTTTGTAAGCCAGGAGAGGGGCAGCCCTGTCCTTAATCCCCTTAATGAGGGAGGGGATCTAACCAAGGCTGCTTTCACCTGGAAAGGGTCTTAATGTGGTTTGCATGGTGATAACCTTTGAAAGCTATTGGTTTTTTTAAAGAGGGAATAAGAAGTGTGCGAAGTGAGAAATCTCTGGATTTGTAAGAGCAGCGTGAAGTGTATTAAGGATGACAGAAGCATCAGAAACAACAAAGTGGTCTCCAGAGGCTGACAATATCCTGTGTGTGTGCAGTAGTGTGTGAGGATGCATGTGTGCCTGTCTTCTGAGCTGAGCCTCTTTTTGAAAGTGTTTGTGCACGTTGCAAGATGGGATGTGTGCACAGTTTATATGTGTGTATGGGGGTATTTTTGGACTGTTGTGCATCTCTGTGTGTGTGTGTGTTCTGTCATGTCACTGACATGACAGGCGCGAACGCTGATTCAGTCTGGCGGTGGTAGCATCTGAAAGCGCCAGGGAACCTACCGGGAGCAAATGATATTCATTGGTCTTAAACGGTCGGGTTGGCCGGCCGGCCTTGTTGCAACCACCGGTGTCATGTTACATTATGACCTGAAGATGACGGGGGACGACGCTGCTCCAAAGAGAGGAGAGAGAGAGAGAGAGGAAGAGGAGGAGGTACAGGAAGGGCAGGGTGAGGAGTGGCAGTCGCACAGCTGAGGTCATTTAAAGTAATAATCCAAAACTTGTAAGTTTTTAGCGGCACATTGTTGAAGAATTGTCTGCAGAAATTTGAATACTCTCCATCTGAATTTCTATTCATTTTGCCTGTTCAGTTGTCTTAATTTTGTTTGTTTTGAAATGTTATTCTAGTTTATATTTTTTCTTCTTTTTGAATTATTTTTCACATATGAAACAAAGTAATTTTTTATCATACAGTGAGAAGATTGCAGTAAAGCAGAAGCAAAACTGTTTTCACATTGACTCTTCAGTATGCTTTTGATTCAATTAGCTGAAAAAAACATAAATAAAAACTTTGTGGGTAAGTAACGCGTCAACAGGGGGTGCTACACAGCTGCTTAATCCTTTGAGAAAATTTAAGCTGTTACTTTAATAGTTTTTTTCTCTCATTGGAAATGTTTTTGATTTATTCTATTTTTACATCGTCTGCATCTTTATCTGTGTGTGGCTTTTTCGTGCTCTCTCTCTGAGTTCGTGCCTCTCCAAAAAATGGTTTGAGCGATTTTCAAGTGTCTGAAATCCTCTGCAAGTCTTAATGAGCTTAACCTTAACTTTACACTTACAGATTAAAGAATAAAGGGTAAAAGAGCCAATGTCTTTTGATTACCCATTTATTAGGCTGCTAAAAGCAGTGTGTGCACAGAGACACTGCCAACATCTGTTTGCAAAGCTGCAAACTTCCTGCTTTATTTCTGTTTTGTGTTAATTAGCACTTCTCTCTCAGAGCCACACACAAAAGAAGATACTTGCAAACTGGGAAAAATACCTATAGCTGCTCCAAAGAGAACCCACTTTTACACCTAAAGTGTGTTTGAGCTTTGATACTTTAATGAGCTTATTTTAGTGATGAACATGTAGAAAAATGTTCCTGGAAATTCAAAGTGTAGTTTTTGTAACAGTTTTAAGTATTAATTGCATAAATACTGTTCTTGGTTTATTTTAAGGGGACATGTGTGGATAAAGCTATCTGCACAGAGTGCAGAGAGAAAAACAGACAAACAAGCAAATAAGTGAGTGTCATTGTTCCAAAGAAAGAAAAGAAACTGTGCAGTTTGGTTGGAAACTAAACAAAAAAGCATCTGTGCCATAGAAGAAAAATATTTATAAAGACAAAACAATGGTGTCAAGCTAAAACAAAGGCAGCATTTATTGGTTTGTGGCACTGAATGGCAGAGGTTTGATTGTGTACAGAGGGGCTGGGGGTAGGGGGAACAGCTGTGTGGCTTTATAAAGACGAGACGCTGAGATCCTCCATTGTCAGTCCATACCTTGGCATAGATCTGTTTTGACAAAGCACCATTATTCGCTGTCACCTTGCTCGCATGGTCAGATAATGAGGATGTTTTCACAGGCAAACGGAGAAAACAGACTGCGAGAGTCACCACATAAAACAATGTCATTGTAGCGTTTCTGTTGAGGCAGAATGAATGGATTTGTCTGAACATTTTGTGTGGTGATAGCTTTTTTTTCTGTGGGTTGTTTGTGTCTCTGCCAGTGTTGACAGGCTCAGTTTCATTCCCGGCCTTGGCTCGACTTTCTGCCAAAGCTTCTGCTGGAGTCTATTAAAATGTTGCACTGCAAGACCTATCGCCCGCGACCATCAGTAGACTTTTCTGGACTTTGCGGGATATAGAAAACCAAGTGTGATTTCTGGGAGAGGGAGAAGAAATATGTGTTATACTGGAAAATGAAAGTTTTAATCTGCATAGGGAAAAATTGATTGTAGCTTTAAAGTGTATTGTGAGTACATAATGGAGGAGATAATTCAGTTTTTATGGGCACCCTGGACAACTTTGCATGTTTGCAGCTCCAAATGGCAATAAGAGAGAGTTTGAAAAAATCTGAAATCCTGTAATGTGCTGCTCTGCTGGCATACAGCAACACTCACTGATGCCAAAGCAAAACAAAGGGGAAGTAAGGCATTAGATAAATAAATGTAGCTGTTTATAGACGAGATTATACTTTTAAATTGTTTGCTTTGGAGATTTTGATTTGTAAATTATTACCGGATAGGATTATGGCACTGATGCAACCAGACACATGGGAATAAGACAAACGATGAGGATATATGTAGTTGAACATTGAGCGTTACTATATTAATATATATGTATATTGCTATACCATTGTTCTGTATAGCTTTGCTTCACTCTGGCAGATTTGACCTCCATTTCGACCTCCAAATCAGTCAGGTGTATGAGCTAGTGCTACGGTTAGCACCCCAGTATTCCACTCACACAGTCTGTGCACGTCTAGCACTAGCTGTTAACCCGAGCATCTCCTCGGCACTGCAGCTGCGCCAACATCTGTGCTCACTGTCGTCTTGATCCGCCCCATTCCCTCCAATAACCTGCCCTCCCTCTGATGGGTATGAATAAAGGAGGGAACAATCTGGATACTCTGTTGCACAACATGCCTCTGGGACTGAACAAATATCAATAATAGATTTACCAGCATTCAACTTTTGCTTAGTTTGTTTTTGTATCACATTTCCTGAGTGGTCCCACACTACTGGTACTAAATGGTTTATCATTGTTATTATTTAAATCTCTTCTTGAGCCTTTTTCAAGCTACATAGAGTCAAATTAACTTTTTACAATCGAGATACGTTTAAGGCAACGTAGGCGCCTGTGTTTGAAAGAAGAGTGTACAGAAAACGTTTGATGGCTTCTCAGGATGCTGTGATGATGAGTCGCTAGTGGTTTGGGCTTGAAATCCAATGTGAATTAACGTTTGCATCTTCATGTTTTCTTAGCATGATGAAGGAAAGTATTCATTTACTAGTCGTAAGTTGGCTTCTTCCAAATATTGCTCCTGAAAACAAAAGAAGCAGCAGTAATAGCAGAAAAAAATGATATTCTTTTAGTTTAATTTCCTTTGAACAGGTTAAATTTCTTATATATTTGCTGTTAAGATGCTCTTATAATGTGATGTCTGAAAATGTTACTCTAAATAAATATATGCAAATAGATCACTATTATTATTGTTGCAGCCACTATTTTGTCGGATGATTGAACAGAAGCAAACATCTTGTCTAGGTTTTCTTTGAAGTGCTAATGAAGCTAATCCTTAGCTTGCTTATTTTACAGACGGTATTTTGGTGTTACTAAACCAGAAATTTCAAGCAAGTGGCGGACCTGAATGAGGGCCTGTGGATACCACACACTCGCAGAGCAGACGCTGTGAGCAGAATTTGAACCTGTGCGGGGAAATTCCGTTGGATTTCGAGTCTAACACCTTAGCCGCTCCATCACAGCTCCCCGATGTGGCCAAGAATCCAGAAAGACCATATGCTGGTCACAGATTATCAAACATTTTCTGTACATTCCTCTTCCTTGTAATCTTCGTAATGCATACCCTGCTTTACTTTAATTTTAAATCCATAAATTATACAGTAAACATCGTATTGTATAAACTAGGGCTTTACATTGGCCTTTAGGCCAGTAATTAATGGGAAAAGAAAGCATTTAGTTAAGTCATACATAAAGTGAGAAGTATAATTTTCACAGACAGCTACAGTCTCTCTGACAGCCATGAGATACAATCAGGATTAAAGCACTGGTGTCATGTCATTTTGTCTTAAAGCTTAGTGTGAATTTTTCAGAAATACTGTGTCCTTGAGATATGCTTCCCTTGTATGGAAAGAAACATGCAAATGTTCTGCACACCACTGTATTTTCTGTTAATAAATGATTGCTCATAGGGTGTTGGGTTTTTTCTGTTTATTCTGTATTATTATTGGGTCTTTATCTTACAATATAAAGCGCCTTGAGGCAACTGTTGTTGTGATTTGACTTTATAAATAAAATTGAATCGAATCCCATTATGTATTCTCTACCATTACTGTTGTGGCACTCATTTGTCAGTGGCACAAAGGATGATTTATAGGTACCTAAAAGCTTTTAGTCAGGACCACTTAAACCAAAGAGGATTGTTATACCATCTCCAGTCATTTATATTTGGAGGCATCGCTCGTTTTTTAGGAACTGTGAGCGCCTTCCTGACATATGTGGAGAGGTCAAGGCAGGGCAACCACTTCTTCTTGCCCTCATAGGATGAGCAGCAGCCAAACACAAGAAGGCAGGCATTGATGGCAAAGAAATGGTATGTTAATGAGAAACTGGAGTGTAGGTGGGTTGCAAAGAGGCATTAGAGCAGAAGAAGAGATGCAAGAGAGCTTGAATATAAGACATTGCTTGTGTTATTTGATAAACTAGCATTAGATACAAAGATAAAAAAAAGCACCACTTTTAGCGTTGAAGGTTTATACACTTGCAAAGAACTTTAATCACTGCCTTCAAAAATGCATTGATGTAGGTGCAGGAATTATTTAAAAGCATGTGACTGAACTGCTCATAAGCTTTGATTATGACATTAAATAAATGCAGCTGCTGTTAAATCCTATTTGCAGATCTTTTATTTTGTTCTTAGAAGCCAAGAAAAGCAGTCTCACCCTGCATGATACCATGCTTGGTAAGGTAATATACTGAAAAATCCTTTCCAGTTGCATCTTGGCACTGCACAAACAGGCATGTAGGCGGGACCATGTTAATATGGTGTGAGACTGCTAATGGCTTTATGATTGGATAATTAGAGGAAGGTGGGTAATTAGGAGAGTAGTCTGTGCTTGGCTTCTCTGCTGGAGTGAGTAGGAACAGGAAGACTTCATGCTGGCTGTTGAGGGGTGTTTATGTGTGTGAGCGGGGAAGTGTGTGTTTTTGGATGTCATTGCTACTGGCTAGTATTATAATTCCTTGCTGTGCCAGTTTAAGATTCCAGACTTTAAAACAGGGTAGCACTGAGTTCAAGAAAAGTGGTTCTTACTGCATATAATGC
Source organism: Astatotilapia calliptera (assembly GCF_964374335.1). Lineage (NCBI taxonomy): Eukaryota > Metazoa > Chordata > Actinopteri > Cichliformes > Cichlidae > Astatotilapia > Astatotilapia calliptera. The sequence continues at coordinate 25,407,145 of NC_137434.1, read as the reverse complement.
AAAGCTGGGTGATGCAAAAGCCTTTAAAGGGTGAATGCATGACTGAAAATCTTAATGTTCTTAGGAGTTTAGTTCATATAGGAGCAAAAAGACTTTTATTTTCTGTTGTTTTTTGATCACATGTCCAGTGTCCACTGTTTACCACTTGTTTTAATCACTTAGTATTACAAATGTATAATATTATGCTAATTAGCATATTCTAATGCTTCTTATTAGGACCAGTGTCCCAAACCAGAGAAAACATCTATAAAAAGATCAAATAAAATAATAGAAAAAAAACCCTGAAATTTAAAAATATTATTTAAGTCTTTATGTTTTAGAGATGTCAAGTCATACATTTGTATGAAACACTTCAAAAAAACATCAGCTGTGTTACTTTTGGCTTTTACTTTACTTTGTATTAAAACATAGTCACATGATGACCTAAATCAATGATCACCCTCCAGAATAAAATAAATGCTTTTTTTTTTTTGCTCCTCCTTTTTATGAGAATATGAGTCAGGAAATTCTCCAAATCTGGCAGAATTTTACGTTTTCACTCCTCTTAGACTCTTTTAGTTTACCGGTCCACCCTGCTGCTTTAAGAGTGTGTTTTTAATCCTTGAGAAAATGACTGTGAAGCTAACGACTTCTCCCTCCACCCGTCCACCATCTCCAGACATCATTAAAGCTCGGCTATAGCCCCAGGCTGCGCATGAACCCCTTCTTCAAACTGTACACTTTATCCATAATTCAGCTATCTATCCTGAATTATTCAAGCAAATAGTGGGGAAAATAATGGAGTTCACTGAATCTTACTTACACATAAAACTGTTTTAATGTTGATTTGAATTTTTGAGGATTCCTGATGCGGCGAGTGAGGGGGGCTTAAGTAGCACATGTGGCCTGCTTTGCCTCAGCCCTGATCAGGGCAGGGGAGGATGGGTTGGCTCATAAACACATTAGCACAAGCTCACAGTGGTAAATGGATGCACATGAGTGTATAAATAGCATGTATAGCTTTAAAGATGCAAAAAAACACGACTAAAGAGGTTTAAATGAAGACGAATGTCTTTAAAATCCTACCTTTTTGTAACTGAATAAAAAAGTTCATCACAAATTTGTTGTTTCTTCAATGTGTTTACAAGTAAAGTTCTTTCTTCCCTAACCTGTACCAGTTGATACCACAACTTTACTGTATACCTAAATATTCATTGCATGTGATGACTGATGGCGTGACACAGTGAGGTTCCCTCGCTCTCACCCCCTGTGTAGCCATTGCACATGTTTTAAGGAGAGAAAGCGATAAATGAGCAGCAGCCCCCACTTGACATCTTATCAGAAAATGGCTGAATTAACATTAGTTGCTTGCTTACCATACCATGAGCCTTCATGTTAAATCATTTACTCCCTTTGGAGTGGGTCAGGCCATGCAACTTTTATCGCGGGAAAAGAATCAGAATTCCCCCGGATAGGGGAAGGTGGCTCATGCATAAATAAAGTATACAGTACATGCGAGCACTATAACCTTGCTCAGGGGTTTTGCTGGAAGCACAGAGCACATTACTTAGAGGTTTTATACTGTATCATATAGAGGCTGTAAGGCTATGCTTTATAACTGGGCCTTTAGAAAGCGGGGCTGAGTTGGAGGAGAATACATTTAAAGCAAACTCAGAAACTCGGGACGCACAACAGCATGCTTCTGCATACCTTCACTTGTTTTTAGCTTTTGAAAACTGTGATTTTTTGCTATATGTGGATATAAACACAATACTGATTTGTTGCATGAGACAGTGTATGTTGCTGCTCTCTATCTATCTGCATAACAGAATATTTTACCAGCCTTACAGTAGTAGTAATTTAAAGGTTTCAGTGGGTGTTCAGTGTTGCTGATTACAGTTCACATAAAACATATAAAGTGCAAAGTCCTGCATTGTTTTTTTGTTTTCTGCCTTTGTTGGTGCAGTTTTGGTGCTTCTTAGGATGTTAGTCATGGCTGTAGATCAGTGGAGAAGTACATTTAGAAAAATCTGTGTTATGTCACCTATGTGATTGTGTGTGCCTAAGAACAAATAAAACAAGGGCTCATTGAAATATTGCTCCATTACACTCATAGTGGACAAAAAACCCACGGGGCCCCTTTAAACCAAGTGTTTCCCTGGATTAAATATTACACTGATTTGAGGCTGGAAATAAGTGAAAAGCAACCACAGGGGTGTGATGAATACATTTACTGCTGTAGCACCTTCATGTTACAGTCTTGCATGTGACTGAAATGATAACATAGGAACATTGGAAGCAATAATGCATCCAAATTTCATTGCTTTGTTTACTGCATGCTGTTCTTGTTTGCCAATTTTCAAAATAAACAGCAAAAATTATTTATGAAAGTATATCATAAATAAACTACAGGCATAAAGTAAATCAGTAACACAGTAATAACGTTGATTTTTAAATATTATTTAAACATTGGGTCTTCTGATGTTCTATGGTTTAATATTTTATAAGATTTTAAGTATAGCTTATAAAAGAGTTGTTTTTGTAATGCTAATGCAATGCTAATACTCTCTTAATCGTCTATTCCTTCGCTACGCCTTCAGCATTTGGCAGTTGTCACTCAAAGATGAGATGTGAACATGGCTACTATTATGAAAAATCAAGCGCACATAAAGATAGGTGTTCCGATTTTGTTTGACTGCAGTCCAAAACCAGTTTTAATGAGGATCCATATGTGGATGAAGAGCTTGCACCACTCTAGGAGCTCTACCTTTCTCCTGCATACCATTTAGCCCAGTCTCTCTAACTTGCTGTGTATGGATGTAGAGGAGAGAAACAAGGGACAGGGTCACAAGAGGAATGGAGAAGTGGATGTGGGAGGAGCGAGGGATAGAATGACTGGGGTGTAAAGAGCAGCAGAGAGAAGTGAGCAGTAGATCACAGCAAGGTGGAGAGGAATGAGACCCAGACGTGAGAACTAATTTGACACATTTGCCCAGAATTCCAGCACCGTCTGCCACTATCAACACATTTACCCTCTTTGTCTTGTTATCGAGGGAGATGAGGCCTCTGAGGTCTAGCATAGGTCTGGCAGATCAAAGAAGGCACTTTTCCAATGGAGGCAGTCATCCAAATGCACAATCCCTTTCTCTCTATTCATAGAGGAGAAAGAGAGATACAGCTAAAGAAAAGTGAGACTGACAGTCATTTTCCTGTACTAGGTAGGGGGTAACATGTGAGTACATTGTATTTCACCATATTGGAAGCATATGAGGTTTTGCTTGGTTTCCCCCCTTCCATCTGTTTAGATCACACTAAGTTGTTATCTGACTTACTTTTCTCTGTGTCTGAATTATTGTCTATTACAGTGTTCAAACAACTTCCAAACTTCAATCTTTAATGGGGGCTTTTTTAAATTTCCTTCCTTTCGCTATTATCATAGTTTCTCCATTAAAAAACCTCTTTGGAAAGATAATCAGTGATGGTGCTCAACACATACAGGCCTCTGATGGGATGCCACATGTGGATGGGTTTTTGTTTGAAGGTGATCCAACTTTTTGCTTTGGATACCGTCCTCCTGACCCTCATATGGTTAGCTTCCTGCTACAAAATTTGCCATACATGCTGAAAAGCTGTCTTCTTGAAGTGTCAGCTCAACTTAAAACAAACTGACCAGTATTTATGAAGGCACCACAGGCAGGGCGGCAGCAGATGATGAATGCATGCAGTTTCTACTGGTATTTGTACAGTTGCTTTCAAACATTGCTGGAGTAAGGCTTCTGTGAAGATACAAGCCCAAACCAAGAGAGGCATTGTAGGTAACTGTAGCACTCAGTGTTCCCAGAATTAAACTTACACTCTAAGACCATGCATGTGGGCACGAGAAATAACTGAGATGTGCCAAAAGGTTTACAGAAAGTCAGAATAAAACTCCACATATTAGGCGCCAGGTTTTTCTCTCCTGGTCTTTGAACTCAAAATTATGTTCTAGTACTAGGCCAGAAATTTGGTTTGTGTGTGTGTTGACTTTCATAAGCTGTTATTTGTTATATTTCATGTCTCAAACTAGTATAAATTTCAAGCTTTTATGTTGCTAAGTCTTAACTCAAGTGTAACTGACTGGCTCCTTTAATACTTACCAGTCACTCATGATTCACTAATCATTTCAGAAGTCCAAAAAACAGTTTTTTCTGTAAATACATATAAATATTAAAAGAAAGAGCAGAAAATGTTAGATTTTATTTATTTATTTTTTTACACAGGGGACTGGACGATGTTAATCCTGGATGCTAGCCACTGTGTTCATTAATTTTTTTCACCTAGTCTCCACTTTACAGCACAATATTAATTTATGAGAGTCAGTGTAGAGCCATGTTCTAAGAGGATACTTGGTAAGAATGCAATGTTCACCATTAAGAAAATAAAAAAGTGCTATTCAACAGTTGGTGAGAAGTTTTCATCAGAGCTTAAATGTCAAAAAGCTGGTTGCACCACTGGCAACACCATAGTCAGTTAAAATCTAGGAACTGTGTGATAGATGTATAAAATTTCATGCTGAACTATCTGAATATAAAAATATATATATATCCTCCGAGACCCAAGCTCTTATTTTACGTCTATTTTTAATTTGTCCTGCCTAATTGGGATTAGTTAGGCATAAAAATTAAGCTTCATCGTGGATCAGAAAGGAGTATAATACGTTTATTTTATATAACATACAGTATAACACAATAAAGACAACAAGTTTTAAGCAAACTATAAAAAACTTTCATTGGGCAAAATGAAATATAAGGTTCAAAAAAGCCAAAATGTAATGTTCACATAATCAAATGTGAGGACCTAGGCTCTCAGAAAGCAGTTCAGTCTGGATCAAAGTCATAGACTGGCCAGCGTTTCCATTCCAGTTGCTACTAGAATTAAAACAAGACCAGGTTAGCATGTAAGCTGGAGTGTCTGAGAAGCCGTATTTTCTAATAAAAACAATTTAAAATCTTATCTGCATACTTTAAGTCCTCTTGTGGGAATTTTACCCTCGTATTATCATTAAGGAACTTAAAAACATTGTATTACAACCCTTTCCAAAAATATCTGCCCTGTAATTGAATTCCATGACTGATTGCATCAGACTAAAACTGGATGGTTTTGTTACTTCAGCTCCATGTTCTCACTAGATGAACTGCCTATTAGCAACCTTTGTCTCCCCTAATGAGATATTCTCTGCAAAATGTTAATTACTAAACACAGGGCCGAGTGGCTTCCAGTACTGACCCCATTCTGATTGAACTTAATAACAATTACTGTAGTTCCCTGCAAAAGTGGGTTAAGGGAAAATGAGGCTGTACTGTGACAAGCAACTTAACTATTGAAACAAAGGAAAAACCATGGTCCAATTTCATTTAAGAAAGACTTTAGAGCCAAAGTTTTCTCAGTTCAGCGTTATCTGACAATCATAATGATGCAGAAATTGTGTAAAACACACAGCTATGCATTTATTTTTATAGCCTGTGTAATGATTGTTTACACAAGTTTGATCTTTGTTTTTTTCTTGGATTGCTTGATTGTGTGTTTTTAGCTTAACGCGTATGGCTATATTCTGTATTTGTACTGAATCCATGAATCCAGCGCTATGTGCTTTTTAATGGCACAGACCTCTGTTGGCTCAGCTATGAATAACAGTAATTGTTCAACCCACTCCCTGTCTGTTCTCTTTGTGCCCCTGCCAGCTGGCATCTGGAGGCCACCGACAATAATATTCACCCTCTGCCACGTCACCATGCCCCCTCCCCCACATACACACACACACACACACACACACACACACAGTATCACATGCCACTTTACTCTATCTACATGAATGGTCACATGACCCTCCAGCTGTGTACACACAATTCCTCAGTCATCATAGAAGTTTAGGCTGCACTTCGTTTTGGTCACACCTGCATTCATATGCACAAAGAACAAACACATATATTTAATGTAAACTGTGTACATCCCACATGCATTGTGGGAACGAAGAGGTCTACTAAGGCTAGTGTGTCACGCTGTACAATATGCATCTATTGACCTGTAAATACATAAAAGGTTGCTTAACATTGTTGCGTACAAATCCTGATTTCTGTAGCCATAGACAACTTCACTCGCGCATGCCTGCGTGTGCTATCACTGGCGCACACACATACACATACAAAGCTCTCCTCTGATACTCTCAACCCCCAGTCCAGCTTTTTCCAAATGATCTCATCAGATTAGCCCCAGATTGCTACCTATTACAGCCCCGCTACTTATTTAGCAATTTAGCTAGGGGGAAAATTGCCCCCGCTTGATGGCTAATTTTCAGAGGTGACATTTTACCACATTGGGCTGCAGTGCTCAGGGTGCACTGTTGTTGGATAGACAGGGGGTCCAGTTGTAGAGGAGCCATTAGGGCTAAATGATCCCCTCTGACTTGATTTACTGACGGGAGTCTTCACATTGTAAGTAGTGTGGACAGAGCACACTGGAAGGTGAGGGACATGAATGGTGGTGCTGTTGTTGCTTGGACCAAATGTGTTCAAACTTAATGCATCTCAGTCTTGTCTTGATCATGTGATACAGGTTCTGTTATGTCTACAGGTCTAAAGGTTTTTGGTTCCCTCCATTTTTAAAAAATAGTTTTTTTTGTGATCAAAGCTGCAGTATTGCACGATTAGCAGAATTTAAAATCTAACTATTCTATTTTTTTTAAAAAAATATTTACTTAACTAAAGTTTTCTGCAAAAGTTTAGGAGTTTTTTTCCTTTTTTTTCCCTTTTTTTTTTTTTTTGGCCTGTCCCGTTTGGCTCTTTTGCCATCAGAATTGTTGTCTAAAGGCAAAGAAAGATGCCCAACGGATTTACTTTACCAAATGGACCACCCCAGCCTTGCCGTAACGGTCTATTTGATTCACCTTTTATTGTTTATTTTATTTTATTTTCACTTGCTAAATACGGGACAGATTTGACTGGGGGAAAGAAAGGGGAGAAAGAAAGAGGGAAAGAAAAACAGTGGGGATGGGGATAAAGGGCAAAAAACAAAAACCAACAAAATAAGCAGACAAAAAATACATATATCGATCACCTGGATCACCTGTTGAGAAAGAAAAAAGAGAAAACAAGCAGAAGAAGCACGCTTGTATTAAAAGTTTCCTTCATGTAATGATCTGCTAGAGGGTGTGGGGGGACCACATCCTCGTCCTCCAGGGCATGAAGCAGGTATGGAGGAGATCAAAACTCCAGACATCCAGAGGCCCTCAGAGCACAAGAGACCAAGGAAGACCAACAGAGGGGCAGCTGCGCCACTATCCCAGAAAGAGCTGAGGAGAGTCCCAGATGAGGGGTCACTCAGCAGCTGCAGAGCAGAAGTTAGGGGGTGTTGCAGTGACGTGCCTGTGAGCTCCGCCGGCAGCCAGCTGTGCCTGAGTGACCGAGCCCCAGACCGAGAGGCCGATGGCACCCCACCCCCGAAGTGGCCCGAGCAGGCCCCAGGCTCCAGGCCCCGACAAGCAGCCACCAAGGAGTGAGCCGGTGTGTACCTGGACACCCATCCCTGGACACAAAGAACCACCAACGCACCGATGTCTGAGGGCGTCTGCCACTGGTAGGGGAAGTGGTGGGGGGAGATAGGCCTCCAAACCTTGGAGGGCCTGAGATGTCCCCAGAGAGGTGGCGTCTGACACCCAACCTGACATATAGACACAGACATACAGGCACACACAGATACAGACATCCATTCCCACCCTCATGCTCTCATATGCAATTACTCAACACTCACCCAATGTGGAGACAGACACAAAGAGACACTGTACACACAATCACACTCCCCAAGCGTACTCTATACCCCAGGTCTAGGTACCCTTGCCCCTGGAGGGGGAAACTGCACCCAGACCCAGGTAGTGTTACCCTTTTCCCTGGGGTGGAGAGAAGCAGACTGCCCCGACTCCGCAGCAGCAGGGAGGCCCCACATTCCAGACCCCAATCGGACGGCCAACTCCTCCTCCCAGAGTCCCTGCTCCAGCAGGCTGCAGAGAACGGGGGTGTAGGAGTTTTTTTCCTGTCTCTCTTTGAGCTGGTGTCTCAGGTTCTATGCTTCCTAAAGCCAACAAATAGCCTTACTAGCCCAATTTCAGCCAGTCAGACACATCTTAAACAACAATTAAGTCTCTATAGGTATAGTATACAGTGTCAAAGTGGGACCAGAATACATATTGTAAGGTCAAAACCCTAAAATAACGGAGAGAATACCTCAACAATCAAACAACCCCCTTAGAGCAAGTAAAAATTGTTCACCCTGCTGAATGTATTTCATTAAAATCAGTTCTATGTTTGGTAACCTAAGCTTTTGTTGCGGAACTAAAACTCAAGTGATTTATTACGGTAACTAAAAAGCAAACAAACAAACAAAAAATCTAAGCAATAACCTAAAAACACAATTTTAAAGTAATATTTTAGAAGAAACTGCAGTTAAAATGGATTGGTTACTATGTGGATCAGCTTAATAAGTTCATTTGTAGCACTGAAAAATAATTGGATTGTAGCATCTCTATTCTTAAATTTGTGTGACAATGGGGGAGTCAATAACAAATTCAAATATTTATTAAACAATGACCAATGAAATTCAAGCTGGGTGCTATGTATGCATGTACTGATACATCTATATGCAACATATTATTACAGATAATACAGCCATGACAGAGAAAACACCTAAACTTTGAAATTGAACTTATAACCACAAATGCTGCTATAACATTGGAGTAAAGGCCAGTTGTCAAGTTTAAGTAATTTTTATTTGTAAACACCAGTAACTTGAATTGGTGTCTAAATATGCAATATTAATATTTAAAGCAAAGCAAAAGAGGCTTTAAAAGGCCCGTGGAGGCCTATTGTATATGAGCCAAATTATTTCAGTCAGTTTGAAATAAAATTGTTTTTCTGCACACAGAATTGACATGCTACCTAATTTAGTTTTCATTAGTAATTTTGTCATCTTAATGATTAGTTTCAGGAATCACTTTTTCATTATTATTATTATTTCATCCATATTTATAAAAAAAATATGGATTTCTAGCATATACATTAAAAAACTGTGCTGTAGCAATAATTTATTTGTAACTACAATTTTTACTGAACATGTAGGGCCCAAAATCTTTCATCTCTGTTCCTGACAGTGGTAAAATGGTAACATCAAGACTTCCCGCTTTAGTGGTTTTGGTCTGCTGCCACCCACACTGAGAATGCATTTCCCCCTGATCCTGTAAGGTGCACTGGCTAATAGCATCTGCTGCACCAAATGGGATCTGTTATGCTGATGTGAAAGTGCATCAATAATCCCTGGTGAGTTATGAACTGACCATGATTATTGCCGAGAGACTGCAGGAAATCCGTTTGAGGCTGTAAAATATAAAACCATGACATTGTAAATATGCAACCCATTAAAAACAGCCAGCTGACATTGCCAAAAATAACCCTAACACACTGTCCAAGGCAGAAATATGGATTATCGCCTCATGCAATACAATTCTCTTTATATCTTTCATGATCTGTAAAACTCCCTCTGCTCTCATTTATAATGAATGGAAAAACCTTATGTACAGCGTGTTTTATGCTATGCTGATGATGTCCATGGAGGGTGGCTTTACTGCTGTGTGTGCTTTTGTGTGTTGTTGAGTGTTTGTCCCTACTGCCTGTGAGAGTTTGTGTCAGTTGAATCATAGGTAGATAAAGACTGAAGTAAATTTAAGGCAGAATAGTTATTATCAAGAGGGGCTACTATAATTTCATTTAATATGTCCACAGGTAATTGGACAAAAAAACATGAATCCTGCATGACTTTGGCCATATTAATATGTTAAAGTCACTGTGAAAATGAGAAAATTCTGCATTTTTCTACATTTTGCCATGTGAAACCAGCGAACGGAGCTACAAAGTCAGTTTTAAGGTCTCGGGTTGTTTAGTATTGTAAAATTGCACTTCACCTCACTGCATCTACAGCGTTTGACCGGGATAGACGTTTTTTGCACACAGGGTCACACCCCATCAGTGATGGATCGTTCCAGACTGCATTATACAACACTTCAAACTACTGTAAGTCATCAAAAATAGGATTTGTGACATGCTCATGTTATCCTATCCTTGAGTACTCCTTTTGCATGTTTCCTTGATAATTTTGGTTTGAAAGCTCATTCCTGGCCTTGAATACAGCAACTGAGAAGACATGTTTACTGCATGGTATGAAGCATAAAAATCAAATTTATTTTTCCTGGTTCAGAAAAGGTAAACAAAGAAAACAAAAAGACAAATGTAATCTTTCTTTTTGTTTATTTATTTCTTACACAGTGCAGAGGTTAGAGGGTAATTTGTTAATTATGTGATGTTCTCACATATCACAAGTGGATCAGACTAAAAGCAATGAGAGACAGAAAAGCAGACATAGAAGTATCCTTTTTGCACACTGATTAGCTGCATTGAGGCATTAGTAGAAGCAAAACAGTGGCATTATGGCCCTAATGATGACCAATTTGAAGACCCCTGAGGACCTCAGCTGTGTCCTGCACCAGACGTATTGCCCCATGATGAGCTTAACCAAGCCTATTTATCCATGCACTTTCTTCCCAGTCTGTAACAGCCAGCCACACGCAAACACATATGCATAATGGAGAAATAATGGAACCGTCTAATAATTTGTTTGGGCCAGGGAGGAAAGTAAAGGGATGGTGAGCTGGAGGCTGGGTTTCTAAATGACATGCCCCTGTGGCCTAACACGATTAGAATTTAAACTATGAAACCGTGGAGCCCTTCTTCAGGGGTCGAGATGAAATATTGAGATTGCTGCAATGGATTTTGCGCTCTTCCCAGCTTCCCGCGACATTCCCTCACCCTGACACTTGTCTGCCAATCAAAGTGATGGACAGCTAACACGGTGGGAACAAAGATGAGGTCCACTGAGTCGGTTTGTTTTAGTCGGTTTGGTGGCGAAGGAGGTTGAGTGACACCTTGGTGCTTGGACACGCTCTGCTTTACTGAAGTGATGTCCCGTAGTTTATTTTTGTGGTTTAAATCATCAAATCAAATCATTCTATCCAATATTATTCCACTCTAGATTGTTTCCATCAGACACATGTCCTTCTCACAACTGTAACTTCACTTTTTAAGAAAACTTTATCTGGACGAGCTGGAGGGAAAGGCAGTGGAGGTTAGACTCAGTTAGAGCTTCTCACTCTCGCTCTGTCTCGCTTGCTCTCGTGGTGCAGTATGAACCACAGAAACTGTGTTTGGCACAGAAGCAGAAGCTCATGATTATTTGAATATTTTCTCCCTCATGAATAATACAAAATATTGCTTGCTGGACGGGGATCTCTCTCTCTCTCTCTTTCTTTTTTTTTCACTCTCTATCCCCGTGTTTGCATGAAAGTGTGCATACATGTGCACCTGCGCATAAGCAAGCAAGTATTTTGTGCATTGCAGTCTTTCCCTACTTTTGCACCTGTGAGTTTATTTTGTGCACATCCTTATGTTTTATTGTGTTTGTACGTGCTTAGAGAGAAAAAGTGTGCAGGGGTTAAAAGGTTGCCAGTCTCCTTCCTCCAGGGTTCCAGACTGCCAATGAACATATGTTTATCTCTGTGATCTCTTAGCCCACCAGCCATATATGCTCACAGTGTGCGTCCCCACAGACTCTGCTAGTGCCAGGAGAGCAAACATGTTGATGTGGAGTCTGAGCAAAGATGAGGGAGCTGCATCCAAAAAGGAACCGTGGCAGCTACTTGATGTAGTGAGGTTTAAACCTTTAGTCTGCTGTTGTTTTACAACACCCTTTCTACTCAACAAGGGTGGTCTGATTTAAAGTTGTGGTTCATATTGTTGCGTTTCTGTTCGATCCAGATCTGATTATAGATCAAGTGGATTATATAAATCCCCCCACAAGAAAGAAAAGAGAGAGAGAGGGAAACTGGTTTCATCACGGAAACCTAACTTTTGTCTTCTTCCAAGTGTTTTGATTGCAACATGAGGAAACACTAACTTAAAATTGTATTTCAAACTTTAAACTGAGGTTAATGGTGTAAGAGTCTGCTGAATAAGATAACAGCTACACCCTGACTGTGACACATGGCATAAATAGTGCAGTGTACAAAATTCAAAGGTTCAGCATATTATCGGAAAATTGAACAATTTCAGTTACAGCTACTCTAATCAATATGTTAAATATGTTAAACAATCAGGGTTGTGATTTCAGTCTCACTGATTTTACTTTTAATCTATACACCTTTACTTTTTGCTCTTAACAACTTTATGATTTTAGTGAAAAAGAAAACCTTGAATGAATCAAAGAGCACATGGAAATATTTACTAACTATTTTGTGAACACATGGCAACATTTATTTGCTAAAAAGCCCAATATATCCTTCAGATGTCCAGAAAACATCTTAAATGAGAGTGAATGGTGTTCAAACTTCAGTAAATGGTAAAAAAAAAAAAAGGGAAACGACAACAATAAATAGCAGCAAAACTAACCACTCAGAAAGTTGTATTTATATACTAAAATGTGGGCTGTGGTTGTGTGCTTGCACCACTGAAAGTCCACAAGCTGATTATCATAAGTAGCAGGATTTTACATAAAATATCTTTTGATAGATCAAGCTCAGTTTTACTCCCCCCTGGATTCATGTTACTCTGTAAAAACAACAGCAGGACAATAACTGCTGATTAACATTTACTGTTACACAAAGCGCAGGAAATGTACAGTAAATGCCAGTATTTTTTAATTCAGTCAGCAATACTTGACAAAAGTTAAATGGTAAACTTATTTTCAACCCTTTGTGAATATTTTTCCAGAAGAGGGGGTCAGGATCATTGCAGCTGAGCATGACTTGCTGAAATGTGGTCAAAAAAATAAACCTCCTTAAAAAAGAAAATGAAACCTCAAGGACAGCCTGAACTTTAGCTCTAGTGATTATTTTCTTTTGAGTATGACTCAGTTTATGTCAGTTTATTTTCCAGTTTTCAAGTGTTTAATCAGTGTAGTTATTGTACTCGAGTTTACTGGCCCCATAGGAACTCTGATTAGAATCAGATAAGTCTCCTTTTTTCCCAGAAGTTCTTCCAAACCCAGGCTCCTGGCCACTTTAGAGAACACTTTGATAGAGACATCCAGCTCGCTTTCAGTGGAAGTCATGTCACATTTGTGCTAACCTGCCCTCAATTCGCCCAGGAAAATAAAAGAGAGAGAATGAAGAGAGGAAGCACATGAGGGAGGGACGGCCAGAAGACAAGAAAAGAGCCATTTCTTATTCATCTGATTCTAATTTGGATGTAAATTGCAGGCTGATGTCACTGCAGAGATGCATGTTGCTGGGTAATCACAGAGGAATCCAGGAGAATGATGCCAGAAAAAAAAGTACTGCTAGACAGGTGCACAACAGATCTGCTCAATAGAGCTGTCGCTTTATCTTCATGATCTAGCTTGCACACGATAGAACACAGGCGACGGTGCATATGGTGGCACTCTAACACGCTGTCATACAGTACAAGCCTCTAGTTCAGTCTGAAACTTTGGGCATTGAGGCTCGAGCAGCTGTTAACTGCCAACAGCTAACTCTCTTTTCTTTCTTCTTCTCCCTTCCCCTCGTTCTCTTTTGCAGTCTCTTCCATTCAAATGAGTCCACATCCTCATTCTTGTTGAACTCATTCACTTGTTTTATTTCCTCTGTTTCTTTTTTCTTTTACACTTCACTGCCACACCTCCACCCATCTCTGGGCAATGTGCCACCATCCCAGTTCCAGCCACCACATCTGCTCATGATAAGTTTAATTTCACTCAATTGCTGTTCATTAACGAATAATGATCCGCAATCTATTTGCTACACCAAGGCAAAGAATTTGACACGAAATAGCTTGCCTCTCGTAAACATGTGTGATGTTGCTTTCTTGTTGACACATACACTCGCACAAAAATTCCTTTGCCTTTGTCTACTTGATGATGTCAGAGGTTGATTGTGGGTTTTGGTCGGGGGCAGCTTATAGCTAAGTGACTGCAAGAGCGCCTAATAATCCCTCTGTTCGAGATGGGCCCCGCTGGGGCCAAATGAAAGATGTAATGGGATCCCTCTGTATGCCTGCTTTCCTTGCAGGGTTAGAGATTAACACTAGTGTCAAATTCGGCTCTGTCTGCCACAGCTACGTCTCTTCATCACACTCTCTTACAAGCCTGAACATTTCACAGGTTTGAGACAAATATCTGCTAATATGACTGGACATTTTTTTTAGCATAGAAATTTCTTAATTTATATTTGCTACTTTAATGTAAAACTTATCAAAACTGAGTTTTGAACATTATCTGTATTTGTACAGTATATATATACACATACCAATGTCACTGTCCTACACAGATAACTCACATATACACAGAGAAGTATACCATGTGATTTTAACTTGTCTGTCATTTTGGATGTGTCACAATGTAGCTGTGAAGTGACTAGACCACTCGCAAAGGCATACAGACTGCTTCAAGACCATCTGGCAACCACCAGTTGTGAGTGGAAAATGTGACCATTCCCTGACCAGTTGGTGAATCGTTGTTTTTCTTTAATTTAGTGTTAAAGTCCCACTAACAAAGGCCTAGAGACCTATCAGTCTTCACTGGAAGTTACAAGGGAGAAATATGTATTCCCAACCGGTTAGTGAAAACCTTCTTTTAATTGCTTTGACCACTAACAGATTGGCATGGTTGCCAATTGGTAATTTGCACAGTAGTTTGCATGGAAGACACTGAGTTTTATTAACCACTTAGCAATAAGTGCAACACAAGCAGGAAATGGAGAATTTTGCCTTTAAAGTAAAGGTTGAGCCTTTTGAAATGCGGTTGCTGCAGCACTGAGGCACAACTTTTATTCTGAAGAATAATGTTCTCTGTCTCCTGTCTTCCATGCAAACTACAAGAGATTACAGCAATTAGCTATAGTGACCAAGGCAACCGTAAGGAGGATGTTGGTGCAGCACCCTCTTTGTAACCAATTTCACCTAGAGACTGCCAGAAACCTCCAGGAACCTCTTTTCAGCCAGTCAGGAAATATATGTTTTTCCCTTGCCACCAGTGGTTGCATCACATCCAATATTGTGGACCAGTCTCGAACAATGCGCGGATGATGTCATATGAGAACCCTGTATGGGCTTTGCTCCTGTGTCTTACTTATTTTTCCAAGTCTGCTTTTTGTGCCAGAGAACAAAGGGCCTACAACATAATTTCCTTTAGGCTGATGATGTCTGTGGAAAAAAAAGAGCAACAAATGAAAGAAAAGGTGCTGGATGACGGCAGCTGATTCTTTGTCAAATTGGCACAAGGTAAAAGTAAATAAACAGGACTGGCTGGCATTACAATCAAAATGTCTATTAGCCAGAGTATGTGTGAGGCCCTCCATTTCCATATTTTAGGTGCCACTAGTTTTAGTGAATAAAAATGTAGACATGCACAGAAGCAGGAATGAGTAGGAGTAAAGAAATCCAGCATTACAAGGCTGCCAAAACTCACTGCCAGCAGTCCTAGAGCCACTAAAACAGCCAGCTTTGACCAGTTTCGGTGGCAACAGTGACAGAGTGAGTATTGCTTCTAAGTAGAAACCCAGTTTGCTTCAGTTTGGCAAACCTCTGCGCCTTTACAGTTTGAGCATGAGTGTGTGTGTGTGTGTGTACAGAGTCTCCAGTGCTGGAGAGGCTTCAGAGAGAAGAGAAAGTGTGTGTTTGTGTGTCAGAGCATTGCCACAGTAGTCTGGCAAACAGAACTTGCATACGTGCACATAGGGGCTTAGTGGTGGGAAAACTCCTAACACATGAGCACGCAAAAACACACAGACACACAGGCGCGCGCACACACATAGTCAGGAGTCAGCTGTCTACTCCTGCTTCTCAGCTCATTAAACCAAATCCCAGGGACTGGACTGAAGAATTTAAATGAGAACTCCCCTGCCCCCCTCCTTTGAAGTTTTGCCCCTTTCAGCTCACCGTAGCTGGAGCTGCACTTGTAGCCTCTAACAGGTATAACACGCCCACTTTCTCAGTGCTTCTTCATTAAGTACTCCGTGCTGCCTCTACTACACCTTTGGGCATCACACCGGCTGTTTGAGCTGACACTGATGGCCCTTTTTGCTTGGACTCTGACCTTGGGGAGTTTAAAACCCTGAAATCATATATGTGTAAATCCGACAAAAATCCCCCATCCAACACTCCCACCCAGCCCTTGTTTGTCTGTGCCTTGTAGCTCCAGGTCCCCACGGAAACTGGATAACAGCAATGTTTAGAGAAGCTTGGGATTCATTTGGGATAACAGAGCTTGCCTGACAGGCCCAGGGACTCTTGCAACAGTAACCAGAGAGAGGCGGGTGAAAGAGTGCAGATTAGAGACTTTCAATGAGGACTTTAGGTAACTGTTTTGCCAAAGAGTTCTCTTATCCTCTCATTTAACTAACCGCCACTTTTGGTTGAAAACACAAGACAGTAGTGTTTGATTATGCCTACTGTGTCAATGTCAGTGCCTGTGCATACACCAATTTAAGTTTGTAAAAGTGTTAGTTAAAGGAGAGTTGTGTGTACTAACCTTTTTTTTTTTTTTGCAATAATAAAGATAAAGAAATAAAACACAAGTTTCATCTGAAAGTTTTTGCCAATAAGTTTTCAAGGTGCTTCTATATAATTCTGTCCATTGTAAAAATAAGTGAAGAAAACACAAGTTAAAAGCAGGCAATAAAAAAAGGCAAAAACATGCTAATGTTTATGTATTAATTAAATTTCTGTTTTGTTTTTTATGAAAACTAACTGAAACTCAACTATATATAGTTAAAGAACACCATCTCAAGAAGCCACAGAGTTAGATAAGTGTGTTAAAGAATATAAAATCTGCTTGTCTTACCACTCTTCATTTGTGACCAACTTCATAAGACACCCATTCTCCGCTCTCTCACCCATGACCTCTGACCCCAACCTTGATTTGTCCTTTTTAACTATTTGCCAACTTTTTGGGGAAGAGGCCATCCCTGGCTGTTTCTCTATGGAACTATCCTATCCTCCCACCCCCCCTCTTAGCTAGGCATCATCCAGTGGCCCTTGCTCTCTGTATCAGCTTTTTGTCGGGGATTTGCCTGCTCAATCCCACAAATCAACAGAGGATAGATGCCTATTGTGCGTAATCAAAGCACTTCCTCCTGGGGTAATCCCTCAATTTGAGCAGGAAGAAAAGCCCAGTGAAGGGGGGATGTTCTGGATCAATCCTATGAAGGGCCCATATTATACACTCTTATTTCACCAAAGAGACACAGCCAGGCACCATTCTTAACCCCCTTTCCCTCCAACCACCTCCAACTGCTCTCCTTTCTGTTTGTGTTTATCTTTATTTTACTCCCCTTCTCTCTTTATTAATCTGTTTTTTCTTCAGTGTTATTGTCAGCGAGTGTCCTGGCATGTTGGCTGGTTAGCACGTGGCAGCTCTTTTATCTCTGCTTGTTTACCCAAGGAACATTGAGGATGATTGACTTGTCGCTGGCAAAAGCTTTTTTGTACATTGGATGTAGGATGACAGAAGCATCAGCCTAAATGTTTCAGTCAGCCTGTACACAAAGGCCTAGCCAGCTTTCATCTACTAGGTAACAATGTAAATACATTTGGCAGGTTAGCTTCAGTGTGAACTTATGATATGTCATTTTGGTCATTCATGCTCAGGTAAGAAGAAGCTCTCATGGGATTGATTCCATTTTTGTGCATATTTACTACCTTTTCCCAGTACCACAATCAACAACAATCTCACCGTGACTCAAATGCCGATAGAGGATTTGGACTTAATTATATCTGTCAGTCAAATTTATTGCCATCATTGGTAGAAAGGTATGGTAGAAAGCCTGGAATATTTACTAAAAATGCAAGGCTAAACAATAAGACTATATATGAAAAAATGTGGATATAGCTTGGGTGTATATAGCAATTCTTTTATGTAATTTGTAAAAGTGCTACATAAAAAACACCAGCTTATGCTTGAAACCACATTCATATGCATAAATAAAGGCGAAAGGTGTACAACTTTTGCTTCCTGTTTGCTGTTATTTTGGTTCAGCACTCAGTGTGTCCTGCTTGTACAGAGTCCATGCTTATTGCTAGTTGGAGGATGGCCATAGCTTTTGTGTCTGCAAATTGAAGTTAGCATGGAAGTGCCTTAAAGGCATTCTTTTTAATGACCAGCACCACTGCTCTCACTGCAAAAAGATTAGATATATTGATATATTGGATATATTTAGGAAACTTTCTTGTTTACACTTTGATCACGTTATTGGTACAGCTGCTAGTTTTTCATTCTATTAAGTAACATCCATCCAGTCCATCCAGCCTCATTTGCTCTTCGAAACTAAGCAAGGCTGAGCCTAGCTAGAACTTGGGTGGAAGACTGTCTGTGAATACCAGGTGCTGTAAGAAATGAAGTTAATTTTGTAAATTATGGTCATTATAAGAGTCAGAAAGGAGGCTTAGGTTGATATGGTGCTACTGTAATTGGCACTGGCACCTCACAGCAAGAGGGTTTGAACCTGCTGGTTGACTGGTGCCTCTGTGTGGAGTTTGCATGTTCTCTTTGAGCTTGCGTGAGTTCTCTCTAAGTATTCTTGCTTCCTCCTACAGTCTAAAAACATGAATGTTAGGCACATTGGGGTTTCCAGTGGTTGTTGGTCTCTGTGTGCCCTCCAATAAACAGGTGGCCAGTGCAGAGTGTCCTGCCTTTTTCCCAGTGACCGCTTGGATAGTCTTGAGCTTCTCTGAATTGGATAAGTAGTTAACAAAATGGATTGATGGAAGAAGACGGATTATACAGAGAAAAATCATTGGCTAATGACTTGTCAGTCACAAGTCATTAGCCAATGAATGTGCGGTGTCCCTCAGTTCACAGTCAGATCCACCCGGGCCTCATTGCGCCTGTTTTGAAATCAGCAAACTGCTTAAGTCTTCATAATGGGACTTCACTAACCAATGGATGATATCACAGTAGACATGTGATTCTTTTATATTGTCTATGAAGGGCATTGGCGTTATGGACAGGCCTCGTGGGTCCAGGCCCACTTAATAAGGTCACTGTGCCCCTTCAGCTAAAATCTAACTATAAATTACACAATTTGGCAATGAGAAACTTAAACACTGATTTTGCCAATAAGTTATTGTAGTGCAAGCTTAATGTAACTGCTCATTAAGCAGTAGTTTAGTGCTTCTGCAGCAACTGTGGTAACCAGTATAACAGAGGGCAATGAGCAGATCAGGTCAGGTCAACAGGTCAGGCTTTGGGACGTACCCATCATGTCTCTTTGAAACCAAACTCATCAGCTCGTGGAGCTAAAGCGTTATCCTGCTCAAAAATTGCAAAACAATTGGAAAGGCATTGAGGATATTGTGTGCTCACGGTCAGCTGTCCTGTTGAGTTCATTGATCCACCTTTGCACTTAGAGAAAAATTATTTCACTTTTGTCTCCTGCAATGTAAGACAGATATTTTTGCACTTTTATAAATGTGGCTACGTGGTCTCTGTGAGTGTACTGTGCATGTATGGTAGAAATGAGGCATAGTGTATATGAGTGCAAGCGCATTTTATTTTTAAAGTAAATAGCAAAGTGACTTGAGCTGAATGTCCCCTTGTCAGAGTTGGTAACCTGACCAGTTCATATAGTCTCTGCTGACCCTGTTTAGGAACATAGTACTGGATAAAACCAGCTATCCATTGCTGGATGATCATTACCCTGGTTTGTCTTTTTTGTCAGATGACCTGTGCTGTATACCCAGAGCCCCTCTGCTTTACCACCTGTGCTTTACCAATGAACCGACCCTATTTAAAAGACCAAGAAAGATGCATTTCATGAAATGACACTAAATCCTAAATTCACCCTTATCTAGTTCCCAAGCTCTGACTTTAAGGTTAAGAGACATCTCAATAAACGCTGGTTAACTGGTATGTTTGTGTAAATAGAAAGTGTGAAAATTTGGTTGTAGACAACAAGCATCACTACTATTTGTCTCACTCTAAGGATTTATTTTAACAAGCCTTAAGTAGAAACATTTTACTGGCAGTAAATCTTTCATACTGTACTCTGACACTTCCTGAAATTGCTACCAGCACCTCTTTAGTAAATTCCCCAAAAACTTCACCTCTTATTGTTAGAGTAGACTCTGCGACCTTGTCGTGGTCTCGGGTTTTCTCAATTAGTTGCTATGTCTAGGCACCAACAGATGTTTCAGCTGTGTCTGTTAGATCTTTAAGTAGATATTGTGTTTAGTCTTACAGGCAGCTGCTGTTCGTTTCTGTGCTCATGCTTCTCTTGCATCCTTTCATTCAAATGGACTAACTGTGATAAATAGACACAAATGCATCCTAACACTTTTTTTGTGGCTCAACTTATAAATGCCTCAGATGGTTGTTTAATAACAAAATATCTGAATGTCTTTGATGATCTGCAGATTTCTTGATGCAGCGTAACCCAAACTCAGTTTTCCTACATGAGAGTGGAATCAATAGGTGTCATTAAACAAATCTAACAAAACACGACCTTTACTTGAGTTCTGAGGTTACAAAGGAAGTCAAAATAGATGACTGGATTAAGTGAGAGCTGACATCCCCGGAGACTCATTAGAATAGGAGAGGAATAAGGACAGAGAGAGAAATCAGGACCGATCCCAGCTGGGCTGACTTCCCTTTATGTCTGACCTCATCACCAGGAAAATCTTAAAAGACATCCATCTGGTCAGGTACACACGCAAGACACCAGAAGAAGCTGTGCTGTGTGCAGCCAACTCCTATGTGTAAAAGAAACTCTACTGCATGTTTACATTTTAAGTGATTTAATTGGCTTGACTTGGCAGTTGTACCTTTTAAATACAAAAAAATGACAATTCAAATATTGAGTCCAAGATATTATTGGTTAATGGAAATTCTTAGTTTGCTTAGAAAGTATAAGAACAATTCCAACTCCACAATTAGACAGTGGTGTCTTTCTATCCATCTGATGATCCCCGAGTACTGTATTTTATCTGCAATATTATTATACAGAGCAAAGCGGAAGCTAGAAATGAACACGTTCATTTGTATTTTATTTTATTAAAAATTCAAAGTATTTGATTCATTCTTATAGAGTTAAACTCACAAACTTTTTCCAGAATTTCCTGTTTTGAGAATTATCACTGACTTTGGAAGCCTTGTTCACAGACATTGTTGCCTTAGCTTCACATTTATTGTTGCAAATATGTATAATATTGTTTAATAATCTATGATATTGTGTATACTATATATGAGTAGTTTTACACATTGTATAAGATGAATTACGATTTGTACTTAAAAAAATCTCCTCTTACAGAACGTGACAGTATATGGTTTAAATATTGTGAGCTGAGATGAAAGTATGCGAGCAAACTGCTGCACTGTTTGTTTTGATTAAAAGTCTGTATGATCTTGGACATCTTTAATAGTCTTTGCTTCCTAAACATTTAAATTTCAACAGACTGTTTTTAGCAACCTGAGAGTACATACTGCAAAAGTCCATAAAGTCTCACTTTTTTTCAGTCCAGCCTGGTGCACTGGTCCAGCGTGAGATGGCAGCAATGTGTGGCCCAGATTGTGATGATGTGATGGATGATGTGAGTAATTCTCATTAACTGGGAAATGGCACATTAACATTTATTACTTCTGAAAGAGGTATGATTACCTGCACTTGCATTGGTTGAGCACAGCCCTGCGTGCAGGCGCTTTTAATTCCCAGATTACGCTATCCTCATATATATATGGCTTGTGAAACAGAACACACGACTTCTTTATTTTCCTGCTTGCTGACATTTCCAGTAACTGCAGTAAATTTTTAGTCCAACTTTTCTTTTCACTGCAACTTGGAAGTGCGTTTTTTTTTCTCTTTTTTTCCCCCTGTGTCGGCAACAGGATCAGACTTAAACCACCTTCTACTTTGCCGCTGTCTGCCTCTAAACACCATCCTCTCCTGTAGTAAGTATGGCTCTGCTCTCTGGGGTCTACAAGTGTCCCAATCCCTTCCTCTGGCCTCGGTTTCTAACCTAGATCAAATGTTAGGCTTTAAAAAGCTAAAGTTTGATGTGGATGAGCAACTGCCTATGAAACACTTTAATCCGCAATGCTGTAATGTATTTAATTTCACACCCTCTGATGGTGTTGCCCCTTCTTAGGATTACCCAAGGGAGGAAGGGGTGGGGGTGGGGGCACGGGGGCATAGCGAGAGAGGAGGGGGCAGTCACTGAAGCTCTTCGTAAGAGAAAGCAAGACTTAGGAAAGACAGAAGGAGAGAGAGAAAAGGCACTCAAGAGCTGTTCAAGTAAGGGAAGAGAGGGATGGCAAAGAACAGAAAAAGATATGAGAAAAAGAGAAAAATGCTACATATACACAGAGGAAAGAGTAAGAGTTATAAAGACAGGAGTGAAAAGTGAGGTAAAAAAGCGTTTCCAAAACCAGAGAGAAAATCTTGGCTTCACAGAGAAAAAAGGAGAATGTCACTTTACAATTTGGAATGCTTGTATTCAAATAAGAGGTCGGAGCTTTGGAGCCCAAAGAATGCAGCTATATCTGCATTGTCACATCCCCCTTGCTTGGATAAGGGGAAAAGACACCCTGGCAAATCCCATTGTAGAGCTTGGGAGCTTCATAAAAGTTAAGGAGCGATGGATATAGTCTTGGCCCCCTTATGAGATGAGGATCTATCTGGCCTGGCTTCGGAAGCCGTAGACGCATACGCAGGGATATTGGAGGCAATAATTCCCCGGGACGGGAGCACACACAGGCTCCTTTATATCGCCCCCTAATATCCAATTTACGGGCTCAGGCCCTCCGCCAGAGCAGCCCCCGAGAACTTAGAATGCACAAACGCCAGCGTGAGATGGAATTAGGGCCAAGTTCTCTTTTCTTCTGTTTGCCAAAAGTTTGAGGCTTACAGAAATATGAAACGGTTTTTTTCTCTCCCTCAGTCTCTGTCCCTTACTCCCTTCCCTTTCCTTTCCTCTCCCCTCAACCCCCCGCCCTATCCGTTAACCAAATTCATCCATTAAATAGACAAGGAACTGAAAGCAACAAATAATTTGGGCTGGGGATGGAAAATGACTTGATTTTGTGTGGTTTTGGATAATACGGAGCGAGACTTCCAACACAGTGTGCAGGAAATGGTGTAAACAAGTATCACTGATTGGAAATGATATATACTGTAGTCATTAAATATATTTGGCTTTCTTTGAAATGTGTTTCTTCAAGGGTATTGTTGCAATGCCAAATTCCCAAGAAAAAAAATGTTTTTAATAATTTAGAAGAAAAATACATGGGGGAAGGAAGTCTATCATGCTTAGATGAGTGGGGATTTATTTAGGTTCTGGGTGGAAAAAGTAAAAGTTAGAAAGTGTATACATGCTTAAGAGGCGTGATATCCCTCCTCTGCTGATCTCCTTATCCTCTCCTTAGGCTCCCTAAGCAGCATGTGGTGCATGCACACAGACAGGCACACAGACAGTGACTTTCCCTCTGCTATTGCTGGATGAATCTCCTGTGAACCTTGCCAGCCGCCCTTGCCTGTGGATGTATTTACTCATAACAAGGGCTTAGGCCAATAAGAATATATGGTGATTTATACTGTGACCAGCAGGGGATTGTGTTGCCCTGATGCTTTAAGTATTTTACACTTTGCTAAACTCTCTGACACCTCCAGGGATAAAATCCCCCATTTGTACCAGCCCCATCTCCGCCTCTAAGAAACTCTGCACTAAGCGACAACAAAACAAAGTGGGATCAAACCTCGTCATAGCAACGCAAGTCAGAGGAGATAATAATGTATTTGCTCCATTATATCTTAACATAGAAAAAAAACAACACTGTTCTACAACTAATGAGCATAACGTGATGGAAGAGTCTACAGCCTTTGGCCCAAGATGATCATTGTTTACGTTCAAGTGACAAAGCCCTCTAGTGGCCACATTAATTATGACTCTGATTCACTAGCAGCAACGAAAGAATTTAGTTGATCTTAATATTGAGACAAGTCTTCAGATGGAGGAGGTCTGGTAGGAGCATCAATAAAGCATCAGAAAACCAAGAGGACTGCTGTTTGTTTGGTTGAGGGCAATGATGAAGTAGTTACTGTACCCAAGTCCAAGCTAAACCTTAATCACAGCAGTGTCCAGGGCTTAAGTGTCCTCAATGGTACCGTAAACATGCATTGCTTTCTTCTTTTTTCTGTGTTTTTTATGCCAATTAGTTCAATTCACAGCATAGACTAGATGAATGGGTTAGATGGCACAAAGTATTGACAGTTCAAAGACCTTGATAAACATGCCAAAAAAGTTTAATGGAACTGAACAATTAAGGCTTCAGTCACACAGGCCTAGAGACCTGACCACAACCACCTGATAAACACTAGCTGATAGGGGAAAAAGTTAGTGATGTTAGTGCTAGTGTTAGTGCTGAAGGTTGCTGGCAGTCACTAGTGTGAAAGTGATTGTAAAGAGGTATACGGTGGTGCACAGAAATCATATTTGTGATTGCTTTGATTGCTAGCAGTTGCCAGTAGATTGGAAGTCGTGGATGACACTGACTTGCCTGTGCAGGCACAGGTAGTGAAACTAAAAAGTGCGACACAAACTAAGAATAGTAAGAAAAGTTTTGCCTTTGGAAATTTGTTGGTTGCAGCAAAGAAACGTATATTTTTCTTTGAACTTGAATGTTCTCCGTTTCCAGTTTGCGTTACATTTTTTAAGTTTCACTAACATTTGGAAAGTAAATGGTGAGTCTTTGCAGACAGTCAAGATCTCCCATACAAACTATGGGCTGTCGTGGTAATCTGCTAGCAGTAAAGTCTGTTTATTGGGTGCTATGACATCTTGTTTCCTACAGGGGTTCACTCCGATGAACAGGTTAATAAATCAATATTCCAGAGACTTTTACTCTACATAATCAGGAATGTAGTAGTAAGAAGGTTAATTATTTAATTGAGTGTAATATAATAGATATAATAGATTTTATTTATTAGATAATGCTATATGAGTGTTTTACACCTATTCGTAGAGCATAAAATAGCAACAGGCTAATCAGACATGGTTTGATTACTGTGCAGTTTGCATGGTCACCTCACCACAGCAAGATGCATCTCTTCTGCAACCCCAGACAACGCTCATCTTTCTATTGTATACTGAAACTTGGCGTGACGGTTGGGAATGGAAAATAGGAATCGCTTGAAGGCAAAGGAACAATGTTGTACATTAAACAGATTCAGGTTAGGAACGCCCAATAAAATAAGCTGTTAGCACTGTGGTTATGTTTATTGTAATGCTAGGTTGTTTTCCTTGCCAGGGCGGAATGTCAGCATGATGTTTCTCAGGTGTGAACACACGTGCGCACCGTAAGTGAAGTGTGCAGGCACGAAGCGGTGGTTTGCAGATGATTGGCTTCTTGTTCAATGTTAGAAAGCAAATTGTAAAACTCTCAAGGTAGTTTGGAACAAATTGTGATTACTGGGCCTACATTTGTTGAGATGCACGTACTAGTTACTTAAAATAGTTTACATCATTTTAATGGCCTCTCATTCTATCGCAGCTCAGCCACTTTCAATAAAATTTATAACATGTGATTAGATACCTTTTTTTAACATTTGATCGTATTAGAGAACTAACATATGTATATAAAAGATGAGTCATTTAGAGTCCTCCTCTCACCTTGGTTATTTGATTCCAGCTGTGTGCCATGTCTCTTTTCTGACTTGAAGGAAAAAGCACTTCTGCAAAAAATATACTCGTGCATCCTCGATTATACTTCATCCCCACCTCTTTTTGACCTCCAGATGCATTTTAGGAGCCGAGACATCCTTCAGCATGGCATATTGAGATTGATTTCCAGGTCACAGCCAAGAGGACGGAAGAGACGAGGAAGCACAAATAAGCAATATGAGAAAAGCCTTTTGTGCTTTCAAAAATGATGAATAAGAACAAGCTGATGCCATCTAAAATACAGTGGCAGAATTTGAATTAAGTCCTTATTGTGAATCCTTATTTTGAATTTAAATGAATTTATTCGTATTTGCTACTAAGATGCTAGATGTCTTGAGTTCTGAACCTGATTGGACTAAAGAATCTTTAAATATTACATTAAATCCATCATCTTACACCGCACTTAACTTTGACAACCAAAGACAAGCGGTTGCAACTTTTACAAACTTTTCACACAGAGTTGAAACCAAAAAGTAACCTTAGAAAACCCCTCGTACGAGCTATTCGACTCCATCAAAATCCGTCTTTGTCATAAATTATCAAGTCATTGTGGCCAAATTCTCTAAATGCTATCGCATTTGAGAACCCAACGCTAATATTATCCATCTACCTTCCCCGAAAGGTCAAGTAAAGTGTGCCCAAGTCATAAAAATTCCCCATCTCATTATTTGAGCATTTTTCTGGCTAGTGGCAGGGGTGCAGTGCAGTGGAAATGGAATGATATATTGGCGTTGGTCAATAGTCGATCTATAATGACTGTGTTGTTGGGCTTTCACTTTAGAATAATTTATATCCTTCCTGATCAATAACTAATCTTGGGCATAGTCAGCACTGAAATAAAGAGGAGAATGATGATGGCAGGGGGAGAGGCTCTGCTGGAATGTGTGGGAATGTGATGCCCCACCACCCCCCACCCCTCACACCCACCCGCAGTACACACACACACACACACATACAGGTCTCTTCTCCACCAAGTAGTTCATCACAAACCATGTAAAGTATGGGTGGAAGTGTACTTTTTAGAGGTAAATGATTGATTTTGTGTTATGCGTGTGTGTGTGTGTGTGTGTGTGTGTGTGTGTGTGTGTGTGTGTGTGAGAGAGAGAGAGAGAGAGAGAGAGAGAGGCAGAGAGAGGTGGGGAGAGTGATTTTACTTAAACAACTATCTTTGTGAGAACTACTTTAAGTTTTAGAGCACTGTCGCGCAGTTCCCATCTCTTTCTCACAGTCCATCAGAGGGCTGTTTGATGAAGAATACTTGGCCTTAGCATTAGTGTTGGAGTCAGCCACTTAAAGTTACAGTATTCTGTTACAGTATTATGTCCTCACAAATATATCTACACAAGCGTGCATGTGTACGTGCCCAAACATCTACATTTCTGTTAGTGTTTTGAACACGAGTGTGTACTTGTCCAAGCATGTCTGTGTTTGTGTGCCTTTAACATTTATGTGTGTACTTGTGCGCGTGTGTGTTGGCCTGTGGAGCTGAGGGGGCTGAACCCTCTGCCCTCAGATTAGCCCCTGGTTGATAGGATTAGGCTCTAATGACTGGGACTTGGAAGACAAAGGGAGTTTCTGCAAAGAGGCTTAGATATGGAAGAATTAACAGCAACCTTGCATTGCTCTTTCTTTCTCTTTAGCTTTTCTCCTGCCTTGTTCCCTCCTTCTCTCTTCTTCTGTCTTTATGACCTTTCTCATTGTCTCTTGCATAGTCTTTGTCTCTGGATGTCTTATAACACACTGATGCTTTCCATAACTGCTTTCAGACAAGTGCATCCACTCATGCACCTTTGTGCGTTTAGAATACACAAATGCTCACCATTGTTTCAAATTGCATAAACTTTCCCTTTAGACTGGGGACACTTTGTCTTTATATTTTAGCTTAAATGATTGTTTAGATGTCAGCAGATATCTGACCCTTTTGGGTTTATTGGTATTGTATCTATATAAACTTCAACGTATACATTAAAGGTTCGCATAAGTTTTACATTTTCAGACTTCACCATTCAAGCTCATGATGTGATATATCAGGCTATCATTATAACTTTCATTGTGATGCTAAATTCTTCAATTTCTATGTGTGACTTTTCTAAAAAACAATCTTCTGTATCTTCTAGTTTGAGATCTGAACATTTTATTTTCACAAATAATAATAATACAAACAGAAAATGACTCTGTTTTAAGTCCTCGGAGACAGAATTCTTCACATTTACTCCAGAAAAACGACCAAGAAATTGAGCTCTCACTGGGAAAATCAAACATCTTGAAACTGTTTGATACGATTCAGTGCCGTCAAATCACCGTCAATACCAAACAGTGCTACAGTGTCAATGGGTCTGGGTTTTTCTATAGTCAGCCTTATTAGTGCTAAATGGTCTGATGCGCCAAGACCCTGCTCAGGTTCTAATTGCCCCGGTCTCAGATGCTCTTTTAGAGGGAGCGCCAGCCGAAACGCAACACAACAACAGCAAAAGAGAGGGATTTAGGAGATTTTCTGCCAGCTTACGTAAGAAGAGAGGAGAGCAGCTTCTTTTGGTCAGAGCAGAGTTTATGTGAGCAAAGATAAACCCATTGGTGGATGAAACCATTAGAAGAGTATTGCTCAATAAGCCTTGGTATTTTAATTTGGAGCAGAGCGTGTGTTGTGTTTGAAAAAGTATTGTGTGGGATGCAGTGCAAGGCCATGCTAGCAGTGTCTGCGAAAAGGAAAAACAATGAGGGGAGAATGATGAAGAACCTCAGAATAAAGCAGGGCGGGGTGGATGTCAAGGTCTGTTTGGGAAGTCATGTATGGCGGTATGAGTGCGAAGGCTGAGTGTTGGTTTACTGAGCCCCAGCTGGGCTCTAATCCGACTGACTTTCATAAACCTGACTGGGCAGAGCAGCCACAAGCATTGGCATTAGCACGAAAGAATCACTGTGAGGCTGTGTACAAGCCAATCTTCTGTCATTACTAATCCTGTTACTCAGCTGTTTATTTAGTATCCTTAGTTTCTTGCCAAAGTCATCATCTCAACTTCATCAGTGAGAAAATAAAGAAAGCTCCATCTGAACACGTGGTAAAGTTTTATCAGGATATAAGTGACCTACTAGCATTTAAAAATAATGTGAAGATGATTAATTTTGCCATTTTAATTACTCTGCAGTAGCTTTTTCTTATCTCATTTAAAGTAAAACTGTCCCAAATGTTCCTGGAAAGTAATAAAATGGACACAGTTAGTGAGTAATTAGCAGAGAGACTTGGCCTGATATGTTAATACGTCACAATGATTCTCAGTTCAAAGTCTGGATGTGGAGGTAGGATCAGCGAGGCAGCCTCGGCGCACATGTCAGAACTCCACCTCAAAGCCAAATCAACTGCATTTACAGTATAATAACAGTGACATCATGCAGTTTTCCTAACTATCCCCTGAGTTATGGTGAGTCCAATTTGCCCTAAAATGCTTGCATACGTATGTACACACAGTCACATATATGAAGTTGTGCGAGCGCATGCACACACACACACACACACACACACACACACACACACACTTACTTCTCTACTGCGCTGTACACCCACAGTCTGTTAGCTTTTATCTTGTGCTGGGCAGTAGATGAGGACCATATGCAGCCTCAGTGCAATTATAGTGTGGTGAATTGGTAGGACAACAAGAGGGCGTTTTAACGGAGCAGTAAATGCAGGTAAGGGCCTGTATTAAGCCAGATCAGGTTCCACTGATGTTGTCAGCTGGAGACAGGCTCTCAGACAACCTGTGAGTGTGTTTGTAGGTGTGTCCAAGCGTATGTGTTTGCATGCAGGCATGTTTTATGTGCATGTTTTGATTGAAATGTAGGTAATATTATATCAGAGGAAACAGTTACCTGTGTTTCTTTGAGGAGCAGTTTTGGTTACCGGCAATGTGACTTTCTTCATAAGTATGTGACACACGCATATGTAATTTACCTGTCTAAATGGCTGAAGGAAATTGCATGTGATCCATAATGGTTATGGGGATATGACCCCACCAGGCTTTTTTTATTTTCTAGTGTCTGGTAGGTGAAAGGTCAATCTCTAAATTGTTTGTCTGCAGCCCTATAATGCTGACTCCCAAGGGAGGCTCGGCTTAACCCACACCGATCCTAAATCACCATTGTATTTAGTTTTTTTCTAAAGTTGAGAAAAATAAAAGTATTACAGTAAAAAGTAAATAAAATCAATAATTAATATTAATGTTTGCTAATTAGGTTTGTGTAACAAATGTCCAGTGGTAGAGGTATTTCATGGAAAGCAGAGATACCACAGTGCAAGTAAAAGTTCTGTATTCAAAAATTGTTATCATTAAACATTAGGAATAAAAATCTAAATATACTGACGAATATTAATTGAAAATATTAATTGTGATGAATGCATAATTTCATAAAAATGTAATCTAGTAAAATTTGCTTGTGTATTGAAGGATTATTGCTATTAAAAACTAACCTTAAATAGTAATTTGAAGTGCACTACTTTGATCAAATGTATTACCTACGACATAAACCCTTTGAAAGAATCCAAAGCTGCTTGATTAATGTAAAGAAAAATGTATAAAGTACAACAAAGGAGTAATTATGTCCAAATCTGCTTACTTTTTCATCACTGTAGACTACTTTTTTTGCCACGTCTTCCTGATACTTGAGCATGCTCATCTGATATTTAAAATGAGCTGCAATCAACTGCCAAGAGCATTTTGTCAATATTGTACGGAAGCAACAGATGTATGCACCATTACCTGCAAATGCTGTATCAGTCTATTGATTCTGGACTATTTAGGAGTTTAATCCACATTTATGTTCATACGTTGGTTATTTTTCAGAATTTGGTGAAAATAAAAGGAACACAATAGCCAGCTGCAGGGGAAGTTCTGGTGGTTTGGTGGTGAGGAGGGAATCCAGGCACAGTGTAATCATTGCTCACATGTCAATCCAGACTGATCAGTTCTGTCACTGCTTTTGGATGGAAACAGTTTTTTCTTCCCTGTGCGGAAAGCAGAAGCGGTCAGCCACAGCTGCCCTTTTCCTGTCTTTGTTGTTAAATGACAGAAATATTTAGAATCTGTTTTCCATTTTAGTTATGTTTATTTGAAAATGGGTCATCCGAAATGAAATTTCTTCTGCTGAATGAAAACTCGATCACAGCTTTTTTTTTGTTTTGTTTTTTTAGGCTCAAACTGATTTCAAAACATTTTAAAATGTAGGAGTTGTGGTATTTTAAAATTATGCATGTCAGAGAAAACAGACATAAATGTTCAGTGACTAAAACATGTATTCCCAGCCGTAACTTCAGAAGATTTTTTTATTTGAGTTTGCTGAGGAGAAACCACATTTCTTTTTTCATTTGTTTAACCAATGTATCCACATGGTACTCATGTACATTTCCATAGAAGTTATAAAACCAAGATGCTTTTGCAAACTCGAGTTCAGAGATTGACACTTAAACTACACTAAAATATGTCTGTACACAGCTATAGATATTTATCTTGTCTAATGTGTCTTCTTTTGTACCCATATGTGATCACTAATAGTAAATAAAAGTACAGGAAAAATGAGCTGCAGTGAGTGCAAATGAGTCTTTATATTAGCATATAAGTGTCAATGGACACTTGCAGATAAGTGTTTCAGTAGAAATCACTGTAACCCATTACATTCCTGGGAACAGTTTAACTGTCATAAAAAATAGTTTTAAAGAAAACCAAACATTGCACAGTAAAGATTAATGATTAATTCTCACCCGAGAGGTGATGCTATATGAGGCTTTTTAGAACGGAGGCTTCGTAATTCACAGGTTCTGTCTGCATTTAGAAACTCAAGGACAAAGCAAGAAAAGTGCGAGGGAAGAGTAATTATTGGAGGCAGGTGTGGTATAATGTGTCATAAACAAATGAGGAAAAAGAGAGTGACGGAACAAAGGGTACAAAGATAGAAATGTCAAACATTAGCGTGTGCCAAGTCATCTGTTGTTGTCTTTTGATGGTTATGACACATGTGATAATTAACAAAAGCTTAGTGGAAGGCATTTACAACAAATCACGCTACCTTGATTCTTTGACAGTTTTCATGTGGGTTTAGAAAAACTTTTCCCAGAAAACAAGTTTGTCTCATTCTTTGAAAAACCTTGGTGGATTTTCTCTTTTTAAATTGCCTCCATTTACTATGAAGCCACAGTTAGTGCACAGTAGAGCAAGCTTTCACCATATCGCTGACATTTGTTGTTATGAGATGAATTTATGCTTTGAAAGCTTCTTTATTAGGATCCTTAGGGTCATACAGTATACAAAGGATCTTAGATGAGAGCTGACCGCTGACCTCCTCTTGAACTTCAGTAGAGATAACTTTGTTTAGAAGAGATGGCAGTAGGTTCACTAGAAACCGCTGCAGTCAATCAGTATGTTTAGTAATCTGATTCGCTGCTGCAGGGATGAACGAGTGCCCTGCTGCTGAACTGGAGTGCACACGTCTGACCTGTTATGCCAAATATTTGCTCTACATTTCATCTCAACATTTTCCTAACAAATGTGAAATTATTTTGAAGTCCAAGTCATAACGATCATTGGCATATTGACAATATGTCTCGTAAGCTAGTGGCTCTCAAACTGTGGGGTGGGCCCTCTTTTGGGGGCAAAGGGCCACTGCAGGGTGCTATTAATGACCTGGGGGAGTTATGGAGTAAAACACAGTTGAATGAATAGAACTTTTGTAAGGAAATTACAATGTATCTATATTTAACTAAAGTTAACAATTATGTTGCGTGGGGCATAAACTTTTTTCACTGTTGGAAAGGTGTTACGCCAGAACCTGAAGGCATCACAGTCTAATGAAATCCACACTTTTTTAAAAAACAAACTTGATATTTATATACAGCCTACTGTAAATTGATGTTGTATCTAGTTGTTGCATATGTCTCTCCATGTTTTATCTTAATTAAACTGTGATAAGGAAAACATCAAATGCTTTAAAATGTAAAGGATGACAAAATAAAATTCAAGATTTATTCATATTTATGTGATGTTGGTTTAAGTATTGTTCTGATTTCACATTTTTACATTATATATGAAAAGTTTTATATTGCCGTATTTTTTATTTTGCAATTGCAATAAAACAAAGTAAAGGGATCTCTCAGAATTAATTCTGAAACACTTTGCAAAACACTTTGTTAAGAAATGAATTGGTTTGCTATTAACTGGGTGGCCATGTCAAAGAGGTAAGTGGAAAGCTGCAGCTTTTATCACCTTCATTGACATACGATATGAGTACTTCACAGTGGTTTTGTGGTGAATGTTACAGCTGCATTTTGTAGTGACCATGTGTTTACTGCTGCCTGGGAGATAAAGAACAGCCACAAGCCAACACTGGCCGTGGTTAGGGTTTTTCTATTCTAGCAGCCACTGTGGCAAGAAACTGGCTATCATCTGGAGGAACGGCTGTACAAGAAAAGATTTTTAAAAAGTACAATTTGGCTGCAAAGCCTGAGAAAAACATCTGTATATTTGCTGTAATGCTGTTCAATACTGAACCCTATTTAGATTAAATTGATTACCCAACTGTTTCCTTTACCGTACACTGCATTTTATGCTATGGACACAATACTGTTTTATACAATTTAAAACAAAATATGTCAAGGGGACTGGAATTTCCCTTGATATGTGTATTATATGAATTAAATATCTCATAAAATGTACAAAAACAAACATGACTTCTAAAATTTCTGAAACGGTCCCTTTTAACAGATTTCCATATAAGAGTAAACTAGCTAGCAATCAACTTTAAAGATATCAAGCTCAGACTGAAGACTATATTTTGATTTTAAAAACACTTTATAGCTTCCTTATAGCTGATGTTGTCTGTTTCTCTACTGGGGTTTCCTGGTTTATTACCACTAGGCTATGCTGTGCTCCCAGGCCTCTCTCTGCTCCGGCCTAAACTCACACCCATCCAGAAAAAGATGAGTCTTCACACCTCTTCTGCAGCCTTGCCTCACTCCTCCCTTCCTATCACTCTGTTTTCCCCCCTCCTGGTTTTATAGCTTAGCTCCAACACCCAGCTTTTTCCACTCGCCCTCTTCTCATCGTCATCCTTCATTTCTCTGCTTTGCCGCTCTCCTTTCTTCTCACTTTCCCTCCCTCCCTCTCTTTCTCCCTCTCTTAGGTGCTGATCAATTCACAGTCTCCCTGGGAGGTGTGAGAAAAGCCCCCGCTCATCCTCACCCATCCACCCGCAGCCACCCTTACCCCTCCAACCCTGAATGGATCACCTTTCAGATCATTCATCCCTGGATTTTTTTTTTTTTTGGGTTACAGGGAGTGGGGAGTTCAAGTGATGATGATGATGCCGATGATACTCTTTTCCTCCTGTTCTTCAGTTTCTCCTGTCCTCCTTTTTCACTTCATCATGTCTCTTCCTCTCTCTGCAAAAGTGTCTGCGACACCATTAGCACACCTGAAATAATAGTGCCGGTGACAAATGCTGCTGGAAGGGCTGGTTGAGAGAGACGCTGAGAGGGAAAGACAGAAAGAGGGAGAGAGTTAAGGAGGTGTGTCTGTGTGTGATAGAGCAGTGAGCTCTCTATCTGCCTGTGGTGTTAATTCAGATTCTGCAGCCCTTCAGAGTAATAGTGGAGCTGCTGACCTGGTGACCAATGGCACAATGTGAAAATTGACGGGCAGCATTACAGGAACCTGTTCTCTCTGTGTTTGCGCACTTGAACGCACATGTTTAGAGGTTTATATGCCATATGTAACAGTGCATCTATTTTCACACACTTCTCACTGTATAGGAAAACAGCTGTTTATCACATTATGTATCCATAAGTGTTATGCAGTTTGAGTGTGAGATCCAAGGTGCTGTTGTGTCAGTTCTTGATCAGTCATTTGCAGTTGTTTATCATTAATCCACATGCTAATATTAATTATGCATTGCCATCAACGCAATTCATAGAGAAAGCAGTAGCAGTTCCCTTAGTGTTGAAATTTGATGAAGCTTTGAATATCTTTCTACATTTTGAAAATTAGAATCTTACACCTAGTAACATCTTGATGTAGACGGTTTATTAAAAAACACAGCTGAGTGATTTCTGCACAACATTTTATCTAAGGTTTGAATACTGAAAGTGTTGATTTGTTATGTTTAAGACTTTATTTGAAAAGTGTTTCTCTTAAAATGTTACCTGTGACACTTTGACAATAAATGAGCAGATCTGGTTCATGTAATATCAACATTTCTAATCCACCTTAAAATAAAACAACCACTCTATAATCAGTGACAACGCACCAAAATCCTTCTCACACCGTTATATATTTTATTAACATATTAAGTTATTCACATAAATAATGACATAAATATGACAAGTCACTTCTTTATAGAGTCAAACAATTTTATTCTGCCTTTAGTCCAACGTTTGGACCATAAAATGCTCACAGTGCAACAGAAGAACGCGTGAAATTTAATAGAGCCTTTACGCTGCGCGACTTTAGTATGTTATTTGAATGATCTGGTCAGGAATCTTCCCGTCCTTCTGCATCACATGTAATTTCCAACAACTCCGGTAGAAGGCGCAAATGATTAAGCATTAATGTGTGTGAGAGGCGAGAGCAGCTGAGATTAACATTTGGGCCAAAGCGCAGGATCCAGCAGGAGTGAATACTCCCTGAGCTGATTTCATGAAATTAATATTGCGAATCGTTTAAATACTGTGATCATACCAAAGTCAAGCTTATATCATTACCTAAGCCAAAGTATTTACCAAGATGTTTGGGCACCTTAATTATACTGCAAACATATTAGTGTCACTCTAGAAAGAAAAGCACCAAGCTTTCACATAAATCACAGCCCAAACACGCTTACAATGATTAAAACGAACTGTAGACCATATAAAAACAAATGCTGCACTTTCATATATGATCAGTATTTTATAAACGATGCTGGATAATGTGTGTATAATAAATTAGCCTTTTTATAATGAGTCATACCTGCATGTTACATCATATTATTTCTTGTTGCACTAACGTTTTAATCAGATATAAGCAAAATAAATGATTTACTTGTATAAAAAAATGAGTGCCCTTTTCTGACTGAATAGTTTCTAACTGGAGCTCACAGAACCTAATTGCGCCCTAATGTATCTTGTTGGGTTTTCTGACAGGCGTTAATAAACTAGTAGTTGCATAAAATTAGATAAACTGTGAAAACTTTGCAGCAGGTCTGTCTGTGTTCTGAAGCAGTGACACAAAGCAGAGAGGCTCAATGGCCTTTTTGCAGATCCCAACATGTTTAGGCGCAAAGCTGCGGAGCTGCAAAAAGTTTGACCTCAGTTTGACTCCGCAGGCTGCCAGTTGCTCCTTGTTTTTTCAAACAGCTACAGACAAGCAGTGATACAAGGGATCACCAAGAGCCAAGCGATGATTCATATCTCTGACCTGGAGGGGTTTAGTTTGTTATTTATTAGGCTAAGATTCAAATTAGTCATTTTTCTCTCTTTACATATTTACATAAAAAGCGAAAAATAATCGCGATTAACTTGACATAGTTTGGAATAAACACTTTGGATACTCCTTCTCTGCATTTTGAGTTTTAACCGAATTAAGTATAGCGTGTGTTTGTAGTGCATAAGGTGTGCAGTTTCTCTTTGTGTTCACTCTGCACGAGTCAAGACGCAGAGGCCGTCTAACAACGCTTTCATTTGTTTCCGCAGTCAAACATGCTGTCAATTTGCATTCAGTGGTTTGAAAGTAATACCTGCTGATTTTATTGAAACGACTCAAAGCATTATCGTCATCGCAAAGCGGATTAAACAGAAGTGACGGTATTTGCCCCCCTGCTCTCTTTCAGGATACCAAAATGCGCTGACCCTAACGAAGGAACAGCTCCGAGAGAGAAAGTGGAGCTCCAGTTTGCTTTTATGGATGCTAATTGACGTAGCTTAATTGCTTTATAATGCTATAGTTTTTTTTAAGTGAACAAGTGCTAATGTGACCCCCTTTCATGTTGATTTAACCTTACTTCTTCCCAATGACTCGCGAAAATTCCGTGTAGGTGAGCTGCATTATAATCTTTTGTATTCCAATAAATATAAATTTAGCTGAAAGCTGATTTTAACCGCAACATCCTCTTTAATTAGTAATAACTGAACGTGAATATTCATGTGGCATTCTTACAACTAATTATTTGCTTTGCCGTAAAATGAAGAAGAAAATGCGAAAATGAGAACTTCTACTCACCATTAAATAAATAAATCAGCAAAGTGGACGAAAACAAGTCAGCACAGTTTATTATTTGATCCCGTGTTCTGTGCGTAAAAGTCCGTGCCTTCTGGCTTCCCTGTGTCCGTGCCTCGAAGCCTCAGCGGCCAGACTGCGGGAGCCTTTGATAGTCATTTCATGCCTGTAAAACTGTCCCATCGGATCCTAACGCTCGGGTTTTACCACAGGAATCACCGCTGAATGTGTAAAGCCGCATTATCGTATTATGACACCGTTTCTGGCATCGGGGCAGATGATCGATGACTGGACGCACTGCACGGGGAAAAAAGAAGAGGGGTGAAAAAACTTAAAGCAGGCTGTCACAGACCAGCAACACCTTAACGCCTCATGAGCATAATCAGGAGATAAAATGGATCTTTTAGACACTCTCCATTCACGTGTGATGGGCTGAAAAATAAATGAAAAAGTTGTGTCGGTCATCGTCATGTGACAAAGAGTGACAAAATCTGCAAATATCCTTTTGTAACTTCAGGGGGAAAAAACTAATAGCTTATCTCTTAAAACTAATCATGTCCACCTTAATCCGTTTTTATTATATTTCTTCATATGCCACGGAATATCTCATTAATATTTATGTAGAAATAGGTAATCAAAGTTCATTTTTAATTAAAAAATATCAGCTAAATTAAATAAGATTTGTAGTTCTTCTCCTCCCGGTGAGGAATCATATATAATAAGATAAAATAGAAAATTCAAACAATTTGGTTAATTTATACCCAGACATTATTCAGTGGTATCATTACTTTTCTGAAATTCCTCAAGAATCCAAGTTCCCTTTCATATATTAAAGCTCATAAATATTTGACCAAACTTTTATAATCTCTGTACGGCAAATCGTGAAACTCAAGTGAACGCTTCATTATAAAAAAAGACAAAAGTTAAATTAATAAGGATTCCGAGAGGAGAGACATTATCATATCTTAGGAGTAGTTCTGTTTGGTTAGGGAAAGTTAAGTGAAAGTGTAAGTGCGTTTAGAGGGACGTAATTAAGTTGGAGATGTGAAAATTTGTGTGTGTTTGGTAGGGGGGTAAATGGAAAGGTAGAGAGGAAAGGGGGTGTCTTGGTCAGATATTTTGAGTTTTGGCTAAATTGTGCACTGTATAAGCTGACAGAAGCGTAAAGTGTGTGTTATGTATCCGCGGCCGACGTTTTGTTTTGCACCTCCTCGCCAATGTGGCCTAAAACCGATCAATCAGCTCGGGATCGATCATGTGGGGAGCCAATAGGGGGCTCCCATCTCTTTGCCTCCCTGCCATTGGACAGCCCGGGCTGACTGGAGCGACCCATTCGGCACTACTGTGGGGGAGAAAAGTGGATAACGTTTACTGTTATTTAGACATAAAAGATGCTTTGACGACGACTTTAATGTTTTATATACTTATTTCAGTATCCCCTTTTCTCATGACGACTCTCATCAACATCCGGAGTAATTAAGCTGCTTTCGTTTGAAAAGCAACCAACTTTTAAAATAAGTATAAATGTTCCAAATGACGTGTTTAAAGTTGCTTTGTTGTTCTTTCTATTTAGACTGGACAATTTCTCCAAGGTTTTTATATGTTGTTTGCTTCTAGTCTTTCAGTTATAAAATCAAACACGGGAAGCAAATCGACTGCACAGAAGTCGAGCTGCAAGGCCGAAAACCTGCAAAACTGGATGTTTGGCTGCAGTGGATTTCATGCATAAAGAATGATGACAGCCTCTCAGAGGCTTCGGTTGACTGCAACATTACTGGGATGAGCTCGACTTATTTTATTCTACAGCTCATTTTCTTTCATTATAAAAATATTATTAACTTACAGGCTCTTAATAACGTACCTGAGAACAGCTCACTTCAGAGTAGAAAGTTGGTTCAGTAACTCGTTTACAAACTATAAGAAGAGAAGTGGGTGCTGGACGTGTCAGTCCCGAATTCACGTGTTTTCCAGACTGCAGAATAAAGTCAGTTTGTGAGGATGAGACATGAAGTCGAAGTCATAGATGAATATTCTGTGTTTAGTGTTGTTCCAGCTCGCAGTGCGGCTGGCTGGCTGGGCTCACAGGGTCCTCCCACCCCCCCTCCTCTCCGCACGACTTGCTGCAGCCCGGTGCGTTGTGTAAGAGACGCGACCTGTTATGGCCACCACTACTTCCGGGTTTCGGCAGTCTGGTCCAGATCCTCCGCTCCTCCTCAGCTCAACACACACATCCATTGTACACAAACGGGCAGGCGGCTCACGCATACACACGCACTCACACACATGCAGACGCATACACGCGCACAGCATCGATCGTGGCTCCTTTAAGAAAGCCTAAGCCAGAATTATCACCCCACCTCCTCTTGATCTCCTCTAGACGCTTTTGCATAAGAAAATCAAGCCGGGAGCCGAGAGTGATCAAAGAAAACGAGGGGAGAGCTGCTTCATTTTTTAACTGTGATTGTGACCATTAACATTTAGGTGGTGCCGATCCCGTGGAGACGCACGTCGGACCATCATTCATCCGGTACTTTTGACAAGCCCTCGCGTTTTGACTGACAGGCGGAGTGGCAAAAAGCCATGAGAGTCGCCAGTTTTGTTTGAGGGGCTTTTTTATTTTCATCCTGGTTTTGGAAAAGGAGCCCGGTGCTGCTGCCCCGAGGATAGCCGAGGACCTATTTGCCGCGCCTGGGCTAAACTTGCACAGAAAGCGGGAGCTGGCTTCATCGTTCCGTGGAAAAAAAGAAAAGGCAAACGGGATTTTGGCTGAAACATCTTCTCATTTATTTGGATTTTCTTTCTTTATTTCGTCTCCACCCTGGCCGCAGAGGGGATTTACCTAAAGTGAAAGGACGATCAGGGAGTGAGGAGGGTTATGGCGCAACGGGTACGTAGGGCAATCCCCCCTAAAAAGTTTCTCCAAGTCTGCTGCGCTTGAATGCTATGCTGCGCTGTAACGTGGCTTAATGACACACATACCCACACGGACACACATTCGCGGCGAAAGTTTCTGTCGTCTTTCTGACACACGGAGGGACGGTTTCATGTTTGGCGTGTTTTTGGCCCGGTATTACGCACGGTCGCTCTCGTTTGTCCCACAAACCGGCCCAGTGAGAGACACTGGGAGCGTGATCATATCTCACATTGGCTGTGTTTTTTAGATTAGTTATGACAGGCCAGTTACTGGAAGCAAAATGGGGGAGGGCATGGAGGCAAAACAAATCTCTACTTTTCTCTGTTGACTGCTCCATCAAGCTTACTTATCGAGTATTTACGATCAAAATAAAAATTCCGTCGGTTGTTCGTCAATCGACGGCACGTCGTAGAATGTGTTTAAATATGCAAAAAATAAGCCTCGAGCAAGTAAGGCACTTTTTCCCTAATAACGAGGTGATGACAAACGCTCTGATTCGCACAATCCAGGGACTTCTTTTCTTTAGAGCAGCAGCTGAATCTTCACACGGATAATAAACAGCGTAAAAGCGGGGATGTTAGGGACACTGGACACATTTAGCTGCAGAATTTGGCACTGGGGCTACACCACGCTGGGGTTTGCACCTCTTTGCCTTTAGGCTCGACATGCTCAGCCTTAAGTGATAATGCATTTTACTCTTCCACCGGCACTTGTTTGTCACGTCTAAAAGAACGTCATTAATATTTCAAGCATATTTTCTTGTATATGAAAAAGCAAACCTCAAATAAGTTGCTTAATTTGACCTTTCTCAGACCAGAAGCAACATTTCTGAGTAGTTACAAACCAAAACGTAAAGGCTGGGTGGTAAATTCACTCAAAAGCGACGCATGAAAAAAGTTTGAATATTCACCTTCGGTTAACAACATGAAAAACAGCACGCGACTTGTGTTGTTTAGTTTTGTTTGCACTAATCATAGCGTGCTTGATAAGTAAGAACATGCTGCACAGTTACGAGCCTTTAAAATGAGAAACGCCGCAATTAACAACTTTAAGACTTTTGTTGTTTTACACTGTGACAACACAGGACTCCGGGTTTATGGTGTTAAAGCCCAACAACCGCCTGGTTAATGGCGATAATAATAACCGAGCCGTGTTGCTACAGTTTTTGTACTCCCAGTAATTTCGAACATATTGAATAATTCATATGTGTTTTTCCTCCGGGCTTCAAGGGTCACTGGGAATGAGACGAGAACAAAAACTAGCTTGCACTTCAGAATTATCAGTGCAGTTTTCTTACTGGAGACAACTCAGTTTTAGACTCAAGTCTTTAAAACTTTCTCTGATTATAAAATCAAAAACACAGACGTGAATTTGTCTCTCTTTTGCTTTACATTTGTTTGTTTTTCTCCCCTCCTCAATTTTTAAGAACATTTATTTTTAAAAGGGCAGCTAAGCGTATGTGTACCTGAAAATTTTGGATTTTTTTTAAAAACACGTTCTTAATTTTGTAAAATTAATTAAATTATTTCTTCAGTTTGACCGAACTTTTTCTTAGAAGAAAAAACAACAACACTACAAGTGTTACTTCGCCTGCTACTCACTTTTACACTTCGCTGTTTTTACACTAAAGTTTTAATCAGTCTAATATAGTCTTGTACGTCTATATTCACTGTTGACCCGGGTGTTTGTTGTGTGCAGTACGAAGACTTGCCCCACTACGGGATGGACGGTGTGGGCATCCCGACCACCATGTACGGAGACCCGCACGGCGCCCGGT
This sequence comes from Astatotilapia calliptera, assembly GCF_964374335.1. Lineage (NCBI taxonomy): Eukaryota > Metazoa > Chordata > Actinopteri > Cichliformes > Cichlidae > Astatotilapia > Astatotilapia calliptera. The sequence goes on along the minus strand of NC_137434.1, from coordinate 25,365,472 downwards.
CCATGCAGGCGGTTCACCTCAACCACGGTCCCCAGATGCACACTCACCAGTACCCGCACACCGCCCACACCAACACCATGCCTCCTAGTATGGGCTCCTCCGTTAACGACGCTCTCAAGAGAGATAAAGACGCTATATACGGGTAGGTGCACGCCTTCGTTCCGTGGGGAAACTCACTCTGTCGGGCAGGCGTGTATCCAGGCCTGGAGGGGCCAGCTGGGGTGGGCAAGTGGGTGCAAAATCAGCCTCGTACAAAAGAAAACACAGGCTCGATGCCAGGGACAGCAATCTGTCCCGGTGAAGAGTTTAAGACACACTGGAACCCAAACTGATGCAGAGGCGCTGGGGAGGAGAGAGGCTAAGCGGGCTTCTCCTGCTCTTTTATTTTTTGGCATAATTTGGAGTGTTGTACTTTTCAGTCCAGTCATGTCTGTTGCGTGTTTCTATTGGGTGAAAGATATAGCAATATCTTTTGTACTTGGAAGACTCGCCAATCTCCCGTTGTTCCAATTATTTTTTGACTTGAATATTTCTGAAACAAGCTCACCTATACGCAGAGCCTTTTCCACCCCCAAGTTTTCCCGCTTATATTCCATTTAAAGCTCTGCCGTTTATTATAAGTAAAAAAAGTGCAAATAAAAATAGATTCTGCTTTTTAACATTTTGAATTAATTGTATTAATTTGCAAAGCTTCAGCAAATTAAAAAAAACTGTTCAAAGAAAATCATTTATTAATTTACGTGAGTTTATTAAAATCTAAGAAGAGCGTTTTCAGGCCAGTTGCAGTTTTACCACCTTTTGCCACAGTGGCACAACTTCAGGTAGCGCGTTCACCTCCGCATTACCAGGCTGCACATATTTATTCTAAGGACTTGAGCAATAAATAATAAATGTGTGCACATTTAACCGTCGAGTTTTTTTTTTCTTTCTTTTTCTTTGCCAAACAAACACACGCCTGTGATGCAAACGGAGACCTGTGCAAGAAATTGTTTGACAGACTCTAAAGCTTTTATGCTATTAGGCGCGCCTAGATTTAATCACAAAAGTCTGTCCGCTGTTTGAAGCCTTTCTCCGAGCCTCTGCATAATATAATAGCATGGGCTGCAGCAGCAGTCCCCATGGGTGAGTTGTTGAAGAGTACCATGGCTGGCTAAATCTAGCCTGGAGTAGTCTTGACCCCGGCGCTGTTCTCTCTGGTGACATTTGCTATTGTGTGTGTTCCCAGGCACCCCCTGTTCCCCTTGCTTGCACTGATTTTTGAGAAATGTGAATTAGCGACTTGCACCCCCAGAGAGCCCGGGGTGGCGGGAGGAGACGTTTGTTCATCGGAATCTTTCAATGAAGACATAGCAGTGTTTGCAAAACAGGTCAGGAAACTTTGACTCTTCTTAATCTGCATGCTCGAGCAGCGTGAGCTCTCACCTGACAGTCCGAAATGTGCAATTCTGGCTTTTGTGCTTACACTTAATTCTGCACTGAAATGAATTAAAGAGACATCTACCATTCAAATTAACGCGATTTTTACAATGTTCTAATTTCATATTGTGCACTGTCTTTGCGAAGAAGTAACTAGTGTTCGGTTTAATGCGTGTATGTGAATTTAATATTACATTATATGTTAAAAATATCAGTGTGACGTTTTCTATTCATATATTTTATAAAGAAATGTTTTGGGTTTTAGATTCGGGCAGAAAAACCTTTATTTTCATCGAATCCAGAATTGGATAATCTGGTAAGCTCTATATTTTATTATTGCACAAATGACATTTTCTGCATTTTCGTACTGCATTTTTGAATATGTCAGCTGTTGTTTGGATGTGGCGGGCTTTTCATCTGTGTCAGGCAGCCACGTGGTGCTGAAAAGTTAAAGCAGGATTGCAGCTGATATCCCTTTTTTTGGGCTGTTTGATATCATGATGGCCCCCGGTTGTATCTGCAGATGAAGGGCTGCTGTCAGACAGCTGTCACACACCTTTGAACCCTGCCTGGAAACTTATTCTATTCAGTCTTTCCACTTTGTTCAGTTTGATACTTTAAATGTAATGTTAGAGTAACGCTTCCCCTCGACTAGTTGGTGACTAATAGATCTCTGACTCTGAGGCTTATTGCAGCTTCAGTCTGTACTGTACGCCTGCTCTCCATATTGCAATAACATCCAAGTTTAATATCAGTTCCACATAAAATCCATTCACATGAATATTTTCCTCATCTACAGTTACTTGTATTGAGAAAAACGCGTCTGTTTAATATCAAGAGATGTGAACAGCTCATTTTTTATTGTTATTTTAATTTTTCAGATGATTCAAGCCATTCAAGTTTTACGATTTCATCTTCTGGAGCTGGAGAAGGTAATATTCTCTCGCCATTTCTGTCCACTGTGCCACTTCAGACCTATGGGCTGTATTTGCATAAATGTATTTTTGCTAGTCGGTTATAATTAGCGTCAAAATCAATCATGGGGCCATTTCTCTTCCGCGTTTAATCACGACGCAAGCTGTTACAACTGGAACAGATATCTCTGTGCCCAGTCTCTCCCATGTTTTAATGAAGTTTAATGCTGGCAGAAATTGCGTGCAAGGTGAAACATATAGGCGAATTTTGCGGGTTTAAAAAAAATGATTCTTTGTGGAGGGCAAAAGGCCCCAGGCAACCATCTGTGGATAGAGGCAGTAGTGGGTGTAAAACTCTGATTTGTCTTCGTTTCAGATGGACTGCGATAGCCTCTAAAGCCAACTTTAGCCTAAACGTTGACATTCTCAAACATAATCAAAACTGTTAAAAAGTTTTCGTTTTTAAACTTATCTCCGTGCATGCACTTCTTTCCCTACAGATCTTGCTTCTCTACGGAAAGCTATATATTCTGTACATATAAACTCAGTAGCCTAAATAAAGTTTGAAGTAGCATTTTTTGCGCATGCGTTTATCCTTTTTCTGTTTGTTTCTCAAGCAGTCGGATGCGTCACATTGGCAGTGATAATATAATAAGTTGATGAAATTAAACAGTTTACCTTAAATGTCAGTCAAGCGGGTCACCCTCCTCTAATGGCCACAACCCAGGGCACTGATGATGAATTTAACACGGGTGTTGAGTGCGTTGTAGCCTCAGAGCCCTCTTGTCACTGTCAATTTTCGACGATATCTCTATTTTGAGAGGAGAAAAAAAATGAAGTTGACTATTCCATGCAGGACAGTCCACTGCCACAAAAGGCGCGGGAACCTTACCCTGAATCCAAAGTGATCTTTCAGTTTTTACAGACGAAAGAAAATTAACAATAAGTTAATATAAACCCGTAAACATAAGTTTAAAAGAAAGTTTATATATACGTCTATAACGTTTAAATACAGATTCACAAATGTAATTTTTAGCTGTGTCAAAATGCACAAAAAGTCTTCGGGGCACTTTTGCGCTTCGAATCGGTGTCGTGGTTGCGCATGGCACTGTCGTGTAGTTTGGGTGAGTGTGTAACACCTCTGCCTTCTTTCTCCCTTTAGGTGCACGAGCTGTGTGATAATTTCTGTCACCGGTACATCAGCTGCTTGAAAGGCAAGATGCCCATCGACTTGGTCATAGACGACAGGGAGGGCGGTTCCAAATCAGACAGCGAGGAAATCACGAGATCGGTGGCCCTTGATCAGGTACATCTCTCCATCTGCGCGTGTGTGTGCGTGTGTGTGCGCACGCGCGCGTTCTCCCTGCTGGCCATTTAGCTATTCTGGGTCACTACTGTGCTGCGCTGCTATTTGCATATGATTAAAGACGGTTTCCATTCCATCCTTCGGAATGAAAAAAGAAAAGAAAAATCGGAATAATGTTGCTATTATTGGCCCATTAAGACTTGAACCCGGAACCGACCTGGGAAGATTAGCTTGAAAAAGCATCGCCATAAACTTGACCTGTTCCATGTCGATTTTAATTTAGTTCCTCTCTCCATTTCTCCCGCTCTTCTCTCTTTCTCTTTTTGAACCTAAAGCCTTATCAGCTCCTCTCTGTTTTGCAGCCCAGAAGAGAGCAGCAGCAGCATGGGCTGCACACTGTGGTTTAGATGCCTTGGTTTCTCCACTGTAGCTAGAGTTCACGGTTCATTTCGCGTCTTGTCAGTATTTTTCCTTAGACATGAGTGCACACTGCTTATCGAGACCCCTCCTCTCCCCCTCTTTTGTTTCGCTCAGAGCGCACAGATTCAGCGCCAATAAGACGGTTTATTTTCGAAAGCTATAGAAGCAGGGGGCATTAAAGGTAGATTAAGAAGTGTTTCCTTTTGTGCAGATATCAGAGATAACCACAGCCTTCATTATGTGCTTCACTGACTGTTTGCACTCCGGGGACATTGTAGTGTGCGCACAGGCATGACCCTAATGGTCCTTACACTGCCGTTAAATAATGATAACAGCAACCGATCATTATAACTATGCAAATCTGGACTTGCGGCCATTAATAGCTCACGCCCTGTATGCAGGAAAGCGGGCTGCATGCACGTTTCGCTAAGTTATACCAGAGTTTTAAGAAATTACTTCGGAGTGTGGCGGCAATAACCTATAGACAGCGCGGGGGAGGGGGAATCAAGTGTCCAAATTAAAGGGATTAGTTGGATAGTCCGACATAAAAAGTAATGAAGCGATTAGGCTAAATAATTTAAATCCGCGGACTTCCATATGGTTGAGTGGCTGGTCTCAGAAGAGAGAGACAGCCAGCGGCTTTTATGTTCTGTGCTGAATGGGAGGACTGGGAGCCGATTGGGGCCCAACTGGGAAGAGCCTCACTCTGCTGCGCATGCACTACTCCATCCCTGGCCCTTATGTCTGATTATGGAAATGAGAAAGATCACCCAGAAGATAATACTTCATTTAATCCAGGAACAGAATTAAATAACACAGACACCACTTGTGCTTTTAAGTGTCTCTTTAAACAGCCTGTTGTATTCTCTCAGGGATTCAGTTGTCAAATTTTTTATAGATAGGTCAGAACATGGAATGAAGCCTTATGGTATATAGATATTGAAATAGTGTGTTAAAACCCTTGGGATTCTAGGTATATGAAGAAAATGATGTTGTGCTTGCGGCACTGATGCAGATCTTTAATTGACTGTAAGATGAAGACGTGGCCTATTTTAATATAATGACGGTTGCCTACATATAGCCAATTCAGGCCAAAACCATACAAGCTTATGTTTACACTGAAAGAATCGTAAAAAATGACCTACAGGCACAGTTTGTATTAAAACACAGAGCAAACTTTTTTGACAGATTTGTAATACTGAGGGATGGGCTGATGTTCTGGTAGGATGGCCTAATGTGGAGACTGTCCACAAGAGCAGTCTGTGTGTAAATGAGCATATCCAAACAGGCAGAGGGTGCATGCCTCTCACCGCTGAATACTTACATTGTCAATCCAATGGCACTGCACTTCATGACTTACTTGTGGCAGAATATATATTTTTTAAAATTTTTTATGGGCTATTTTTGTGTGGCATCTTATCTGCAGTTGTTAGGTGGTGACATCCTTAACGGATTTGCATTGTGTGTGCATTATCTCTTTCCATATGTATTTTTAATATATGCCCTCGGGCATAAAGTTGAAGTGGACTGGAAAAAAATGCTGAGAATTTGCACAAAAGAACAATGTTAACAAGATGGAGAAAGCAGGCTCATTTATTCATAAACCAATTTATTCCAGTGAGGCGACTGTAGCAGAGGAAAAAAATGTCAGAGGAAAAAACTACTTTGAATTTATTAAACTCAACAATTCAACAACGCTGACTTTCTTGCTGCATTATGTACCCTTGCGTCATAACAGTGATTTTTCTGAATATTCTTTACATGTCTTTACATTTTTTTTTTCCTTTTTTTGTTTTCCTGCCTATGTGAGGAAATATGAAAGGACACCGAGCGCCTCTTTCAAAAGAAAGCAGAGCATAGCTGAGAGGTGAAAAAGTCAGAGGCTCTGCACTGGCTTGTGAATGCAGCCCAGCCAGTTTGGGCATACCCTCCTATGTTTGTGTGTGTCTTTCGGTGTGGGTGTGTGTGCGCAGGCACACGCTCTGTGCGTGTATATATATATATGTGTGTATTTGTGCGTGTGCTGCTGTGTGCGCACGCGTGTGTGTGTGTGTGTTCAGACTGGCTTGATAAATGCAGCACCCCCCTCAGGTGCTATGTGAGTGGAGTGACTGGTTAGCACCAGTTGGACTTTCTTAACTCTTTCCTTGCTGGTCTCTGGAGAGCTTTCCACCACATTCACGTTGATTTCCTCCCTTTGAGCTGAATGTTTTTGCCCCATTAGATCTACTTTGAGCTAATCAGTATGCAGACATAAAAAACACAAGAAGTTAATTTCGTGCAGGCCTTTAATGTGATCGCGAATATTGCCGCGTCTGTCTCAATCTTCTTCTTGCTGTGAAAATATGGCAAGAGTTACTCTGCTGATTGTGTCCCTATTTGCCTGGCACACACATTCACCTCAGTCTAAAGAAGTGGGGAGGTATTTCTGCGCTGCTGTACGTCATTTACACATTTGCCTTTAATTGCACAGAGCGTATGGGGAGGGGTGTAGCAATTTGCTAATGAACTCTGAGGGCCCAGGCTTTCTGCTGTAGAGGACAACAGTACTAATAGTGATGAGGACTCACTACAAATCTCAAGAGCTCCTCTACTTGATTGAGCTATGCAGGCTGAAGTGGGACTGGAAATAATTGAAATTTCCTTTTAAAAATATTTACTGCCTGACTTTTTCTTTGATTATGAATGCTGAGTCTTTTCCTGAGAAGTTGAAATAATGTGAAAATAAGGTGAAATTGGCTGCAATCTGAAATAACATCTACAGTATACATTAGGGACCCGTTGCTGTTGTGCTTCTAACCTGCACAATCTTTTCTAAACAAACCCGGCTTGTTTGAGCTTTGTGTTGTGGTCACTGTGTAAGAATTTGCTCCTGATAGCGCTATCGCGGTATCTTTTTCCCAACAATTGGCACTGTTATGCCATACAAGTACGGGTTTCCAGGTCAGTGAGACCCAGCAGTGTTGGTTTAGGTAACTCTGGCGGTCAAAGAGTGACCCCTGCTCCCTCCCCACTCCTAGCTCAATGGAAACCATGACTGCCAGGGTCAGCCACTATTTTCCTAATCAGTACACCGCTATCGCTAATCTATCCGCTTCTCGTTGAAGTATGGATCGAGTTTCACCCGACTTAACAGGCGCACACACTCGCTCTGTTTTTTTCATCCCCCTCTCTCTCCTACAGTGGCACACTGCTGTTCTTAATACAAACTTTTGAATCATTGTAGTGATTGTTGGTAATAGCAGCTTTTGTAGTTGAATAGAAGAGAGGTTTGACCCCCACTCACCCCTTCTCTCCTCTACTCCCCCTTTGCCTAAACTCCCCCTTTTCTTCCATTCGGTAGTGAATGCAGGGCGGCTGTTGGGGATTCAACAAGTGATACAAAGAGGTGACCACGTGACTTGTGTGTTTCTTAGCCTCTTTATAATTGTGGTGGAATAGCAAGTAGGGGTGATTATGATTGAGCAACTCAAGACTGAAGTAACTTCAAAGAACTAGAATGTCAGGAGCCTCTCTCATGCCTTCATAATTTTTTTCACACATCTAAAGTGCATATGTTTGTTTTTTGTTTTTTTTGGTGTTATGGCCTTTTTTTGTTAAAGTTGATTTATGAGTTGTTTTTAAAACTAGTGCTTAGTGCGGCCTCACTGTGTCACAGACACACTATGATAGTCAGAATTTCCCAGTTACAAATAAAGTTTTTGGTTTGTGTCTGCTGTTACTTATGATGGGCGGCCATGTCTGTCCCTGAGGCCTGCTGTGGTTTCTTTGGCTAAGTAAACAATAACCTGGCTTAACACATGTGTACTTAGCTAATGGAAAGTTCCTCTCCCCCTTAACCCCCTGCAAGCCTCTGACAATGGCCACCATCACAAACAACCCGTCTCCAAGGAATCCACCGAGAACATCCCAGCGCAGTGGCTCCAAGTCAGGCTAGGCTAACGAAGAAACCACAGCAAAACGTGTCGTTAACTAATAATGCCCACCTTTCCATTGCTTTGTTTGGGGTTCGATGGCGTGGAGAGGGGAAAGCACTTGAGCTAATGTTTTTGTTTGGATTTCAGCTCATAGAGGGTAACCAAGGAGTCTATAGTAAGAGCTGCAGTAGAAGAGGCCACAGAGGAAGGGAAATCAGTTTGTCAGTTTCCACGAGTGTCATCTAAATGGACTTTGAAAGCTCTGGTAATTATCTTAAACATGTAATTATCTTTGGTTGTCTCTATGAGGTTAACCCACCGGTTTTAAAAAGCCGTTTGAAGAGTACCTGACGGCTATTGAGTGTAGCATACTTTACTTACTCAAGAGACCAAATCCAGTTTTCTCCCTCACCCCCTTTAGCAATTATAAGGTTATTTCTTCTTTCTTTGTCTATTGTGAAGAGTTAGGGAGGAAGGGGGAGTGTTGAACAGAATGGGAGGGAGTGAGGGGTCTTTTCTCTCTACACCCCCCACTTTTTTTTTTTCCACACGCATACCATTATCAGCCCCTCTTTTCATTTTGGAAGCAGTAATATTGCAACAAGGGGAGGAGAGGGGTGGAGAGAGCACAGAAAACCGAAGTAGCCGGGCAAGCACTTGCCTGGCAGGTTATCAGAGAGGCAGGTCCTGCTTTATCTAGTTACAGTGAAAAGCAAAGTAAACAAGAGTTTACAATAGCTGGCCTTTCAGCCCCTTTCACTTACAGCTTTCCCACCAGCATTCAGCTGAGTGGCAGAATGTGTCTGGAGTTATTGCATGCCATCTTGCTGCTGCAACACATGGCATTCTCGCCGGTTTCAACTTGAGAAAGCAGTGCTGTTGCAAAGGTCAAAAATGGTGTTAAAGAAAACTACCACAGAGAGTAGATGCACCAAAGAATTCTGGGGGATGGAGTAGCTCAACTGTCATCTTTGATTCAGATGTACCACCAGTGAAGAGTGTATGTGTGGGGGGTTATTTGGATATTTATGTCTGTGCCTGTAAGTATGCACATATGATTATTTCCGCACGCTCACTGGCACAGAGTGAAAAGTAAATATCCATATCATCACAAAAGATATTTCAGAGTGAAGAAAGGGAGAAGCGTAGGTGGGGGGGCAAAGCACAACAACCTTAACCGTTTTCTTTATTATTGCAAATGAATTGGCAAGGCAACATTTCTTGCATGAGTGCTTGTATGATATGGGGCCTGGCACAGCCAGAAAGGGAAGCCCCTCTTGCATCTAAGACACGGCACAATGAGAATGCATTGGATTGGAATGCCTCACCGATCATAGTGGAATCAGAATTTCCAGCAAGGAAAATCTTTTCATGGCGAATTAGGGTGGTGTAGGGAAGAAAAATGGTAATGAAAAAAAAAGGTATGCATGGCTCAAAAACAGGGTTCCCACAGCTTGGCGGCACCGATTTAAGAACTTTACCTAAAGATAGGCAGAATAGAATGTGGAAAATTGAATTTACTAAACAATTAAGCATTGAATTAATGTGCATCCTGCACAGGAGACGGTGGGTAAAGGGAAGAGTTAAAGAGAGGGGAACGGAGAGGTAGTGAGAGACTATGGCGGCTCATTAAGGGACAGAATAAATCAAGCGTGCTGCTATGTGTGCAGAAGGACAAGTTTCTCCTTCTTTCCACTACCTCAAGCTTTCTATTTATGCATCTATTCATCTTGAAAATTTACATACCCCATATTTTGAAGGTGAAGATCTTTATTGTGTGCCGTAGTCTTGCTGGCACAGGGTGTGTATTGTTTTGTTTCCCTGTGTCTTGCGGTCAAGGTGTGTGCTTTTGTTAAATAGAGACTGTGGGTATGGCAGCGATGTGATGTGTTTGTATAAGGTAAATGAAAAGCGTGTTTGTGAGTGTGTGTGTGTGTGTGTGCACACAAACCAAGTGATCAAAAAAAATTTACTTGTGACTGGGTGTGTGTGCAAATGCACTGCATGACCTGTGGGGCACTGCTACGAGTGTTTGTTGGTTGTGTGTTTTCAGCCGTGTGTGCAATAATTGTGTGTTAGATCAGTGCTAAGCCCTTTCCATCCAAGCGCGGCCTGCGATTATAAATAAACTCCTCATCCCCGCGGAGATGCCACCAGGTCCTGTCTCAGCCCCGCCCCGTTTCCCGTGGGGCCTCAGTGGCCACCTCCCAGCAGGCAAAGCGCTCTTTTGTTCAATTACAGCTAATGCAGTAGTTTGCCATTTCCGCCTCCACTTTCTAATTATATTTTCAAATGGAATTTGTTATAGAATTAACAAAAAAAGAACATGGGGGGGGGGGGGAATATCCTTTTTGCAAGCTGAGGCTCTTGGGTTTTTAATACTTGCTGTTCGACATCCCTGGGGTACTGTACTTTTCTTTTTCATTGCGCTCTGAATAAACAAGTTCTGCTCATATTTTAAATGCTTCACTTTTGAAAAAAAATGGCAAAAGCCGGAGTTAAGTTTTTTCTCGCTGAGCATGTGGTCTGGATTACCTCACTTCTGATGTTCTCTGGAGTTAACTTGGTCATGCACGGGTGTTTCATTTTTCAATGTTCTACGGTCGGCAAAAAAGAATTTGTAAGAGGTGGAGAAGGGATCTTTTTGGTATCTTATCCCTGTTAAAATCAGCGTTTATCTAACCAGTCGCCATCCTAGTCATGCCTTTGTGCAGTGACTCCCCTCTTTATTGCAAAGCCTCAAAGCCTAATTTGGAAAACAACAATTATATTGTCCATGTAAGCACTGGAATATAATTTCATAGCCCAGGAACATCAAAAGAGCTTTAACAGACCCCAAATGTGTTGAATTTGCTGACTTTTCTTTTCTTTTCTGTTATTCTATTCCTTCTATATTTTGTTTAAAACAAACCTGAGTCATGAATTAGTGTCTGCCTTTTTATAATGCTAAACTCAACTTGAAACCCTCTTGCTGCGGCAGAGCCAATTGTAGTGTCCCAATTGAAACCAGTTGTTCCCCAGTGTGCTCCTCTCGTCTCCTTCCTTGCTTCCTCCGTGTGGGTTTCTATCAGTCATTTCGTCGCAAAGCCCTAAAAGCGTGATGCAAACACCACATTGCCCCTTGATATCTCCTTCATTTGATTTCACCGAGCAAAGATAGGCTCATGCAGGCGGTAGAGGAGGCTCGATAAGTGTTTGTCTGCGTGTGTTTTGTTTGTTGCGTTGTTTTTTTGTGATAGCAAACTGTGTGTGATAACACATTAGATTCCATTTCCTTCTATTCTGAAGTCTCTTTCTCTCCTGTCCTCAGCGCTAATGTTGCTTTTCAGAGGCACTCAGAGATAAGAAGTAACATCTGGTTTAGTTTCAATAGTATGCAGCAGCTTTGTATGGGGCAGGGTGAGATTTCTGTGTTTTCTTTGCAGGCTGTATGCAGAGTGTATGTCTGTTTGTAAGCATCGGACCTGTATATATGGGAGAAAACTTGACTCCTCTATTTTTTGTCTGCCTGCATCTGTGGACAATATTGTGTGTGTGTGTGTGTGTGTGTGTGTGTGTGTGTGTGTGTGTGTGTGTGTGTGTGTGTGTGTGTGTGTGTGTGTGTGTGTGTGACTTCGGTTTTTACTTCTTTCTGGGCCATTAGCTCTCTACCATCCAGTGTGCAGCTGACACTCATCTGGCCTAAGACACACGCACAAATAACTATATATAAATAAAACCCTGTCTCCTGAGTCTCTCTGTCTAGTCAGCTGCTTGTGTTTTGATGACACAAACTAGTAAGAGTAAAATGAATCTTAGTCTGCTGTCAGTCAAGTTTATCTATTTTAAAAAAAAAACGTATAGAAAAAGGAATGCGTTTTTATACTTTTGCGTTGCTTAGACTTTTTCATTTCTTTAAAATCAGCCTTAGTTTGGTTTGTCATGCAATACTTTTGTTTCTATTTTTTTTTTTGCTCAACTGTGGGAAACTTTAGCTTATTTGATTATGTCCCAGTCTTGGCTCTGCTGCCTCAGATGAAGTTTAATTCAACATTAGTGGGACTGGTCATCCATTTTTCCCCCCTTTCCCTTTTGGACAAAAGGGAGGAATTATACTTATGTAGCAATACTTTGAGTTATTTACCTCGCGCTCTCTCTCTCCCTCTTTCTCCACTCTGCTCGGATGACATCACTCCCTGGCGCTTGCTGAAGCCTATCTTAAGTTGTAGCTGTTTTGTATTTTCATCTGCTAGTGGTTTGAGCCAAATGGAGGCAGCCGCAGATTGCATGCCTCAGAAAGCTGGGAACTAATACAACATGTTCACTTTCTATTTGTTTGAGCTTTTCTCTTTATCAAGCCCCAATAATCCTTATTCCATAAGACTGTTGCAGGGCCTCACACACACTGGATGACTGGGCTGAGAGTTGGCAGAGATTGATTTCATTTGAGTTTGACTGGCTCTCTTGAATGTAATGGACATTACATCTAGACCAGAGCTTTCAAAAGATGATAATGAAATTTTAAATCAGTGAAAGTTGAGTATTCGATTAGCTGATTAACCTTTCGATTTTGTCTCTCCTTTTCTCAGACGTCCTGGAACAGAGATCACGATGACACGGCGTCCACGCGCTCTGGAGGCACGCCGGGACCATCCAGCGGGGGACACACATCGCACAGTGGTGACAACAGCAGCGAACAAGGTAAGAGATCATGTGACAGAGGACAGGGGCACCGTTTATGTGTTGACCAAGATGCAGAGTATATTATACGACATCCGTCAGAGAAAACTTTATTATGTGTGAGGACGAAGTGAGAGAGGCTGATTCAGAGTATTTGGAAAGGGGATTGGTTTTTGCAACAGAACTCACAGAGGGGTCAGAGGTCACGGTCAAGTATGTGAAAGCTCCTCTGGGATCTAGTAGGGACTTTTCATTTTGCATAGGAACACATAAACAGTGTAGACATATTTTGGTAGATAGTCTTTACCTGAGTGCAGCAACTTTTTTGTTTTTGCTTTACGCTCCTCTCTTTGGGAATTCATGCACTTGAAAGTGTTTAGAGAGTGTAAAATCCCCCACATTAATAACTTGTTAAAATAACTTATGCTGTGAAGCTTGAGACCTTTATTAGAGGTTACTTATATTTACAACAGTCTTTGGATTCATGCCGCTTCTATTCTGAACTAATCTGGAAGAATATTGCATGTAAAACATCATAATTTAATCCTATTTTTTTTATTGTTATTGTGCATACACTTCCAATACATACTCTCCCTTCCACTGGACAAATCTGCCAGAGTTGGATATCTACATGCAATCAGAAAATATGTGTGTGCCTCTGAGTGTGTTAAAGAGGCTGTGAGAGAGAGGCAGCAGTGGGAAAATGGTGGCGGTGGGAAGGCGCTGCAAACAAACTGTAGTCAAAAAAGCAACTTCATATATTATTGAAGGCGATGTCAAGGCGAGCAGTTTGCAGGGTTGCCAGTGCCAGGAGGCAGAGCCTGGGTGGGAGCAGAGAGCGCCGCCATGCCTTCCACTCCAACGAGCAGCCATTTATATAGTCAACACACACACACACACACACACACACACACACACACACACACACACACACACACACACACACACACACACACACACACACACATACTCTGTCTCTCTTTGTCTCAGTCTGTCTCACACTTGGTCTTGTTGTCTCTCCTTTTTTTATTTTTTTTTAATTCGGGCACATTTTCTGTCTTGTATATGTATGCGCTTGACTCTCCCTCTTCAGTAATGCTCAGGACTGAGAGGTCAGACACGAGTTGAGACAAAATTGAAATAATATGGAGGAGGAGACCAAATTGATACAATAAGAGTGAAATTACAGTAAAACGGGGGAAGACAAAGAGATATTGTGGAAATGTGTGTGCACTCCTCTGCCTGTGATGAGTAATGGTCTGGGGCAACCAGGCAAGATCTGATTGGTCGCTCTAATGAGTGTGCTCTGTGCAGAGTTTGGGCTCCTGCTTCTGTGGCCTTTGCCCTCTATTGACCAAACTGACACTTCATTTTTCACATCTTTCCAATTATAGACCCGCTCCTTATGTCTGCCCACCTTCTCCGACTCTCTCGCATCACCCTCTATCTCTTCATATCTGTTTCCCCAACTCCTTTTCCAGGCTGTTGCAGATTTTTGTTTGTTATTAAAGTAATTACAGAGTATAATGCAGGGTGTGTTGTGTGTGTGAGAATGTGTATGTGCTTCAGCAAAATGAATGATGTGCTTTGATTCGTCCAAGTGTTGCACAATGGCAGCTAAACATCATGCATGTATATGTGTATGAGGCCGTCAAACATGATTGCTAGCATTTTATTTATTCTATTTAACCAGGAGGTGCAATAAGACACATCAAACTGTATAAAACTCCATCAAGGTTTGGTGGAGAGGCTCTTGGAAAAAGTGGAGGCTGTTACAGCATGTGATTCTAGTTTTAGCCCATTGGCATTTCAAGAATGGAAACTTCTTTCCTCAGAAAAAACCTCCAGAGGTTGATGGTGCAAAGTGCTATTATGATATATAGTTTTTAAAGCAGAGTGATGTCACACATCCATGTGAATAAATACATATAAAATTGCACAATAGCTAAGTATGACTGTGCCAGCCTTTTTAATGTGTTTAGTTGTTGTTGTTTTTTTCCTTGTTACAACTTGTCAGTCTTGTTTTTGCTTGTTTGAAGTGAAAGCACTCCTATATGTCCTTTCAGGAATACTTATAATCAATTGTTTGAGATTCGAGGCACAATCAAGTTCTACTGTTTAGTTGGAGAACTCGTAGGGACGATAACATGTCTGCATTCATTTGGACATGTTGTGCATTTTTACTTCATTTGTATTTTTTATCCAGGTAACGTTTAACCAGCTCTAATAATGTCTTTTCAAAGCTGACAACTCTCCTGCTATGTGCCCGTATATGTAAGTCCACATGTATGTAGCACACACACAGTGGTGAGCATTAGAATGCAGTGACAACAGTAAATACTGGAGGACATCTTGGACCAGTTTCAGGTTTATATGGGTTAAGAGCTATCAGTGCCACGTCATATTGGCTCTGGCAAATTCTGTGTCAGTCACTTGGTAATCCCAGTAAGCTGGTTATTTATCTGTTTGGCACTTTACTCACTCTCTCTCCCCAACAGCTTCACCCCCCCTCTCTCTTTCATCTCAACATCCTCCCTCTCTTCTCCAGTTTTCCCTTGTCTCCCACCTACTCTCCTGTCTCTCTTTCATTTTACTGTCAGTCGGTTTCTCTCTCCCTCCTTGTGTATCCTTATGTTTTTCTCTCTCTCCTCCCTCTTTTTTTCTTCCTTGCCTCCCACTCGCTCTAAAACACCACCTTTGTTTATCCTTCTTCTTTCCCGTTCTCTCACCTCTCTTTGTTCCTTTGGCGCTCTAATTCTTCCCCATCATTCCCTCTTACATTTTTCACAGCTCTGTTTTCCCTCTGTGTTGTACATTTTGCAATGCTTTTTGCTTATCTTTTCTTCTGTTGCTATTTCTTTCTCCGTGAATAATACAATTTTTCAGATTTTTACACTCATTTATTCAATCTGCCCCATTTCTCAATTTTCACTTTATTTCCACTTCCTTTTGCACCTTTCTTTAACCTTTTTTCTTCCTTTTCTCTTTGATCACTTCTTTGTTTCTCTGTTATTTCTGATCCCTTTCCTTTACCTTTTCCTCCTTTCTACCTTTTACAGATTGCTTTCTCACTGACCTTTCTCTCTCATGTCTCTTTCTTCCCCACTGCCTGTAGAGCTGCACAGCTAATGGCCATCTTTCTCTTCTTTGCTCATTCCCTCCATTTTCATTTCATCTATCCTTCAACTCACCTCCTTTACTCCATTTCTTTCAAGTACATCAGTCCATGTCCTCACACTTTCTATACCTCCTTTAGCACTCAATCTTTGTATAATTCCTTGTATCTGGTCTTCTTATCGTCTACCCCACGTTCATCTCTTCTTAATCCTCCTCCTATAGTGGAGCAAAAGAGCGATGCTGTTTGAGTTTGAGGGCCTTTAACTAGTGAACTCTCCTCTCTCTCTTTTTTTCTGAGGCTATTCCTGTGACAAACACATGCTTCACTCTTTCCTCTTTTCTTAAGGGTTCACTGGCCACTGGTATAAAAATTTCTCTCTATCCGGAAGTGTACTCGTTCCCAGATTCAACAGTGTAAGACTCATGAGAAGGGATTTGCATTATATAAAGTTGGTGTTCACCATGTGAATCTTGTTGAATTCATTTGTGGGAAAAATATTTTTCACAAAGCAAATTAAATGATAATTATATAATGTACTTTTAATAATAAGCTAGTTAATAATAACTCTTAAACCAGCAGATGTTTTGCAGTGCTCTCAGTGCCACAGTGACAATGTGAAAAAAACAACCCTTTTTTATTTTTGCGTGTGGTGACAATGCTCACATGCTGCGTTCTTAGTTATGGTGTTTGTGCTTTGACCACAATGCCGATGGTATTTTTTAGCACTAAATTCCATTGGCAGTTTAAAAAAAAAATGGAGGGAGGATCACATTTGCTTCACATATGTCATTAAAATCAGTCCTGGGTGTCTCCTTTCTCCCTAAAGAGCAGACAAAGAAGAAAGCCTCTTATTTTTCTCCTCCCTTTCTCTGGGATGTCTTTGTAAACATCCAGCAAGCATCGACAAGTAGAGTCGGAGAGCGACCCTGTAGTTAATTAGTCCCGCTCTATTAGCCCAGCTGTTTGCTCGCTAGTTCCTACCAACAGGCTCCTTTGTTTAATACCCAGAAGCCCTCTGGAGAAGCTTTTCTGCAGCCTTGGATCTTGCTTTTCTGTGAAAAGTATAATGCTCGAAGGGCAGAGGAAAACCTAGCAGATCATATATGCCTGCGATGGAGGGGTGTCCCTCATGGACATGAGCGGGCCTTCTCATTTTCTCCCAGTATAAAATACTCCTCTTTGCCTGTGTGAATTTGTGAGGACACCCCTTGGCTTCTCTGAGGGTCTGGCGTGCAAAGGAAACAGAATAACATTCAGGCACTGAATTGGGCAGCTGCAGCGATGTGGTATGTGAGTTCAGCAGAGGAGCGGAGCAAAGTGTTTGCTCTGTTTTTGAAAGCTACAGGGTTTCCTTCTCTGCTTGTCAGAAACATCCAGGGAGTGAGGCGATGACTGGTGATATTAGATATGTATCACCAATTACCCAGACCGTTTGTAAAGAGTACAGTGTGCCGCGCCAAGACAAATAGCTCCCTGTAAGGCTATGTGTTGGTGTCTGCATGCATTTTATGTGTCTGAGTAGTAGTCTGAGATTTAGGGATGTTGTGTGATGCCTAGCTCTTTTTTTTTTTTTTTAAATTGGCTTGTATATTTGGAATAATTTAATTTATGCTCATATTATTCTGTGTAACCAACCGAAAGTCTGTAAAACCAAGTCTAAAATGTTTTCATAGTCCAATAAACCAGTTCATCTATTTTGCACACGCTGATGTTTAAACTAATGTTTCTAGTTTTCACTTTAAAATTCCTGTATGCTTATTGTACATTATGATTAGATAGATGTCATCTTTGTGAAGACTGCGAGTACTGACGAAGGCAACATTTGCCCAGTCCCAGCTGGGATTAGCCTGGTGAAGGATGTGGCATTTGGCCTACCACTTCTTGAGGATGTGGCTCTAAAAACATTTGGATAGTCAACTTCGCTGGTTTGATATGTATTTGAATGAATAGATCATCCTTGCATTCGCTGTTAATCACTGCGTATAACCTCCAGTGGCCGCAAATTCCCATTGATCAATGTGGAATATTCCTGTTGTTGTGATCCATTCATTTATCCATTTATTCACTCTCCAATCTCTGTGCCCTCCAACAAGGTCAGGCCACACAGGAGCTGCTGCTTTCTGTTGTCTCATTGGGCAGTCTTCAGTCCTGGGGTGGGCAAACAGGGACATAGACAGAGGTGCCAGGCAATCAGCAGCCTGCTCTCCTCGTCCAATCATTCAGCTTCACGTGGTGCCCTCAGAGTCACTGATTAATTGGTCCGATTGTCCAGTAGACTGGAAGAGAGAACTCTGTGTGTCTGTGTGAAATAATCCCCTCCCCGACTTTCTTTTCTCTTCCAGGAGTTCATAAATGCACTTTTCTTTTCAATTTTTTGTTGCAATAATGAGCTAAAGACTAATAACTGAGGGAATCAGATGCACTTTAATAAATAAGTCCTGGAAGGCAGTTACAGTGTATTTACAACACAGGCCCACAGTGATTTTATTCATTCATGCAAAATTTGTAGATTATTCATAACAATATTAAAGAACTTATAGACATACCTTAAAAAAAACTGTATTTCATTTTGTGAATGCATATATTGTCTAGACATTGTCTAGACGTTATCGAGGAAGATCCTAGGTCCGGTAATTGTCTTACTGGTGTCCAGCTTTACCGGTAATCTGTTTAAATGTGAGGCTCTGTGGGTAGATAAAAGGTTTGTGGCTCCCTTGATTAGACTGTAGTCCGTATTACTGGAGGTGTGTAAGTACAGTAGCTGGCAGACATAAACAGGATTCAGTCTTTGATATCTTCAGAGCGTGAACACAGGGAAAAGAGGAGAAGATGAAAGTGGAAGAAAAAGACAGCGAGGAACAGAAACGGAGCAAAACGAGAGAGTGCGATGAGGAGGAAGGGAGAGATTCTCAGGGTGAATGCTGGGAAACCATCTCGATGCTTTGTTGTGTGAAAAAGAGGGGCAGAACAGTTACCCCTGATTAGTGTGTTAAATGATGCAGAGTGCTGTTTGGGAGTCTATTGAGGAAAATATGCCACTGCTAGCAAATAAAATCTTCAGTCAGTCCAGAGGTGAAAAAGTTTTGGCCGTGCCACCTTAAGCTTGTCTTTGTCCTATAGGAGGTTAAAGGAAAGTGTGCAAGCATGTGCTAACGCGTCAAAAAGAGTTTCATATCTACAGGGTCACATGAGCTTAAAGTTTCTGTTTAATAAAATTAATGCATGGAAGACTTCTATAAAGGGTAATTGCATCACAGAACACCTTGGGGAAACATCCTTCAACAACTGAGTGTTGCTGGTCGCTATGTTTATTCAGTCTAAACTGGATTACTGCATTATAAACATTATTATCTGTGGTTACCTGGGAAAAGAGATGTTTGGCCTCTTGGTGTTCAATCACAACCTTCCTCTCTCGGATTCACAGAGATCTTTACAGCCTTGCTATATCTCAGTGGCTGATGCGTCGGCCAACATGTTATGACTCGCTTTGCAGAAAATGATAGCCCTTGATGGCTTTTTATTGCCTCATAGGCAATAAGAAAACTCAGAGTGGCCGGAGTTTTCCCCCCCTCAAAAAGAGGAAATTGTATCAGGTTCCCACAGTGAGAGGCCAGTTTGCTTTTAGGATTAGGGCTGGTGTCACACAGCCGCTGAGTTTGTGAGGAAGCAAGGGTCTGAGGTATAGGTAAACAAAGTCGTCTCCTCCCCTCTGCATCGTTTCACACGTGAAATGATCGTCTACTTTGTCAGTCAGCTTCGCTATCTTTGTTTTATTGGCACAAATGTGTCTCGTGTGTAATAAAGTAATTGTTATAAAACCTTTTCTGATAAGATGTCAGAACCTTTTTGACTCCTTGACTCTGGGAATTGTGTGCTGTGTGTTTCTGAGTGTTGGTTTCATATTTGTACATACTGATTTTTTTTCTACCACTGCTTCTGTCTTATTTAATGGAGACTTAACTTAAAGAAACAGAAGAGAAGAAATAGTTCTCTTTGTCTGAATCTCAGCCTGTCTGTTGGTTACATATGACCATGTTTGCATGACCAAAGAAATGCAAAGTCTAGAGACCATCACAATATGTCTTTCACAATTTACATGAAATACATATTCATAAGTGCATAAGTGCACTTGCATGCACACCAACTAGCTTCTCTTTCCCTTCACTCCATTGGCTGTTATGTGCCTTCACTCAGTCTTTGTGCTAGTTCAGGATGTGGTCTGCTTAAGTCTTTAAAATGACATGAGACAAAAAGTGCTCACTTAATGCGTTGCTTTTATTTATTTTAAAGTTGCCTGTGTTGCATTTTATCTCTCTCATTTCACAGACAAATGCACTTAGGTCAGATCATGTAGTTTGCTGTCGTTTCAAGAGAGAAAAGGGTTCTACTTCATTTGTTCCACAGAGGGAGTGCAAGCGGGAGGGAAATGTATCTTTAGCTCCCATGTTATAATTGTGGCACACTAATGATGTAGACACATTCTCACTGTCTGTTTACAGGAAAGGCTCTTCTTTAATTTGTGACTGGCGTGAATGCCAAATGCTTATATCTAATTACTGGTATTTGCTAAAAGATACTATTTACTCACCCCTCTTTGCCTTGTATGTGTCTCTTGTGTGTCAGGGTGGGGAGATTATGATAAGAAAAGTTAAATATATAAAAGAGGAAGACTGGAATATTTTTTCTGTGGGTAGGAAATTAAATTCATATAAGAGAGAGATTTTTCACACATGCCTCAAGTTTTCAGACTTAAATCGTTTTGAATCAGCACCCATAAATTCAAGAATTTGTTTGAAAAGTGTCAATTGAGAACTCCTTTTGGGTTTATTTTTTGCAAAGCACCATAATTTGCACAATTGTAGTATCACTGTTCCTTAAAGATGCCACTTTGGTTAAATTGATATCTTTCTTTCTTTTCTCTCGCTATCTGTCTATATATAGAAAATGTGTGTGTATATATCCCCTTTCATGTTTGATTTGCAAACCTAAACTGGTGGAAATGTGGCAATGCACTTGTCATGCAAATGAATGGGGAAAAAGTTAAAGCACGCTCATGCACGTGTGTCTGTGTGTTTCTGTGCATGTGTAGGGGAAACTAGTGAATCTAAATGGTGACAAAATAAATTTCTTTACGTTGTGCATTCCTTACAGTTTTCTGTTTTCAGTTCAGATCAAAATTGCATTAAATCATACAGAGACCCACAAACACAGCAGATTCAGGACCAAACGCACACCAACAAGCTCTTAGGAGCAAGAGCATGCCTCGGTTCTTAATCGTGGTTCACAGAGAGTCTGACAGTAAAATCACAGCAACTCATCGCTTATGTGTCACAACACATTATATCTGGCCCAGAAAACGACCTTAAACTCTCTCTGCTTCAGTCTTCCTCTCCCTGCTAACTCTTTCTGCCTCCTCTTCCTACTCTTCCCACACCTCCTCTTCACTTGAAAAAGAGCTGAGCTCAGGGCCCAGGAGGCCTCTGATCAGATAGATGTTAACTTTTCAGGGAAAACCCTGATAGCAGACTGGAAGACCACAGAATTTAGTCATCTCTGCCAGTAGACGCCAGGAGTCAACGGCCAACTGAGTTTTTGTGAGCATTTTATTTTTGTAAGTATTGGAGGAAAAGCTACAAGTAACATCTCCTTTTTATTTATTTTTTATTTTTTTGTATGTCAGACACGTAGTTTGAGCATTCACTTGGGCAGAATTATAGAATGGGAGTGAAGGAAAAAAGCAAGGAGAGGCAACGCAAAGCAAAAGGTTATCAACACTTTGTTCAAAGGAGAATCATTGTTTAACTCCTTGGCACACACAAAAACACAGTAATGGGCAACACTCACATGAACAGAGCACATTATTTATTTAAGCTTTTGATAAAGAGATTAGCCCCATCATCCCATGCTCTTAAGCTAGCCAAGGGGTCCATGTTCAGGAAATCCTGGCTTTCCTGACACACAGGCTTACGGGGGAATCTTGATCAAGTAACGTTTATATGATAACAATGCATTTCATGTGGGTATGTTTAGTATGATTTAGTCTTTGAATTTGGAGTGATTAGTCGAAATAGTATTAGGAGCTAAAAGGGAGTGGTGAAAGACAGGCAGAGAGGGGAACAGGAGGTTGGCTAGAGAGCGAAAAAGAAGGCAGAGGATGCGAAGTACTTGTGCCAACTGAGCATTTTGTTTTCCTTTATTATTAGCCCCATCACAGTGGTTAGAGTCCAGCTTAAAGCTACAAACAGTGAAGTGCTAATTTTAGCCTCCAAAGAGGATAAGGATAACTAGCTTGCTGCCAGTATGCCATATGTTCCCCTGCCGAATACATTGTGTCAGGAATATTTTCACCCCACACCCGCACACCATTTCCCTAAAACACATTTCTAAACAAACACAAGTGCATATTCGATGTTTCAGCATTCATGAAGTTTGGAGCTTCGCTTTTAAAAGACTTAACAAACGATCAAAACACTTTAACATAAACAAGTTGTTTTAATTACAGTTGATATCTTTGTAAGAATAGAAATATATGACAAACTGTAATATTCACAAGGGAAACGGTTATTTTGGCATCAGTCAGCTTTCTTCCCCCCCCCCCCCCCCATTAGCATAGCTTCCTGCTGCAAGGTAACATGTGGCCTCCACTGTAATCTTCTGCAACTTGGCTTATATACTCACTTGCCAATATGAGGCCTGTAGAAGAATAAAAATGAGCCTCTCTCCATCAACACACATTCATATGTTCACATGTAAATGCAACTCTCTATTATTCCCTCGCTCTCTGCCTCAAATTGAAATAATTCAATTTATGGACAGTTCCAGACCTCCCTGGCTAAGACCATTATGCATGAAGCTCACCCCCCCTTTTCTAACAAAAGAAGGGGAGAATTTACCAGCCGGCTCTCCCAACAACACCCACACAAAGCCAATTTCATGCCAGGGAAACACCAGTGAAGCGCCATTTGTGGTCACAACCTGCTTCCCTGTGGAGGTTCTTTATTATTAGATATAGGTCGATGCTACCTTAATTTCTGTTGAGGCTCATTTTGTAACCTTCATATGACACATGCAATGCTTCTATCAAACCTGTATCCACACAAACATTCACTCATTTGGAAGTGGAAAAGTGACTAAAATCACCATATTGTATGGTCACAGATTTGATTACTGTGTCTTTTTGCCACAGTATTTCCTGCTGTAGTTATATTGAACACCTACAATTTAAATTATTTGTTCAACTTTTGGCGATAATTGTGTTTAAGAGCATAAAGGTGTGAAATGCCATGGCTGAGGTGGCATGCTGTGAGTCCAGGTAATCTGGCATGTGGGAAGCTGGAAGTATAGAATGAGAGAGCTAGGCCAAAGCTTGACCCAAGGCTGACCTAGACCAAACATGCTGCCCCCAGAGACCTCCTCCCCTTGGTCCCTTTGACATGTATACCTGCTGTAGGGATTTGAGTGAGAGATAAAGACCTCAGCAAGCTTTTCTAAGAGTTTAGAGACAGAAGGAGGAAAGAGAAGGCTAGATAACAAATAGTTGTAGAGCAGCACAAGAGCAGCAGGGTGGGCTGAAGGGAAACTCGGGGGTTTACTTAGTGTGTTTGCAAAGCAACACAAAGCATCCCACTTGTGGTACACACACTTGTGAACACATACATTTAGACGTAACCCAATCGTCCCTTCCTACTCCAAACTGGTGAAACTCAAAGAGATGAGCAGGAGTTGGGGCAAAGATTCTTAGTAGTGATAACCTTTAGAGCAAAAGCATGAATGGTGGTGTTAAACACACAAACTGCCAATATATTGTACACATTAGCTCCCAAGGGCTCTCCCAGGTCTTTGTTCCTCTGAGATACTCTTAAGCAACAAAGAGGTCATACTTTTACAGGAAGTCACCCCCAGAGAGAGCTGCCTCTTTCAGGAAATGACTTGGTGGGACTGTGCGGCGAGAGTGCCAGCATCCACGGGGGGCATATCACTCCTGTCCACATGGGCCCATGCTCCACAGGAAGTAGGCGGCTGTAAACCCACTCACTTCCTCTTCCTCTGTCCCTGTCCCAGAAGTCTTATCAGGGCTGTGTATGGGTCGCCTGATAGGACTACAAATCCCCCACATCCCCATAGCACCACATCCTTTCCCTATCAAGGACATGACAAGAAGTAGGAAGTGAGGATGTAACATTCCTTTATAGAAAGAATCTGCAATGCATTTTTTTAAAATTTATTATTATTTTTTTTTATGTAGGAGTGATTAAGAGGGCATCCTATCATTAAAAAAGTCATACACTCAATCTCTCCTACTCCTTTTGCCCTGTTTACTCATAAAAAATAAGCTAAAATCCGAAATAGATCCTAAATAATTTAAATAGAGTAGGTTGTAGCTCGGATAATAAGTTATCCTGTTTTCAAAACCACCCCTTCAGTAACCTGAGCTTGTGGGCGAAGAGCATATTATACTCCCTCATAATACTGAAACCGTCTGTTATTCCAAAAAAAAAAAAAAAAACCCTCCCTGGAAGCTAATGCGCTATTATTAGCACTTACCACCGCAGGGTTAGCGTGCCTGTATTATCTAACTACATGCAGTTTGGCTGGTGCTGATAGGTTAGCATGAGTGGGAAAATCCATGTGTATTAAAAGCGTTTATCAGAGGCTGTGTCATTCAGATAGTTACCATGTGGAAAAATGCAGACGCAAACAAGTGCTAAACACGGAAGTCTGAATAAATAAACTGAGAAGCTTCAGTTTGGTTAGTTGAACTGTACCCTGATCATAAAGACAAGATTAAAGACAGAACACGCTAGTTGTTGGTGCTGAAATTATATATTTCCAGACTGATGGCTTGAAGTTAAACAAGTTAGCCCTGCAGTAAGATATAATTTTGCAAAATGTAGCTTTTTTTATAAAATATAATTTGAAAGGATGTATTTTCTGGAAAGTCATGTTGGCTAAAAATTACACCTTGATACTACAGCTTAGTAGAGAACTCTTGAAAGAAAGATGCAGTTACTGTCACTTTGAGTTTATTGAAAGGATATTTTGATGGTTTAATAGCAGACTTTAGTGAGTACAGGTTTTCTCCTGCAGAATATATATACATTTACTGAGTTTAAGTCCACAACAAAGTCCAATGGGATGTTTTTCCTTGAGATTAGCTAAAGGTTCCTTCTCTTTGTCCCGCACATACATTGAAGGACTTTTGAACGCCCTTCAGCACATCAGCTGACTTTTGGAAAGGACTGCCGTGCCATTGTGCTGTTAAGTGCTCTTCGCTTTTGTTATAGTCCTTGTCCTCTCTACAATCCCTTCCCCCCTTCCCCTCCTCTCTCATAGTCCATTTGACTCTCCCCTTTTCTCTCTAGCTGTTCACTGTGAGCTGAGTTTGACTGAAGCTCGGTGAGTCGAAGGTGTCAAAAGCCACGTGAGAGGCAGTGAAACAATTGGAAGTGAGTGTTAAGAGTGAGAAAGAAGAAAAAGAGGCAAAATTTCAGGAATGTTACCCTTTTGTGTGTTTGTGTGTGGGTTTTTGAGGACTTCTCTTCCCCGACTTGAATGCGGACCCCCCTTACAAGTGCCCCCATTTGAACCGAGTCTGGCCTTCTATCTCTAGGTTAGGGGGAAAAAAAGAGAAAACTTCAGCACAAAGGCAAGAAGGGAAAAATCAATAGTTACACAGCAAAAGTGCTCGACATGAAAGGGTGAATTCATCGCCCTACACTTTCATTTTAGCTTGTACCGTCTGTCTCTTTCTCACTCATTCTTTCTTCCTCAACTGATCTGGAAGTGGGAATAAAAAGCAGTCGGTGTGTGCGTAGACGTGTGTTCCTGTGCGTGGAGGCATACTGCAGTTTAATGTCGTGTCGCTGCCCTGTGCTTGAGGCAGTTTCCAGCGTGTCGGGCAGCCTGTGGTGATGACCCTGTACGGGAAAATGGCACAGAGAGAGCAGTCACATTTACACTGACATTTTTGCCATCACCTATGGCTATGTCAACAGGCCTGATCCCTCCTTCCCCCCCAATAGCCAACAGTGGGTGGGTCTCAGCTATAACACAGAAGCACAGGAACACTTTCACAGAGAGTATGACCATTAACAAAGGTCTAATATTCAGTATATTAGAAAAGGTTTATCATTTGGCCTATAAAACGCCATAAAACTGCGAGAAATACCCAACACAGTTGCCTAATTTGAAATAAACATTGTTTTTGTGCACCGACCAAACCTTGTCTTTCTGTCTAACTTTACATTTTCAATTCCATCAGTAGACATGCTAACATGAAACACGTGAGAAGGCGAGCATGAATGGAAACTTACATTCCGTATGATTACCAATAATGCAACACTCCAGTAAAAAGCCACATGAACCTCCACAGACTTGAGGTTTAAACAGTTTTAATTAACTGATTACTCTGATAACTGCTCTGTGCTGCTTTATTCGTTGTTGTTAAACACATTCCCTGTCTCTGACTTACTGATACCCTCCTCATTGGATCACCGCAGTCGAAATAATTGCAGCAAACCTGGCTCGGAATCTCACAACAATAAGTCTCTAGTGTGTTTTAATTACAAATCACCCTTGTGAATGAATCACTAGTTACTGTCATTATTGAATCTGTCAGTGCTGATCCACAAAACTGTCATCATTCAAAGTAACTGGCTTTGTAATTGCAAAGCACTCATTATTTACTGTAATTACTTCAATGGAAATGTCTTTAATTGCAGGAAGCAATTACTTAGCCCACTCCCTTTTATTTACCTGGAAAGCCTGATTTTTTTTTTATAGTTTGTAATAATGGCAACTTTTTTTGTCTGCCTAATCTAATAAGGCCTTATATTAAGTTGGTGAATGTTCTGTACAGATTAATACATGCTTCAGAGTGCTATGATCGAGATTCAATTACTGGACTTTAAAGCAAAGACCCCAAAACAGTAGTCTCTCTGGCAAAAGCAGAAGGGAAGTCTAGACTAGCCATATTGTTTTGTCGACAGCGCATGTCATTATCCGCAGAATAGTCATGGGGATTTCTCTCCGTCTCTCCTCCTCCTCGGGAATAAAAGGGAGGCGAAGCAGCATTGGTCACAGAGAGTGTTTTGTACTGAAGTGTGTGTGTGTGTGTTAGTTTAGAATACTTCAGTGGTCATTATTGGAAAGATGCCTCATGATAGATCATAGGAAATGGGTGCATGTGAGTATGTTCAAGTATGTGTGCGGTAAAGGGAGAGATGCTTTTGAAAATGTGCCCCTAATTGCGTCGCGAGGAATTCCTGCATGTTCAGAATATCTGGAGGTGGGAGGGGCCCTTCAGAGCCATGCAAAGGGAACCCCCCACTGCCTGCAAGCCCCCCTGTACTCCCCCTTCCTCACGTCTAGAGCTTATGAATGGCCTGAATACAATAAACGCTGCTTTTTTTCTTTTTCTCCCTCCCTCTTGCAAGCCCTTCTTTACCCCTCTGAGGATTTCTGGGAATGTAACGTATGTGTATTTGTGTGAGTGTCTTGTGTGTGAGTGCTAGAGAGAAAACGAGTGAGGGCACTATTGTGAATGTACATCAAGAGTGTCTGCACTTTGTGTGTGTGTGTTTCATGTTTGGAGTTTGTGTATGTATGTATGAATTTCTCATCTGCCAGTACGAAATGTGTGGATCCCATGTGGAACAGGATATCAGGTCCCTGAGGCCTGGGCCTTGCCTGGGTAACCAACCCAGGGTCATGTGAGCTTTCTGGGGTGTGAAACTCTAGGACTGGTCTATGAGAGATCAGCTTCAGGTCACTCACACTTTCAGCAAAAGACACTCTCTCCTGCAAGCAATAGCCCTTAGACTAAATGCAGTGTCATAAACTCAAAAACCTGTCTCCACTCCTTTTCTTCTCAGTCCATCCACAGCCTATAAAACCTAGCAAAAACATCACACAGTATGTTCCAAAAACGTTTCGCCATCTGTGAATCATTCCTCGCACAGGATCCCACTCATGACATCTGGCACAAAGCTAATATTCATAACCCTTCTCATCTCAACGGTGCTTCTACGAAGAAAAAATAAATTATTAGAAAGCTAAATGTCATAATTATCTTGCAATGCGCTAGAAGCGACACGTCTGACAGTACTGCTATTCGCAGATGAATGACTGGTGAGTCTGTGGCTGTTAATTTGCCAGGCAGCAGAAAAGTGGCTGACACCTCTGAATGGCACGTGTGCCCGTGCACAGGGGGCAGCTAGTACCAGTGTCTGTCCTATGCTGAGAGATGGTTTATAATCAGATCATAACAGATTAGCCTAGATACTGTTTGATAATGTCACGGTATGCCTTGAGACAGATGTAGAGGAGCGATAAAGACACAAAAGAGGGAAGTAAAGAAACTGAGAAGTGGAAGCTTAATTTCTACCCAGAATTTGAAGCGGTACACTTTTGATTTGCATAGGAAGACAAAAAAAGCAAAAAATGAAGGAAAAATAACAACGCCTCAGTCTTGCATCGAGCAAATACTGTGCAGATATCCCCCATCCAAACTCCACAGTCCAGCAGACAGAGAGAAAGAAGAAGAAGGGTAATGAAGTAGGAGGGGAGGGAATGCAATAATGAAACACAGAGTGGCAGAAAGACTTAAATAAAAACCATCGAAGCTGAATAAAACAGACTTTAAGTCAGTTTAGCTAGCGCTGACAAAGCTAGTGAAAATGCACAAAGAAAGCTAACCTAATTTTTACGTCATTATCTGTTTGCTTGCAGTGTGTGTGTGAGTCTGTGCATGCTCGTGTGCAAGTGTGTATTTGTGTATACAGCGTGTGAGGGGACTGATAAAATATTCCTTCCCTTGGTTGGCCCCGGGGCATTTCAACTGCCCCTGGCTCCTTCCAGTCAGTGGCCTGCTCCTAATTGCCACACACACACACACACACACACACACACACACACACACACACACACACACACACACACACACACACACACCAGGAAACGCACATGAATAAAGAAAGGCAAAGATAGACACACACATACAGACAAATGCACATCCATGCATGCAAACATTCTTAACACACAAACATGCACCCCCACTGTCCTGCATTGATTCACCCTTCTCCATCTTCCCAGCACCCCCACCTCACCAATAGTTACAAAGATGTTGTCATGGCCGATCAGTAGGCCCTGAGTTGTGCCTGTGGGGAGACTGGAGCTTGCTAGCCTAGCATCCACATGCTGTATGCATGCAGCGCAGGGTTAGAGCCTGCTGATGCTCTTAATAAGGCTCACAGGCCATGTATGTAGAATGACTGGCTTGTTCATTGGTTGAGTGGTTAGCTAGTTGCATGGCTAGAATTCTAAATAACTGATTGACAGACTGACAAAGCACACGACAAGCAGGGCTGCTTTATGACTGACTGTTATACTTGCTCACTGGCTTTATAGGCTGACTAGTTGACTGGATAGTTTAGTGGGTGACTGAAAAGCGGTGTGAACAACCATCTGACTGACCACCAAAAGGGCTATTGGCTAAGTGGTGGACGGATTATGATGTCACTGTGGCCACTTCTATACTAATGAAGATGAATTTGAAATCAGTGCTTGCATAGCCCATGTTTTCTGCCCATTCAAGCATACCAGTGATCCATACTGACACCACAAAAGACTACAGAAATGTTTGCATTTGGTCTATTGAGTATGCCCAAGATGCTTGAGTCATCTGCTTTGAGGGCGACATGCACCAGTGTGTAACCACATGTCATAACAAACAGACCCGTGTTTTTGTTAGCCTCCACACCAGCCACATCTCGACATGTATCGGGATATGGCAATGCAATACCATATTTCCCAGCAAGAAAAATGGCAGTTTTATAGTATTCACTTCTCGCATCTGTGTGGTATGTTCAGCTTGGGCTACAAACATCAGTTGACGAGCATCAAATGATACACTGTACTCTGCTGATGTTTGTTTCACTGTAAGCCAAATTTTTATCTATTTTAAATCACACCTCTCTTTATAGTGAAATGGATGGTACAGAATGTCTCTGGAGGACCTTTTTCTGAAAATTTCACCTCAAAGACCCAATAAATGAAAAATATAGATCTGCATTATGAAAGCTGACAATTCTGTCTGTGTATTATTATCATTATTATTATTTTCCAGCTGATTAACTCCAGTGCACCACTGCATCTTTTCCCTTTCTTACCAATTATTTTCTCGCTCTGTACTGCTCCAGTCAGTGGCTTGAGTTTGGTCTTCCACTTTTTCATTCTCTCTTTCTCTCTCACTTCATTTCCCCTAACACTGTCTCCTTCTATTTTCTTATGGTCCTTCACTATCTCTCCCTCACTGTCTCTCCCTGTTTTTGCCTCTCTTTCTCCGACGGGCTCTGGTAACACAGTTGACATTTCCCCAACATGGCTGCCAGACACAGCTTCAGCACCTTTCCAGTTTCACCCTTCCTTTCTCCCTTTTTCTCTCTTCCCACCTCCCACTCTTTCCTCACTTGCTGGGGTTAAAGAAAAGCAGAAATTAGCCCCAGACCATGTAGAGGTGATTGGTATCAAATTGCACTGAAAATGGAAATGCCAATAAAATTGACAGCCCTTCTCCAGCTCTCTTTCCTTTCCCCCTTCTAGGTAAAAATAAGCGTGTATAGGTCAGACTCAGAGGTATAAGCAACGAGAGATAAGGGGGGGAGGATTAATATTGGTAAGTGTTAAGGTTTCCCTGGCTTAGGGTGATGGGTGACAAAAAAATTGCAGCAAGAACACACAGAGAATCATGCAGTTTTTCTGAGCATACACTCTTTTAGTACTTTTGTACTTCATTTGCTCCCCTTTTTGTATCCTCCCTTGTTTTCCCTGTTCTCTATGCTTCTCATGATTCTCACCTCTTCCCTGAGATTCCATGCACACCAACTCTTTCCCACTTGCTCACCTGCATGAATACTCACTCGCTCACCCACACTGAGCTGGTACTCTGGCCGTTTGCTTCTGTTTTCCCAACTCGCATGGGACAAGCCCCTGGGTTTGTTATTGTAGGCTTTGCTGAACATGAGCCGGTCTTTACAACGGATTGAAAGCATTTGCTTCCAATGAAAATCTGGTCTTAGATTACAGGGCCACGGCTCGGCTCACCCCTCTTTTCCACCAGGCAGAGAGATGTAGACAGAAGGGTGGGTGTATTTTAGTCCTGAAACAGTAGGAAGAAAAAAACTCACTTGTTAAGCTCCGGCTGCATTTGTCCCAGACTAATGATGTAACCAAAGCCCACATTTAAAAAAACCCAAAACAAAGCATTTTTTAAGGACAGAGAGGAAGAGAAGCTACGTTTAATGGCGCTTGCGTGGTTAGTCTGTTAATCAATTAATGGATTGGCCATAAGTGATTAATTGGGTAAAGATTATTTAGTTCTGGTTTGATGTGTGTTTGTTTTACATCATTGTAAATTAAATATATATGGATTTTGTGCTGTGGAAACACACAAATGTAATATTATTTAAGCTCTGGAACATTTGTGAGCATTTTTACTAATTCTTTCTTTATAGCAGATTTTCATCCTTTTATCCAGTCCATAACATCATCCAGTGACTAGTAGCTCAACCATTACATTTTGGTGATGTGACAGTACAGTTCAACCAGCTGGTTTACCTGCCTCACAATGGCAGGTGTTTGCATCACTGTCAGGCCATCTATAATAAGCTGTCTCTTGTTTTATCCCTTCTTCACCCTCGATAGCATCCCCTCCACTTTCACATGAGGTTCATTAAAAACCCTTCAATATGTGTGCATATGTATCTCCTTCTGCTAGAACAGAGCGAGAGAGTGAGAGCTAGCTGAGAGCGTTGTTTCGTATGGATCGTTGAGGCTCTCTCTCTCCTAATGGTGTATATAATTCAGGTGCCCTCCAGGCATGCTTTCAGGAATTCTTTTGCCTGAGGTAATGGGGAGCAAAGGCCTGGGTTTTAGGCCCTTGATTATTCCATTGATGTGGCAGGCTGGAAAAAAGTCATCTCCAACCGGATTAGCGCCAACATGCCTATTAATTATCGATGAATCGGGGCTTAGGGTTTAGCTAGGTGCTGGGTGTCGCCCTCTGCAAGTTAGTGGAACGCAGGCCCATTTCATTGCAGTTATCTATCCCTGCCACAGTGAATAGACCTAGAAGCTTTAGAAGTGCTTTGTGTGTAATCAATAAATAACTGGATCCAATTGTGTGCACTGCTTTAGTGGGGTTTTTTTGTTTTTTGTTTTGCTTTTTTCTCACATTTTTATTTCCCCTCACTTCCAGTCGAGAGAGGCAATACAGGACAAAAGTCAGTTATTTGCCTCTGAAATGTTTAGCAGTGAAGGTGCCACTTGTTTACCTCGCCTCATGTTTCTTTTATGATTATCATCTTCATTGAGGGTGGCTCACATTTTTGAATAATGATAATAACAATTAGGCTTTTCACAGCCACGGATGGGAAGAGGCCCTTTCTCTCCACTGGAGCTGTATAGAAAACGTACCATAATTGGATGGTTTTGAATATGTGCTGCGTGTGTGTGAGTGTGAGTATGGGTTCATGTTGTTGAGTCTGAATGCAGAGAAAAGGCCCGTGGAGCGCCTTCCTTTCTCTCTTTCTCTCAGTGCTCAAATACGCTGAGCTTTCTCAGTGTTCCCCTTAGGTGAGGTTAACTGGCCTTAATAGAGTCTTATCGAAGCCCTACAGGTTGCTGTAAGCAGCCATGACGCCATTGTTATGAAAAGCAGTTAGCTTTGTTAGCTCTGTATGTGCCTCTGACTTCCTTTTTTCTACCTATTTTCCTTTTATTTTCTGCCTTCCCCCTCCTTGCAACCTTGCCTTTTGTAGTGCCGTGTTACTCTTTCCACCTCAGGTAAAATGGCAGAATGCGCTGGGGCAACGCTTCAATAACTATTTTCCCCTCAGGATAATAAAGACTAAATCTCTCTGTCATTTTCAATTCTGCGTGGGCTTGGATGGGAGAGTGGGGAAATGCGACCTTACAAGTCCTTTGTGCTCCCCTTCTCCCTGTCTTTCTCCCAGGAAGATGCAAGCGCTTGCTCTGTTTTCAAGTGACGGGGGGAGCAAAATGAAAGGGAGGGTTATTTATAAATGTATTAAAAATGAATGCATTTATGAGGTGCTGTTTTCCAGCCATTCTCTTCTTGCCATTGTTGTGTCTCTATATCCATCCTTCTGTGCATACAAAGCCCTCCAGAATTCCCTCGAAATCGTATTTATTCCCTTTGAACACAGAGGCGCAGCAAATGCAGGAAGTAAACAAACTGTGTGTCTGATCTCCACTGTCTCTTCCTGTTTCTTGTCATGTGACAGGTGATGGTCTGGACAACAGTGTGGCTTCGCCGAGCACAGGGGATGACGATGACCCGGATAAAGAAAAGAAACACAACAAGAAGAGAGGGATTTTCCCTAAGGTGGCCACCAACATCATGAGAGCATGGCTCTTCCAGCACCTAACGGTGAGTTGAGCCAAACACTATTCGTTCACTCTCAGTTTCATATCACGAGTGCACACTCAACTTCATTTTACAGCCACGGGCTGTCTGTACTGTTATACTTGCACATAGACACACAGATACGCTCTGTCTTTCTGCACTACTAAAAAGAACACACTGAGCCACTCTTTCTCTCTCTCTCTCACACACTCTCTCACACACACACACACACACACCACAGCCCCTCTTCTTCATAGTGTATCCTTGTTCGTACGGTGCACACTTCAAAGACGGAGGCCTGTGTAATCTGCTGGCGATCTCTGCAGCCTGCGTTCTCACTTCTCATCTGCTGAAACTGAATAAGGTTGAAGCCAAGGAGAGATGCCCCTGGCCATAACTGCAGATACATAGATGAACCTTATTAAAAACAAATCTGTCATTATTTAACAGATGCCGGGGATGCTGCAAAGGCCTGTGGTTTGGCTCCATTTTTCCTCAATTATGGCAGAGAATACAAATGCCGTTAACACCATCTGACTGCATCACAGATACTTTGTGGGGAAAAATGTATTTAGGCAATGGAGGGTGCCAATGTGACTGCTGGGATGGAACCAACAGTGAGCTGAATGCTCCCTTGACCAACACAATTTTGATTCCGTTCAAGCCGAATCATTCGACTTATTAAAGATGTCTAGTTAAAGAACAGTGTACGATAGTTTACATGGTCTGTCATGAAATGAAATTCTTCAGTGTTTTATTTATTTATTTATTTTTTTTACCCCATAAAGAGTCACTTATGCCCTGCTTGAGCTTCAGTGTTGGTACAGCTTACTAACTCAGAGTGATTATAGTCTCCTTAGTCCCTATGAGTGCATATTACACAGCTAGTATCTGCAATAATCATTGCCAAGAATGAGAAGCTTTGCTGTTTTTATTATAGTTTTAAATGGTATTTTTTTTAAAAAGATCTGATATGTTTTCAGTCAACAAATAGTTAATACATTTTCCTTAACGTTGGTTTGAGACCTCACCTCTCACATCTGTTTTTGTATTGATTCAGATAAAGTATGAACAGGGCACAATATGGCCACCCGGAATTAATATTAAGATAGTCCTACACTGTACCGCTAACCTTTTAAAAATATAAAAAATACAGTAAGTGAAACTGCTTTTTTGTGTGACAGATGAAGTCTTTCGTTACATTTTTCATTTCAGCATACACAGCTACGCTAGGGGAAAACCTTGCGTCACACACATTCTGCCTATGTCAGGAGTTTGTGGAGAACTTGATACGCTCTGGCTTTGTGGGTGTTGGTTTGAATTGCACAACAGTGATGATGTTAACGAAAGCAATTTGGTTGTTGGATGATGGCTATTGCATGGGCTCAACTTTTTATTTATTTGTAGCTTGTCTTTGATGTCGATGGTATTCATCGCTCAGTGCATTTGTTGGTTTTCAACAGTTACCGGAAAATCAGAGGAACTTTTTTACCGTGTCCAATTGTCTGCAGGTATGTAGGCAACATTGTGTGTGCGTACACAGACTCTATATACTCTCAAGACTTTTTTCCTTTGTACTCCCTGCTTCCCATCTGACTATCACCATCTTTCATATACCACCAGTTCTCCATCACCCTGCAAACACACATCATACACACATACTCCAACTCCCTGACCTCAACCCATACACTCCCAAAACCTTCGGGGCCACAGAGGAAAGGTGTTTGAAACATACACACATCCTGTCTGTGGAAATACAGTTCAACACACAAATGCCTAGTGAAAACACACACCCGGCAACACACCTCCTGTGTCATATTACACTGTGAGCACGACTTATGGGAAGCTCCTACTCTGTTAGATCTCAAACAGTGAGAAGGATATAAGTGAGTGCCATGGGAGCAAAGGAAAGGAGAAGAAGGTGAGGAGGTGAAGACAGGGATAAGGAGGATTCATCAGTCTTTTTCTTTTCCAGAACAAAATGGAAAGAAGAGCAAAAACATGCAGGCATACAATTGGACATGTGGCCATTTTACCTTATTACACAAAAGAAGCTCCTTCAGTTCAGCCTGAAACTGAAGTAAACTGAAAGGTTGATGGAAAAATCACTTCCAATTTGTTTATTCTCTTCAATGAAGCCAAACAGAAATGAAACCCAGGCAGAGAGGAGCCAACATTTTCTTTGTTTATGGGAAATGTGGTCTTAATTTTGGGAAACACTGGCATTAACAATACCGCTGGTGTCAGATAAATGCTTGCTGTGGTTTCATCTGCTTACTCTTCAGTGTCACCATTAATTTATTCACCATATGTCAATGTTTACGAATGCTACACATAGCACCTATAATGCAAAAACATTTACAGTTTTTCTCACACTGGTAGTATGCTTCTCTGCCTCTGCTGATAGCAATATAAGCATGGATAGCTGATCCACATTTCATCACGGCTTGACTCTTTGTTTCAAAGAAAGAGGATGAAAGATGTGCCTGACCCCCTCAGAGATGAACACATAGACATATACACAATATATGAAGGGCTGCTGTAGCGCTACACAGTCTTTAAAAAGCCAATCAGGGCTTGCTTTTCTTAAGAATAATACATCTAAAAGTATTTGACACAGGTGCAGACAGACCACAAAACAGAATATGGTGAATTAAGAATGAATTATAGTAGAAGACACCCAACCTTAGTGTTCTGTAATCCCTTCTGTTATTCGCCCTCACACTTAGACCCTTGGGAGTTCTCATTGTACTGAAGCGGAAAGGAAGGTGGGTGGCGCAGTGAGGCTGTGAGTACACCAGCAGGGTAGCTGGTAGGTGGCATTGATACAGCTGTTCTTACAGGGTTTTTTTGAAGACTTTTATGCATGTCTGCTTCCTTATCCATCAAGGATGCTAATTTCTTATGTCTTGTTCCATGTGGAAAGGGTAACATTTGGAAAACTTCTAATTCCCAAGTTTGCTGGTGTTGTTAGATGGGTCTAAGCCACAGTGTTTTTGGGTATATGCATGGTGACAAGAGGTATGTACAGTGTGAGGTGTAGAGTAAGGGATAGAGAGTGGGCATTGAATTTGTGATGATGACAACAGTTGCAGCTCACCGAGTTCTCTCCAACACACCCAATGAGCTCATATGTTGTTGACGATGCTTGTGAGACAAGTTCATCGGAAGAATTTGGCTGTGCTGACTTGGAGCGACTACAAAACATTAGCGTTTACCGCCTGTCACCAATGACCAAAGTCGCTGCCAGCTTGACATGCAGCTGTAAACTTGGTAGGGAACCAAAATAAAGGAGAGGGGAGGGATTTTCCACTTGTGTCCTCATCTCATTTTGATGTTTGTTTGCATTTGACATCCTTAATTAAACATATGTTGCGGCTACTAGCTCTCTGTTGGTTTTACTGACTAAACTAAACGGGATATTTGTAAGCGTAACCTGCTTTCTCTCTTTCTAGATGTGTTTGACATCAATAAGGATGTGTTTAAAGATGTAGATATA
Organism: Astatotilapia calliptera; assembly: GCF_964374335.1. Classification (NCBI taxonomy): domain Eukaryota; kingdom Metazoa; phylum Chordata; class Actinopteri; order Cichliformes; family Cichlidae; genus Astatotilapia; species Astatotilapia calliptera. The sequence continues at coordinate 25,328,798 of NC_137434.1, read as the reverse complement.
ACTCTGAAGTGTGCTAATGACTTTTCCCTGGAAATAACTATAAACTGTGTTTAAGAAAATAATTGCAGAATCAATTCTAAACTCATAACCGGCTGAGCTGCCTGATTGCTTTATGTAAGAGACAAATCTTGAAATAAAGAAAAAGCTTCTCTCCAATCTCTCTTTCTTCCAACCCTCCCATTGTGTGGTTGGAATACACCCACATCCCGCCCGTACCCTCCCCTCCACACAAATGGTATTTTCTTGTTTAATTTAACAAGAAATGAGTAGTAAATGAAAGCTCAAGCCTCAAATCCCCAACGCGCCCTGTGCTCTGCTCTCCACTCCCTTATGAAAAGGCAATTTGTGAAATTATGTGATAGAGTAATTAGATGGAATTCACCCCCGCCTCCCCACTATACACACTACCCATATTCCCATTTAGACTGCTGCTGTGCTAAACTGAAGTAGGTGTGTGTGTGTGTGTGTGTGTGTGTGTGTGTGTGTGTGTGTGTGTGTGTGTGTGTGTGTAAAAAGAAAGGGCAGAGGGTTTTGGTATTTTTAGTGTTCATATTGGTATATTCACAGAGTGGGACACACACTCTCACACACATTATCGCTAACGCCCTCTCATTCTGGCTCTCCTCCCCTCCTATTTGTACACAGATGCAGTGTAACGAGGGGCAGCCATGATCGCAGCTCATAAAAGAAGCCAACCCGCAAACCCTCAATGAGCTGCCTTTCTCCCCCTCCTCCTTTCTCCTCTTAAAATGTGTAAAATGCAGAGAGAGAGCGCGTATAAAAAAATCCAACTTGAAGGCATAATCCGCCGTTAATACAATTAGAGTCCAATTTAACCACTTGCGTACGCAGATGTAGCTTAGCTTGGGGAGTGCTGCCCCCCCACCTCCTTGGAAATGCTTTTTTACCCTCAACACAGCAGCATGCAGTGGGGGTTTGAGCAGAAACAGGTGTGAAAAGCGATATAATTCATTTCTGTGCTGGCAGAGGAGGCCAGGAGCCTTGCTGTCGTGGGCCCTGGGTGGTGGAGTAATCTAGACTGGGTGTGCAGAATGGGAGGCGAGTGAGAGGAGTGGATGGATACATGGATGGCTAGCTACACTACTCATTAGAAGCAAGATAATTTCCTCCTCGTCTCAATCGCAACTCCTCGTTCGGGTTGCGATTGAACCAAACAACAGGGCAGAGTTGTGCATAACCAACATTTAGAATTAATATTTAAATTCACAGCGCTCTGTAAACTAAACACTTTGCAGTTCCTGAACTTCTCACCTAAGAGAACACAAACCAGATACTCAAAGCCTCATCTAAACAACAGAAGGCAAGGGAGGGAAAAGCGTTTGAGGTCAGAGTTCGCCCTTGCCTCAGATGCCATTATTCTTCGTCTGTTTATTGCTGGAGCCTGAATATGTCAGCACCCTGGTCACCCGCTGCAGCCCTGACCCACCGCAGCAGCCCATTGCTGGGATGGTATTTTTTTCCTTCTAGTTCAGTCATACTTCATACTTTTTATACCGTTATAGTGATAAGAAAATGCAGAATAGCAAGAAATACAGTATGACGAAGGTACACCTTTGAATTAAATTCAGGAAACCGACACTGACATGGACTTTTTCATATTTATGGTTATGGGGGTCTCATGATTATCATTACACTTGTTTGTCTTAGTTATATCTTGCACAACTTAAGCTTCTCATGAAAAATAATTTCAATTAACCATTGAAGCCACCAAGACGCCTTGTTAATGGTTTTGAAAAGACATCAGGAAGCAAGCTAAAAAGGAAGACATCAGCTGACTTTTTATGTGTTTTCATTCATTTATTCATAAACTACAACAAAGGCATGATGTCCATCTTGATACTATAAAGTAATATAGTGGCCTATGTGGCCTGGTGTCTCCGATTAGGTCTTAATTCAATCTTAGCGGCAGTCAGAATCTTAGGCGCCACTGCATTGGGATTTCAAAGAGGTCCTAAGAGACGACAGACAGATGGACAGATCTGCCAAAGGCCTGGCGTGACACTGTGACGAGACAGGGTAGCAGAGGAAAACAAGAGAACAAGTTAGGCTTATTCTCAGCGGTTTTATTCAGTTTCAGATACTCTATCTCTGGGAATGGAATTGGCTTTGGGCTGTGTGTTTGTGTGTGCATTTGTCTGCGAGGACCTATGTTTGTGTAAATGTGGGTGTGTGATTGCGCTGGTGTGTGTTTGTACGAGGGCATTTGGAAGCAATGACTTGTCCGTACCAATCCAAGAGTGGTTGGTGTCAAAGAGGGAGGCAGCTGAGTCAACCTGCCTACCCCCACTACACATTCACACACACATGCACACACATACTGTGCCCCAACCCCCACATTACCCCACACCTTGTAATGAAAACATCATCAATTATCCCTCTTGACAGGCCCCAGGGACCAAAGGCAGACAGCTCTCTTTTGGGGCTTCTCTTTGTGGACTGACCCTTACAGACAAATAGATTTGTTGCACACAACACTTACACTTTGCGACCATTTCAGGAAGGACACGTCAGAATTTTAGATGTTTATTTATTTATCTGTTTATCTGTTTTATTAAAAGGTGATAGGCTAATGATATGACCCATCTTTGCCAAGTAGATAGTGGGTTTTGGGAGCTGGAAATAGCGAGACCAGTCCATCTGGTGGAGGTGCAGGGGGGCAGGAGGTGTGAGTATGTGTGTTATGTGGGAGGCTAGGGAGGGTGTTGTGTGGGAGCGAGGTGGGGGTAGTGGTATGGCTAGGGCAAAGGAAAGGCATCAGTCCTGACATGGACTCCTGAAAGGCCATCTGTGTCATGATTGATGGATGGATGAGCAGATGAACAGATGGATACAGTATCTATCAAAAAGACTGACACATGGTTCATCTTGGCAGCTTGAAACATATATATACTAAAATATCATCCATTTCCACATGAATTTTACCATCACTAATAGCAATAATCCTATGCTGGGATGCATTCTTTGAAGGTTCAGAAAATCAGATCTCCACATAGGTTCAATCTTGGCAGCATATCTTTCATTCTTTACATTTGAGTGGGTCATGTTTTCTCACATATAATGTCATAAACCTGTTACAAATCAAAATACAGTTTGCATTTATATCACAGAAGCGTGACCCTTTTGCTGAGAAGTGATATAGGAATATAGGAAAGAATCCAGTTAGACAATCCTTCTTTTTAAAAATTGTCATCTAAGGATATTCACATTATTCCCATACTCTAAGCAGGCTGAAGAATTTTTTTGGAAATACTTATATGAACTAGGACCTGCCTTGGGTCAAAGTCCATTTACATTTCTGACAATACTTTAGGTGTACCTTTCCTCCCATTTTCTCCCAACTGCTTCTTGTATCGTTTTACTCCTCTATTTAAAAGCCCTCAAGGGCAGTTAACTTTTAATTCATGTCACCTTTGATCTTTTCTAAAATGTCTGCCATAGATCTAGACCAAAACCACGCTTATGTGTGTGCGTGTGTTGATCTGGCTTCAGTCAAGGGGCGGGTCAGTGTGTTTCCTTGAGAACGTGAGAACTTTACAGACCCTCAAGGTCGGTCAGTAGCAGTGAAGGAGATCACGAGCCTCAGAGCCCCAGCGTGGCTGCAGGACTAAATGCACACACATGCACGCAAACACGCACAGAATCATCTGCTTAAACTGTTCCAGCTTCTTTTTTAGTTTAGCATTAGATTAGATTTTTTTGGAGGGGAAATTCAAAAATGTTTATAAGTTGCAATTAAAGCTTTTTATCCTATATATAGAAACTCATTCTCACTGAACAACATATCAGTGGGTGTTTTTCAGTGTATTAAAATGCAATATTTATGTCAATGACATTAAATATCAAGTTTAATTGAATATTTAATTTGAGCCTTTATACATCATTACTGTTATTACTATCTACCATCTGTTCTTTTCTTTTGGCTAAACCTTCTGCTTTTTTTTTCTCCTCCCTCCAACTCTCATATAATTTCATAGTTGGGAAACTATGAAACAGTTCAGTGTGTGGTTTCATTGTTGCATGTCACGATGATTGATGGCTTCATACTGAACCTGTGCTTCACGCTAGTTCTTTTTTTCATTATCACCTGCATGTGAAGAGTGTTTGTGTGTGTGCTGGGTGGATACAGGCCCAGTAACTCAGATATGTGAAACCATTCTTGGTTTGGTACCCACTAATCAGTTTACAGTGATCTGTAAATCCAGAGAAGAGGTTCGCTCTCAGCTCTAAGTCGCACACAGACACACTCAAGTTGCACACTCTTTTACATAGGACCACATCCATGACGTCAGTAGCTGGGTAGGGTGTGGAGTTCCCCACCATCACTGTGGTATTTATTGGAGAGTGAGTGGCAAGTTGACATATGGAAGAGTCAGGGAAAAATATTGTCATAAATCTGTGGTTAACTTGATGAAATGCTTCTATCCATTGCTTTGCAAGAGATTAGCAAAGCTATCCTCTCATGCACTCTCTAAGCAAATGCATAACCTCCGAGTGGCTTTTTTGTTTAAAACTCCTCAAATGAGACTTTTGGCAGAAAAATGTTCACCGCCCTTCAAGTAACTGAGTTTAGCATAGGCTCTGTGTAGCATGATTTTGTCTAGCCAGTGATATATTAACTCTGCTAAGTGTGAAATCACATTAGCGCTAGCTGTTAGCCATTATCCATTAGGCTGTGTTTGGTGATCCAGAGGATTGTGGGATATTTTCTGGCTGGAGTCAGCAGCTCAATACCTTTTACTTACAGCAACTGCTGCAGCTTGCCCTAGATACATTTGGTGTGGATGTGCGTGTGTGTGTGCGCGCGCACGCCTGTGTGTGATTGCATATGCAGTTGTGCAATTATTTGTATCTGTCAGCCTCATGTCTCTTTTGTAAATGCCGAGTGAATGTGTGCATGCCTTTGTGTCTCATTCCATGCGTGTGCTCGATAGACGTTGTGGCTTTGCCATTGTGGTAATCAGTTTGCGCGTTGGCTGAACTAATTTATCAATTCAGTTCCTCCCACTTGTATTCTCTCCCATGCGTGAACCCTCTCTCTTTCCCCCACACTCTGTGTCCCTTTCTGACAAAACACTTCTTTCTGAAAAACCATAAGGGTTTCCTATCTTTTATGCATGCCTTCTGCCTCCCTGACTTCTCCCTCCTTCTCCTCCTTTCTTCACTCCCTTTTTACTTCCTTTTTTTTCTATAATGTACAGCTGTGTTTCCTTACATTTTAATGGTCTTGAACCCCGATGTCATGGAAATATTGGTGCTCTTGTGCTGTTTCAAAGGGGAAATGGCACAAGAGCACAGGGGAGAGAACCATGATTTATAGATGAGATCTGGTGATATCCTAATCACTTGTCTCATAATCCTGTGATAAAGGTTTTTTTTTTTCATATTTTTACATTGGGGAGAAAAATAACCCCTGTCAGGATTATGATCCATTAGCGGCAGGTGGCATGGATAGTATGGCTATAGGTTGGTAGTGTACTATTGACCAGCTGATCCAGGGTGCCTCAATCAGGTGTGTGTTGTACGCTCATCTGTGACGCACACACCCACACAAACAAGCATGCATGTGTACGTTTATGTGTATTTGTGTGTCCATTGGAGTGAGGGAAATCATAGCTAGTGAACCAGGTGGTGAATGCAGACAGGCAATAACTCATGGTAGAGGAGTCGAGCAGAGCTGAGGGCTGGCAGAGAAGATGTGTTGGGAAAACCTATACCAATGCACATACCCTGTCATTTTTCTCACTTTTCCACTGACTTGTCTTTCTTTTACGTCTTCTCCAAACATATTTGTAACACAGAGTAAGATCCTCATGTATTTCTGTACTCTTGTCTTTAAAGTCATCCTTTTATTTATAGGCAGCATATTTCACACTATATTTGCCGGCTTTCTTCTCTAATTGCTCATTTCACTCTTTCCGAGGCTGTCTATATTGTTAGCAGAACGTGGACAGGACTGAGGATGCTGCTCACTTGTTTGTTACGACAGATTAAGTCATTGATTTGCAAAAGCGGTGCACTGATGGTGAAGGCCCTCTGCTGCTGAAGATGTGGAGGTAGAGAGAGATGAATGAAGCAGAAGGAGGAAATTGGGGAGGGGGGAGGAGGCATTTCACAAAGGAGAAAGAGAAGACAGAAAAGATGGGAGCTAATTGTAAAGGGAAAAGTTAAATGAAGGTGGGAGAAAAGAAGGTAGAAACAGAGGCAGCCCCAGATAGTTAAGGAAAAAGCTAAATATAGAACAGAGGGATGGAGGGGGCGGTGACGGGTGAAAAGGATAGGAAACTAGAGGGACTCGGAGAGGAAGGAGAGAGGGGTGTAGGTGCACTCTGAATGACAGAGATGTCAGAGGGAGAAAGAGGAGGTGAATGTGAAAGCTTCATCTTATAATAACAGTGGCTGTAACCTTCCTCTATCTGCTACCTGCTTTAAAGAGCATAAGGGAGCAATTGTGAAATACCTTTACCTAGTTTCAGTATTCCCCCCAATCCAGGTTCTTTTCACCCCCCTAGGGGCCAGTGGTGAGTTTCTAATTAAAACGTTGGGGGCAAAAGGGTAATTATGATAATAACATAATAATATCGCCGGGGTTATTAGAATGTGCCGTGGTCCCCAAATTGCTTCCTCTGAGAGATCAGATTTCAGTTGCATTACGTAAAGTCAAATTTCCTTGAAAGTCAGGTGAAATGAAATGTATTCCCCCATGGTCGAAGTGCAATCTGAGAATCTGATTCCCTCTTGTATGTCATGGACATGAGTCTAAAAAAAGCTTTACAGTTTCTCACCACAATGACATGTCTCTGTTCTCCTCTTACCTTCATCCTTAGTCTATACTGAGGGTTTATGTGTTTAGAAAGTCTACGTTTTAGTGCAGTAGTTTTTGTTTTCTTTCTTTGAACTCACCAGTAATAGCTCATAGTTTCTTACAGCCCTGTGTAAAAACTTCCATGTATTGTAGTTGCGTATAACAAGAGAACATTTGTTTGCAAGCTTAGAGATCAGTGCTAGAATGGTAGCTCCGAGCACTGTAGCTTGGAGCTAGCATGCTTGTGCTCCAAGGGGCATCCCACTGGTTTCTCTCAGCTTTCTATGGTACCTTACTAGGATGATGCTTTTTTGGATCCCTGTTACTCCCTATTTACACACCCCCTCATTCCCAGGCAGCCCTGAGGCAGCCCACCTCCAGCTGTGGCTGCCGTTCTCTGCACTGCTTGGTGCAAGTGCCGATTGCTTTGGAGTGCCTCCCCTCGCTCAAATAGGCGGTAATTACGGGCTTAAAGAGGTTTAGTGGTCCAGCAAACTACATAATCACCCCTTGAATTAGCCTCAGCTCATCAGCCTCAGTCCAACGAGCAGTGCTTACCACTAGCATTAGCTAGCATGCTGCACTCCCTTCTCTTTATTGCACAGAGGGAAGCACAGCAGCAGGTGTTGTGCAACATCCGGCCCCCTTAATAAATTTAGCCTTCCCTGTGCTGGAATAGGGAGGACTAATGAAGCACGCCTTCATAGTGAAAACAACCAGAAAGTACACACACACACACACACACACACACACACACACACACACACACACACACACACACACACACACACACACACACACACGATTCTTTCCATCAGCACCAACAGACCTCACCCTTTATATTATACGTATATATGGCACTTTCTAAAGACTTGTCATGTACCTACATGCTATAAGCTTAAGTCTACACATACATTAGAGACACACCCTACTGTACACAGCACACAGTTGTTGTAGGTTTTTAACACCCAGTTATATTGCAACACAGTGGCTGCTGTCCTGCATTGTGCCCTGAGAGTGATGGATGATTCTAATCATCAATTATCATTCTGTGGAAGCTGGCAATGCTGTACATTGTCTAATCCACTTTGTACCGGAGCTTTAATGACATACTTTTCACCCTTTGCGTCACCAGCTAACTAGATTTATCTCATTCCCATAGGCAAGAGCGCTGTGAGATTTCCCTAAATCAACAAAAGCTGTTTTTTGAGAGGGCAATGCTCATTAATGAATAAAAAACCCAAGAACATCTGCTTTTCCACATTTCTTTTTCATCCCGAAAAGAGATGGAGAGATTTGATGACAAAAACAGTTTGAAAGGGGGTTTCTTTGCAATTTATGGTGCATATATCGAGACCCCCCCCCCCAAAAAAAAAAAAACAGAAAAAAAGGTTTATGAATTATTCATACAAGCTTTGAGCTAGTTTACTGAAGACCAGTATGATAAAAAAGGCTGTTCCTGCTTTTTTTGGGTAGCGCTAAGAAGGGGACATTTAATTTTGCACAGGCTTTTCAGACAGAAGAGACTCTGCATCTCTCATCTCGTAGTTGGTTCATTTTGAGTTTCTCAAAAGATCTGTTTTTGCACTGTTTAGTTATTTTGCGTCGGAGCAGCCTGAATCAGAGGAAATTAGGTTAGGGGTGCTTTGTTTTTCTTCTGTTGTTGTTTTGTTCACTCTCACTCCCTTTTCTTTTTTTCTTTAATCCCCCCTTTCTCCCAGAGCCAGCTTTGTTGCTGGGTCCCTGCTCCCTAATGAAGTCAAAGGGATGTCAGTCGATGCCACCTACACAGAAAGGAATTTGAAATGGCGTAGCTCTCACAGCACAGCATGAACACACACACACACACACACACACACACACACACACACACACACACACACACACACACACAAACAGTGTAGATGAAACTTTGACTCTATGAGAAAAAAAAAATTATAAAATAAAATAAAACTGAGAAATTGGAAGCTTGCTGTATGAGATAGAACAGGCTTACAGTTTGGAACGCTTGTTTTAAAGTCTGCTCGTGCGCAGGGTTCAGGGTATTTGTTGTTAGCATAACAATGTGCTCGGCTCTCCAAATATTTAAGGTAATCTCATGCTCGTCTGTCAGGAGCAAGGCCACACTTCCAGTAAACCCTATGTTTTAGAGTGTGCATGTGTGCATACATGTTTGTGGAAGACAGTTTGGTTTGATACAGTGATGCCCTTCTAGCCAAAAAGGCCTCCGGATTAGCCGTCAGGCATTCCTGATAGGCAGCTCGGTTTCCACAGAGATTTGACCTGGGAACAGTGAGGGGAAGAGATCTGGCCAAGTCAAGGCTGTTTACTTTTTACCTTAAGTGGTACATGCAAGTCGGTTACCGTCCATTATTTTGTTGGTGTTTAACTTGCTTGGTTTCAGGTCAGGAGAGTTATGCTACTTTCACAAGCCTGCTTACAAATATTTCCAAGGGTATCTTGTTGGTTACAGTGGTGCACTAGGGGAAAGTGTTGCATATTACCAATTTGTTTACTGTTATCATTGCATTTGCTAACATCTTTGTGCCTTGTGGCCTTCTGCAACCATCTGGTGTTAAAATAAGCTAACTGAAAATACCACTGACCCATGTCTGTTATCCACAGATTGTGCAGTGTCATGGCCTCTTTTTTGAGGGGACGTCACATGGCTGTGACAACATATGATTTTCCTCTCTCCTCTTCCTCTCTCCATCCTGTTTCATGGTTGCAGTTTTATAAAGCTAATGTGGCGTGTCAAGCCTTTTTAATGGGAAGCGCAGAGGTTTGGGAAGTGTAGCTTTAAATAGAAATATATGCAATGATAACACCCTAATGCAAATGGCTAAAGAAGAAACACAGAGAAGTGTGGCCACAGTGAAACTGGTTATAAAAGTGTAATCACACATGTTTAGTAAAGATGCTGATTTTAAGCTATATATAGAAAATGGAAACAATTGTAGACAAATTTCCATCAAATTTCCATCAAAAGTAAAACAAGGAAAGAAAATGTTTTTATACAGAAGAGGAAAAGGCAGCGAGACAGAGATAATAACAAAGAATTGTTTTTGTTGAGGAGGCAAGATAAAGAGAGAAGAACAACAGCACGATAAAGACATTTTTAAAATGTTCCACCTTTCATGGTCATATAGTGCTTCCCCAGCAAAAGAGACTACTTTTTCCTTTTGCCCATTTATTACTACCAACACATTCAGGTGAGACTTGCACGGCACAAAACAAGAATTGGGGAGCTGTGACCTTTTAGGAATTCTGTTCTTTTTTTTTGTGTCAAAGTTTATCAGAATTTTTACTCCAGCAGATGAGATCAAGAGACACTTTGTGCTGTAAAGGTCAAAAGTTCAGTCATCATGAAGGGAACTAGGGAATGACACCAAGCAAATGCTTGTTCCCATATACTAAGCTACCATAACTTAATGTTTCTTATAACTAAATAAACATGCGGGACATGAAATCAGACTTTTACCAGGGTAGCTAGTGTGAAGCTTAGGTCGGGTAACTTTAAAAATGTTAGTCTTTAACAGAACAACTTTTCATCCCTTTCATAATATCTTAAGTAATTTATTATGGCTACTTTAAGTCACTTTTAGATCCGTGGAGTTTTTCTATGCGAGTCCTCACGAAATTAAAATTTTACTTCAGTGGTATGTGTTCAGAGCCTTATTACCAGCTCAAACTGATGATACTTTATTTCAAGTGTTTTTTTTAAAAATTATTTAATATATTTTTACAAATCTGGAAAAAGTAATATAATTCCTATTTTGTTGTATGTTTAATTGTTAACTGTAGCAGTTCACTTTTTTTTTCTACCGTCATGCCTAGAATAGTTTTCTCTTGGGTTATGGTTGGAACGGGGGAGTAAAAAGGGGGCCTACAGAATATTCATGCTCTTATCTCTTTTTTAAACCCTGGGGCTCCAGATATCCATTTCCATGTCTCCTCTCCTGCCTCCCCCTTCCCTCTTCCTCTTTCTTTCTTCTATCTAACCCGCTCTTGTTCTTGTCTGAGGAGGTCAGAGAGGAAGACGGTCAGACAGGGAGGGGATGTTACTGATGCTCTGTTACTCACCCCCACACACAGATCTGCACGCAAAGATACATACACACACCATATTCAGACCATGCACAGCTAAACTTACTTGTAAACCATGCAAGCTCAGTGGCTCAAATAAGAACAAGGAAACATATTCAATTCTGTGCACATATTAACTTGCAGGGCAAAGCAAAGTAAAATCTTTGACTCTATCGGACAAACAAAATGTACAACGGAAATGTACACCCATACTCTTACATACTCAGATTGATAAGACATGAAGAAGAGAAGGAAGCAAAAACGCACACCCCTCCTGGCACCCACATGCTCAGAGCCCAGTGGAGAGCAGGGTGGAAATTCTCATGAAAGGAGCTGTATATTTGGAGAAGACATATCATTAAGATAGGCGGAGGAAAGAGGGAAGGGAGGGAAGGATGCGCAGAAACTTTCCATCTGCTCTTTTAAAGAACATGTTATTGCTTTTCTCACTAAAGGCCTCTCTCTCTCTTTCTCTCTCTCTCTCAACCCGCTGAACCTGAGCCAAAGGCCGTTAAGACACCAGAATCGCTCACAGACAATATTAAAACTGGCCGACTTGTTGCTCAGCAAGAAACTAAATCACAGTGTTTTGACAGATAGGAGCTAATTTGGAGGTTTAGGGAAAAAAGGAGGAGAAAAACAGTTTTAATGTTCTGGCTTCATGGCTATCTCTTCCTCTAAACTCTTAAATTAAGTGAGGACTTTTTTGTATGTGAAAACTTGTAAAGGAGTTTGCTTATGTAAAGTAGAAGTCTCAGTGCTCACATACTGAAGTTCTAGTGATTGTCCTGGAAGTTGTGTTATCAGCATAATATGCGTTTAACTGTAAACAATAAAAATACTCTTTTTTTTTTCTTTTTTTTTAATTGACACTGAATAAATGAATAAATTACGTTATTTCTGACTGATTTCTTTTAACCATTTCTTTATATATTTAATTTAATTATTGTATAAAAATTAAAAGAACCTCAACCTTATGCTTATGTTTATTCTTAAGTAAATGTACTTATTACATTCTACCACTAGCAGGATTTGTGTCAAATGAAATGCTGTAAGAACATTTTTCTTCCAGTACTGTAGGCTGAGACCGAGATAGTCACACACACTGTCTGTTTGTGTATTTTATTTATGCATCTGTCTGTGTAAGTGCGTATCTGTGCTGGTAAGCTAGAAGGAAGGGAAACATTGAAACAGGGTGTATTTGTGCTGTATTGTGGCCTCTGGCATGGCTGCATCCCCCTGATATCACGAGGCAGACACTCCACAGATCTGTGACAAGCAGAATAGACACATTGATCTTTTCATGTTCAATCATCTTTTTTGTTGCAAAGAGAGACATGTTTTTCACATGATTAGCTGAGATTAAAATGTCAGAAGTGTATGTGTAGATATGATATATAAAGCAATGCATCAGGGCATCGGATGACACAAGCCGTAAGAATAATGTTTTCTCACTTTCACCCACAGAGGAAGGCAAGTGCTGCCTCAGATTTTCTGCAGTTATTTTCCTTTGGTTTTTATCTGATTGGGCAAAAATATGGAGGCAACTTGCACGCACACTGAAACAGCACTGTGTGTATATGTGTGTGCATATGTATGGGCAGTTCACATGCATATATGCACACTAACACACACACGTACAGGCGAACAAAAATGGTTGTAAAAAAAGAACTGGACACAAATTTGGCCAGAGGCGACATGCAATTATAACTTTGTGCATGAAATTAGCCTCCTTGTGTTCCCATTCCCTGCAACCAATCACATGGACAAGGGAAGACTGGGAAAAAATCTGTCTCCCCTCGCTGTGCCGGGTGGTTCCAGCATTAAACACAATCCTGTTCATTATGCACTGAAAAAGCTTTAATGAAAAAATGAAAAAGCTGGCGCCGCACTAATTTTGCACATCTGATTGACTAACAAGGAGACATACCCTTGATAGATGTACTGCAAATATCATACAGCAGCCATATGTGTGGTGCCTGTTTTTGAACACAATAACTTGGGATTTTTATCGAAGCGAGTAACTCTAAGCTCGACTCGGCCTATTTTTAAGAGAGCAAATTAACCTAAAAATATTTGAATTTGTTCTTTAAAGTCAGTAGCATAAGATTTTCTAAGTTTTTAGACAGTCATTGTTAAATACTACTACTTAATCATTGAAAAGCAGTGCTCTAAAATAGTGCTGACTGGATCATTAAGCCAGATTATCCTTATGCTGTTTAGTTTTTGATGTATCCCTTCTGTAAATGTATACACAGCTTTTGGATTATAGATAGTCCTCCAGTTTGTGCTAGCCTTTCAACAATCTATTCTCTCCATCGCTCCCTTTCCCCTCCCTCCTCTTCTCCTCTGTTACGGCCTGCCTATGCCGTACTGCACAGTCCATGTCTTGTCTGAGTCATGAACAGCACATTGTACTCCATGAACAAGGCTCCGTGCAACTGTGATACCCCCTACTCCAATATAAATCAACACACTCCCCAAGTTCGCATTTATCCCATTTATTCATTCTATATATTTAAACAGGTGGCTCAAATTTAACTGTTCTCAGCTGGCTTCTTGATAGGAGGGGTCACAGTCACTGGTTTATATTTAAACATTGACTTTAGAAGTCACTTCGGGCTTTTCGTGTCCATGATGCATTCGTTAGTCTTCAGATGAATAAAAAATCATTCAGATTCCAATTTGGATCCTCGAATAAGGAGGAAGGATCTTTTATCTTTTACCTGTTAATATTATTGTTGCACAAATGAGTGAAAAAGGGATGTCTTCTAAAATCAAGGTGATGCAGTTTGATTAAAACATATTAAGAGTTACGAAAAATGAAAGTTTATTGGGTGTATGCGTATAACTTCTTCGCCCTCCACCCGATATAAGACTCGACACAGCATTGAATGATATGTTTTGGTGGCATTCTTTAATTTTGGGGATAGGGATCATATTGTGCAGTTAAGCCATAGAAATAATTGCAACAAAAAGACAAACTTAACAGAGTCATGTTATTGTACACACTGTAATAAGGATAAAAGAAACCAGCAGCAATAAAGACGTGAGTTTTACATCCTCTTGTCTCTATTCCATCGGCTTAATGTTACATATTCCCCACTCTCTGATTACATATGCAGCGGGGTGAAAGGGGGGCCATTGACGCGAATATATTTGTGTAAGAGGCTGCCTAATTACTAGAGCTGGTTCTCCACTTCACTTAACTTTCTAATTGGCTTGCCTTTTTGGCTGCCATTAATTACAAGATTTCATATTCCATTAATGATCGGAGGGGGTGGCACATTAATGTGCACACACTCAGATGTACTTACAGTATACATAGACATACACACAGGCACATACTGACACCTATGCACCAATGAGCATGAGCACACATCTCATTTTCTAGGTCTCATTACAGCGCATGGTTTTGTATGTGCGACTGTGTATGTGCAACCTGTGCCCTGCAACATCTCTTTCCCTGCTAAAAGACACATCAAAGCCCTTTTAAAAACACAAGAAGCTTCATTAAACAATTTGTGGTCAGCCTTTTCTCAAAGTGTCTCTGTCTCCTGCAGCATCCCTACCCATCGGAAGAACAGAAGAAACAGCTGGCGCAGGACACAGGACTCACGATCCTACAAGTGAACAACTGGTAAGTCATTTCAGAGTTTACATGCAGTCGATTTCAGGAGTTTGACCCCCCAGGCTATCCCAGTTCTTGATGATTAGAATTAATGCCTCCACTCCACCTCTATTTTCATCACGCACACGCACACACCATTTACTGAATCATCCTCACCTAGATCAATCCATCTAAAGAGATATGGCCTGGAGTGATTTTCCAAACCAACAGCCTAACTCGGCCCAAACATGAGAATCCATGTTAATTAAGAATCAAACTACTATCTGAAAACATCCAATAAAATCATCCAAGATGCACAACTTATAAAAGAATGATTACTGCTCTGAGACTAATTATAGGGTTTTACTTTGGTTGTCTTATTTTGGGGTTTGCGGCTTTTTGTAGGCTTACCTTTAACTGTGATTAGCATTTGTTTTAAACACTTGGAGAACATCATTTAACATTCATCTGCTCTTTGTAAATTTTTAAAACATACATTTATTCAGTTTATACAATTTTCCTCTTTTTTTCTTTTGCAAATTATCCTGAAGTCTGTAGTACTGCATATTATTTGAAAAGTAAAATATGAACAGGAAACACTGTATATTCTGATTTGGATTAAAAAAAATCCTCTAAGAAGCTTAGTTACCTTTGTCTTAACAACTCAGTTCAGTCCAATACAAATGTATCTGTGTAGTTCCAAATCCCAACAATGGTCACCTTAAGGTGCTTTATATACTAAGGTATGGATCCAACAATATTAGACAGAAAATACCAGAGACCAGACAAACTCTCTTTTAACATGAAGGTGAGGAGTAAAAGAAAAGGGGGAAAAGAGTCCAAAGAGACAAAGATAAAGCACAAACTATGGAAGAGAGTAGATAAAGGTTAATGATCCAATAGTGGCATATAAATGCATCAAGAGTGAAAATAAGGGAGTGGAGAAGATGGGAAGTCCCCAGCAGCCCAAACCCGCATCAGCATACTAAGGCATGGGCAGGGTCACCTGCTCCAGCCCTGTGATTAAAAAGGGAAAATTTTAAGGCCTGTCTTCTGAATTTAAACTGGGAGCTGATTCTATGGGAGAACAGCGTGATAGCCAAAGGAACTGCATCCAATTACTTTTGCAAACTCTGGGAACCAAAAGCCTGCAGTCAGAGTACAAAGTGAACGAAAGTCAGTCAGAGAACAAAATGACCATATATTATTGTTATTATTTAGTACTTATTTTTTAACAAGGCATTTGAAGATGTCCTTGTTAGCAAGGAGCCTAGCATATTAACGGACAGGCTGATTGCTAACTAGCCTCTGCAAATTACTGCTCTGTAAGTGCCAACTGGCCTGTTAATTGGGCATGGACTGAGCCATAAAATAAGGTTGCTAAGTATCCATTTTAACCTTAGGTAATACTGTAAAAGGTAAAAGGAGGCCCTGTGTCCTTTTGCGGCTAGTCTTATCAGAGAGATGGCTATCAGCACATGCTTAGTGTTATTAGCCATGTCTAATTAAAGGGGCTCAAGTCTGGGTAACCAAGGCAGGGCCCTTGCAGAGGGTTTTTGATCTAAGCAGCCCTTAAAATAATCCTTGAAAGTATCAGTGAGTTTGCTTGGTAGGAGCATGAAAGTGGAGACTGCAGAAAAAGCAAAGAGGAGGAGTGAGAGTTGAAGAGGCAGACAGTGAAAAATAGATGAAGAGAAGGAGAAAGGGAGAAGGGAAGAAAAGGAGATGAGACATGATAACTCCCCATTACCAGTGGCCTAATGATGTTAACATTATTCCCAGCCATTGTTTAATCTGAGACCTCAGAGACAGACAGACGTTAGATTAGGGTATGATGTATCAGTCTTTGGAGAATTCATTTTATACCAGGCCAAAAACAATACACACACATACTGGTGAAAAAAGGTCTCCGGACCAGGGGGAATCCTAGAGGTTATCAGATCACGTGACCCCTCTGAAATCCATGGGGATCAATCCTTACAGCTGAGATAAAGCCAAACTCTGTCTGCACACACGCCTGTGTCTGTGTGTGAGTCACAGACAGTCACATGAACAGTAGCTTGGTCACTTAATACTGACTGTGTGTTCTCAATCTGTTTGTTATATTTATTGGTAGGGGAATAGCAACACACCCCGAAGGTGTGTATGCATGTGTATTTGTGCAATACCAACACACACTGTGTAAATCGTAGGAGGTTAATCTTGGTTTGTAGAAGATGTGTGTGTCTGTGTGTGTGTTTAAAAGAGAGGGACCGGGGGTGGTTAATCTAAGGGGTATTAGCTGTTAAACCCTCCATGCTGGGATCCCGCTGCCCCCTCACATTTTGTTGTATACGTGCGTGTGTATGTGTGTACACGCTTGTCCACAGGCATATTTCCATGCATGGTTCGGTTGTTTGAGCAAGCGAGCAGTACAGTGTGGCATGGAAGGGCGATCAAGGAAAACAATAAAGTGAAAACATGGAGTGACAAAGAGATAAAGACAAAGAAACTGACCAAAAAAAGAGAGAAGAGAAAAGGAGGATAAGCAGAAATGGAAGAGGGGGAAAAAGATGATAGAAACAAACGAAAGAAAGACAATGACAGAGTAATAGAGAGCGAGGGGTTACGTTAGGGGAACTGCCATTTCACAGTCATGTTGTTGTGCTGGTTGGGAAGCCCCGTCATTGGGTGTCTCCATAGCAACCCCCAGTGATGTTACCTCCTGACCTACTGATTTAGTGAAGTCAATTTTCCTAGATGTGATTCTGTTTGTCAGTGCTTTGGAAAACCGTACTCACAGACATATATACAAATGAGTACACAAACGCGCTTCACATCTCGTGTGTTCGCTTGCAAAATGGGTGCAAAAGAAGACTTCCGAAAGTATAAAACACCTAGTGGGAGTGTGTTTCACAGTCACATGCAGGCCATGGGCAATGAATTCATGTTAAACAGCTCAGGATGTACCGGGGTCATCCATGATCCGTGCTTATTGTCCCAACAGGGGATGACTTAACAACTGACAAAGAAAAACTCTTGTCAGAACATTAAGAACACACACTCTTCCTTTCTTCCCCTGCATCAACATAGACACATACAATCTCTTTATTGTACTGTACAATGTGTGTTACCTCACATATATTGCATAATCGCACACTGCAATATAACCATATACTCTCCCTCTGTCTCCCGCACCATAGATGTGTTAACACACATGTTGGTGTGCATTATTGATGAGTGAGCACGCGGTAGGGCTCAGCAGATTAAATAAAAATGCTAAAGGCCGGCAAGGGGCGCAGATCACTCATGAATTATTGGCAGAAATACGCTGCACCAGGGAATCTCAATTTGAATGGCAAAAGTGTGCGTGTGTGTGTGTGGCAATACATGTTCACATTTACAAAGCAGAATCATATACAGAGAATTTAAGAATATTCTATAGCAAACGGAAATTTCTCACGCCCTCTGGCATAAACGAGTAACAGAATGATGTACATTAAAACATAAGTCTCCCATAGACTTTATAGAGCAGTATAGTATGTCACAAAGAGCACTCACCCATGTGAATGCTTATGACGTTAAAAGTTCATTAACAAACCTGTACTGTAAATTCTAAAGAATAAATCAACCACAAAGAAAGTTTTTTTTTTAATAGTTTTTAGTAGTTTATAGTATGCATTATGTTGTGTTGTTTAAAAAAACAAAGTAAATGTAATCTGTTTTTTGTTCCTGTATTATTTTAGTCTTCTAATAATTTTGGGCTACAAAAAGTTTTTGCTTTTTATCTCATCTTATTTCACTGAGCTGTAAAACTTACACACAAACTGCTGCCACCTCACAGGCCTGGTGTTGCATGACAAAAGCAAACAGCGTGACAGAAAAGATACAATCTGTGTGCAAAATCAAACAAATCTTTCAGGCTTTTATTTGCATTGCAATTATGATACTGAAAAAAAATTCAAAAGGATCTCCAAAAGGAGAAGTTCTTTTGTTCCTTCGAGTGCATGTACTTTAGGAACACAAGTGCATATGTTCCACTAAGTGAGAGCTGGATTACACTGTCCAAACTGTTTGGTTATGTTTTTCAGAGGCATGTCAACAAAACAAAAGCAATCCTGGGATGGAGCAATAGGGGGAAAGAATTCTCATGTCTCAAGGAGACGAATTCATAACTGACCTCTCCTCAGCATGCGATATAAAAATAGCTGTATCAGTTGATTGGTAAAGAAAGAAGTCGAGGAATAATTCGATTTAGATCTGCCGATAGACCCGTGTTTATATCTGTCGGCAACCATAGTATGGACATGTTCTTTCACAATACAACCTTTTACCTGCTCGAACAATTACATCATTCTGGACTGAGCCAGGAGCTAAAAGCTCCATGCGTAACATATAAAATGTCTTTTTTTTTCTCTCTCTCTCAATCTCTCTACTCTCTGTTTCTCTGGATACAGTCAGTATCTCTGTGCTAAGTTCTCCTAACGCTCCAGTGATGTAAAAATCGATGGCGAGGTCATCAGGTTTCCCTTGTTGGCTGCCCCTCCCCTTCCTGCCTGCAATTTAATAATACCCCTTTAAAGGCAGTGTTTAAGCCCCGCCGAGCAATTGTTTTGTCAATAAGACCTCCTTTTACGAACGTCTTAAAAGCATGCACAGAGTGAGAGTGAGGGAGAGAGAATGAGAAAGAGAGGTAGTATTTAAAAGGGCAGAGTGGACGGACGTTCGGGCTACTTAGGAAAGGGGGGCATGGCACATACATATGCTGCTTATCGGGTTTCTGAAAGCACAGGCAGGGGGAACATAGAGGAAGAGGTGAAAGAAGGGAAGGGGAGCAAGTAAGGGAGGACAGATAAGTGGAGCAAGGTGAGAGGAAAAACATGCAAAGAAGAATGACAAGAAGCACTTGCTGTTTATAATTTTTACCTAATAAATTGGTTAATTCAACTTAGGTTGAAGATCTAATTTTGTTTTTGGTTTGTTTTCGAGTTACAGTAATGTTGCTCTGGAACTGAGATGTGGTTAGACCACAAAAAACGTTATTGGAAGAACAAGAATGTCAGGTTAGGTGGTGTGAAGGCCTCTGAAGCATATGAAGGAAAATCTAGGTTTAAATCTTACCTCCTCTATTTGCCATGCATATTTCCTGCTCAATAAGGCATTCATATTGTGTGTCCAGTCTGTTTTGTCACTACTTAAAGTAGTTAAAAATGTCATTAATGCATCTGGCAAACGTTGTCATCAAATACACAAATACATACACAAACACACACGAAAGGACTCACTTTGAAGGAAATGTTTTAATATCTGGAAGAGTTGATTACTAAAAAAGATCCACCTATTGCAAGAATAATAAACTGTGTTAAACAGTTGAAATAATGAGAGCAGATGACAACATGTTTCAGTGTTCTGCAAGCTGACAGGCTTAAGAGAGAGATGCTAGAACTTGTTCACAGAAAGTCTTCTGAGGTGTGTGTTTGTGTGTTTTGGAATTAGCAGGCCAAGTTTCAGTCTATGCCCCGAAGCTCGTTTCATACACTGCAGCTGTGTCAAGTTGCTTCAGCCTGAAACTCCTTGACATTACAGGAACCCCCCCCCAAAAGACACACACGCACTTGCACACTTTTCACTAGATGTGACCTCAGCCTAAGTTTTCAACACTGAGGAAAAATGTGAAAATAATTTCAAGAACAATATTTTCTTCCCTTGGTTTGAAGTCTGTTGCTAACAATAGTTCCATACAGGAAACTTTAGCCTGTGCAGACACAACCCTGTCTTTACTGTATTATGTCAACAAAAGTGTGTGCAGACACACGCGCGTGTGTGTGTCTGCACACTCAAATAGGTGTCCATGTGCAATGACTGACTACAAATAACACCATTTCTCCTCACCCCTACTGCCCTCTTTCTTCCCCTCACTTTCTCTATTTCTCTTACATCACAGCACGCTGCCCTAGGCCAAACCTGCATTTCCCTTCATTCGCCCCTCTCCCTTTCTTTTTTTTACTCTCTTCCTCTTTTTATCCCCACTCCTCTCTCTTGCTTTTTAAACCTCCTTTTGTTGTAGAGGAGGGGGTAGTCCAAAACATGAAAGGCGGCGCAATGTGAATGCCCGGGATCTGTGTTGAAGCACACATGGTCGCTGTCATACTCGCCACCATTAGTCAGTTGTTGTTGTTCTCACGCTAATGTTTTCTCATGTTGATCAAACACTACTGTGAAGTGAACCAGCAGGACGGCGATCAAGTGCTGCGTGCCAAAGTTAAATATCGAGGAAAATAGGACAGCTTCTCCCACAATTAACAGACAGAGGACTGACAGTGATTTTATGCAATTAAAATATGTGACGGTTCCATGTAGGGGATTTGTTGACAAAGCATAAAATGAGAATGTTTCTGCCGGCACTGACACACGTGGCAGTTGCCAGCCAGTGTTGGTGAGATGAACTGGATCGGACACCCGTGTTTAATGATTATTACAGTAGTGGTAAAATGTTCTAGCAACTGGATTTTTTTTTTAATTAAATCCTGAAATTGTATATGCATTTACTAAAGTAGGTAAGCTGACATTAAAAAGGTAAATTGAAATGTCAATATGTAAATTTTAAAAATGCATTAGAAGCTGTCATGTCAAAATATTGCTCCTTTTCTTTACTTTCACTCCTTCTTTTGTATTTGCTGACTGTAGATGTCTGCTGCTAGTTTCTGGGCACTCAGAGGGATCCCCATAGCGATAGCCGCTGTGAGCCAGCGGGTGGAAGTGACACGCGCAGAGACAGGATATGACACGGGCAGTATGGGGGGATTTAGGTCAACCACTGTGTGTTTGCAACAGTCCCCACTGCAAGCCCTGTCAGCAATACTGTCTCTGTGTGACACGGTGGTCATCTCTCTCTGACTGAGATTTTTGTGTGTTTGTGTGTGCATGTTAAGTTGGTGTGTTTGTGTACACGGGGAAGAAAAACACACACTGTATTTGTTTTTTTTTTAAAGCAAATACATATGCAACCTTGCCCATGAAACCTTCATAAACACAGAAAAGTGGAGTGCTGCTAACAGAGAGTTGCACATTCACAAAGAGCAACACGCAGAGACTCACACACACACACACACACACACATAAACACATAAACACATTTCGATCTAAGCCCAAAGGCTAAAGGACACATGCTCTGTCCACTGGTGTTTGCGGAGTGGGCAGTGTGCAGGACAGCCATGTTGTTTCTGGGTAAAGCCAGGCTTCAAGCCATACCCTCTCTTTGGCATTGATGGATGACTGGCTCACTGAGTCCAAGACTGTCTGAATGTGTGTGAAGGGAAGCAGGAACAGAGATAAAGAGAGGGACTGGGGTCACGTGTGACAGCTGCAGACTCCCTTTTAATTTCTTTTCTCTGTCTTTGTCTTGTTTTTTTGTCTTCTGGTATTGTGAGCACTTTTTTTCTTTATCCTGTTTCTCCCACCCTCTATTTAGATTTTGCTTTTTGGCAAGTCCTATATAGAAGTCGACAGGAATTGCAAAGCCAGCAAAGTCAGAGCCAGTGAGTTCATGTATGTTTTTCAAGTGGCCAACATTTCCTCCATATACATCTGAGAGGCACCTGGTTGTCATGGACACACACACACATAACACACTAAACACACACAGCGCTCCTCTCCAGTTTGTGTGTGAATGGTTACCCGTCCTGTTGCTCCACTCTGTAAAACCAGCTTTAGTGCTAGATTCATGGCTCTCTTAATGGACACTGGGCTCTTGGGGAGGAGAGCAACAGGGAGTGTGTGTATGTGTGCGTGTATCCTTACATGCTTGTATTTTATGTGTGTGCCGTAATGGGGATTAAGTGACCCCGTGGTTGTTCTCAGTCTAAAGCTCCTTTTAAATTTCACACTGTTTTCTTAAGTTTTCCTCCATATGCGGCGCTGGATCCTGCTAATCCACCTCGTGTTATTAGGGGCTATATTTGCAGACCTGCATTTACTTAATGTGTATGTTTTTCAGTGGGTGTGTCTGTAAATAGCTGTGCATGCATTTGGAGACTGGCTCCTGGTAAATACTTATGTTAAGCTAAATTGAAATACAGGCCTCATAATTAATAACAAGAAAGCTACAGACAAACAATCTGATCACATTACTCCTGCATGACCTTACTTCAACCCTACTTGTAGGCTGTTTTCTATATTGTTTTTATATCTCCATGTTCATCGTAGTGTCACAGCTAACCCCAAGGTTAACACATCTTCTCTACAGACCCAGTGCGTAGGGCCTTTAGAGACAGTGTAATATAATCATTACACTGTCTCTAAAGAAGAAAACATTGGCCCCCACAACAAGCAACGCAGGTCTCGAAACTCAAAAAACACCTTTTGCTTTCCAAATGTAAGGAACATTAGAAAGCTAATATTAGCTATTTGTTTGCAAACTGCTGTAGTTAGGTGGTTGCAATGTTTTAGCTTTTCAGAGTTCTCTGAATGATGCACAATCCACTACAATACCAGACGCATGCTGTTTTAGCTTAACTTAAAGAAATAGAGTAGCCTAATAGTGACCTATGGATATTTGAATAATCAGTGACAAAATGCT
This sequence comes from Astatotilapia calliptera, assembly GCF_964374335.1. Taxonomy (NCBI): domain Eukaryota; kingdom Metazoa; phylum Chordata; class Actinopteri; order Cichliformes; family Cichlidae; genus Astatotilapia; species Astatotilapia calliptera. Next base: position 25,305,722 of record NC_137434.1, on the reverse strand, counting down.
TGCTGCACATGTAGCATACTGAGTGACAGCATCCCAGAGTTTTGCCCCTCTGCTTGGCTCACATTGTCTTAGCAGCATTATTCAGTTTGGACACCTGTGCATTTTTGTTTGTGGGTCTCTCATCTTGTTAGTAGTTCATGCCACCACACGGAGGTGCTTTGACTGTGTTTTCTGAAGGGTCTGCATTAACATTTCTGCTCGCCAGCAGTGATGTGCCTTTGTTGTTTTCCTCTTCAGTTTGGACATTTAAATGAAATACACATGTCGTCATCTGGCTGCAGGTTGTCATAGGTATATTTTGCTGGTTGATCTGTCTGAGCAGCATTAGGAAAAATGGTGCAAATAAGACAACGGTGCTTTGAACTGGCAAGTGGGCACATGCAGGGCAAGTATTGCTATGCATTAACTGTTTGTACTCATGTGAGTGTTTGTACTTGCTGAAAGCTGCGCAGACAATTAAGACAAATCCAGTCATTTTGCACAATATAAGGCTTACACATAGATAGTTGCAGTAGCCTTTTTTCCTTTTGGCACAGTCTAGAGCTTAGCTCAAAACCATACTTCCCAAGATAAACTGCACCAGTCCTGGTTCCCTGCAAGTGGTCTCAGATGCAGCTGAGATGACTGCAAGACTGATGGGATAAGAGAGAAAACAACATGATGATCCTAAATGCATCACTGCTTTGTGAATATGTCTCTATTCCTACAAGGAAACATTATTTTAAGGCATCACAAGTACAAAAATAATATAATTGTAATTATTAAATAGTTTTGGGTTTTTTTACCTTTTTTTTCCTGCAAATTTTTAATAAGACAATTTTTCTCAATGAACTTTAATATTTACCCAAACTTAACCTGTGCCACTACTCTGGGGATTAATGAAATTCACCCTTCATTAAGTACCGTCTGTGCTTATTTAGGGGCATTAGTCCATAAAAAAGTCATGTAAACACAACAAATAAAGCTGAGTCATATTTGAATTAGTCTTGTTTAAAACTGTTCCCATGCTGTAACTGTTTGTGTTGCAACTAGGCATTTTGCAAGCAGCTCCGATAGTTTATTTAAACTAATCTGAAGCATCTAATCCAAGCATCTGACCCGAAAACGACACAGAGGAGGAGAGAAAGAGAAGGCGGGATGGAGATAGAGTATGGGGAAATGAGAAGGAGGTGATTTATGAGTTAAGTCATCAACCGAGGAGAACAAAAGGAAAAACTCATAACTGTAATTCCCTTGCACACCCACATGCAGTATACTCACACACATACACACATACAGTGCAGGTACAAGCACGGGAATGCCCTGCCACCCCCGGCTGTGCATAAGAGAATATGTGAGCTGTATAATAAAATAACTAATTACTTAAGAAGATGGTGATGTTCTGGGACATAGGACGGGATAATAAAGTTCTGCAGAAATAAATGTGTGGCTTGGCTTAGGCTGGGATAACTGTTACTGAATTTATGTGTGTGAAAATGTGCAATTATTATTTTGGATAATATTAAGCAAGAGTAATGTGTTAAAGTCACTTTTTTAAAAACAGCAAGTTTTGAGTAAACAAATAAAGAGTTAAAAAAGAGAGATTATTTTTTTACATTACATGGGTGAATGAGAGAGAGAAAGAGCGCGCGGGCACACCATCAGTGTGTATCTGAAGGATATATGGGCCATGCGTTAATTGTGGTGGAGCAGGAGACAATCAATGGTATCCATGCAGTGACAGCCTGATGATAAGCTACATGATTCTACCCGTCAAAGCTTGCTTTCTTTTACTGCGTCTAAATCACATTGATTGGCAGCTAAGAGGAATGTGTGGTTGCAGAGTTATTTTAAGTGGCTGTCAGATTTGAATATGCATGTAAACCTCTGTCGGCGTGCGCAGAAATACACCGCTGGATCCTGATGAATGTATGTGATGCTGAAATATCCAGCGGTGTAAAAATATGAGATGTGTGCAGGCCGCGTGTGCAAAATTCTCTCAGATTACTAATGTAATAGTATGTAAGTGAGTGTTGAGAACGCGGGGTGGATGTGTGCGCTGTATGTGCGTATTTGTGTGTTTCTGTGCGTCTCATATTACTAATATAATATCGGTAGTTGGCTCAGGAGATATGCATGTGTGAGTATGTGTGCCACAGATATTGAGAACTCCACATGAATTTAAATCAATGAGCTTGTGGAGTAACCTTTTGTATATCCAATCTGCATCTTTCCACTGCTCGTTATTAAATTATCCCCTAATTGGTCACGCAACAAAGGCAGCTGATGAAAAAGACAATTTCTTGCTTTTAATTGGGCATTTCACGTGTGCTTCGTGTACACCTGTGTGCAGCTGACTCGGCTCAGTATGTCTGTGTATGTGTGTGTGTGTGTCGCACGTAATGAGAATAGGACATTAGCAAGGGCTTGGCAGACGCCGTCGCAATCAGTTCCACTCTTTCTAGAGGAGGAGGGAGAGGGGTAGGAGGATTAATCCAGACATGAGCAATCTCAGAAGGAGAAATGGATCCGACAAAAAAGAAAGAAACAAAAAAAAAAACAATAAAACTCTGTCTCCTTAAATGACTTTAGTGCCTTCAACTCTGGCATAACACGTGGCCGACATGCGTCTTGATCCACTGTGTCATGGGTGCATGCATATGTCAAACATGTGTGCTCTTGGTGTGAATCCAGCTCACATCCTGACGGTGTTCATGTTGGATTCCAACAAATTTTATTTCAAGTCGTGTTCTTTCCTTTGCCCAACTTTAGGCGTACCACCAGTGGTGTGTCACGCCAAAATAGCCCAGCTATTGTTGTACTGAGTGGAGCTGAATAGTGCAGCTCATTGTGTTGTGATGGGAGCCAGGGGAATGAACAGGCCATAACACACAGGCCCTATAGCACCCAGGGGTCGTGAAAAGGTGAAGCCCCGCTCCATTTTTTCTCTTCTCTGTTTCTCTTTTTCTTTTCTCTCTCTCCATCATTCCATCTCTCTCAGAGTTGTGTCTCTCTCTTATTTCATCCATCTTCCTTTCCCTCCTTTCTCTCCATCTCCCTCACCCTAACCCCACCAACCACCCCCCCAGTCTTTCTCTCTGTCTGCTTATTAACGGTCACAGCAAGAGTGTCTGGTTTGCAGACCAGATCCCCTTGCTTTTTTTTTTTCTGATTCTCTCACTCCTCCTTCCCTTCCATTCTCCCGCTCTCCATCGCTCCGTTCCCCTGGCTGCTATTATGAGAAGCATTTTATCCTTTGTTCCAGCCCCCATGGTGCATCTGGCCTCAGATATAGGGACGACAGGGACAGGAAACCGGCAAGAGTTTTTGAAAGGAGGAGGGGATTTGGTGGGTTAGACTGTAGATTTGTTGCTGTGAGGTGGGCTGCCAGTTTCCACCATACAGGGAAGGAGTGATAAGAAGGGAGCAAGCTGGAGAAGGAAACAGATACAAGAAAGAGAGGCATGGACACTGTTGTTTTTTTAGGAGTCACAATAATAACATCACCTGTAGGTCTAGTAGCAGCAGTAGGAGTAGGATTATTATTTCATTAATACATTGCCTGTTTAATCCTTAGAGTAAATAAATTCTTTTTGCCATATTTCACATCAAGTTTGAAGTCCACATATGCCTTAAGCCCTATTGCGCAAGGAATGAATACCTGACTTTCTAAGAAGTGTACACCTATTGCTGAAAAATCCTCCTTTGTTGCATCAGTGTATGTTTAAAAGAGGTAGAAGCCATGTTGGAAAAGGAAAACAAAGAGACAGAAAAGAGTCAAAGAATAAAAATGGTGACAATAAGACAGCTATGGATGACAAGAGGAGGGAGAGATCAACAGTGAGCTTGCACTGGCCTCCAGTTAACCTTGTAAAGGGTTTGGAGAGCAGAGGAGAGGAGAGCAAAGTTAAAGGAATGCTCAGGCCTCCTCAACCCTCCTCGCCCTCTCCCTTGCTCCTCCTCTCATATCTCCCCCAACAAAACAGGGCAGTGGGGGAGGAAGAGAGAGGGGGGGTGGTGGTGGTGATAAAACTCCAGACGTTCCCTCATTTGATGGTTCTCTGCCATGTCAGTGCATTCTTGCATTCCTCCCTACCTCCTTCTATTTCTTTCTACCCCTTGAAATTCCAAGGTTGTATACTTTATTGTAACAAATACAGAAAAAATGCCCCAAAGCTTCAAGTTCAAAGGTTGACAGAATCTCTGCAACTTTTTTTTTCCCAATGTAAAAAAAATTTCACTTCACAGGAAGCTCTGCCTGCATCCCTGCCAAAGCGAACAGTTTTTCTAAAGCAGCTTGCAAAATATAATGGAGCAATTAGGCTGTTAATCATTTCATTTTTCTCTTGGTATCTGCCTTTGCCACCTTCTGTTTGTTTATTTCCCTACAGCGCTGTCCTTACAAGATAATGCAGGATACATATAAGGCGAGAGGCTTCCATTCACTAATTAACAGACGCAGCATCCTAGTGTCGTTTTGCTTCTGTTCCCCTGCTGTCCCTTCCCAAAGCTCTTAACTGCACTGTGTTCCAGCTTTAGAAGTGTAGCAGGACTATTGTTTCCTTAAAGTTCAGTGAATGCTCCCCTTTCAGAGATGAAATGGAAGAGTCCGGTGGGGTAACAGCAGGAACACATAAATCAAGTCAGAAGCCCCAAGAGTCCTCTGTCCTTTGGGTCACCGAGGGTCAAAGGTTCATTTCACAAGAGTTTAAGATGACCAAGGCCGGAGCGCCACCTATAAGTGTGTGTGTGGGTGCGAATGTATGTGAATAAATGTTAGGAGTGAGAGAGGGATTAAGAGTGTGTGAGTAAGTAACAGTGCTTGTGTGTACACAATAAATGGCCTACTTGCTTTTGTAGGGTGTAATGAAGTATAAAAGATTTTAGTCTAAGACTATACACACACACACACACACACACACACACACACACACACACACACACACACACACACCTCCTGCTGTCACAGAGTAACAAATGGTCACCTGTCTTAACACAGTATCACCCAAAACAGTGCTTCTCACTGGTGGCAACATGACATGTTTCTGTCAGCAATACTTCCCACACTGCTACACGCGAAGCCAAGTGTGTTAAACAGTCAGCAATCTCAGCTCGTTGTGAGGTGGAACATCTCCAACAAGGCAAGATGGGTTAAAATGTTTCAGAGGCAGGGAAAAAAATCGTGGCCAAGCCTCGCCCCACAAAGACCCCAGTGTTCAGGCTGATGTCTGCGTATATGCCGAGGCTGTGCAAGTTTGTACAAGTTGTAGAGTTCTGCATTTTCAAAGACAGCTGCCTTGATTATTAAGGTTGTTAAGATGTGACTTTCGCTGTGCCTCTAGTGGGGCTTTACCAGGGATCAGAGATGCTTATGGGAGAGTAATTACTCCATATCATTATTATGGTTAGCTAAGAAAGAGAGGCTGATTTGGCAATATGTTTGTTTTCGTGCTGTGTGCCATGATTTCTAGGTATTAGTCAGCATTTTTGCCTGATCTTGTCTTGAAAAATACACTAACTTTGTTTCTGTCTTTGTCCCTTCTTCCTTTATTGCCCTTTTCCTCCCTACTCTTCATCTACTTCAGGTTCATTAATGCGAGGAGGAGAATAGTGCAGCCCATGATCGACCAGTCAAACCGTGCAGGCAAGTCTTCTATAGTTACTGTATTCAAGTCGCGCAGGCAAAAACCATCCACACTCCATGCACCCGGAGGCCCCTCATCTGGTAAATACAGGACTGATGCCCCGACCCTGGAATGTCCAAAAGATCCAGGGGCTCCCCCCCCCCTCACTGTTGTGACTGAGCACTAAAATCAAAACCAAAATGTTACAACATTAACAGCAATCATTAATCAACTATGACATGGCATTTGGAGTGAAAGCTATTTGTTAATTATAAAATATAATTTGGCTGAAAGCAAGTTAATGATGAGTGGATTTATTTTTCCTTTTATCGTCCAAACAAAACTAGCTGTGTTCTTGGTAAGCCTTGCTCTTAACCAGTCCCCCCCACCCATCCCACCGCCAACTTTTTGTTTTTTTCCAGTGAGCCGAAGGAGTTGAGGAAGGGGAAAAAAACACTCGGCCCTTCGTCCCTGGCTCAAACCGAGAGACAACTACACCCCTTTCTTTTTTTGGGTGACCGTTGTTTGGCTTTTTGGCTCCAGACCTGTTTTTACCCACGCACACACACCCCTCTCGCTCCTCTCAACACCCTCCCTCTACCCTATTTGTGGCTGGTCCAGGCAGCGAGGGGAGTGAGTGAGCGGTTCCTCTGGTGCATGGCTTGGTTTGGGCTGCCGTAAACTTTATTACCTGTAATAGGGGTCAAAGGTCAGGGTGGCAGTAGGGGCGCAGTAAAGTTCAAAGACATTCAGCGGGGCCGAGGTCTTGCTTTTGCTTGACTGACCCCCTAACAGGCTAAATCGAAGGTAAGTGGATTTCTATGAAACTGGGACAATAGAAGTGAGCAAAAAGTAGGAACCCTATCAGGTTTCACTTGTCATTCCTCCCTAGGCAGAGGCAATGTTTGGGCATTATTCAGCAAGAATGACTTTCTATTGTTCCAAAGGAAAACTGATTAGAGCGCTTTTTCGTTCTTTAAATGTATGTGCACAGTAACAATGCGCTGCAAACATTGCAGTGTTAAGTGTCAAAATTACTTAGAGAAGCATACAATTAGTTTGAGACCTTTGAGTCTAAACTGTTCAGTACTTTAGTATTAAAAATCACCGGCAGTATTTTTATGTCTTTTCTGGATTCCACAGTTCCTAACCACAAATGTTCTACCCCTTAAAACTTAGCCATTGGTTTGAGCTCAAAACTTTGACTTCTAAAATTCCAGTGAAGATACCAGTTTCCAAACACGCCAAATATATCAGTCTGAATTTTCCATAAATATATAACATAACATACTAGAAATTAAAGTTATTCCCATGTTATGAATGTAAACATCAAATGCACAAAAACAAACCTTTAGACGATCCCCAGAGAGCAAAGCGCGGTAAAAAGACGAAACAACCGTATGTTATGGCCTAAAATTTAAGAGTAATTTTTATTTGCACTAGCCCAGTTGAGTCATGCTAATATGTTACACTGGTTCATAATTAGTCAGTCTATAAAAGCAGCTCCTCAACTCTTCCAGATGGTCTAAATCTAGTCTTGAAACAACAGTCCTTGCATATGTGCGCTAAACACCCAGTCCAATCCCTTTTAGAACATTTAGACGTATTAAAGTCTACCAGGGGCTTACAGTGGAGACTCAGTTGCAGAGACATGGAGTAGAATGACGTTGAAAGACAACAGCGGCTTCCCGTGCGTGCACCAGTCAACAGATGATCCCGCCTCGGCCACTGAGCCTTAATTAAAAGCACTAATTGACCACTCTGTTCCCTTCCTCCCTGTCTTCTCTTCCATCCACAGTAAGTCAAGGAGCTCCCTACAATCCAGATGGCCAGCCGATGGGGGGTTTCGTCATGGACGGCCAGCAGCACATGGGAATCAGACCACCTGGTAAGGCTTGCGCAGCGTGTCTGTCCCTTTCTTTCCTCTCTTGCTCTTCCCATCTTTCCTTTCTCAGCTCATCTTCTTGCCTTTGTCTTCTCGATTCTTATGTTACCAGCGTCATTCTTGACTTTTTTTGTCTCTGTTTGCTGTTTAGTATTTTAAGTTTATGCTGTGCAATGCTCCTACACCAGAATGAGGATACACGCACTACATACACAAACACACTGTTATCTAGCCCTCCCCGAATACACCAGAACAGGTGTGGTCAATCACATTACACAACCATCTCCTTCCTCACTCCTACTCCTTCTCACACAGTCCCTCTCTCTCACGCCATCAGGTTTAATCCCAGAGTTTGTCCTTAAGCTCCTCTCCTCCTCCTCTATCCCCTGTTTTCTGGGATTCTCCCAAGTCCCTAACCCTATCGCACCCTCCACTCAAAGTCAGCAGGTTTGGATAAACTGCCAGGCTACTTAACCACCCCTCACTCCTCCCCATCACCTTCACACACCTCACCACGGCAGATCCAGCATGTTGTCTGTCACAGTTAAACCATCATATTATTTCGCTCGGTGTCTGCAAACCATTTCCTAGTTACACTTGGATTAAATAAATAAAAAATTAACAACTTATCTCTGTTTCTTAGGACCAATGGGTGGAATGGGCATGAACATGGGCATGGAAGGTCAGTGGCACTACATGTAGCCCTACTCCAGTGCGACCAATCACAACACACAGGGGGATGTAAGTAATATGCTCACTTTGTCACACACACACAAACACACAGGCTTTCTTGCCCAAGACTTTTTTGGACTTGGAGTATATTATTAAAATACAGTTCACCACGAGGAAGTATGGAGGGTGCAATTTACAGTAAGATGTTCATCTTGTAGAAATATTCTCCCACAAGATAATTACAAAAATATAAGTACAATGGGAGTGTCTGTGAGATGTCAAAGGTCACTGTTTGGAAAATGGCTATTTTCCAAACTGATATATTTAGGCTTTTTTTTTTTTTTTAAGCAAATGGGTTTTTGTTACAAACAGACTCCTTTTCTTCCCAGGCTGATTTTTCTCTGTTACTCTCTGTCTAACTCTCCCACCCCTTGGTCTGGTGATAAGAGCCTTTGATCACAACCTTGTAACTCTTTGTGTATGTAATGCCTGTGCATGTGCGTGTAGCTGCTTCACTTTCTCACATATCCAAAACCTACAAGACCTTTTTTTTTTTATGTCAGGCAGGGGAGATAAGAGAAGAAGGTTTAAGGGGGGGAAAAAAAGAATGAGAGAAAGGAAGGCAGGTGAAAAGCTGTCATGCAATATTCACTGATTACAAAAAATTCTATTCTATATGAACTGTTTTGTCCACATTTTTTTTTATTAAACATGGGGCAGAGAGGAGGAGAGAGGGGTGATGAGGAGGAAGGAAGGCGGGGATGGGTTGGGACAGGGAGTTGGTGGTGCGATGGGGTGGGGGAAATTGGGGGGCAGGTACGACGTTGCTATGGCAACAGACTGATTGGCAAAAATGTAAGCAGTTGTGGTGCAAGGAGAGGGAGAGAGAAAGAGAGCGAGAAGTGAGCGCCCCTTAAGTGTCATAAATCTGCCGGGTTGCTGTTGATGCATGAGCCACATTAATACACACACTAACCAGCTAGAGGAGCCCCCCCCCACACCCCCCGTGCCACCCCCAACCCAACCCTTCCATTCCCTCTGTCTTTCTAATGCTTGCTCTGTCTCACTCCCTCTTTGTGGTTTTTCTCACTGTCAATTTTGCTCCTCCATCTCTTTCACACAACACCTTTTTCTCTGTTTCTCTCTTTCTCTCTAATTCTCTTGCCCTCTCTCTCTCTTTCTTTCTCTTTCTCTCACCCCCCTCCCCCCCAATCCCCCTTCTCTTTCCTTCCTTCTCTTTCCTTCCTTCTCTCTTTCGCCCCAGGGCCAAACAGACTCCCACATAATTCTGGATGTATACAGGCTTGGTGTTGTCACAGTGCACAGTGTGTATAAAGTGGCTATGGGTCCAATCGTAGTAAACATCATTGTTATATGTGTGTATGTGTACGAATTAGCCCGTTTGTACGCCATATGTGCGCATACCTGTGTGTGCCAGCCTTTCTGGCTACATGGATACTATACACAAACATTGTGAAATACATACATGTGCTGAATGTGGGTGTTTATAACTGTGTGCATGTATGTGCATGTGTGTGTATGGTAATAGGATTACTCCTGGCACAGGGAGGGGACACAAACTAGTGCAAAAATGGAGGAGGTAGCCAGCAGGGTATGGAGCTTAGCTGGGCCTAATTGACTAGATCCAAATTAAATATGCCATCACTAGAGGTGTGACCAATGGATTTGACTTATTCAGTTTACAAAAATAGAGACCATTAACCCTCCACACAACGCGTGTGCTTGTGTGTGCTATAGTGAAAATATATCACCCTTGTTTCTGTCACAAATGTCCACAACTGAAACAATAGCAGACATTCTTGCGTCAAATGGCATATTCCAGGTTTGAAAAGCTGGAAGACACTGTAATAGAAAGAGTATGCCTCAGAATGAGACATGTGTGCCTGTTTATGTGCAAGTGTGTAAACATCAGGGCTGGTTCGCTGTGTCCAAGCAGCCTCTTTCAAGCAGCTGCTAGCCTTCCCAGCAGACCTTGCTTTAAACAGCCTCAATTTGCCTGCTGAATCTCGTAATTGGGCCACCAGAGGAATCCTCCGTGAGACAGGCAAAGCACATAGAAGACGAGTAGACAGAGGAAGGAAAAAAAGAGGGAGAAAGAGGGAGGGGCGAATAAAGAGATGGCGAGAGAGAAAAGAGTAAATGAAAAGAGGGGAGGGGTAAAGGGAGGAAGGAAGGAATGAGGGAGGGAAGAAGAGAGTAGATGGGAGAGGGATGGTGACAGAAATATTTCTACTTTTCTTCACAAACGGAACGTTTCTTTACAGCTTCATCAGCTAGCCATTACTAGCTTCTAGCTTGTCTCTGTCAAATATTGCTATTTTCCTTTCTAGGTCAATTAAATGTAAGTGATGTGTTATATTCTTTCATGACCAATTAAATTAATAGGTTATTACATGGGGGGGGGGGGGGGGGGGCGCGCGGTTATCTTATTTGATTAAGAGAGCACAGGTTCATTATATTTTATAAGCAATTTTCATTAGCAGAGTTGAGATTTTGTTTCCGCGGGGCTAAATTGAGCGGTTATTGTGCTGAGGAGTGCTGAGCGTTGATACAGAAGGTGTGCCTAGCAGTCACATTGCAACATTAGTTAAAACTAAAGCCAATTAGTCCTGCTTAGTGAAGAGCATTATGCTTTCCACCCAATGATGATTACAGAGCTTCTATCCCCTTGCGAAACAATACACCTGTCAGCAGAGATGAAGTCCAGCAACTGAAGCAGAAGTGAACTGAGCCTTTGATAGTGACAAGAGTGACTCTCAGATGACCCTTACCCCCTTTCCCTTCTTCCTCCCCCTTGCTTTTTCTCTTCCACAAAATTAGCCAGGGGTAGCCCCGGAAAACTGTAATTTTTAGTTTCATGACAATTAATTATAGCACAGAGCGTATGGAATTTTTCTGGGCCTGCCCACTTGGAGCTTTTCCCAAAATGTCGGGCAGAATGCTTGAGTGAACGCTGTCTGTAACCCCTTTGCTGCCAGTCTTGGCTGGAGACCCTTTGTCCCAGGATTCATTGCTCCAATCATTAAGCACAAATTTGTTAACCTTCTACGCAGAGGTCAAGATCCCTTCCCTCATCCCATCAACTACCACAAACCTTCCCACTGTCACCCCCTCCACCCCACCCTAAACTTATTTTTCTGCTGGATGAACTTTTACTATAAACGAACACTGGGGGGAAAAAAGAGAAAAAAAACAGGTCCCAATGGGGATTTTGCGCCCCCTTGTATTGTCCATGTGAATGTGTGTCACTGTTGATTTGGCCCTTCTGGAATCCTTCTCAGAGGCTAAGAAATGAGGGTTCCAGCTCAATGTATTGATTGGCTTATTAACTGAAAAACCTTATTAGCAATGTGTGCTCTCTCTCAAGCACGCATACCATTTATTAGACCCTTGACATGTATTTACCGCAGTAATGAGGACAATCTTGTTAACCAGGGGGAGAAACTGTAAGAAAGCCAAACAAACTAAGGGCGAGAATCAACAGATGAATGGATTGTTGTCCTGTGGTTATTAGACATACAGCATGCTTTCTGATTTCTACTACCCTTTTCCAAAAACTGCATCGTAGATATTTAATATTAGGGAAATTTCATAGATCATTTCCTTAACACTGGCCTGTGCTGCTTTTAAAGTCGCATCCATAATAGTTTGATTTATGGTAGTGCCACAGGTTATGTTTCAAAATAGAAAGGTTACAGGCTGGATGCCACTGGCTGAATAACTCCTACCACCCCCTCCCTTGAAAACAAGGTAAATGAATCTAACACAGCTAACATAATAGCTCACCCTTCCCTTACGCAAGTGGCGCCTTTTCTCTTCAGGTGAAAAATGATGTATGAGGGGAATAACAATCGAGGGCCCTTGCGTTCACTTCTCTATTGTCCTACTCCCGCTGCACCTCCTTGTCCTGTTCCCTGCCTTCCTTTGTGTCATCTGTAGTGGTCCTCTCATTTGTGTGGTGAACACGTGGACAGGCCCGGGGCATACTCAGGTGACAGGCGACTGCGAGCCTCACCTCTCCTTTGGTTTTTGACTACAATGGCCGTAGATCCTCAATGGTGACTTTCCACTTGCAAAGATAGATTACTGCTTTTGTTGGCTTTAAAGAGAGGAATGCAGTGAGAGGTGCCAGTAAAGATGGTTTTCTTTACATAGTTTTTCTATTGTATGAGCAGGTTTGATGGTGTGCAGCAGGTTGCACCAGTTTAAGTTGTTTTGGTTAATATGTGACACAAACAAGTCTTGTCCAGGCATATTACACTTTAAAGCAAGATTAAACTGCATGCCATGTTAGTACTGACCTGAAATAGTCTTATGTAGTCATCATTAATCAAATGTTGACTGGCGAACAATCAAAAGGTAATTTTAAGTTTTCTCAGAGTTCAGTTAAAGAGATTATCCAGGAAATGCTAAGCACAGGCCTTGGTATCACTTCAAGTCGATCATGTGTGTTTGGTTTCTAAGCCCTCTCCTACTGTTAAAGAAGCATTACTGCTGGTGTAGGATTAACTCACTAAACCTTCCAATGCGCTCCCTCTCACTCATACAGCCACACAGTGTCAGTGAAGGCCACAGTTTGGTCTTTTTCTGACCCAGATTAACACTACTTTGAGTTTGCAGTAGTTGCGACATACTATACTGTTTCAGTGTTCACATACTATAAGTGTAACGTGAGAGCAAGTATTATGTGATCCAGTGTTGTATTAAATGAACAGTTAATGTCAATTTCATGTATTTTGTAGTTTAATATTTTCTGCCCATGTGGTGCAGGCAGTATGCTAACTCGCTCCAGTCTTAATATTTTTATGACCTGACTAACATTTCCTAATAAAGTGGAGTTTTTAAAAAAAAACTTCATACAGAAGACATTTTTTAGTGGAAAACCATTAACCATTTTCATCTTCTCTTTCCATAGACGCGCAGGGCAAACCAGGGGATCTTGTGTCTCACAGAGGCCTATAGAGCTATGGAGGGGGACTTCCGGACTTCCTGATGGGGACAACAAATGGCAGTCCCTCTGTTCACCTCCAAGATCCAACACATTTTATTTGGCTGGTATCTGCAGCATGGGAACTTCCATGACTGCCAACAATCCTCGTCTATATATCTAGCAAAGGTGATACACAGAAAACCAAACTTCACTCCAGTCAGATGAACCCCTGTCCTGACAGACTCCTGCTTCTTCTCTGGAGGGCACCAGACCTCGCCCACCCTGCTGCTGCCCACCCAGTTAACATGGATTCCTCCATTAAAGTGATTGTGATTGCAAACGTACATGACCCACAAGACATGCTGGGCTATTTGCCTGTACCCTTGGTGAATGTGGCACCTGTTGATTTAGTCTTGACTCTTTGGCAAACAAAAGAGACTTCCTGTGAGGAGCACTCCACTCTTTGGGACGATGGAATTGGACCAAAGAGAAGCCAATGTCTGTATCTGATAAGACACTAACAAAGCAAAAGAGGTGCCCTTTAAATAATATAGTGGATTGAAACCTGGAAGGAGGGAAAGCAAGAGTAATGAAATTAAAAGTATAACTATATCAACCCCTAGTATGGGAAGCAAGTGGAGAAAGAAAATATACTGTATACTGTTGTAAAATTACGCTGGACTCTCACAAGAACTGGGAATTTAAGTATTGTAAATGCTATTGTATTGTTCTGCATATTATGTTGTTTCTAATAGATTTTTTTAAAAAAGGATGTGAACTTTTTTCTCTTTTTTTTCTCTTTTTTTCTGTTTCTTTTCCACACTGTGTGTGAGCGCCGTCTCTCCATCAAATTTGACCTCCTGTCCCCTCTCCCTACTCAATCACACTGCAGTTTTAAAAGAAAAAAGTAAATAAATGAACAATTCGATCAATCCGTCATTTCTTGAAGGGCCTTTATTTGGATTGCTTGGAGTACAATACTGACAGATCTTTTTTCCTCTGCATAGGACACACAGCCCTTTCATGGAACACAGCAAAAGCTGGTGCAGCTAATTGTATTTATGTTACATTGTCTACACCTTGTCACTCCATATTTTTTTAAAATTAATATTATTTTCATATCAATTTATTATACCCTCCTCTACTGGTGGACTGTTTCTATTAGTATAAAAAAAATTCTGATGATGTTTGGGGTAATCAAGCTCATTTAATATCCAACCTCAGTGAACTCGAGCTACACAAAATTTCTAGTAGCCAACATTTTGGACAAACAAGATTTTTAATCTGGTTGCCACTATGCTGTGTTTTTTTTTGTTGTTGTTGGTTTGTTTTATAAAGAAACAGTGTAATTGTAAAGATGGGGAACAGACATGATACACAACTCCTGTTTATGCTCACAAACAATCTAAAAAAATCATTGTGGATGGGAAACTACAAGTATGTGTCCCACAAACATGTTGTTTCCTGTTTTTCTCCATGTGTGTCTGTGATTGAGGGCTTCTGGAAGTCTATTTGCAGTGTTTTAGTGATGTTTATGTCACATGGTTGAACACTCGCATGGCCAATGGATTCTCTTCCCCTTTTCGTTTGATGCAGCCTGATAACAGGGAGAGGCAAAGGCTATGGGGAAACACCATTTATGCCACAGTCCATTCATTTTGATTTAACCAGATGATGTAATGCTGATCAACAGACAGGAGAGAATGTAAAAGTCACTGTGCGTGTCAGGATGCATGTGAGCGGTACCGTGCATGTATGAGAATGAGTGTGTGTGTGCTATCAATGCTTCCATTATCCATTGCTTCATACATGTATTATGCACATCTTTAAGATTCATTTGAAGACATGTTTCGTATGCTTTTCCTTTGAAGGGTGTATATGTACATCTGTGTTGTAAATAAATACTTTTTGTCAAATAACAGAATTCCTAACTATAGTCTCAAATTATCTTCCGATACACAGGTATGACATATAAAACACATTATTAGTCGTTTAGGAGTTTTAACAAAAAAAAGCAAATAACCTCAACTGATTTTTGTTAAACTAGATTAGTCACAAACATGTCAAATGCCCACTAAAGAAAGGTAGAGGATCATTTATACTTAAAGAACATGCACTTAAGTCAACCCTCCTCCCATTGCTGCGGATAATGTGCAGCTAATGCATGCGTTATGCTGTAATTTTCTCACACAGAAGAGAAGAGAGGAAAGAGGGTCTCGATAAGAAAGCGAATTATCCTTCATTTAGCATTAAAATTCATTTAGGTAAAATTGCTACAAACGTGTAAATGGGGTGATTAGTTCTCCCTCATGCCTTGTTGCCCGCAGTCAAAGGGCTCCGCATGAAGCCCGGCGCTCTGCAGCCGAGGTTGTCTCCGGGATACTACGCGCTTCAGGAGAAAAAGGCTGAGCCGATTGAGCAGGCGAGCGCGTAAGAGCCGAGCGAGTTCTTTTTCTAATTGATACATTTCAGAGAGCAGCCCTGCATCCCAAAGTCAATGTCTCCCCCCCCCCCTCCCCCCCTCATACCCGCGAACAAGAGAGAGTCTGTTTTATCCATAACAATATGTGCGTATAAATCAATACTCTACCCTTCTTTCTCTCTATCACTCCTCCGAGCAACTATTGTGTTTTTACTGCCTTTGCCGAAGTGAACGCTATTTACACTAAAGAAGGGAAAAGGGAAAAAAGACACGCTCTTAAAAAACCCGGGCGACGTTTTAATTGCTTCGCCTCTCCACCATGGCTGGAAAATCCGAGGCTGTGAAATGTGAATTCCTAAGCCTGTAGCCGCTGGGAGCTGTGGAGACAAGAGGAGAAAGCCCATGCTTGACTGCCCTCTTTAGGGAGGCCTGGTAACTGTCTGGGGCAGGGACGTTTGGAGATGGCGCACAGTACCACATCTCCTTTTACGCACGGACGCAAAGTGTACCAAAACACTTTTTGGCCACGTGATAAAAGTAGAAAATCAAAGACAGGTTACAGGGAGCGCGTGGCTGCATCAAAAGAGAGCACAGCAAAAGTGCATTCAAAATAAATTTGTTTTGAATGAATCAATACCGTGCCATCCCTATGTTTAATGGGAAAATCAGATGTTTCTTATTATATGAATAAGTATAAGTATAAGTACCAGGTGACAGAAATAACTGTCGCTGACAATCATCCCTGAATTTAATACCAGTATTTATATATAAAGAATACAGTTGTCTTAAAAACAGACAAGTAACGTCTGATTAATCATAAATATTTTTGATCCAATTATTGAAATATTTTTTTAGCTTTTCTTACACCCTGTTGACATTTTAACATTTGTAAATATTTAGAAGACTCGGTGCTTGACGTGATATAAACGTGTTTGCATAAAGGTATCCAGAAATATGTTTCTCCACTGTGCGCACTAATAGCCTAAATTTGTTCCCTTTTTTTAGGAAGTGCAAAACGCCTTTACATTAAAGAGATTCAGGGTCTCTCTGAATAATTTTTTCACACCTGACCTATATATCAAACTCTTGAGATTTTAATGCAAAACGCCTTCTGACTGACCTGCTGTCACTTTTTTTTACTCATGAAACCACGCGAATTTTCGCCTGTGTTAATTTCAAAAACTGTGAATTTATAACGTAATTGGTAGCTAATGATGATTTTAGGCCTAACCACTCCTCTCTGTCTTACAAACACAGTCTGACCGCGAAGTGAATCGTCAGAGTAATGAATGGAGCAGAAATATGTTCCAGAGCATGAGGTGTCCGGGCAGGCCTGTCTTCCTCCCACAACGCAAACATTTATGTGTCTTTATGTTTGAAGCAGGGAACAAGCAACCCTGTGCCTCTTGTTCCGTGTTACGATACAAGCCATGACAAATCTCGGCGGCAGTGTGTGTTTTTCACCCAAAAACACCTTTTAGTCACTTATTCCTAAACGATGACCTTGTCAAACTGCATTTCTCGATACCTAATGAGATGGAACTAATTTTATTTTTATTTCATTCTAAATTTCTTCATTTAAAGCGTGTACACGAACTGGAAATTACTGGAATGTTTGTGGAAATTTGGTTCTAAAAATAACACAAGTCTTGAGGTTTTCTTTTTAAATAAATGTATCTTTTAAAAATAATAAAACAAATAAAATAACAACTTAGGCCTTGAAGCCATAAGACTAAAAGTACTTGCTTAAAATTAAAACACTGCACGTTATTTTATTTTTCTCTTTCTTTACGCGAACCAGGTTTTTAAATGCTGATTAATTAAGTGCCCTTTATTACCGTCGTCTCTCACAAGCACAGGTCCCAATTCGAAGGGAAAAGCTTAAAGAATAGATATGACATGAGCTCCCAGCAATGCAATACTGCATCAATCAATTTTCTATAGTTTCCAAAGCGAAAATCGTTGCACAGGAAATACATATATAGCTGCGGTGATGTGTCAATATCTAGCTACTTAATGAAATCAATATGAACAAGAACACAAATTGCACCGCAGTTTCCAAACTTTCCAACACCCCCTCCGAAAAAAAAACACAACACCAAACCAAAAAAAAAAAACAAAAAACCTCCACTTGCAAACGTCGCGTGGCAGCTGGTTTGGAAACAAAAGAAGGAAGAAAAAGGGGGGAGAGAAAAGAAAAATCTGTTGGTTGGTGGGAGAAAGAGAGCGAGACAGGAAAAAGAAGAGAGGATGACTGTTGAGCAGGGGCCATTTTGGATGTCATCTGTCTCCTTGGCGACGGGGCCCCGGCCCTCAAAAGCCCCTTGGGCGCACGGATTGTTTGAGAGGAGCCCGCTATTTTCTGCAGCATCATTTATCACTGTCACCACATAATGATTCCCCTCGCAGCTCCTTATTGATGTTTGTAATTGCATTATCTCATAAGGGGGGATGATCAATGGAGCCGAGAGGAGCATCGAGGGGTCAGGAGATGCCGGATTGCTGTTTGTCCATTTAATGCAACCAGGCTCTCATTATCTGCAGCCTCTCTGCTTTCAGAATAAGTAACGTTCTCGTCTGCTCCCCTCTGAGGTTTTACATAGCAGCGAGGAAGAAGAGGAGGGGAGAAACTGCGCGTTTCATTTGTTTAACCCTAAGCCACAGCAGAAAAAAGAAATAAATAAATATAAATGCAAAGGAGAGAAAGGAGAGGGAAAGTAACGCGATTAAGCCTTTTGTTATCAGTTCCATTACATCTGACAAACGAGACTCTGAATTTAAGCGCACAGCTCTGGGCTTTTGGGCATCAGTCTTTAATAGTCATATAAGTTTTGGTGATTAAACTTATCTATAACAATCTGCTCTCTTGGTTTGAGCGTTCAAATCGACCTAAAGCGCGTGCAAGAAACAAATGAAAAGTTATTTCAGGCTGCATAATGTAGCTGATGATGAAGTGCTGTTTGCTCCGTGGTCAGAAATCATGACTTTGGTATTATAAAGTTTGAGATCTCGCACTAGCTTCGGTTCAGACGATGCCTTTAGCAGAGGTTCTTGTCGGGGGGGGGGGGGGGGGTGAAGTCATGAGATCCGGTTTCAGAGCCCGACTGAGGCCCCTGCGTCAAACAAAATGCGATACTAACCTTTTCCAAACAACCTTAAGGAATACCGACATAATTACTATGACGTGAAGAACTGGCGTGGCTCCCACCTTCACGCACATGGCAAGCAAATTTGCTATTACGTGCATCGTAGTTAATAAAGAGCATAGGCAAATTCTGTTAAAAAGCTCATTTTGATTTTCCAAATAAGCCCGATTTAAGACAACTTTTAAAAATGTTTTGATTATATTTGTAGAGAAAACATTTAGAGGTTTTCATCTGAAAAATAAATCACCTGTTCAGAGGGAAAAGTAACTAAAAAATTATGAAAAAAGACGCACTGAAGTACGAAAGTTGTCGAAAGTTTTCTATATCTTCAGCTGTCGCACATATACAGTCACACGTTAAAAGTATCTGGAGAAAATTGGAAATGACTCAAGCATGAATGTAAAGCTTGCTTCGCTTCTTTTGAATATTTCACTGGCTTACAACAGAAATATACATATCATTTTCCAGGCTCGTTGTAAACGTCCTAGTTTGGTTTCTGTGGAAGACGTGACAGCTGCGACTGCTGGATGAAGTTCTGCAATCTTGTAGTGAACGCGCTGCGCGTCATGGCGCACAGGGAGGGCTTGTCAGCAGGTATGAGTGTGGATATGTGAGCCAAGAATTAGAGACATGCGTGCTAGAGTGTGCTAGACACAGGCAGTGACAGAGAGCCTGGCGCAGAGAGATACAAGGTAAATACTTAAGCTACTGGTTTGCGGAGAAACTACACAGCTCATTCAGACCAGGAATCTTAAGTTCTGGATCTCTTGTGGCTGTGTGGTGTGTTTCTCTTCTCTGCAGCTTATTACCAGAGACATCCGGTGCTTTGGATATCATGTTTTTGGCCTCCGTGTGTTCCCCGCTAGGTGCTCCGGCTGCGGGGAAGGAGAGGCCGCTGGCAGCACACCTTTCCAGCGGAACTAGTCGCGGTTTGCTTCCAGGGAAGCAAACCGCGACTAGTTCATAACCAGAGATGTTTCTGTCAGCACCTTTCTCAATACTCACCTCCTCCCCTCGCCCCCCTCTCTCTCCATCTCTGTTTGGAAGGTCACCTTAGCAGCATCCGGCAGGGCAGGGCAGATGAGCCAGAGGAGCACTGGGTTGGCAGGTGGGGGGTGTCGACTCCTCAAAGTTCACCTGGTGCGGTCTGATCTAATAATGCGACCTGCCGCTCCTCAAGCACACGCTCTCCATTGCCCATGCGGTCTCTGACACAGAACAGAGCAAATACTTTGAAACCATCCGTTTACTGCCTGTAAAGTACTGCATTAAACTCAACACGTTCCTTTCTTTCTTCTTATCTTTTCCACCAATTCAATAGTTAATTAAATATTTTCCCAGAATTTTGATCCCCTGAAACACGAAACCGTGAGCCCTTCATCTGGAAGTTCGAGTCACCGAAAGAAGAGACTTGGACACAGTAAATGGTACGCGGTGTCAGGATAAAACACTGTTTTTGGATGGGTGTCAAAAAGCACCCCACCACTGGCCTAATTTGAAAAATCTAAAGACAATTATTATCGAATTATTATTAATATTCTTATCAATAACGGTAGCAGTATTGCACAACTGTGCATCGTTGCATTTTTGTTGCGAAGTCGCCCTCATTAATAAGCCCGCGCATGACTGCATGGATGAGTTTTAATTCTGTTGTTTTTCAACTTGCTGCTCTGCCTCTCTGCACAGGACTGAGTGGCTGCAGGCGCTGACTGCTTGGCCTCTAAAGGTAAACAGTGAGGAAGCGAGTCCAGACAGGACAGTGGGGCTGAATTCCAGCTTCAACGCAATACTGATAAAGTACTGGCCCCAAGCCACTTCTCTTATTAGTTTACTTATATATTGAGGCCGCTCCAGCATACATCACACAAACCAATCTGCGCTCTAATCTCAAGATGTGTTTTGGGCGGTTGTTGTGGTAGCAAGTGTTCTTTAAAGGCTTTTGGGGGCTAGATAAAATACTTTTTGAAAAATAGTAGACTTGATTATGTACAAAAATGGATGTTCAGTTCGTCTTTAAGGTTTTCTGCTACTTAAAAGTGCAGCGCAGGAAAATGGTAGAGATGTGGATTCTCTTACTGTCATACTGATAAGAAAAGATACAGTAAAAAAAAATTTAATATTGCTGCCAGACACAGTTGGCATAGATGCTACCGTTTCAAAAGAGGCACAAGAGGTGCTTTTCATTAAAAAAACCAAACATCTCTTATGTTGAGATTGGAGTCATACTATAAACCAGGACATCTGCACGTAATATCTGGTCTAACAAAGCTCTAAAGTGAAATAGTTAAAAAAAACTTGTTCCTCACCATTCTCACTGTAGTAGCTGATGGATGCAAAGCTGTGAATGTGCTAGCCGTCTCACATATTCATCAGTCTCACATCAGTGATGGGTAAAGAAAAATGCCAGCTCTGCACGCTCTCACCCTGTCAACCGATTTCCACCCTCCAACTGTGACAATGTGCGTCTTCATCTTCACTGTTATTTTGTCTGTTTCTCTGCCTGCTAGAAATGCAGCCTCAAATGTGTGTGTATTAGTCTGTGAGTGTGTGTGTGCACATATGAGCAGCATTTAGAATGAAAGCTGCCTTAACCTAAACAATTTAGATTTAATATGTCAAGATGGACACATTGCTATAAGTAATCTATACTGCCAGTTAAAAAAAACAAAAAACCTTCAATCTTCTGCAGCAGGCCATTTTTTTCTCTGTGTCCCTTGTGATTCAGCTTTCTTTAAACTTTTCTCTGTTAAGTAAAACTTTAATTGCTGTAATACTTTCAGCAAGCTCAAACTCATGTGCTCGAATTTAGACATTCATCACTTTTTTTCTTTGGCCTTGGTTCTTCATAGCTTTAGTCATGATGTTAATCATTGATTTGGTTCAGATTACACACTTCCAGAAAAAAAAGCATGTTGATTTTCAACAAGAAGTCTTTTATAGAGCTTCTTTAAATATATTCTGTCAAAAAAGAAAGAAAGAAAAGAGAAAAGAAATTATTCATATGGCAAACTTTTAAAATATGGGGTTTTAAATGTTGGAACTGCATCTTTCAGTATCATTCAAGTGTGTTTGAATCCATGCAGTTCTAAGAGAAAAATAAAAGCCACACACCTACTCAAAGTTGAAATGTAGCAACAGGTCCTCTAACACTTTGAATACAAAAGTCATGGTTTGGGTTAAAGTGCAACATCTAGTTTCATAGAATGTTCATGTTCAGTTGATGTTTAAAATAATAAGACACACTTAATGTTATGGAACAATAATGGCTAAAAGCCAGCAGTGCTTTATCAACTCGTCCAACCACCACAGCGTCCTCCCCCACCTGTGACTGTACACCTCTCTCCTTGTAATTCCAGATAAATTGGAATTACCGTATGTGTAGGATTATATTGCATGTGTACGCCCACAAGGACAGCTGTGGACATGGACAAGTACAAGACTCCATGGTCACAACAAATGCATTTACAGTCTGATAAAATAAATAAATAAAAAAATGGATGCAATTCCACCAAAGTAAATGCTTGCATACTGGCAGATGAGCAACTATAACAATCGCATAAGGTTTTTCAACATGTCAAGCAGCAGAGTTTATTTAAAATGGAAACAGCTTCACAGAAATATTTACTTGATTCTGACGAGAGGCTGAGCATACTTAAGAGAAATATATTAAAATAAAGTATACATATGTAGTCGAATTAAAGAAAAAAAAGGACTCTTTAGAAGTTGTGGTATTGTGCAAAAATACTTTTCATGGAAATGCGGCTACAAACTATAATGTGGAAAATAATCAAACTACTACTAATGCGTCACAGAACTACCGAACCCTGTTTGTTAATCATGAACTAAAGCTTAGACTCTATTTATCAACAGTAAAGATATACAGTAGATTTTTCACTGAAAACTACAGTCTTACACTTCTCTGCAGAAGTGTAAGACTGTAGACTCATTTATCACTCACTCACAGCGAAATGGCATGTTTACAAAATTTCTCCACACCAAGCTATCCCTGCCTTTTCTCTAAACCTTGAGATCTCATTGCACAATTTACAAAGCAAATCTCACTCAGCCAGCGCATAGAGAGAACGAAGAGGCAGGGGCCCTGAACGTGCATGTCCCGACACAGTGCAGTGTTATGTTCGACGCGGCACAATTTATGGACCATGGACAGTTTATAAGAAGCAATGCAGTCTATCAGAGAGGCAGGCGAACTGAGGACAGGGGGGATCGTTGCCATGCAGGAAGCTGTGTTTTGGAATAATATACTTCATGATAAAGATGTTTCCCTCGTGACGTAAAACAGCAGGAAGCACCAATGGCCACTTACTCTTCCAACCAAATATGAAGTAGTAGCTGTGAGCTGCCATGTTTTTTTTGTTTTTTTTTTCCTCCCAGTCTTTTGAGCCTTACATGAGATGTTAAGATTTTCAGACTCTGGAGATTTTGGCTGTTCCCTCAGTTTAGTATCTAAATGAAATCTTCAGCAACATTTAGGCCAAGTAGTAAAATAACTGAAAAGTTAAATAACTGAAAAGATCAGGACATGGATAGTTTATTTATCATACAGCAAAGTTACGGTGTAAGAACACAGGTGCAAGCCCAATTCAAGCATATAAAAACCCCACAGGCACCACCAGTATCTGCTGTCACTATCAAAGACTTTTTCTACCACACGGTATTTATTACCACAACGCTGCAAGTCTTATTTGACCTACAAACAGTGCAATGGGGATGTGATTTTCTAATGCAAAATCAGTTGGATTTGTAAAAAAAAATGTTTGAATCTTGTGCTTGTCTAGCACAGAATCAGAAAAAGGAGTAAAAAAAATCTGTACTTTCCAAGCTATACTGTGAGAGGTGTATATTAGTTGAAGATGCAGCTTTACCTACACATATCATCATAATGACATTTTCATCCCCGTGAGTTGTTTTCTGAACTCAAATTAAAACATTTCTTTTATTCCAGTGAAACATGAAACAAAAAAAAGTCTTGCATATTATTCCGTCATGTGATATCCATGACTGTAAAGTCACCTCTCAAACCCTGACGATTGCAACAAGACCTTGATGAGACAAGGTTCACCTCAAAATAACAGTTGTTGCAAAAACGAAGCTGAAACAAAATTGGCAAAAAGCTTCAAAATGATGGAAAGAGAAACTTTGCTCTCAAGCCTGACATCTGTCGAGGCGTTGGTGTCAGCAGGCTGGCTTGTTATGCAAATGGTTGATGCAGCCCCTTGAGACACTGACCAGCCATACTGCTAGCTATCTTGACATCAATCAAGAAGTCGCTGATCACACGCTCCTCCATTCAACCATTGTGTGGCTTTTAAATAAACCAGCACTGGTGTCAGTGAGAGAGACAAATCTATATATTAGGCCATTTTTCACCAACTGGTTTTATGTTGCCTAAAAGAAGTTTAAGGGGTGAGATGGAACAGAAAAGCAAGAGGACTGAAACAGAACTCCTAAACATTTAAGTGTTTCAGTTCAACCTGCTAGTGGCTGAGGGCTGTTTATGTATATGTAGGAAATTCTTGGTAGCGGAGATATCAAACACATCCATCTGATAAGAGGTATAAAAGAGAGCTGCAGGCCCTATGATACACACACACACACACACACACACACACTCAGACACAAAAGCAAACATACACTCAAGATTTACCACATGAACACATACACACTAGAGCACACACACAGCAGGTCTGCAGGCTTCACATGAAAAGCTTTTAGCTGTGCAGAAGGAGCTGAAGACATGGCTATTGTTATGCTCCATGATGGATGAAGCAGAGGCATGTTAGCGGTAAAACAGCTGAATTTATTAGGGTATGGATAAAGATCGTCATCAGCTCCAAATGATATTCAGTGATGTACACTTTTAAGGCAAATATGAAATGCTTGTTTGAGGAGGTAACAATATTATTTTCAAGCATATCAAAATGTGAACATTAGTTAAAAAAATAATATGCCATTTATACAGCTGTGTGTAGGGGAAAGTTTTAACATGGGTGACATACTGTCTTACAATAATTTAAAGCATATGTATATCATAATGATACACCGCCAGCAAGGCCATTTTCCTGTTTTGTAACAATGTATTATCTTTTTAAATATACTGGGTGGTCACATGTGAATCTCAAGTTAATGGTGTCTTACTTTGCCTGTGTTCCACCTCCCAACAGTTTCATGAAAATCAGTTTAAACTCTGCCTCTTTAGCACTAAGTGCACTAAGTAATAATAAGCAAGGCGGGGTTAATTCCTTACAGTTATTATGCATATAATGCACAGATTTAAACTCCTCAGTTGTATTATGTGGCTTTCAGGAAATTCAAAATTAAAGAGAAAAAGGAAATAATTAATATTTACTTTGTATTTGCAGCTAGAAAACCATTAAACGAAAGAGGCTACAAGCTTTCTACAACTGAAAACTATCATTATCATCTTTGCTCAGAAACAAGAAGGAACGTATCAGTGCCAGCGTAATCAGTGTGGAAAAAATGAAATCCCAACTCACATGATTTTGTAAACAAGTTTTTGCACTAAAACGTGATGAATCATGACATTCCATCTCCTATCTCCACAGAATGGGTAATCAAGTGCAGTGAAGACTTCAGTTAAAAACGCTGCATACTCCCATGATTCAATAACACGTCTTCTCATGCCATTTGGGAACATGTAGAATGTAGAAGTGCCCTTCAAAGAATGCAAAGCCCGAACTCTTCAGCATGGGACATTTGATGCTTTCAAAAGCATGTTCGCTGGCGTTACATCTGTGCAAGGATGGCTCTTGTAAAAGTCACCTATGTGACAGATAAACTAAAGGGCATACTTACACCGGTTTGCTCCATTTTCTAATTCCTGCAATATTTTTAAACAATCCCACTGCCTCTGTCAAAATGCCCTGTGATAAGCTTGACAGATCATTTAGTTGGTTTATACAGATTGATAGACTCCACCTTAGGCCCTTATACTTGCTTTATAAGAGAGTCGGGCTTTCAGCATCACACTATTTTCATACAATAGCACCATTACATTTATAACTCTATTCTTGTTAAGACACTAAAGAAATGTACTGGGAATCCTTTCATAAAATTACAATTTGGCAGATTGGACAGAAAAATATAAGCGATGCACCTTCACTGTGTCATGTTACACTTATCTGGGGTAATATGTGGCACAAACGAGGGAGAATTTAAGGAAAAACAACGGGGATTCAGAAAATAATGGACCTTTATCAGATGAAGTTTAACTTTTTTTTAACAGTTGCCTCAGAAATATTGATTTAAACTGTTCCACAGTTTTAAAAAACTGCATATCCTCAAAGAATAAACAGAAAATGCACATGCCACCTTTATCAACAAATGAGTCTTTAAAGTTTAGAAAGGAGAGGATGTGTCTACATATTATGGAATATTAGTTAGATATTTTAATTAATCATCACATGATAAGTTAAGTACTTGGAAGAAGATATCACTGACACAGACTGGAATTGTGCCTGTTTTAAAGTATAAACACAGATGGTAAATACAAGATTTCAGATGAGTTAAACTACATCATATGTGTGCTAATATTCCAGATGTGTCTGCTAAGTGCCTGGATGAAAAAAGGTACTTTATTTAATTGTCTGTGGCAATTTCCAAAGAAATAAAAATATTTTGGAAGCACATGAAATGTTTGTCAGAGATGGTTCATATGGAAATCCCTTTATGTGGAATATATTCAAATGACTTCACAGTAACATCAAAACAGACCAAACTATTACTGGACTGTGTTGGGACAGTATATGTGCACCACTGTTGAAAACATGGACATGACAGGTTTCATGTTGTATTGTTCCGGAGAGACTAACTTACATTGTGAAGGAAAAGCAGGACTTAGTCCAGACTTAGTCTTCTATAAACATTTCCAGAAACGGAAATGTAGCTCCTGTCTGGATGTATATGTCTAATGTTTGTAATACCAGCTTTGATGGAACTTTTTCTATAATGATCTGCTATAAGATTATAGCAGAAATGAACTCCCTATGGTTTCCAGAATGTTGCACCAAATCATACTCGAGAAAAATGTTATAGTGTCACTATTAGGTGAAAGCCCTGACCTGCCCTTTAGTTCTTAGTTGGTTTAATTTGCAAAATAAACACAAAATTCACAGGCAAGGCAATAATAGGAGACCTGAGCTGAAAGCCCTCTATGCTTATTTTTCCTTTATCTTTTTCCTAATCTATCAATCAATTAATCTGTTACTCCACCTCAAGAAAGGATGTGCATTTTTTTCTGCATACCTTTCCCACCATTCTCCTCTTTTTTTGTCTTCCTCTGTGCCCTTGATTGTGCAGGGCAGTAGCCGGCCTTGGCTTGCCTCGGTTGTGGCAACAAGGCCGTTAACAGCGTCCGTGAGTTGTGGCTTGGCGTTAAACTGCGCTCCAGCCACAGTCAATGTTTATGTCTACCAATCAAATGCAATGTGTTTATGTTATATGGCATTATGGACAAGGAGACTCTCTAAAACAGAAAAGAAGGAGTTCTGCCCAGGACACGGGGTTTATGGTCCATTAAGCATCAGAGAAAAATGAAGCATCAGTTGAAGGATAAAAATCGAACAGAAAATCTGGCTTGATTTTGTATTTAAATTTACAATGTGGACAAAATTTAAAGCTGGACAAAAAGAAGCAAAAACTGGTGAAAATAAAGGGAAATATGAGAACCCATACTGCTCATTGTGTATATCTCAGCTGTCCTAAATTATTTTTACCAAATGACTGTTGAGTCAGGATCTTTTTTCTGTGAAATAAGCTCAAACCTAGGAAAAGCCCTTGAATTACCCACATTTTCCACTAATGATGAAGAACGAGTTGGAACTTTTATTTCATTTCTACTACAATTTATAAACTCCAAACAAGAAAAACACAAAGCAGAAACCTTGAAACTCATCTCTCTGAGAGAAAAAATAACTCTACAATTCTTCATCTTTTCCAGTTTGACTCTAGTGATTATCAGATCTCAGCATTGTAGTAAACAGCAGCTCTGGCGTTAGTTTATTTATATCTTTAAGAACACTGTGTGTGTGTGTGCAGATTAGCTGAAATGATTTGCCATTTCCTCCCAAGGAAATCTTCAAGCTGTTTTTGCCTAAGCACCTCGTGTGTACGCAGAGTAAACACACACTTAATCCTCCTGGATACAGAGACTTGACATCAATTTGTCCCTGTAGGGGAGATGCCCCAGGCCAAGTTTCCCAATCCTCATGTCTCTCTGCCTCTTGGCCAAAACGTCCTTCTACCCTTGATTCCCCCCCCAGAACATCTGGATGGAAGGCCCAAAATTGCACTTTTTTCTCTTCTTTCAGAACTACTTAACAACCCAAATTGCTTGTGAGTGCTAAGAAGAAGACTTCGGTTATACTTAGCAGCTTTGAATGAGCCAGTATCCCTCTCCTCTGGGAACATATCTGTCACACTGTGGCTGTAAATGAGACTGTTGTTTTGTCTTTTAATTGTCTAGTCTGGAGACAGCCATAGTAGGAGATAATAGATACAGTTATAAAGAAGTTCATTAATGACAAAACATAAGAAGGAGAACCTCACAGCTGTAGGTAGTCTGGACATCAACTGTGCTTACTTAATGCACACAACACATTTTACATTTAAAAAATAGCCTATAACCATGTATGTCCAGTGACGGTAGTTGCAAATATATCCAGAGGTGAACATCATCTTAAAAACTACCATATGGGTGGAAAAAACAGAAAGCCAAACTTTAAGCTTGGTTTATATGAATAGTGTCCCTCATAAGGTTTTAACTACCTTATGGTATTACAGTGAAGCACAAATCAAATAAACATAATATGAAAAGTCACAGGATTGAGACTTTATAAATCAAACCTTTGCTGTTGGGGGGGATAGCAAAAGTATCTATCGTTGCTTTAATATTGCTAAGAGTCAAACTCTTGAATTACATCAGGATTTCTTAGGTAAAGAATAAGAAGCAACAGCTATTTTCCATACAGCAAACATGCAGTCTATGCTCTTGAATTTATTGTGTTGCTCTTGTGTTTTATTTTGTCATCAGTGAAGATTAGGTGAAACTAACTTGCTGGGGATGAATTCTGTACACACCATGTAGGAGAATCCTGTCCCATAATTGACAATCAGAGCATCAAGCCTTTTGGAAACATCACAAAAGTTTTGAGTTGATGATTTATCTTCAGGTAGTGTTTATTTTGTTTTGGGGTTGTTGTTTTTTTTGCCTTAGTGGGTCTAACTAAATACACAGCCTTCTTTTATTTTATTCCAAATAATTTAAGGTTGTAGAAATATAAATTGCTCCACTTCCTGTTTGCCAGAAATGCTTTCCTGGAAAAGAAATACCAAGAATCTGGTGGTTGGAGCAACAGATGTAGAAAACCACATGAACCATTTGGCTGAATCGCTGTTGTTTTGTATTAGCTGGTGGTAGAAAGTAGCAAAGTAGACAGATATAAAGGCTGACGGGACTTTTTCTGTCTGACTCATTTCTTTTATCATTCTTTGTCTCCACTATCTATAAAATGGAAATGATAAAAGCAATGGGTTTTCCATTTTTCCCTCCTAAAACGCTCCCATTTATAAAAAACATTTAAAGACATCTGTTTCGGAAAAAATCCCAAAGTTCATCGGTCAATATAATTCAGAAAGATGGGGGTTTGATGCTGTTTAAAGTTTCATCATTTTGTCACTCAGAGTGAGTCAGTTATTTTTCATCTTGTGAGATAATACCATTGATTTGTTTTCATTTTTGTATCAATCATTTGGTAATATGTGTCAGCTTCATCAAATTGTGGATGTTTCAATTTCTTCACCACAATCGCGTCTCTGTCCTTCACTGAAATGCTTCCATCTTAACCCAAACCAAATTGGATCAGTTTTCCTGCTTTCCCCTTTTCTCCTCAATTCTCTCCTTCCATCCAAATATTCTTCCATTCATACTTGTATGCCAAAGTAATAAATTATCACAAGGTGCTTTTAGACAGAACGCTATAACTCATGTCACCACAGGAGCTAAATCTGAGCACAGGGGACAGCAGGATGCAAGCATGCTGGAGATGTACTCAAAGGGATTTATTGTGATATATTTCATCTGAGGCAATGCAAGCCCTGTTGAACTGGGATGTCTTGCAGGGGGGGGGGGGGGGGGGGGCATGTGTACAGCACTGTCGAGGATAGCGCCTTGCAATCACAATCAGTAAGGGCAAGGGATAGTAAAAGACTACATTTCTGGATTATACTTAATGAACTTGCAGTCATATTGTCACTCAATTTCCCCTCACCACCAAACTGGTCATGGCAAATGGCAGTCCCCAAGCCTGTCCCTCCAGAGGTGTCTTCCTGTTAAAAGGGAGTTCTTCCTTCCCACCATCACCAAGTGCTTGGTGATTTAGAACAGTCTAATTGTTGAGGTTTGCTTTCTAATGTTGAAGGGTATTTACACTTGAGGCATTGGCAAATTCACACCATATAAACAAAATTGAAGTGAAATTTGAGGGTCCTGTGGAATTTGCATGTTCTACCTGTCCCTGTGTGGCCTCTTTCCAGGTTCTCTTGTTTCCTCCTATGGTGCAAAGACAAGCATATTACATTAACTGGTGATTGTAAAATGGCTGTAGGTGTGAATGGTTGTCTGTCTTTTAGCTCTGAAGACATGTCCAGGACATAACTCACTTTTTGCCTCATGACAGATGGGATAGGCTCCAGTCAAACTACAACGCTGACTAGGATGAGCAGAATAAATAGAAATGGATGGAGCGCTATGAACTTTAGGTATATCACAATGAGATATGTGTATCAGGTTATATGACTATGCAACAATCATTGAAAAGAAAAACTGAAATAGAAGATCGCTGATTGAAAAAGGTTAAACAGATTAGGGGCCTTTTGAAAAACACCAATAACATACAGTATATTATAAAGAAGATAACATATAACAGATAAGATAAGATGAGATATAACAGCCTCTATTATATGCATGTAAAAGATGAACTAGTTTATCCACCACAAGATAGACTCGGACACGCTCTAAACTTTGGTTTAATATATTGAAAATGAATTCTAATCTTTGATCTGACCAGGACCGTTTTATAACCTCAACCAAGCAGTTTCCATGGCTAACTATAGACAAACTGTGCCAAACTGTCATTATTGTGAAGTGACGTGACCAAATATTTTTGGGGCCAGGGGTTGAAAGCAAAACTTACTTGAACTCCAGTCTCCAAGCTTCCTTAAAAACCGAAATTCCTCCATTATTCCAGGGAGGTTTGTCTAGATTTTTTTAGGCAGTAGGTAAGAACAGTGGATATGATAGTTTGGGATGAGAATACTTCATGAGGACATTTTATAAGAGAAGAATAAAAGATGAAAAACAGTGTTAAATGAAAACAAAATGAACTGAAACAGTTGTTTATTTTTTAAATTGAGTGGATACCCGCTGTAATGATACATGTTTTGGAGATTATCTTCCATATAACTTGCTCTCTGCAACTGTTTCTATGAGACAGAAAACTGTTTTCTTTATGTTATACTTGGAGGTTTTGGTTACATTATATACAGTAACACCAATAAATAAGCCTTTCATTAAACAGTGCATTTTGATTTTGTTATTTTCTCAGATCTCTTTTCAAGTAAAGCACGCTCGAGTGTGTGCCGTTTGGCCACATATGCTGATGAAATCTAAAAATCTCTTCCATGAAAGATGAATCAGAGTTTTATGCTGTAAGTGGTCAGTGAAGCACATGTGGATGATGTTGAGGAGAAGGAGGGGAAAGGAAGAAAGAGAGAAAAAGGTCATGTGGAGGCTAAGAGTAGACACACACACACACGCAAAATGTTATTGAGCAAGCTCATAATAATAACAGCCACAAATTATGATCCAACAGATTGCATTTTTTTTGATAATAGATAAATATAAATGTATATTTTAACTTATTTTTTTACACTTCATTGTCATAAAAAAAGAGCATGTCACCTACTAATATGTCTGCATCTGGACATGATGATATGAGAAATGATATGGTACTTAAACACATAATTTATATAGGATTCAGATGAAATAAGTGGATCCTTGGAGGAAAGCCTTCCCTGGCTTACCTTTTTCCCTCATTTATACTTTTTACTTTTCTTCCTTTCTTCTTTTAAAAGACTACAAAAGAAAAAAACCTTTCAATTGTGAACCCGAGGGGTGAGGGAGAGGACATGATGTCTTGTAAAACATATGCACTTAATATTAAGGTCGTAAAACTTGTAAAATTAAAAGCTATTTTGGAAAATAGAAAAAGAAATATTTATGCGCTTGGCTCTGGACTGCAGTCGTTTTATCATGGGGCAGCGAGGGCCTGCCGGGGCACAGGTAACGACTGTCAACAGGCATGGGAGGGAAGGAGGGTCAAAATTCAGTGGGGCTGCATGCTTTCCATGTCCAACCAGATGTCCACATGTGTGACTGGGCTTCCCCTTTTCAGTGGGCCAGAGTGGCCAGTGTCAGGATTTCAAGGGAGCAAGAAAAATGGAGGGAGAGAAAAAAACAAAGTCTGCTCCTAATTATAAAAGAAGAAGAAAAAACAAAAGAATCTTGAAGTTTTAGACTTTTGCTTATGTTTAAGCTTGTGTCACAGCTATGCAGGGGAAGCTACTGACACACAGAGCAGTCTCCCTGATGACAAGAGGAGAAAATGAGAGGTGAAAAAAATACAAAAACAATGTCCACCAAGTCAGGTTGATTGAAAAGCTGCAAAAAGCAATTATGATTGTGAGAATGTGCAGACCCCTCATCTTAGCAGCCAGCAAACATCGTAAATCGTGTGGCGGCCTCTGTTTACATTGTGCTGACCTCTCCATGCCCTCTGGTTCTGGCTGGGCTCTCCGTGTCCTCAACTCTGTTGACATACATACACATGGTGCCTAGTTCATACAGTTTATACAGCAAATGTAAGGTTTTTTTTTTAAATTATTATTATTTTCATGACCTGTCTGCATATGGGTTATTCAAATGTTGTGCAACTTCAGTTGACACAGATTCAAATAAAATAGATCAGGAAATTTTGAATTAAGTTAAGAGAAGCAAAAAAATATAAAAATACTAGTTCACATTAATCTCTTCATTTTTTTTGTTTCCAAATGACCTTTTATGAAATATTTTTCCAGGATAAACTTTTAAGAGCAAATCAAAAGAATTTTATTATTATTATTATCATTATCATTATTATTACTATTATTATTATTATTATTATTATTATTATTATTATTATTATTATTACTGCATTTTCAATTAAAATCGATTAAATTGAATTTATATAGCGCAAAATCAAAACACCCAACTCATAGAGCTTTATAATTTAAGGTAAACGCCATACAATAAAATGGAATAAATCCCAATAGTCAGACCGTGTCGTTACTCATACGGCATATTTGGGGACTGTGGGAAGGAAAAACTCCCTTTTAACAGGAAGAAGCCTTCAGCAGAACCAGGCTCAGAGGGGCAGACATGCCATGATAAGTTTGGGGTGAGGGGAGGGAAACAGGTTTAAAAGAAAAAAAAAACAAGATGTGGAAGAAAGGTAGAGATGAATAATAATTGTAGACTTTGACCAAGGGAATATGTATATATATATATATATATATATATATATATATATATATATACATATATCTACAGTATATATAGTATTTGAGCCCAACTAAGGAAGACGCTGGGAAGGAAATCTTACTCAATGCTGACTTTTACGACATGTTTCTGTGAAATGCATTGAATATAAATGTTATGATGTTATGACATTCAGATGTTTAGCTGGCTGTTGGCTTCTGCCTTGTATGCTAATCAAAGGTCTACAGTCTGTTATATCAGTATGGTTTGTGCAACAAGAAAAAAATAAACATAAATCAACCAGTCTCTTGTTCTCGCCCTCTGTATACACACGTGTATGCATGAGGTTTGTCATTAAAATGTTATAAGTAAAGTAGAAACGTGGGGATATTCTTGTGTTTAGTACAAAATTTAGCCCCACTTGCAGCACTGAGTAACTTAACTAATGGTGATAAGAGCTATAGAGGCCTCTTTACATTTGTGGTCTTGTTTTGATCTGCTCTAGACTGCACAGGGTACTTTCCTAGATCTGAGGACATTGGACATTTCTGTTTCTTTTAATGTTGCCATCTATCCATCCAAGTTCTTCCACTTATCCGGGGCCGGGTTAAAGGGGCAGCAGCCTAAGCAGAGAAGACATCCCAGACATCCCTCTCCCCAGCCACTTCCTCCAGCTTATCCAGGGGAACACCAAAGGGTTCCCAGGCCAGCCGAGGGATATATTCTTTCCAGAGTGTCCTGGGCCTGCCCCAGGAGGCATCATTGTCAGTTGCCCAAACCACCCCAATTGGCTCCTTTCGATGTGGAGGAGTAGTGGCTCTACTCTGAGTCCCTCACGAATGGCCAAACTCCTCACCCTATCTCTAAGGGACAGGCCAGCCACCCTTTGGAGAAATTTCATTTCTGCCAGAAATCTCATTTCTGTATCCGTGATCTCTATCTTGTTCTCGGTCAATAACCAAACATTTAGTATCGTCTTGATTTGCTGGCTGTATTTTGGCATTGTTCCCAGTGGACAAAAGGGTTTGTTCCATGCACCTTCAGATCAGGGAACAGGTCCTGACTGTCATCTCTGCTTATGGGCCGAATGACAGTTTAGAGTACCTGGCCTTCCTGAAGTCACTGGGTGGAGTGCTTGTAGGTGCACCACCTCCAGACTCTGTCGTATTTCTGGAGACTTCAATGCTCATGTGGGCAATGACAGTGAGACTTGTCAAAGTATGAATGGGAGGAATGGCCTGCCAATCTGAACCCGATTAGTGTTCTGTTACTGGACTTAATGAAGAAACCACAGTTTCTTCATAACAAACACTATGTTCAGACATAAGGGTGTCCATAAGTACCACATGACACCAGGACACCCTGGGCTGCAGGTTGATGATCGATTTTGTAATTGTATCATCAGATCTGCAGCCGTATGTTCTGGACACTCCTGTGAAGAGAGGTGCCAAGCTGTCAACTGATCACCACCTGGTGTTGAATTAGATCAGGTGGTAGGGGATGATGCTGGGCAGACCTAGGACGCGTAAACGTATAATGAGGGTGTGCTGGGAATGCCTGGCAGAGGCCCCTGTCTGCAGGACCTTCAACGTCCATTTGGACATGTTCAGCACCTGCTGAACACTGAGCTGCTGCTGCAAGGTGGTTGGTGCCTGTTGTAGTGGTAACTCCCGAACCAGATGATGGACATCAGAGGTGAAGGGAACCATCATGCTGAAAAAGGAGTCCTATCAGGCTTTGTTAGCCTAGGACAGAATTTCTAACCAAGTGGTGGAAGGCTTCCACTTAGTTGGTCTCAGAATCTCATCTCTGTTTTTCACAGATGATTTGGTTCTGTTGGCTTCATCAGGCGATGGCCTCCAGCTCACACTAGAGCAGGTTTGCAGCTGAGTGTGAAGTGGCGGGAATGAGGCCATGGTCCTCAGTGGGAAAAGGGTGGAGTGCCCACTCTAGTTCATGGACGAGTTACTGCCCCAAGTGGAGGAGTTTAAGTATCTCTTGAGTTTAATGTTGCATGTTTTGATATGGTGATGATGATGGAATTGGTCGGGTGTGGCGATTATTGTCTTAGGATCAGATTGCCTTTCCCCATTAATTCAAGAGATCAGAGAAGGAAGACTGAATAGCTTGTATAACTCAAAGATACTTGATAAAATATTGTTGGATTGTTAAACAGCATCAGGCAATACTTATAAGTTTCTTTTTAATTGAAAATGTGATGAAGCCATTCATTTTACAATGACAGACTGCCGAGACTGCCATGTAATTGCAGATCCTTTACATTGTAACCAAGGTTGCAAAGTCTGTGGTTATTATTGTATTTGTATAACAATCTTCCCCTCTACGATGTACAACAAATAAAGCTAAAACTGCTATAATGAACAATAAATTGAAAATTTTGTGATACACCGTTGTAGTCAGTATACTATTTTGGCCCACTGGCCAATTGGAGTTGTACTTATCCAGGCCAACTCATTTTAAGATATATTATATTATATTATATTATAATATTTTACTAAGTATGGGTTTATGCACCCCGTTCCACATGTCTTTCAAGCTGTATAGCTTGTTGTGATAATAAAGGTATTACATCAAATCCTAAAATAACAACCTGCACTAGCTCCTAAAAATCTTGCTGTAAATTAGGAGTGGGCATCGGTGGCTGCTCCACTCTTTCAGATTTGTGTCACAAAGTTGTGTTTAAAAATTACATATTTATTACTATTTGTCTTTTAGTTATGACTTATGTACAGTTATTATTTTAAATCTGATAATGCTGATAGTAATGTAGAAAAGTCTGAATGGCCAGGACAAAAGAAGCAGACAGTTTAGGAGCAGCATTTGTTGTGGGAGACAAAAACTCTTTGTTGTGGGTTTTGTAAGTACAACATACTTACAAAAAGGCAAAACCCAAAAAGCACAACATGGGCCTTTAAATTTTACCTCATTTACACCTATGCCAGATGTTCAAGAACTAAATCTGAGGAACAGTTACAGACTGTTACGTCATTATTTTCAGTGTTTCAGGGTTAGTTACCTACAGTCTGACATACATTCTGAGAAGTAATTCCAAACAGCTTTGAGAACAGAAGAACACTGAGTGTATAAAAACTTCTGCCAACCACATTTAGATGTGTTGGCGTTACATGTAAGCAACCATAAAGACAGAATCGTGTGAAAGAAGCTCAATACCATTTGCTTGAGACACAAGGACAATGTTTTGAACTGAAACTAGGAACCATTTTATTGTGCAGCACTGTGGTAATGGGCTACTTCTTGCCCCAGTGAAAGAAAAAAAATCTTCTGTCTCTTTCACTCTATAGTCGTTAAGAACCCAGTATTTCCATAAACAAATACCTGATTTACATATAGCAGACAGCTCACTAGGAAAATGATATAGCTTCTATAAAAAATACTGCATCATTGAATTAATTCTCAACTGTGAACAGGATGGCACATGTGGACACTGGGTTCTGATATGTGTCTTGAGTGTCTTCACATTTGAAATTGGACATTTTAAACAGAATATTTAATTCATGAAAGGTATGCACGTACTCCAGTTTTAGATTTTCACTGAGCAGCTCAGCATTTGTCTTTAGTTCTGCTCTTTTGATGTAAAGCATTAAAGATATCGCAGAGAAGCAGACTTTATAGGCTGTCTGGTAGTTGAGGAGAAAATATGTAGCATAATGTCCTTGAAAGCTGATGTACATTTGTCTGTGTACACCTGTCTACATGTGTGCAGCTGTGGGGGAATGCATATATATATGTAAGTACACTAGTATTTGTGTCTTGCCTCCTTGAGAAAACCTCTGGAAGACCATTATGCTTTGAAATAATAACACACACAGATCCTTTCTCTGGCACACAGGCACACCAATGGACATGCTACATACACCTCTGCACATCTCAGCACCGCCAAAATGCACTAAAAATTTATGACCTTAACATTCCTGCAGGGTCAAGCAATTTATCAAATGCTGCACATTCTGGTTTCAATTACACAGCCGATTGTGGAGAGAGGTTATTTTAGCAGGTTCATTTGGCCCAGTAGGGGAGGTCGACTCTTTTTGCTTAACGCACCATCCGCTGAACACAACTGGGCATTACTTTCTGCACAGACACGCCTCTGTCTAACTGCTACACATGGCAACAGAGAAGAAGTCAGGATGCAAGTAAGTGAGCAGATGAGCTGCGGGTGTTATCACACAACTGTCTTTCTCAATTTCTTTTTCCCTCGTCTTCTGGCTTCGTCCTTCTTACAGATCTTTTCCAGTGGCAAACACAGTCTATCATTCTACATGCTTGTTCCTTCATCCATCTGAAGCTTTACAATGATGAAGAGTCTTCCATCCCTCTGTCTATTCATTTGTCTCCCACGTCACCCTTCTCTATCTGACTTTCTTGATCTCTTCGTCCCTTTCTCTGCCTCACACCCTTTCCCTCCACATCTCTCCTCTCTCTCTGTGGTAGAGTGGTGATAAATCCCTATTTTATTGCTCGAGAATTCCTCTCTCCCTGCAGGGCTGACAGCTCCCCACGTTCTAAGACACTGCTAGGACCAAACCCAATCCTCCCTCCCTGCATCACTCCATCTCTGCCTCCATCTGGCCCTGATTACCGAAAGAGTGGAATGGTGGCGAGGCGGAGTGGGGGAGAGACTGGAGGAAGGCATCACAACATTGCACCCTAGGATGAGGAAAGAAAGAGAGGAAGGAGGTATGTTGTGAGTGGATGATGCACAACACGTTGGTATGAAGGAGGAAAACGAGAATGACACGAGAGGTCTTTGCAGTGTGTAGATGAAAAGGAAAACGGAAAAGAGCAATAGAGAATTTCCGAAGGAATGATTACATTTTATTGTTGATTTAAAATTTTTTTTAAAAATATATATTTTTCAGGTTCAAGAAAAGTGCAAAAGATGAGATGTTGTAGCATTGTGTTGCAAGCAGCTAAATTTAAAGAGGGAGGGGAAAAATACCCACTCTCCAAATAACAAAATGTGACACTGTGGGGTAGGGAAGCTGTTAAGGGAGTAACAATGCATGCAAAATAATGTCATGCTCTTAGTGTTACTATAAAGCTAGAAAGAAATCAGCAAAGTCAAAAGACACATTTAAATGAATGTGAGAAGGAGATGCACAAATCAAAGTAATGGAAATAAAGATTAAGAGAAAACTGCAGAGAACAAAGAACAACAGGTAAGAGTCACAGTCAACAAGTGTCAGGAAAAATTTAGTTAAATCTCCAAGCAGAACAAACACCCTAAGTGTTCATTGGAAATATTGAATACACAACATAAAGCCCCGAGGCGATACAATAAAGAATATTATACTGTGTTGAAATTTGGTGCTTTACCTGCATGAATGCTTTAAACCTAAAGTTGTAAAATCTCACATCAAAGACTGTTAAAAACACACAAAGAGTGCTATATAGTAAAATGCATTTAGATTGAACTTGTGATCCTTTGAGTTTAAATATTGTGTTCACAGTGGCAGGTTGAATATTTTTAAGTTTCCTAAAATAGCAGAGAACACCACTGATAGAGCAGTTGAGTCCTGCAAATGTAATTGAAAAGTGATAATGACCGTCATTTGGTTGGAAAGAGGCTAAATGGAGAGGAGATTTTGGAAGACTGTGTGTGTGTGTGTGTCCTGGCAGGCTGACTCAATGCAGCAGGTGCCAGAGGAGTGTGTAATAAACACAACTGCTTTGGACAAGCTGGCCTCTCACATCAAATAATGTGTTTTGGCGATGTCCACCTCAGCTGTTCACACAATCAACACTCAGCAGGCTCTTAAGACAACACAAGTAATTAATATTACAGTTTTTCACCCAAGCATAAAGGACTAGTATTGGTTAAGTTATGGCTCATTTATGAATCTGGGGTTCTGGAAAGTAAAGCGCCTGCTAACTAACGTGTCAATTCTGTAATTCAATATTGTTTAGACTTAAGAAAATTACACAAATACTGGATATATTGTATGTTTATACATTTTTAGGAAGTATCCACTAATATCCACACGTCTGTAAAGACAGTAGGTTCCAGGTTGAGGGTACATGAAGTTTTCTCATTAATTATATTATGAATGTTTATACCACACATCTTAATAATTTCTTTATTTTAGGGTATTATCAGTCTTTATTTACCTTTAATTACACAATCTCAGTATGACAGATATCATGCTTTTTAGCTTTTTTACACAGCACCTTGTTTTCCTCTACAAGTAACTCAGCAAACATTAAAGGAAATCCACTAGACACTCTTGACTAAGCTTTAAGCTTCATGTTAGATTATGACTCACCCCCCAACACACCCCCACCCCACTTGCTCTCAAACCACCTCCACCAAAATAATCAGGATAATTTCTATTCATTATTACACCTCCATTTATCTGCGAGACGAGACGTGGGGAGGACGGGGTATAACTCTGAGGAATAACAATACCATTAAAAAGCCTGTGCGGCAAATATCAATCATTGTTGCCGTTAATGTCCCTCCAGCCTATTCAGATGGCCTCTCTCTTTTCCTAATGTCCACCCATCTGTGTGTGTGTGTGTGCCTGTGCCTAAGTGTGTAAGTGAACAAGTGTGTGCGTGTTA
The DNA here is from genome assembly GCF_964374335.1 of Astatotilapia calliptera. Classification (NCBI taxonomy): domain Eukaryota; kingdom Metazoa; phylum Chordata; class Actinopteri; order Cichliformes; family Cichlidae; genus Astatotilapia; species Astatotilapia calliptera. The sequence goes on along the minus strand of NC_137434.1, from coordinate 25,265,829 downwards.
TATTCAAAGCCCTTTAATCAACAATCGCTGCATCTGGGCCAGATAATGAATGGCATTGTTTATAACCTCACTCCTGTATCTGGTGATAAATGCATACACGCCTAATGCTATCATTTGAATAAGAAATGAGATTGTGCTTTATTTCAATATCGAGAAGAGATTGCGTTAATATAAATTTCTTGGTAAAGTTGTGATGATGGTGTTGATCATGATGTTCCATTGTCAACCAGCCAAAGGATTAAGCTATGGCAATAAAACTGCAAAGATCCAAAATGAAGATATGAAGCAATTGCTTTTGATTTATGGCCTGTGACAACAGGATAGATAAACAGGAAGGGTTAGAAGCAGAGAAAAAAAATCCACTGAAGTGAAAAATAGCCAGACATTTACAAAAAAAATGAACATGTAAAATGCTCTATGAGCATTACTCAAAGTGGAAAAACAGGATTCTGTAAATCCACTAAAAAAAATCTTCCATCACATGGGCACTAATGTTTGTGCAAAAGTTTTTGTTGTGTTTATTTTTTCACTCTGACACATAGCAAAATTGCATAACTTTGGATACACTGTGGATTTCACACTTGTAAAGTGGTCGAAGGAAAGCAAACCTACCTCAAACGTCATCAAAATTACATACGAGGTGTTATGACGATAACGGTTTGGATGAAATATCACACGTGCTGATGGGTAAATGGACGGCAAAAGTTCAGCATCACTCAATCCAAACTCATTTAAATCACCACAAAAGTCACGCTGCAAAGAGTTTGACAAAATCATATAATATACTGTATCATTTATTAAAATTACATCCATGAATAGAGATTAAATTAGGTGCAGACAGTAGTTATATACTGTAACTGAATCAGAAACAGTACAATGTTCACACACAAAAAAATAAATTTGAAAAAGTGACACAAATTCACAAAATGTGTTCATTTTCATAAATGTTTGCACGATAAAATTAAAAAATAAAAGAATACTGTATTATAGCAAAAATACTGTGCAGACGTTTTTCTGGCACTATTTCCTCAGTGACATTATCCCACTGGAATAGCAGTGGCGTAGTGTTACAACCCCGCGTGCTGCCACAGTGGAATACAGATAGAGAACAGCTCAGCGTTTGCTACCGGGGGATTTTAGCTGTCCAAATCTTTGACAGTTTCTTAGCAGCTCTCGGCCCTAAACTGTGAAAGATTCCAAAGACAGATAGAACCCCCGCCCCACGCCCTCCACCAACCTCCACACCCCCACCATATCAGCCAGTATCATTGATAAAGACAGCCTTTCAGGGATGACACTGATAGCTGCTCCAAAACCATTCGAAAAGTGATTTGCCTGCCATTTTAGCTGCTGCTGCCCTCTTTATGATGCACACGTGTCCAGGAAGACAACGAGTCTGCTTTTACAGAAGGAATTAGGAAGGAGCTTAAAAGGTTGCAAATAGGTAGTCACATTTTCAACAATTTCTATACATGACATATTGCATGCAATTAACCTTTATATTATTAAGCTTTGAATTTGTTGTAGTGGCTCAATTTAAAAGTAATTTCATTTTCAGCAAAATACACTTATTGTAGCGTCATGTTGATTTAAGATGCACGTGAGCATCTCAAGAATTACTGCATTCGCCTGTTCAGTCCTGGTTGCAGAAATTCTTCACAAAGCTTTTAGATGATATGGCATAAAGGACCTGCTCTATGTTGTTAGCCAATCGGGGTGCAGTGTTGTGAGGACTTACAATGTGCCTTTGCGAAAAAACTGAAACCGTTTTTTTATACAAAGAAAATAAGACCTTATGTAAAATACAATTTAAAACATATTTAATACCTCAGTTTTTCACCAAAGCGAGGTTTAAACATTCAATCAGCTGTTAATTTGAAAAAGGCACTTTTAGGAGCAAAATTTAAAAGACATTTTTTTCAAAAACTATAAAAAATGTTTGATGATAATTAAATTACTGCATTCAAAGGCCAACTCTGGCAATCAGATATGTAGACGCTGTCCTTATTTCTCTGCTCCTGCATCCCTTCACCCCTCCTCAGGCCTTCATCCCCATCTTCAGTCCAAATGAATGACGCCAGCTGGGGTCGGCCGGCTGATGCTGGGCCCTGTTAGGTGGCACTGACAGCTGAATTATCCCACAGGCCACGGTGGCTGATTATCAGCGGAGAAGTCATCAGGGCATCCCAGCCTCGCCTCCAACCCCCAATCCCCCCACATCCTCTTCCCCACACCCCTGTCACCCCTTGTCAAGAGAGCAACGCTTTCTCCAAGCTCACTGTCCAGGTCCTCTTGACAGGTAATCTCAACAATAACAATTACCACCATTACTGGTGTCATAAACAAGTGGCCAACCCCAAGCCAGGCAATAACAAAGGCTTTATAATTCACCATGCAAGGCCTTATAAATACATGTCAACAGGTAAGAAGTGTGAAGTAGAGAAAATGAGTATTGGTGCTCTCAGGCACTGAAGTAAAACTGTGTATTTGAGTATGCTGGTTGAGAGGAGCGTTGTTGGTAAAAGCTGAGGATACAGCAGGAAACTGAAATCAAAGCTGCAGACAGATGTAAATATAATCACATGAGGAAAATGGATTTGAGATTTTGAATACATTTTATTAGGTGCAAGTCAGATTTATTTATTTACTTACATGTTTAAATGTAGCCAGAAGTGCAGTGAAGCAGTTTTGTCTGATTTTCCTATCGATGAAGCCATTTTATCTGAGAATAGCATTGACTTTATTATTGATTTAGCGATAGAGGCAATATTTCACTGTAAATCTTGGATTATCAGAGAGAAAAGAAGAAAATCTAATTCATCAAATAAAATATCTTCCCGTCTTACATATTGACAACCAAGCAAACAAATCCCAAACAGAGGCATTATATTTTATTTTTAATGAACTCAATTTGATTTAAGAAATAAGTGATGTGAAATTAAGTGAAACATCACTGTGTTTCGATAATTTAAAATGTATACTTCTACCAATAAAGTATATTTCCAGCTTTATTTAATACAGTTGCAAATTCTCTTTAAAATTTTTATTAATTTTTTTTAAGATATCCTTTTCCCTCTATGCATGCTCTCTTGTTTTCTATATATATATATATATATATATATATATATATATATATATATATATATATAGCATCAGATTATTCTACCCAAGCGATTCGAGCCTTACCATTTGAAGTTTGGGCCAGCTTGCTTCCTTTCCTCAGCAAAGCAAACAAGGCGCTGTGGCCCGGAGCGCTAAAATAATTTGAGACTCCCTGATGAGGAGAGCTGAGCAGCAATTAACACGTGTCAAAGTCGACATCATCAGGTGCCACTCTCATTTTCTTCCCAAGACTCAATGGATTTTTCCCCACTTCTCATCCCGTTTCCTCTTGTTTATTCACCCCCGAAGGCGACGGTGGAAAAAGAGGTTTCCATTTCTGATGCGGCTGGACTCTGGCGCTTTTTACGATCACTAGTTAACGCCGTCGAGATCGTCGCGCTGATGTCTCGCTTCGTCCTTTATTCGTTTTTCTTTTCTTCCTTCCTTTTTTTTTCAAGCGGCAATCAGATCAGACAGGCCAGTAATTCCTGCAGGAGCGATACTCCGAGCAAAGAAACAGAGAAGAGGAGAGGGGAGCAGGGACTGCACCGTAACGTTAATGCTTATGTGAATTCTGCATAGTTTTTTTTTTTAAATCAACACTTAAATGTTCATTTGGTAACAAGTGAATTAGATAATTTTATATAGCGCTAAAAGACGCTTTAAACGAAGTGATTTTTTTTATTTACTTTCCCGTTAACATAATAATAATTTAAAAAAATTAATGCACAATTGTAAATAAAATCTATGATAAAAGGAAATAACGTTACTGAAAAGTCTCCCCAGAAAACAGATCTGATCATTAAATAAACAGAAATATCAGACATTATTTACTTGCATTCCAAAATATTCATTTATTTAATAAAGGCTACTACAAAATACATGGCTTATTTATTAATTCAAGCATAATTTCAGGATAAATTAAAAGTTTGGCACTAAAATATATAATAAAAACAAAATGCATGTGAATCAGTAACTGAAACATACTTGATAACACTGAAATAAATATAAATTGCATTTAGCAACATTATTTCCAGTAACAAGCATCTTTCCTTAATTAATAACAAATACACTTTATTCCTGAATGAAAACAGGTCATTTCATTTAAATACTGCCCATACACCATTATTAACTAGGGGTGTGGTGAGTTTAAATTTCTAAATGAAGTATCAAAACAAATTAATATCAATTTTTCTATTATTAAAGACAACTTTGAGCACAATTAGAGGACACACATTGCATCTCTCTGGAGCACAATTTCATTTTTAACTGTCATTATTTATGACAGTTAAAATTCTGGAAAGTCTGGATGTAAACCACAGATGTGTTTAATCTCCAGCTAATTCAACCCACAATGTCAATGTGCTTGCAAAGATGAAGAAAAGGAAAAAATGAGAAATCCAGAAACTAAAATACATCAACAGCAGCATCATGTGGCAACACAACCTCATTTCTAAGGGTTTAAGTTAACCAGTTTTTCTCTGCCCTTTTGGATGCGGATTGAAGAAAAGGGAAGAAGAAAAGGAGGAGGAGGCGTTTTTGTTGCTATTCTTCTGACCTGAGCTGCTCATCTTCCTCAGAGCTCAGCGGGAGCTCGGCCAGCACTTGCCTTGCCTACCCAGGGTCCTTTTGGTGTGTGCATATCATTAGCATACATTTCTTCCAGGCTGACGAGGCCTCGCTCTCATTAAAGCTTCATCTCACAAATTCCCTCCCAGAATCCTGCTGGTCCTTGCCGCCATGAATCCGTACCTGTGGTGGTGGTGGCTGCTGATGATGGCATGCTGTTGTCCAAAATCAACCAGATGAGGGTGAGAAGATTGGGAGGGAAGGGGAGGGGGGCAGAGGGAAAAAAGACGGGATGTATTGGGAGAAAGGGCAACAGTGTCTGTGGAGTGAAAACAAAAGAGAAAGCAAAGGAGAGGAAGAAAAAACTGAAGTCAAGTGAGAGAGCGGATAAATGAGTCCTCTGTGTGCACTAATGCTCTCTCACCCCCTCTCTCTCTCTGTCTCTCTCTCTCTGTTCCCCACTCTCTCTGTGTTTCTCTCTCTCTTTCTGACTCTTGCACCAGGCTCCATTTTGTGTTAAGCAGCTCCCTCTCTCATGACAGATCTCTGGTAGGGTCATGGGCCAAAGTTGAGGATAGGGTCAGTTGTAACACAGCTTGTAAGGGAACTCTGCAAACTCTTCATCTCTCCCCCCTCACAAATATCTCTTCTATCACTCTGTCCCCCTCGGCCAAAAAGTGCTTTGCAAGCTCCAGGTTGATGAACTACTGCATCTTTAAAGTAAAAATGATAAGCATATGGTGAAGAAAGCCCATGAAAAGATGAGCATTTAGATTTGTTCCTTTTTTTTAAAAGACTAAACAACAGGAAGGAGCTGGAGGAGTGGGGTATATCACTGCAGGTGAGATCCAAGATGTCCACTTTGACTAATAGAGAAGTTGCTTATTGGATGCCAAAACACTGCACTCTGGTTTATAACTCCACGAGGACAGATTTTACAACTGTAGGAAATTATAGCAGTGACAATTTTTTAAATGAGCGTGAGGTAAGCAGAAATCCAGTGCACACATTAAATAGGAATCTTGCAGGAATGTGTGCTACTTGAGATTAATTTCCTCACCAGACAACTATGCATCCCCCCCACCCCAAGACACCTGGGCTTTGACACCAAAAATGCATCAATAGAGTGGTCACACAAGTTTAAACAATGTGTACTTCTGAGTACATCTACTTATTGTTTCAGTACTTTTTTCCTTTCCTATCCATGTAAGCTCCAACCACATTTATGAGGGTGCAACTTCAGAATGTATACAGATTTCTAGCAAACTTTTTCTCAAGTATTATATATGTTAAAAATGTAAAGCATGGATTAATTTACCTTTGCTTCAAAATGGTTATTGGTAGCCATGCTCACGATCAAGTAATGAAGACATTGCACATCACTAGTGCAACAGTGTGGTTCACTGATGTGCTTTCCTTTCCTTGTTTTTAAAAACTAAACATTCAGTCATACGCCGTAAAAGCTTGCATCCACTCATGAAACAGACGAGTGGAGGGAAGATGTTATGAAGAGGAAACCATGGCACACCAAAGGAATTTATAGACATTCTGCATGTATGCAGAGCCCATGCATGCAAGGACTCGCACTCACACGCAAAATGAACCACACATATAACACAAATACACGGACAAACCGCATCAGTCAAACCTCCATACCGCTAAACACTAGTGGAGAGCGGAAAACAGAGAAAGAGCGCGAGAGAGGGAAAAAATGATGAAGTCGGACTTGAACATCAAACAATAAACAGTCCATTAAGTCTGTGGGTGAAAGGGTTGGGGGAGCAGGGGGTGGGAAGGCAGATATTGGGGAGGTGGGGGGAGAGGAATGATGGGAGTTTATTTAAAGCATGGTGACCCCATGGCCGAAGGCTGCCTCAGTACAGGGATGAATAAAACTTTAATGGCTCATAAAACACAGCGACCCCTTCTCTGAGCCCAGCTTCACATCGTTTATTCCTCCTGGAACAACCAATCAGAATCTGTGAATCTCCAAACACAAAAAAGGGCGAGAGAGGAAAACAAGAGTAGAGTTAAATAAATAGTTCTGATACTTCAGTTTAAATTCTTGGAGCGAGAGTCATGACTAATTAAGACAAATCTCACATGTCCTGTACATTTACCGAAGAGAACAAAACACATTTTGAGACTGCAAATCGGGATACAGGGTGGGTTGCCAAAAATAGTCAAAGAGCGTAATGTTAGAGTTGGTGCTTGGACAGTAAATTAAAGACTGTGTTGTGGCTAAACAAATAAGGTATGAGGCTTAAATTAGTGAACTTCAGAGGTGTTGGACTGCCATGCTTTTGAACAACTAGAACAGAGTCAGGCTAGTTGGTTCGGTGTACTTTAAGTCTTCATTACTTTGTGATTGTTATATGGAGCTGGAGCTGCATAACTAAACCATATGCAGGAGATTGACAGCATTCTTCTAATATTACTCTGAGGGAGAATGCTTAAAGACCAGCACTTTCCAAAAAAAACATGGACTCAGATGAGAGGCACAGGAAAGGTAGTTGAGAAAGAAGCAGAAAGAGCAAATTTATAGGTAAAAGAAAGACATTTATCAACAGAATGCTCTGACAATGCAGAAATGAAATGTAAAAAAGAAAGAAATTGAAGGCATTTATTTTGTCAAGTAGAGCTTGACAAAGACATGCAAATCACACAAACACATGGCCACAACCTTTTTATCACCACACTGCAAAGGTACAAACTATCATCAGCAGTTTAATCCAACCCATGTGAACTTCACTTATTGCCAAGGACCATTTGCCTCTTTGGAAATGGGCCCGTGACAATCTGAAGCTGAAGTGTCAATCCTCGCCACCCACACCCCTGGGCTTTGGGTTCTGTAAACATGCAGCTGTCACCTTATTTAACGCTCTGCAATTTCTTACCCTCCACTTCACTCAATCTGCACTAGTCTGACTCCAGGAGTCATTCTGTTGATGTGTTGACGTGCGGTAATTTGCATTTCTTAGTTGCCACTTTTCCCAGGATCACTCCTATTTGTTGCTTTAATTAGCAACAGCCATTGCACTGAATTTTTTGTCTAACTTGACCACTAAATACATTCACTTTACATGCATGTCAAAGCATATAGAATTATTAACATTTGATTTTAGTCAGAATGCAACAAAAGGTTAACTACACTTTAAAATAAATAATCTGTGCTGCAGACACGGGATCCAAAAAGTGCAGGCATGCCCCTATGTGACCATATTGGATAAAAACACATAATGTGTGTCTGTATATATTTGTGTGCACTACGGTCTATGACCCTCCAAAGCCCTTTCCTCCCCTACTTGTTCAGCCCAGCGGGTGTCATTTTCAGGTCATGAGACTGTAAATATACATAGTTAGACCCCACAGCCATAAATCAGAGTGAACAGCCTGAACTCCTACACGGACAGATAACATGAGCCAGACGTGATCTGCCTGCTTTAATAAATAATAATAGCACATATTCACATCTTACAGTAAGATAGGAGTAAAGAGTATATCAATTAAACTGACTACTATCACACCCACACACATCATCACACAGTGTAATATAATGTACAATACTACTATTTTAACTGCAACTATTCACCATCTTTAAAACCTAATATTACTATATATTACCATACAGTAAATGCTACAAACTATACCATTTATATAGTGATTAAGCAAACTTTTATATATTTAATTAACTACAATTTGCTTGTTTTTATAAAAATATGTTTTTTTATAAATTAATTGGACTTAAACTGGATTCTAGATACACATTTAAGTCCACAAAACAGATAAAGAACGAAAATGTGGAACTGTTAATATCACTGTAATCCCAAGGACTGCATCCATATAAGTGTTTTTGACACATATGGATATACACTCCTACGCTGGATGTGTCCGAATGGATGGAGTTTTAGTGACTTACATGGTCACTATTTTCAACCAGATTTCAACAACAACAAGAATTTGGTGGAGTGATGATCTGGAATATTGTAAAGTGATAAGATGACAGATTTTTAAGGATACTTGCAGGTGAAAAAGGACATGCAGGACAATACACCAACCCATGGACTGCTTTGTAGACATGAGAACAAAACCATAAAACAAATATTCCTAAATTCAAAATTGGAAAATCTATGAAGGTAGAGGTTTTACTGGTGCCAATGCTTGTACATCACCTGCACCACCTGCACTACTGTGCTACAGAGTCTATTAATTAAAATGATATTGTGTCTTCTATTTATAACACTATTAGTGGCATTGTTGCTTGTGTTTTGAACTTGTCTACAGTGCATCACTATAGATCATGCAGCATAGCAGTCACACATGCCAAAACTCATTAGCACAGTGGAACGATGGAGGAAATAAGTTGAATCTTTTTATAAAGTTACTTTTCATGCAGAAAGACAGCTCTGTGACTGAACTTGCTCATTTTAATTACTGCTTTGTTTATAATTATCATTACCCATAGGCTAATGCATATTGACTTATGCTATGGCAATGTATGTTGAGAGTCTCCAAAAGTTGATTCTGTTCATCTGGACGTAGCGTTTTGTGGGAGAAACGTTTCGTTACTCATCCAAGTGACTTCTTCAGTCTCAGCTGACTGCAAGTTTCCCCAATCTTATAAACAGTACATTTGCATAATGACTGAAACCAGCCTGTCAGTCCAAGAAGGCTAACCTGCCACTTTCATATCCTCCCTGGTGAATTTGATGTGTTGGTCCACCAAATTAATGTGATCCGTGAATTGTGGTACATCCTGAGATTTGATTTTCACCCAGGTGTCATCCACATATCTGAACCAATGGCTTGGTGGTGTTCCAGGGTAGGATAGCAAAGCCCTCTTTTCCACTTCTTTCCATGTACAAATTGGCCACGATGGGTGAAACTGGTGAGCCCATGGCACACCCATGTTTCTGCCTGTAGAACTGACCCTTGTATGTGAAGTAGGTGGAATGAAGACAGTTCCAAAAGCAAACACACTTGGTCGATGCTGAGAGTGGTCCTGTTGCTGAGGTTGGTGTCATCCTGTAATCTCTTACGGACTACCTCCAACGCTTCTGTGACTGGATTGCAAGTGAAGAGAGATGTAACGTCGTACGAGACCATGGTTTCATCTGCCTCCATAATGATATCTCTCACCTTCTTCCATATTTACAACTATATCCATAATCACATACTGTGTATGCTACCATTGTATATAGTGTATTATCTTACTTTTTTTCATTGATTGTACTTAATTGTATTTTTGTATTTCCTTCATATATCTGTACCTGAGCTGAGGTGACGCAAAAATTTCCCCGCTGTGGGATCAATAAAGTCTTATCTTATCTTATCTTGTCTCTTCTCAACAAAATCCAGGGTGTTGTGGATGTGGTGTTCAGAGCTACCCACTAGCAGGTTGAGGATCAAAGCCAGAAACTTGGAGATGTAGACAATCGGTCCTAAATGTGCACCCTGTTTATGTATTTTCGGTAAACCATACAGACTTGGTGTAGACTCCCCTGGGTACAGCCTGTGGTACATCTTTCGCCATCTTACAATGCTGTGTTTGCAGGCATTCCCCAACTCTCTGTGAATGGTACTCATGGCCATTGATCAGTGGGTTTTGGTCAGTGGTTGATGATCAATGGTCATGAGAATTTGCATAATTAAGACTAAAGAACTGACCTCCCAGCCCATTGTTCCTTCAGCAGGCTGGTTTCAGTCATTATGCAAATGTACTGTTTATAAGATTGGGGAAACTTGCAGTCAGCTGAGACTGAAGAAGTCACTTGAATGAGTGACGAAACGTTTCTCCCACAAAACGCTACGTCCAGATGAACAGAATCAACTTTTGGAGACTCTCAACATACATTGCCATAGCATAAGTCAATATGCATTAGCCTATGGGTAATGATAATTATAAACAAAGCAGTAATTAAAATGAGCAAGTTCAGTCACAGAGCTGTCTTTCTGCATGAAAAGTAACTTTATAAAAAGATTCAACTTATTTCCTCCATCGTTCCACTGTGCTAATGAGTTTTGGCATGTGTGACTGCTGAGCTGCATGATCTATAGTGATGCACTGTAGATCAAGCAGCTTAGTCTGGAAATTATTTTAATTCATTGTTAGAGCCTTGACAAGTTCAAAACACAAGTTTCTCCCACAAAACACTACGTCCAGATGAACAGGATCAACTTTTGGAGATTTCCTTTCCTGGATGATTGAGAATGCATCAAGACGTATGTTGAGAGTATTTTGAAGTCGTTAGAATAAAGTAAAACTGCCTTTACTGGTGCCAAGATAGACTGCCTGTATATTGGACCTGGAGTCAATATAGTTTCCTGGTCATTAAAGGGGGTCAAATAAATTGAGAGGATATTCACCCCAGAAGATACGAAACACACTCGGTGTCTACAATGACGATAATACGCACGGTAGCCACAGTAACTGAATACTGATGATTGTGTGTATGCAAAGTCGTAAAGCAAAAGTTACTTGCCAAAGCTTGTCATTAATGCCAGGTGTCAAGTGAGATAACTGTTAAGTTTTAAACAGAGCTTTAAAATTGCACTTCTTTCAGTCTACCAAATTTCAGAGAGGTTTTATGACCAAGAAGGTATTCAAGCTTCGCTTCGAGGCAACTGGCCTCTTAAAACATACTTCTTGTAAAAAACTGAGCCAACACCTTTTCCTCTCTCAAAGGCTAGAAACATTAAGACGGTAGGCATTCTTTGTCATAATTATCGACAATAAAAGTTTACTGAATAGACTCTAAAACCTGTTTGGTGGTTTTCATTGTAATTAAGAGCAGAACATTCACAGTGTGCAAAACAATATGAAGCTACTGAGGTTTCTTCTCTGCACAGGAAGCATGAAAAAAAGTGAATGCTTTATAAAAAAAAGAAACAAATACTTTAAAGATATATTTCCCCATAAATACAACTACCGTTGTTCACTGTGATCTACTATTACTGACTAAATTTGGAAAAGACTTGGGTTTTAAATTCCTAGTTAATCTGAAGGTACAAATTTGAATGTAGCTGGTTTTAGCAGAGCAGAACTTTTCATCCCTCAATGAAACCAGCCAGCAATATATGCAACTACAGAAAAATAGCATGTGTTCTCCCACTTCGTTTTAAACCAATAAATAAAAGTTAAGTAAATCTAAGGCTCTAGCATAGCCGGTATTATCTGCTATTACAGTTAAATTAGTGTCAACTCCTATCCAGAAAATCATCGACTCAGTCATCCAGACGTTAATGATAACGAGTGAGTTCTACTTGACCTCATCAGGATCAGTCACTACATGGAGTTCCCATTACTATATTAAACAAAATAAAATCATTCATTATGTCATCTATAATAGTGATGCTGTAGGTCAAAGGTGTAAAAGTAGAGTATGAAATGAACGCATTTTTTGTTCAACACCCTGGCAACAGTTAGGACAAAATATGTCAAAAATCTCAACTTTACATCATCGCATGATATCAGGGGGCAGTTAGCTTGAACTGTGCTACATTTACATCATTCTGTCTGTGATCTCTGAGGCGGTAAATGTTTGTCCAGGCATTAACACATCATCAAAGTGTCTGAAATCCTAGGGGGTTTGATCCTCCGGATCTCTGGAGGGTCCGTGGACACAAAGTCTACAATTATCTCTCTGTTATGTCAAGTATGCTTGAGCCAAAAATTGCTTGCCTTGGATTGTTCAGAGCTATCAGGTTCCCATGTGAAAACACAAGTACATGACATCACTGAGTCACTTAGTTAGCTATAGCTACCTCACACACACACAACTCACACGCACACACTAATCCCTAGTCTTAAGCATTTGACCTACAAAGACCATATGGCTGACTGTTTCTCCACTGACTTCCATTATTGAACAAAGCAAGGGAAGTATGGTAAAGGGAATGCCCTTGTCACCATATTGGTGTTATGGCAATCTGAACATGTCTTTAAACTATTTTGGAGGTTTTTAAGAGGAAAACATTTGATATTCATTAAAGAAACCAGAGGTAAACTTTCTTTTCTCTGAGCGAATTTCATAAAAAAAAAACAAAAAAAAAAAACAATATAATACGCAATATGCCAAAATCTATTAGATCAAAAAGACATTTCATGTATGGAAAGTCTGTATATACTCTATAAAATCCCTCGATTGACTTGTGGTAAACTATATAAAAGAGGGTAGATAACTGCTGATTTTAGCTGGAATGTGACATTTGCATACTCATAGTTTAAAAAAAACTTGCCAGCTGAGACAAAGAGAAAGCAGCTGTTAAAAGCATCTTTTAAGAAAAGTACAGTAAGTAGTAAGTAGTAAAATACTCACAGTAACATATTAGATTAAGAAAGTTAAAGTTTTATTCTTTGGTACGTGAATACATGTTTATTACTTTGAAAATGTATTTTTGTATTGTCCCAACAAAGACAAACTTTGTACAACTATAACATTTTTGTTGGCATCACTAAAACTGGGCTTATTAAACCAGCTTTTTTGTCAACTATTAACTGATTTTAAGTAGAAAGAATTCAAATACTCAAAAAATGCTCCATATAACAATTTTAAGCTTTATCCTGCCTTAATTATCCTAAATCTCAAAAGAATTTAATTTTCAATCAAAACCAAAGCTACACAGAGCAGCTACACATTACATATCAAAAAGCTATACAGCAAGTGAAGTGAAAGTAACAGCGTATAACCCCTTCTGCCCCAGACAAAAGACATTATTGTTTCTAACATTTCTTTCACTCTGCCGACCCCATACATAAATAAATAATTTAAAAAATGTACAGATAATTTAATAAAATAACAATGGCTTTGTGATAATCACAAAGCAGGAGTTCAGTATTCTTTCACCTATTGGTTAAAAGTACCAGGTACATTCATAAGTTTCCACACTACTGATGCAATTAGCAAAACATCTTTTCATAAAGTGAGGACAGGTGAGAACAGGAGAGGAGGCAGAATGAGGCAGGGAGTTCAAGTTAAGTCATTCTATCAGGAACAAACCTGACAGTAAGTGTAAAAGATTAATGACTGCTGTGTTATTTGAAATGAGCTGACAATACTTAATTAAATGAATAATTAGTGTTCATTTGTTGAAACAGTTAAATGCTATTTTGCTCGTGTACTCTTTTTCTTTGCAACAGACTTGTACCATGGTAATAACTGAAAAACTACGATTGCTAATAATAATAAGTATAAAAATAATAAAATTTGATGCACAATGTGTGATGCAGAAGCAAGATAATATGGACCCTGGACACTTGTTAACATGATCGTAATAAATGCAGCATGTATATATATATATTTTTTTAATCTCCATCAGGACCACAGTGTTACATTTCTAGGACTGCAATATATTTAAAATAATACTGACATGACCTTGTGTAAAAATAAAGAGGAAGTTAAACCAATGTTGTATCAAACCATAATTCAAATTTTTACAGAGGTCATTATTCATCCCCTCTCCATCTTAACACTGACACTTTCCCTACTCTTTAACTGCCACCATCAACCACAGTGTAATAACATGCACATTCATAAAAAGCACACAGTGTAATAAATTACTAAGCACATGCAAATATCCCATCAAACTATGCAGCAGGGAACTTTACACCACTATCACTGAAAATGTGTCTTGTCACTGCTGGAGAAGCAGAGATTCTACAGAGAATATACAAACCATTTAAATCTCACGGTCTGCCCGGTGGATAGAAACCAGCATGAACTGCCTTAAAAAACAAAAACATATAGCAGCCCAGAATTTTTTTTTTTTTTTTGACAAACAACTTTAACTTTATGACAGACCTATATGACCTCACTTTTTACAATGTTTTTTGAAGTCATAAAGACTGAAAAGCTTTAAAACTTTTGTTTATTTCAGTCATGATCTAAAGCTAAAAGATTAAACTCAGAAATCAGTACTCTCTTGTTATTATTGATGTTATTTTTACAGAGAAATATTCTACTAAAAAGACTTCTCGACCCAATGCAACAGACTCAAATGGGCAAAAAGTAGATTTCTGAAATAAAATTATTTTTGCCATACCGTGTAAGTTCATTTCTATGTTATTACTTTAAGAAGTGCATTGAGGCAAACTTTAAACGATTAGGACTAATTGAATGTTGGCTGTTTTCCATCACAGTGCAGATACTGCTGTAGGCTGAAAGTTAGCTCTTTCTCACTTTATGGTTCAGCAACTTGAGAAACTCTGAATGTGATCTTTGACAAACCCACTCTCTCTCTCATACACACACAAACTCCTTGTTTTCGTATTGGCTTTGATAAAAGGCCCGGGAGGTGGAGAAGGGAATAGCGGAGTGTGTCGGCTGCTGGTGTAGGCTTACTGTGCTAGGAGATGCACTGGGCCATTACACGTGACCCCTGACCCCAGCAGGCACCTTGAGGTGAAATGACACGGGCCTGCTCTTACTCAGCTGGAACAAGAGAGAGGAGTAAGACACAGGGTGAAGATATATGCAAGGTTAGTGTGTATATATGCACATGTTACGGTGCGTTCATACTGATGTGTGAGTACCATTCATGAATCCCTCCCTTTACGAATGCAGGACACCACCAGCTCGTTCCCAGACGCACAGAGAGTGGCTGGCCTGTTATGGGGCTACGTGATGGGTTGGGGGTGGGGGGTTGCTAAATGTAGATTTTAATTACAAACACCTCTTTCTAGTTACCAGTCAGTGAACCTGAAGAGAATTTTCCTGAATTAAAACACACACACGTATATGTATTTTTTCCAAAAATGCAACTGTAACATAGTTTCTGTATTTGAGGACAGTGATTTGCAGTGAAGTGCACATTTTTTGATGATATTCTCAGTAATAGGAATTTTAATTCAGTCAAAATTAAAATATTTATTGAATTTGGTATTTGAGGGTATTTTCTGTACCCTTTTGGATAGCTCACTAAATTCACACATTTTATACACTGTTGAAATATTTTCGGAAGCTACAAAAGAGTAGATTGTCAAATGTGTCAAGCATTGGCTTTTGCTGTTAGCCTCTTACGATTAACAAAAACTTGGAAGAAAAGTATTACATTTCCAGCATCAACGCTATAGCAGGATAAATGCATCCAGTCAAAAATAAATAAATAAATAAATGAAGGAATAAAAACAGACTTCCACTAACACAAATTTTTTCATTGACTGAATAAAAAAGAAACTCTTCTGTTAATATTGTCAGGAACATCACCTTTCCATCAACAGACTCTGATGTCCCTGCGTGTTGTCAGATATGTCTGATATTTTTATATTTTCATAATCTTGTGCCATTATTAAGAATGAAAAACAAAACAAAAACAAATAACAGATCATTTCAGAATGCACCAATGACAGATATATTTCACAGACAGAGAGCACAGATGCAGACATAAGTATAAACTCAGATATAGCACTTGATATTAGGGATTCTTAATTGGTAAGAAGTCCCTTCATCCTTTGCGTCCCCATTGCAGTCACCCATAGTTGTGACAAGTCTGTCTGCATTAACATGGCCCTCCTCCTAACTGTCCACTCAACTGCTCAACAAACGATCACTCAAGCATGGACATCTTACTAATGATGGATTAATGTGCATGTGTGCTTGTGTGTGAGTGCACGCCAATCAAGGTAAATGACCTAATAGCTAACACCAACAGTCTGCCAAGTACAGTAAAAAAATACGGCCATGTGCAAATATTCTCAGTTGATTATCCTTTTCTGAACAAAGAACAACAGGATCAAAAAGACTCTACTGTCTATTATGTTACATATTCATTTAAGTGAATATGTTTTTTACATTTTATCAAACAGTTGCCTCTATTTAGGTATGCATCCATTATTGCATGTGCAACTCAATGATCATGTGGTGACTGAATTGAAATGTATTATACATGGAATTGTGTTTGGGCCTAATGTTTGTATTAGTTGATTCAATTAATTGTATATGTCAAACTTTAAAACATGCATTCAGAGACATTTTAGTGAATTTCTTTGAATCTCTCCTGCTGCGCTCCAAATGAAGAATCAAAATGAAAACAATATTTGATTAGTAAATACTACTGATTGCTGCAATAACCTGGAGAAATCTATCAGATCTCTACACCAAAGATATCATAAACTTATCATCTTGATTACCTCAATAGTCACATCTATTCTCTTTTAAAGGCATCAGAGTTTCCAGATGACAGGAAGAAAACACAGTAAATGAGGAAAAATGAGCTTCTTAATCACCAATAATTTGCATTTACTGAATCCAAAATTTTTTTACAATAACATATTAATCAGCGCTACTGGCTGAAAAAGAAAAAAATAATAACTTCCCTGCATATTTATGATAACAGAAAGCTCACAAATGTTCATTATGCACTTATCAGCATGCAACACACACACACACACACACACACACACACACACACACACACACACACACACACACACACCATAACTGCACAGACATTTATAAATCTACACACTCATCATATCAGTGATGAAAGTTCCGTATAGGAGACAAGTTACAAAATAGGTGCTGACATTTATATGTAAATACAAACCAGGGCAAGCCTGTGCCTGCAAGCACCCACATGATCCTTTGTTCATCTGCAGTCAGATACACCCTTTGAAAAACAAAGAGGCCGAGGGGAAAGAGAAAAGGGGGCAGTGCCAAAGTACCCTTTTGCCAAGAGAAGGTGGAGGGGGTCGCAGTAGGCGGTGGTCAGAAGACAGTGAAGAAGGTGAAAGGTCAGCAGTACAAGAGCGTGTTTGTGCGTACGTCGTTCTAACTATTGTTCATTGTGTGTGTATATGTGTGTGCGTTTTATTTCCTAGGGCTTAACATCACTCACTAAGTGATCCCATTTGTGCTTAGTTAACCAATAAAATCACTAATAATCAAAAGCAAATTAAATAGTTATTCCCCAACTTAAAGTTTTACTGAGGCAAACACTTAAGGAAATCTAAGGGGAAATGGCGAGAGGATTGCAGATTACAGACTAAATGTACATACAATAGCCTTTCTGTCTAAGTCAATCAGTGTAAAGGTAGGTTTAAGTGAGTAGGAATTTTCTCACATGGTGTAAATGGCCACGTTACCACATGATTATGAAAGTCATTTGGAGCGGCTCTAAACAACTCGGAACAATTTAGAAAATACTCAAGGACACATGAGGTAATCATTGGAGGGTGCCAACTGGCTTCAACATGACAGTTGCGATTAAAAAGATTTCCACACAACACACTTATGCACTCAGAAAATATACACTTCCTGCACATGTACATATATGAATTCATGCAAATAAACACACATGTGCATATGACACATATGTATATACACACATCTTCGAACTTCTCACACATCACACATCTGATTTGGCTGCCCTGTGGCTGCATACACACACACACACACACACACACACACACACACACACACAAACACACACTCACACACACGCAGACTTTATCACACACCAACAAAGCCATTATAACCAGCATAAACAAGAATGACAAGTTGAGATTAATGAAGGGCCTGGCAGTGACAGGCCAATTTAACTGTCAACCGTGATGGCTGTTGAACTTCACCAGTGTATTTACACAAGGGTACCTTAGTGCCTTCAAATGTTACTAATTGATCATGACCAATAAGTAATTAGAAAAGCTGATATTGTGTCCTTCTTCCACACGTGTCAAAGGCACACACTGAGGACGCGCGACTAAGAATAATGAATAGAAATGGATAGATTTTAAAATGAAGTGTAGAGGTAGCCAGCTTATTCCTTTTAAAATGTAGCTTCTGTTCAGTGTTTTTTTCTGTTTCAGTGGAAGTACACTGTCTCATAGCCTCTGGCAGTAGACCCATCGCTGTGCTTGTCCTGTTAGACCTCTGTGCAATTGAATTTTAACAGGACGTATCGTTATCAGTACGACTGACCACAATATTTACTACAGTATTTAGAATACCATGTTGATATTCAAGGAAATGTGCTTCAGTGGTTTGAATCACATCTATCTCATAGATTCCAATCTGTGCGTGTAAATAGGGAGTCTTCCTCACACACTTATGTTAGTCATGGAGTTCCACAGGGTTCTGTGCTGGGACCAATAGTTTTTACAGTATACATGCTTCCCTTGGGTAATACTAGTTGAAAAACTGTATATATTTTCATCAGTATCCAAAAAACATCCAGCTGCATTTGTCCATTGAGCCAGACGATACAAATCATCTAGTTAAACTACAGGCATGTCTAAAGACTTAAAGGCCTGGATGACCTCTAACTTCCAATTTCTAAATTCAGACAAAAGCTGTACTTGGTCCTAGAAATCTTACCAATATGGTGTCTAACAAAATATTTACTTTAGATGGCAATACCTTGGATCCAGCCAACACTGCAAGGCATATTGGTGTCAATTATGATCGGTCCTGCAGAACCAACTGATATGTATGACTACACACAATATAATTTAAAAAAAGACTGGTGCTTTGGAACAAAACTAAATGAAAAGGTTTTAATTGTTATCTGTAAAATGTGCCTGTAAAATTTAAAAGGGATGAATGAGCCACTTCCAGTATAAGTGTGTGTGTTTGTACATATATACAAACACAAGGGCTTAGAATCATGGAACTAATGTTTTCATCAGCAACAGTGGTGGCCTTGTGGATGCAATATAATTTGAAATGCTGCAGTTTCTATTTTCAGAAGTTGCCTAAACCCTGAGAGCCTAAAAATAAAGCATGAACCTTAAGGACACTGTCAAAAGAAGAAAAGCGCTGAGTAAAATGCTGATTGACTATTTCTTACATATTACAGACTCATAATAAAGTTAAAAAGTTAATTCTTAGGTAACAGTTTTGCACACAGGTAATAAAGTAGGTTATCTACAAACCAATGACCTTTTTTAACTACATATCAAAATATTAAAACATCTCTGGTTTCATTTTATCTGCTTTTCTTGATATATTTAACTTCACTTGAAAAAAAACAAAACTCCCTTATCTATCATCTTACCTCTCACTGATACTCTTTGCCAGCACTGGTCCAGTCCCAGCCCAGTTCCCTGCAGAATTTATTGGGTTATTCTAACCACTGAGAGAGCTGACAGTGGCCTTGGCTCCCTGGCTTGACTTCACATCCTCCATTGGCAGCTCAAGGCCTGGCTCACTGAAAAGGAATGTGTGAGAGAAATATAGTGTAAATATATGGGGTCTAACAGTGACACCACTCTCAGAGGAGACCCTGGTGTTATAAAGAGAATAAAAAGAATATATCTTGGCAGCTGGAGAGAAAGCTGATGATTTTAGACACCTGTTACATTTGTATGATGGATTTTACCCGTAATTTGTGCCAGATATAAATATTTGAAACAAATTCAATCTACTCCTGCCATTCATTAACACATACTGTCAAGTTATATCAGGTCAACACATCAATTGATCACACAATTTTACATGCAGTTAAATGTTAAATATGCTAGAAATCTGCACATATATGCATGATGTTTTTATAAAATAGTTTTGAAGACAGTCTCAGCATGCAAAAAAGAACACACATTTCCAAATTAGCAACTTTTTTCCAGGTTCCTGATTCAGTGCATTTCCGGAAATAACTGGAATACATAGCAAACAACAAGCTCTTCAGCCTGAATTATTATTTTTGCATGTTTTCTTTGAACACTTAATGACATTCAGGAAAATTGTTTACAGCTTAATCTGCTAAAAGTGATAAAAGGAACCCTGTATAAGTTTACACAAGTAAATACGACACGGCATGGGTCTGTATTTCCACAATGACAGTATAAAAAGTATAAAGTATAAAAGTGTGAAAATGCTGTATTGGTCAGTTGTGGAGTTTGCTGTTATTTTGGACATGGTGAATGCCCAGAACTCAAGAGAGGCAAGCGAAAGAAAGGTCTAGGCATCTCTGTCAACGACCAGCCCCCACAACCCAAGATAGGATAAGTGGTAGAAAAATTAAGAATGAGTGGATGTACAAAGAAATACAATCAAGCAAATGTAAATTAAAGGGAAAGAATAACAAATGACAAACATAAACATACTGTTTGCTTGATCTGAGAGAAATAAATCTTTGGTTGCTACTTTAGTTTTTTTTGTTCTCTAGGCAATACGGTGATATATTATTGACAAGAAAATACTTTAGATTTTTGGGTTAGATCTTAAATATGTTAAGAGCTGAGCCATGAATGAAATGTGCTTGGGAAGTTTCCTTTTTTGGCCATTCTCTTGCATGTTTGAGGAGGCTGAAAAAACTCAGGAATTGTTTGATTTAAAAAAAAGAAAAAGACAAAGGATGTAAGATAATGATTCCCTAAAAAGGCACAAAGTAAAATACAAGCCTTTTGTAATCTGGAACAGTACAAGTTAACTTCTCTGCAAAACAGTTTAAAAAGTACAGTGATGATTTTGTGCTTATCTGTTAATAAATGCATTCAGACTTGTGCTAGGATATGTTCAAATGTCATCAGATGAATGGAAAGGAGTGCATTTCTAAAACAGGCAAGAGTGAAAAAACAAAAGTTTTCTACTACACTACACTACACAAACACTCAAGTAGACCCCAAAAAACACACTTAAGTTGCGATGTCACCTCTGGATGCTATCAGAGCAGATTAATTAAAGTGTCAACAAATTTCTTCCTAAACAGCTGATACGCATCACCTAAATATATCACTCGGTAAAAAAATCTTTGCCAATAGGTGCCGTCTCAGTTGGCATCTATAGCTATCCCAGCAGCAAATGCACAGCACTTACTTTGGCATTCACTGCTAAAAATATGTGCCTGCCTTTTTTCCCAAGTTGTCTTGGGGATCGCTGTTAGTGTAAAGGCTAATGACATCTAGCAGGTTGGGTGTGTTCGCCTCTAGATATCAGTGTGTGTGGAGGGGTAAAAGGTGTTCACCCTTTATTTGCTGAGTGGATACGAACCTCTGCAGACACCTAGGCTGAGAAGGGAGGGTGCGACCTCACCCCTGACATAGGAGTTGGCACCTGTCACACACATTGACACTCACACATGCAGTACAAACACACAAAGACATGCATGTGTAAATGTACAAAGGCAACATTCAAAACACACACACAAACAGACACACACGTAACACATCCTCTCAAACACTGTCTGCCACCTCCAGCTCTCCTGTTGGCAGCAGGCTGGTGAGCACAGTGGGCACTGCCAGATAAGAGGATATAGACAGGCTATGTTTCAAGGTAAGGTGTGTAACAACAGAGGAAATCAGGGAGCTGATTAAAGTCTCATAAGGTAAATAAAACATTAGGACATCCATTATGAGATACCACTGTAATTAGTGCATGTCTGTACAGGAATGCACAGTAAAAATAGCTGCAAAGCATTACTGTAAAGAGAAGTGCACAATGGAGGAAGGTCTGAGTTCAGTCACAGAGAGGGATCCAAAATAGCAAAAATGTGGGAAAAAAAAGGAAAATTAACTATCATCTATCAAACCTCTGTAAGTTGCAGTCATCCAAAGTAAACACTGTGGAGAATCTAGAATTTTACAAATCATTCATCAGGGTCAGAGAAGTTAGTACGGGTCCAAGGTTTGCACAATTTAATTTGACTTTAGCGGTAAAAAGAGCAAATCTAGACAGCGAGGACTTGCCCAGAATTACACATTTAATGATTTCTTGCGCTGTGGACACATCTTAATGCATTTAATAATATGTTTCACAATTTTGCTCATTGCTGTTAGTGCTTCCTTTTCCTTTCAGTTGTATCATCAGTCTCATTTAGCTGAGGAAAAGTAGCACAGACTGAGAAGTGAAAAGTGAAAAAGATAGATGAGCCAAAACTCAATTCAGTCTCTGTAGCTCTCTCTTGATGGTCCAAAATAAGCACTTGACCAAAGCTAACATCATAGACTAGGGCGATATTTATGGTGCAGATAAAATATTTATATAGTGACTCATAAAGTCTAGTTCTGGAAAACAGCTGTATGGGTATTAGACACTAAAATTTTGGCAATTAAAATACTGCTGTTGCAGGATATGCTATTATAACTATTTTTTAAAAAAAGGGCTTAACTCAACATCTAAACTATACTGTCTATTATTATTATACTATTTTTGTACATTTGTACCTGTATGTTTTTAGCATGAACAGTGTAAATAATAATTACAAACAATTTTTCCCAACACATCATTTGTGTTTCTTTAAGTCATTTTTATTTAAGTAAGTGATTTGATGTCACCTGAGCAGATAATAGAGAATAAGCAATACTGTGCACTGGAGGCAGTGGATAAAGCACATTACAAAGACTATATGAGGACATGTTACACCTAAGATTATTGGCATAATGTTGGGGGAAAATTATCAAACAAATTAAAAAAAAAAGTTCATTCACAGATGTAAATGCCAAACTCCCTTAAATCCTTTCTCAGCCTGGACTGAAACTGAAAGAGCATTAAAAAGCACTGACAAAAAGAATGTGAGAACTAAGAAAGATATCTTTTCTTCCCTAGTTCTCTAATACTGAACAGCATCCCTGCTTTAAAATTTGATCTTTAGTGAATAATGGATCGTGGCACTATCAAATACAGAGAGGTAGATCAACCTTGGTATCCCAGACTAAACATTGGCCTAGATGCAGGAGTCAGTTATGTCTATTCTGGTCTATTGTTTCATGATTTTGAATGAGCAGCTAATTAGAGATAAATAAAACATGGCAAGCTATCTGTGGCTGTAGAGCTCGTGTTTGGTGTCGAATGGTAGATCAAAGACACAGTAAGGTCCAGATTGAAGTAAATAATGGATTAAACTTTAAAAGCATTGCTTCTAGTGGTCATAGATATCCTGCTACATGTCTAGCCTTTGTTAATGCTTGTTAGCATGTCAAAGTTACATGTACCCTGTTCAGACTGTTTAAAAAAAGAAGTTTGCTGACACTGACTTGATCATGATTATAGTAAGGCCCATTACTTCCAGTTAGGTGAAACTGAATGCAATGCAATTATGTGACACTTTGTTTGTGCACTACTCTCTGTGGTTTCAAAATCCAAAAACCAAAGTAAACAAAGATACAAAAAGAAATATCTTGATTAGGGTGTGCAAAAAACTCGATGGCATGATATCGGTGCCATATGACAGCTCTGGGAGTGACTGATATGCCATGTGAGCCAGGCCTCATCATCCAACAGCAATGACCTCAGTAGTGCTATAATGGCTAAATGGAAGAAAATCACTGCAGGCAAATTCTAACAGTGGGTGCCATTAACGTTTGGCCATGTAGCCTATTTAAAGTTAGACACTATAAAAGCTGGCATAGATAACATGAATATTGCCACTGTTATTAACATTATTTTAAATAGCTCAAGATAGGAAAAAAAAGATCATTTAGACTGGGTTAATATAGCAAATTGCTTTTGGATGGAAGCTTTAGATTTTCAAAAGATCTAAAATGTATTTACATTATTTATGCCTTTTAAATTGGCATGCATTGAGTGCTTGCATTAAAGTCTTCTTTAAAGGATGTCAGTGTATAATATCACCAGTTATCTGTAGCACTGATTCATAGACAGGCCTCATTTTGCCCTCTACTTTCAGATGCAGCACAAAATGAGACAAAATACCACCAAGATCCAGAGGGGCGTTATGGAAATAGAGCAAGAATCAGGTCGTGTTTGATATTATGCACAATATGTACAGAGGGACGGTGACAAAAAAGAGAGCATTAATGCAACCATTAAGACACTTTTCCCTAGTCTTATTCATTAAACATACAACGTTCTGACACTCTCAGTGCTTCCTCCCCTTGAGATGAAATTCTAATGTGATATTAAGAAAACTAGGGCGATAGCAGCTTATTACCATGAAGCTGAAGGAGGCAGGCTGCCATGTCCTCTGTATGTAAACATGAACAGAGGAGAAAACATTAAGTTGGACTTTGTCACAGCAAGTGCTGAGAGTACAGCTCTCAGGAGTGCAGCAGTGTTTTGGATCAGTATTGACACAGCTTGCAAGTGTGTACAAACGGGGGTTGTAATTGCAGCTTTAGTCTTGAGTGAGAATCAACTCTCAAGAAGGCCTCATGGTACATTAAGCAAAGAGAGTGAGGCAAGGGCATCCATCTGGTTAACATGTATAATGTCAGCTCTAGAAATAAAAACTGCACATAGACTATTTTTGTTTTTATACACCTGAAACTATTCAACTAGCATTTAGTCTAGCAGGATAAAAGATTTTTCAAAAAATTCTCATTTAGGGCTAATTTAAAATTTTGTGTCTAATTATGCATTAAAATTCCAAAGACATTTGCATAACTACTTTTACCTCAAAACACATCTACAAGTAACATGTCTATCACCTAGCCTGTGTCTCAACTCTTAAAAAAGTCGAATAGGATAAAAAGAAATACAGTTTTGCATTATAGGGTCACACAACTTTCAATATATCCACTTTATCAAGCTCTTATAGGGCAAGCACTTAATTCACCAAACATCTATTATCATTGTGATATTTATTGAAGTACAGCTAATCATTATCCTAATTTAAGCGATGGTCAAATGTTTAGAAGAACTCCACAAAATTGTTAGGTGTGGTGACACTACCGAACACCAGATGTATTTGTCAGTGTTAGAACGGTTTCCTCTGAGATGATGAGAAAAAAGATCAGTAGAAATGGAAGAGAAACGCTGTTATATGTGTTACACGGACTGTGGATGAAATAATTCTAACCTCAACAAACTCTCTGATTGCATAAAATGTTACCAACTAACTGGCCTTTTAACTCATTGGTTTGACAACACTTTGTTCTGATGAACTTACTGTATCTGCAGATCATCGGTGTAAATCTAATAGAGCTGAGAATATAAAGAATATGAAAAACAGCTCTAGAGGACAGAAAATGTCAGTATCTGAGCCCAGCTAATTACTTTTGTCTGTCCCTGAAGAAGGACTCCATATGTGATTTTGTGTCATCCAAGCTGACGCTGCTCCTGACTTGTGATGGATGCTTTCCTGAAATCCAGACTTTCTCTTCCAACGACGGTGTCTGTGTCTTCCCCTCTTTCCTGTTTTACCAATCTCCTGTTGTGCTCCCTGGTAAAGACTGTAGTTTCAAAGCCACGAAGGCTTACAACAATATGTTTAACAGCAGTTAAACACGTCATATACATGGTTGATATCAAATTATCAAACATTAAAGCCTGTGGTGTGCAGCACTAGTTTGTCTCAGCACTGTAGCCCAATCTCACCCTTCCATGCTTCGACAAAACACTGACCCAGATACAGAGATAAGAGCCAGACATCACCTTCTCTCCTTGTCTTTCTGCCCACCATCTGCATTTTGAAGGGTTAAGGTAAGGACGTGGAATCAGTGACCATCTCCAAGTGTGATAGTGACAGCCAAATGTCAGCCTGCTCTGCTGCAAACTCTTCTTCCACTTCTTAATTTATTACGTTTAGATTAAATCCACTGAAATTCAATATTTTAATTGAATGTTTAGAGCCTGGGTGTTCAGTGATAAATTTCCATTGGCGCCCTGTGCTTCACTCTCATGTTTCTCGCACTAATTACATTTGCATAAATGATGTTCGTCATTATTACCGCAGGTTGGTTAGGCACTAGAGGGGTGAAAAAAGGAGCTGTGCAGTGTGAAGGGGCAAGGACGCACTGAAAGGAAACTGGCATCGATGACAGTTTTTTCTTGTGATGACCCACAAAAGTGCTTAGGATACAAGTCTCTTCTGTGCCATGAGAATTAGAGTGGTAGGTTTCCAAGAAGTGAGCACTGGCATTATCAAGTGTCAGCCCTTGAACAACCAAACAATATGGTGAAACTGTGTTCCTCGGACAAAGCTGAACCTGCTGAGGCAAACTGTCTCTCTGTGACCTATTGTTTAAGATCAATGAAAAATAAATTTATCTAAATTTGATGTCAGGAAAATCTAATGTAAAGGCAGTTCAGTTTATTATGTGTTGACCTTTACTAGCTGTTCATTAATCATAGCAAAAGACTGGGTGGCTTGAGAGACGCTACACACTGTTTCTCAAAGAGTTAATGCTGCAAAATCTGAAGCAGCATTAACCTGTGCCTTTTTAACTCCGATATGAAAAGCTTGATTGCATGCCAAATTAGCAGGAAATACCACACATCTCTGCAACTCTACAAAGACTTTTAGACTCTTTTAGCTTATTAATTTAGTGTTACAGTCTGCAATTTTACTGTGTGTTTTAACCTCATCTATTAATCCTGCAGGAAGCAGTTCCAGTGGGGAATGAGTGTGGGGGGAATACACAGACAGACAAAGCTGCACTGTTGGAAAAAAGCTTGGCATCACTAAAGCATTGGAAAAGAGTGGCTCAGTATTTTTTGGCAAAGTCCAATACAGTACTAAAGTGAGAGTTGTGAACTTACATTCATCAAGTGGGCAGAAACATGTGTTACTGTACTCACGTTACATTTTTCAGTAATTTAGTAATGTAACCAATTACTAAATTCAATCATTACATTGCAGTCACAATTATGTCTTTACATACGTTACATAGTTCCTTCAGTTATTGGCACGTGAAGAACCATAACGAGTAATGTGTAATACATCACTTTTCTTGAGTAACGATCCCAACACTGTATCTTATCAGTGCTCGCAAAATTTCAAAATCCCTGGTAGCCCTTCGGGCAGGCACGCTTCAGTTTTTGGTAGCCCAAAATAAATTTAAGTAGCCCGAATAAAAAAGAGAAGGATTTTTTGATTTATGTTTTTTTCCTTTACAATATTATACATTAAAGTATAATACTGTGAAGGAAACAAAACATCAAATTACAATCATCAACTCAAATACTTGGTTCTAATTGAACAAAAATTTCTATGACCTTGTCAGAACTGTGTAGAACATGAATCAGTCTGTGTCAGATCCTGAATCTGAAATTTCCACTGAAGTTACAGGCAAGAGGTAAGTGGAACCAAGATCTAGGCCATTTGCTTTTTGAAGTTTGCAAAGACTGCTAAATTTTGCCAGTGGTAGTTCACTCTTTGCAACATATTACGCTGTTCTAAACAGATTTTTCAAGACTTCTTGTTGTGCTTGGTTTATTTTTAGTATGTTTTGTGCAATTGGTGTTTGTCCTGGGAAAGATACTGCAGATTGAGCAATAATGCACTTCTTGCATTTCTCATGCATTCTGATGGGGTCTTTCTTAAAAAGACTGGTCCCAGTAACAAAGGCGCTTGCCAACTCAGAAATCAAGGGAAACTCACGACACACTCGTCAGAACATTGTTATTTAGCTTGTCATATTCCAGCCACAGAAATTCTTTTGTCCATGAAACCAAAACAGCTACTCTTTTTTTGCCTCATAGTCTGATTTGTCATAACCATTTTGTGGTAGGCTTTTCTTTGCTGTCCCTTCTTCACCCTGACCTGTCTTATTTGGCTCTGCAGAACTAAAATACCTGCGTAAATCCATCTGTTTTTACACAGATGGATTTCACACACATAACGGTCAGCGATTCTCTGCGCAATCAACCACTATCACATGTTTAAACTTGCTGCGGGAGAGTTCACTTGTCACATTTGAATAGTAAGCTAATGAGTGATAAGACGATGTCAGAGGAATTGGTGCGCAATTAATCTGTCACTCACCAATCAGTACAGCGGCTCTCTATACACAGTTCACGCGATTGCAAAGTGAAAGTGAAAGCAAAAAACAAATGCAAATTCAAACGCGATTTCAATATGTCACATATTGACAGTGGCTCATCGATGCCAATGACAAAATTACCCTTTGCGACATTTGCAAAGGAATGCAGAAGCACTGACACATATTTTTCCTTCCTATGATAGCCCAATGGGCAGGACTGAGTTAGATTTTGGTAGACCGACTGGAAAAATCGTTAGCCCCGGGACGTCGGGCTAGCAATTTTACGAGCCCTGCTTATACACTCTTCTGGTAAATGAGTTTAGATTGAACCACTTGTGGGGGACCTCACAATACATGCATTTTAAGTACATGCAAACAGTATTAAACAGATACGAACATTGCATAGAGAGCAGCAGGAAGTCGCTCAAGCCACAGTAAGCTATACTGATGCTAGGTTTCAGTGTCTGTGCTACTTAGTGCTATCCAAATCGGACTGCCCGGACAGAGAAACAGTATTGGTGGAACGGAGGAAAGGTTTTCTCCCCATTTCCTTTTCTTCTTTTTGACAGTCGCCCTTCCAGTGGGACCATTTGTGATCAGGCTATATTGAACAGTACTGTAGATAGATCAACTATGACCAAATACATCTCTCGGGTTCTGTGTGATTTACTGGATAAGTGGGATCTTGAGGACGTAACCTTCAGATGCCGTTCATATGTTCTAGATAGTTATGAGGACTATCACTTTTTCTTTCATCTTCTATTTGTCCAGTTTCCTCAGTTTTTTAAAAGACACACTGCACACTTGTTGGGCACGTTGTCAACTAACAGGGAATCACTTTGCTTGGTGCAAAAACACTATTCTATGCTTCTCAGTGGGTCATCTTTGGGACTCCACATTCATACATTTAACTAAAGAACAGATGGAAACAAATTATGTGTTTTTGCGACACGCTGCTACCAACAATACTTTGTTGCTAGCAGCCTGCCCATGGTAAATGGACTGGTTCTTTATATAGAACGTTTCTACTTTATCTGAGCAGTCAAAGCACTTTACACAACTTGCCTCATTCAGTCATTAACATAAGCACTTTTTTCTAGGCTCTTCCTATGTAAGTTCTTGCTATCATACATTCATACACATTCATACTCCGATGGATCCATCAGAGAGCATCTTGGGGTTAATATCTTGCCCAAGGATATTTGGCATGCAGACTGGAGCGGACAGGAATCGAACCACCAACCTTCCGATTGGTAGGTGATCTACCACTCAGTGTTTAGTGGCTTAACCAAAAAAACAAACAAATCAAAGCATTCGTCTGAAAATGGTCATGGACTGGACTAATGATGGAAAAAGCAGCCAATGTTGAAAGAAAATCTTTGGAAGACCTTTAGAAAGCCTGGAGAATTGTTGCTCACAGCCACTTTAAAAAGATAAAGTCTTACTTGGGAAACAAAATAGAAAGAAATCAGGGGTTCACGCCTTCAACACAGTAGTTTATATCAACATCGGCAGACAGTCATAAGGATGATGTACCACAGCATCCACACATTATTACAAACTGGGCTCCTGTCAGATTTGCAACTCATTACAGAGGGTAAGACAGTCCCTGGTAACAGTAACAACACTTGTGGTAATGTGTACACTGTGCTTCAGAGCTCATAAGTGGGTGTCAACCACTGATGCAGGCAGGGTGGGGAACGATATACTCCTGAGGAGAAAAGTGGGGTCAGAAGAGATGAGCAGAGACAGGAATCAGGGCCTGCTCCCAGAAATTTGCAACAAGCAAGATGTGACTAGAAACATGAGATCATCTCTTGTGCAACGTTGGCAATTTCAATGCATTTTAGAAGACTGACATTAAAGTTGGGTTTTTTTTTAGTTGTTATGTGGATGCTTTTGAAAAATACCAAGTGACACAACAGTTTTGTAAGCTACAATCTGTATGAGATACAATCTTAATTTTTTCCCCCAAAACACACTTAAAAAAGAAAAAAAAAAGAATGTAAATAATGGACTAGAGGTCTGAGTTTTAAAAGGGGAGATTTTTCAGAATGACATCAGCATAGACTGTTGTTTGTATAACGTCCACTGCCTCTTGATTAAAAGCCTGTTCATATTTTCACCCAGAGGATTTCTTAAGAGAAGTAGCTTGGCTTTAGCCTTGGCAACCAGCTCCTATTAAGAAGTGCCTTGTAAGAGGTTTTCTTCTCTTTGCTGCGGAAATAACTGCTGTAATGTCTCTCCTTCTTCACCACTTTGGAATGCCTCCCCCCAGCCCCTCTCAGTTTCTTTTTCTGTCTTCCTTTTTGCTCTCATGCTGAGAAAAGTAAGTGAGAGAAATGATTAAATCATATTTTGTGGAGGTGGGGTCTGGTCAAGACAGACGGGGGTTCTTAAAACAACACAAGATACATTGTCAAAAAGCCATTTTGGTGCTTAGGTTACAGCCACTGACGGGCCGTTACACAGCACCCCATGGTGTGGGGCTGGTGGTTAAAATATGAGTGAAGCTGAGAAGACCCTCTCATAGTGATTGAGTAGGATTCCCCACTGTTTGAGGCAAGCTGGAGGTTAGGGCCCAGAAAGATTCACTACCCAGTGCTCTGCTGGACAGGATAAACCTGTCACCTTGATTGCCCCATTAACAATGGCAGTGCTGCGTTATGCACCGGGATTAAACTCACTATCTTCCATTAAACAATGCTAATTTAACTCTTGACAGAACAAATGTGCAGACAAATTTAGGTCAGCTTTGTTTTAACTGACTTCAAACAGATTTCCAGATGGAGAACTTCACTTCTTTTTTTTTCTTTTTTTAACAGAAGCAAGGTGCTTTTATACACCAACAACAGCAGGGAAACTGATAGCATAATTTGTCCGCTTAGGGAAGCTCCTGTCGCAACTTTAACTTTTGTTGGAATTAAAGCCCATAGAGGGTGGGGGATGCCCAGGGGACCCTGGCGTTGTCTGAAAAGTTAAGAGTAGGGTTACTAGAAAACCCCATCCCTAGAGTAAAACCCCCACTGTGACTATTTTCCACCCCAGGGATGGTCCAATGTAGGCCCTACAGGTAAGGATTGAAGAGAGTGCTTCATGACAGAGAGACAGTAAGTGGTGCCATTATCAAAAGGGCAATCCAGCAGGATATCAGGGGTTAAGTGTCCTGGAGAAAGGTCCTATTATTCCACTTCTATCTAAACTGCCTTCCCAACGCAAAAGAGATCCTCAGCTCCTTTCTGTCTATATATAGAACACTACAATATACTGTCTCACAGTCCAAATACCACTGTATATACCACACACAGCATCTACACTCCTTGTCCAAATCTCTGAAATGCTGCTTTGACATGACTCCATAATCTTAATGGATTGTTTTTTGTTGTTTTTTTGCCTGGTTTTTGTTCTTTTTCATCATTGCCAACTTCAAAGCAGTGACTTGTGACAGACGGTTACATTGAGGGGCTGTCACTGGTAGACTTCAAAAGCTACCATATAATGCCACATTGTCATAACTGCCTACCTGGGCCTCCTGTTATGATGTGAAGATGATATGCCCCCACTGACCTCAAAGTGCCCTATCAAAACAGGCATTCCTTTTGTGTTTTCCGGTCTTTTGATACAGATTGAGTTTTTTTAATGAGTTGGAAATATCTGCAGTGTAGCACTTTAGCAATCGTTATATGTGTTTAAAGCCAGTAAAGAGTTTTTCCATTCTTTCCATCAGATTTATGTACATAAGCCAATTTAAATGTGTTAAAAATTTATAATGCTACATATATCTTATACTGTGTGTGCGCAAGCGTACAGTTCTCCTTTCTAATAAGACTTATTTTACACTGCCTGCCTATAATTGGATTTTGCAGGTCACTGAGATTCACCAGGAAGTCACTTAGACCGCGATGAAGATGCACATGTGGACTTTTCTCACAATTATTCCTTCCGTATTTGTCATCATTTCTGCTTTTCCCTCACCCTCTTTCTCTCTGTCCTTCCGCCTCAACACAACTTTGCCCTGTCACGGCATATTAAAAGTGGTTTACATGTGCATGTCCAATGCGATGAATATGGATGTGACCTCTTTCTTTGGCGCCTGGCCGCCCGCCTGCCCTCTCCCTGGCAGCCCCCCTAGGCACAAGACACCACTTCTCAATGAGCACAGCATGCATAGGAGACAGAGTTTTACCCCCTCTGAAAACACACATGCACACACACACACACACACACACACACAGCAAGGAATTACACTCATAATCACATGCACAAATATATATACATACATGCATGCACACATGCACGCACACTCGACTCTCTCATGCTCTCGTTTCTTCTCTGCTGCTTCTCTTCACTGACCTTTCACAATGTGTTTTACATAAAAATAAAAGAAGAAGGGGGCGGTAAAGGCCTGAAGACTGAAATGGAGAAGGATGCTGATTTCAATTCAGATGTGTGACACCTCTAATGAAACAATGGCCTTGTCTTTATATGTCTTTATATGTGAGAGTTAAGCACTTTTATGCATGTAGATAGGTGCATTTCTCCCCTTATCTTGAGTTGGTATCTGTGAATAACTTGCTCTCTTATAAATTAAATAAAAAGATGTGTTTGACAATAGTGTTGCAATTTTAAGATGAACTGTTTAAATACAAAGCGAAAATAAAGGCAAATGTACATTTTAGAAGATAAAACTTAGTGATAACATTACATTATGTATTGTGTACCATATAAAAGCTGATGCTAAACAGTATATTTTTTACTGACTGTTTAATATTTTCTATTCTTTGCACTAGTCTACACCCACTATATGATTTTAAGTATTATCGACATTAAGCTAACATACTTTTTTACAACAAAGCAATTATCATAATTCTGCTTTTATGTTACTTTGCAACAGTTGAAAATAGAGATCTGTGCACAGGCGATAACATTGGCGGTAACATTAAAAAGTTACCTCATTTTCCTACTAGAGAAAAGTCTTTAAAAAAGTCTTGAACAAGATTTTTTTTTTTTGCTTTAATTATTAAATCCTTGATGGGGTCACTTGAATGTTGTTTAATGGTGTTCAGTTATCTTGTTAAGACTAATTAAACAATAGCGAAGTTGATGCTGGATTTGCCAATTAGCACAAAAGAGACAAGCTCAGGCTAATAGTCTCAAGCTCCTCTGTGGCACGTAAGATGAGATGCTGACACACAGTGGCGTACCCTTTGTGTTGAAGGAAAAGGAGGGTTAAACAGTTGTGAGGTGATCAGAGACCAGAGACGATGGAGTGTTTATATTTATAGCAGTATGTATGTTAGTGTAGGTTTGCTTCTTTGTGGGCAAGAACCTATTCTCTTAATTCTTTAAGAGTTTACTTCACATGAAATGTATATGTCTCTGCAAAATCAAGCAAACTAGTTCTTCTTTTTGACAAACAAAATAGGAAATTTGACTTTCCCAGTGTCTATGAAATTTGGAAGGGAACATTTCAGCAAATAAAAAAAAAAAGGATAAACATCTGATTCCACGCTAGCTTCACGCCAGTCTGGCTTATTTACAGGTTTAATCTGTTACTCTAAACTTAAACATGCACTATTTTAAGGCGCCCACCTCAGACTCATCCTAAGTGTTCTCTTTAAGTCTTTTGGCCCAATTCATTTCACATTTTAGTAATGGGTTTTAAACTGGTGATGTTAAAAAGAAACAAACCAACGGCATTCTAATAATTCACTAGTTAACAATTGCTTTCCAGTAGTACAGTCAAGTTTTGTCAATGGTACTTTCCCAGATGAATTATCCTTGTTTCTTAAACCCAAAAAGCTGAATGAGTAGGATGTGGAGGGGAGGGAAATTACACATCGTAGCTATTAATGTCCTTGAACTCTGGTCTTTCCCAAGCATGATTAACAATATGCCTTTTGTGTGGATTCGTGACACGGCAGGGACAGAGTGAGGACTCTCTGAGTGCTGTGGCACCACTAGACCAACACAGTGGCATTGGCAGGCGTCTGGGGTTGAGTCATGAGTCAAGCATGCCTTGCCAAACTATGAATGTGTGTATACATAAGAGAAGGGATGTGCTACTGTATGATTACTCATGTGATGGAAGTGTGGGGTAGGGGGTTATTTTGAGGCAAGATGTTGAAATAGACAAGGGCAAACGAGGCCTTCTTTACCATTTCTTTCTCTAATATAAACACTCTCTAAATATATGAATAGAAATCTGCATTTTTACATATAGTACTATATAGTTGGACTGATGGATGCATAGATAGGAGCATAGCCATCTCAATCATCTATCATTGGTCAGATGGTTTTCCTCCCTGGCATGGTTTCTAAGTTATGAACAGAGTTCAAAACTCAAATTCCTTTGGCTAGGACTTGTTTTCTTTCCCATTGATCACCAAGCAGCTGCTGACTGATTCTCAGCATAGCCTACATAGCCACAATGTTTTCTTAGCATTTCAGACATGCAGACAGACAGGGTGAGAAAAGAGAGGAAGGGAGAAATGGGAAGAAGAATGCAAAATGAAAAGGAAAAAGCAGAGAAATAGTGTGCAGGAGGAATATTATTTGTTTCTGTAGTTGGTTGAATTCAGAATTAAGCTAGATAGAGTTTTATGATTCGATACTTGATCCAGAGTTCACAACTTCAGAAATAGAATTGGAAATTATGGAAAGTGGCATCACACTCAACACTCAGAATCTTTAAATGTAAATTTTCACATTACTCAGTGCTGAGCTTTGATTGTGTCTCTCTTTGGCGCAGTTTTACATTCAGTTTGTTGCTAGTCCATGTTGTAAGCTTTCACATTCGGTCTCAGTACTAAACAGCCCATAGAAGCACAGTACATAAAAACGATACTCTTTAAGAACATGGAAGTCTTCCAAACTAAAAATTCTCTTGAAAACTGTTATTTTCAAACTCCAGCTAGTTAACTCCACTTTCTGGTTAACAAGCTGGGAGCTTAATTTAAATAACTTTGTTGATAATGAGACTCCTAAAATCTTAAAATTAGTTTGGTGAGCACTGTTAGCTTCTGTGCAAATCAGCTGTCAGTGAGGAAGCGGTGGATAGGGATGAGAATCGAGAACTGGTTCTTGTAAAAAACATGGCACGGATATGGATATTTATTTCTATCACATAAAACAACAAGATAAATGGTAAAGTGGAAAATTGCATTCAGGAGAGAAACAACTGCATTATGCTGCTGAACAACTTTGGTTCTTTGCAAGCATCTGCCAAGACAGCATGCTAACGCTAAGCTAGCCAAGATGAACCCAAAATGAAAGCTGAGTGAATGCTGACACCACTAGGCAGACCCTGAACTTCAACAGGTAACAAGCAGACGAGCAGTCAGGCTGCAGTCTCTACTTTTACCTGTTCACATTTCTAAAACAGAATCACTGTGGCGACCTTAGCGAGATGTGTCCTCATTAGGGATTTGTATTGTTTGGAGGGGTTGTAGCCTTAGGTTTATATTGTTAAATTGTGATTATGAGACAGTTTGTTTAAGCTGTTTCACAGAGTAACATAAAAGTAATGTAACGAGTAGTTACAGTACTAGTAGAAATGTAACTAGTATAACGAACAACTTTTTCCCTGGAATAATTAAATGACATACTGCATTATTTTTTAAGAGAAGTGGTTTGTGTGATCTGTGTAATAATGACCTTTTTGAGTAACAACTCCAACACTGACCACAACAAAGAGGTGAAAAACCTTAACAAACATGCACAAACATTTGAACCACGGTATGCAATTTATTAGCATAAATGTCATTTCTTTATTGGTGCTTAGCAATGGTGGTCACTCTCAAAACGGAGCCAACGAGAACCCAATGACAATAGACAAGAAAATGGATAAGGAATTGAATCAATAAATGATATCAATAATGGAATTGGTATTTCTAAATTCGTATCAAGTCCCAACCCTAGTGATGGATAGTTTTTCTTTAGCAAGATGAAATAATATGAACTTAAAATCAATAACATGTAAGGTGGTGGTAGTTAAGATAAACTGTTCTTTAACAAGGGCAATATAGAAAGGTAATCTTTAGTTATGCATAACCACTAAAGCCCCAAACAGGGGACCTAAATAAAGCATTAAATCTTTGTACTGAAAGGGCTAAAATGTAGATTTGATGGACATTAAAATGAATTATATATAAAATAATTTTAAAATTTCCAGTTTTTTTTTTATCTATTCAGCCCACATTCCCTCAGCACCAGAGCACCATCCTCCTTTCTCCATCTCTCCAACCCCTTTTTAATAAACGAGCACTGGTGGTAATTACCCAGTCTGAGACGACACCATTACTCA
The DNA here is from genome assembly GCF_964374335.1 of Astatotilapia calliptera. Lineage (NCBI taxonomy): Eukaryota > Metazoa > Chordata > Actinopteri > Cichliformes > Cichlidae > Astatotilapia > Astatotilapia calliptera. Next base: position 25,229,257 of record NC_137434.1, on the reverse strand, counting down.
TTCAGATGTCCAATAAGGCTGCAGAACCTGCAACATACACACATGCAGACACAAGCACATACACACACAGGATGGAGGCTTGGGTTTAGTCTGTACATGCAGATCCATATCATTGATCTCTCTTCCCACCCTCTCCTCTCCTTCCCATGCTCCATTTTTCATATTCAGTGAGTGACTTGTAGATTTGTCTGCTCAATACAGATATGTCTCAATTAAGAAAAGGCCAGGGTATGTATTGACATACATATGTACTGGTCAAGTAGCCTTGAGGAAAACAGTTCAAGTACTAAGTAGTTCAAGAATGAAGTTTTAATGCAGAAGGCAGATTTCTACATATGCTGAATTCCTTACACTTGAATGCTTTGCAAGTTCATGCAATAGTCATACTAGAAAAAACTGTCTGTGTGCAATGAACTGCTCTTGAAATAGTTGCTTCAAAGACGGGACCAAGTCTGCGACCACTTGCTGTGATTTGCCATCTTCAAAGCAACTTTGCTTTGCTGTGCAAATCTGTTATATCTAAACTCAGTGATTTACGTTAACTACTTACATTCAGAGTCCCAACATAGATTTAAAAGAGAAATTCAGAAATTCATCCACAAATAGTGACATAGTTGTTGCAGGATGGTGATTTACTGTAGAACAGCAACCTTGCTTTTATATAGGAATATAGCCAGAATACAACCAGTTGGCAACCAGCTGAATCAAATCACCTATTGCAAAAAGACACACTGCAGACTGACTCAGGATGTCAACACGTCACAATCAATCAGTCAGCGTTAATAAATTAGATGACAATTGTTTTCAAACCACCAATCTCTCTGAGACTGATTGTTTGCAGACAGGTCGACTCACACCAAGATGACCTGCGTAATCGCCTTGCTATTAGTGGTTGACCAGATTTAAGGGTTTTACCGAATGCAAAAAAACAAAAACAAAAAGAAAAGTCAATGCAATCACTTGGAAGCCACCAATGTTTTTGATGGCTACCAAGGAACAAGGAGGGTGATAACCTGATCTTTTACTCTAGTGTGACTAGGCCAATGAATTACAGTTGTGCTCCAACTCTAAATGACTTCTAATCAAAGTGACTGATGCATTGCTTTATCAGCATCAACAACTATGATAGAAACACATGTGCTCAAAACTTATGGATCCAAGCTAAACTGAAGTTGAGGATTTGTGGCTATAACCAAACAAAATTTTAATACTATTTCTACTTTACTTTCTATTTGCGCTTGAGGGAACAGTCTAAGATTGGCAATCTGACAAGCACCCAGTGGTAAAGAGTTCAAGGGTTAAGGCCACAACTTCCAGACAAAAATACACTAATGCCAAATCTGAAATTTGAGGGGGTTCACAACTAAAAGCTCACAGGTTCTAAGGAGCTGATGAGATGTGGTTTCTTGAGTCTAAAATCAAACTCCCTACAGGACCTGAGGGAAAATAAAGCAGCCTGGGAAAAGAGAAAGTGGACTAGGGACTGTGTATTTAATGGAAGTATACACTTCCCAGTGAGAATGAATGCTGTTCTGTGTGTGTGTGTGTGTGTGTGTGTGTGTGTGTGTGTGTGTGTGTGTGTGTGTGTGTGTGTGTGTGTGTGTGTGTGTGTGTGTGTGTGTGTGTGTGTGAGAGTGAGAGAGAGAGAAAGAAAGAAAGTGTACAGATATGTTTTAAAGATTTTTTTTGTCTTTGTTTCTAAATGCATTGCCATATTTGTTCCCTGTAACACAAGGATCATTTCCTTTATGTAGTTCAAACATTTGGTCAAAACATCGCAAATCCCTGCATCTTAAATGGCTGTGATTTTTTGTGTCTTACTTAGAGACAGAAGTAAGTATTTGATTAAAAGGAACAAAGAAATGCCGTCTCAAACCCTCAAGGAAAACGTAAAGGAACCAACGGTTGAGTAAAATCTTGGAATGTGTCGTCTTTTATGAGGGGGAATGAAAGACTAAAAGCATGCATATACATATACTGGGCAATTGTACATCTCACTGCTGTACATCATAAATCTCCAAGACTGTAAAAGCAAAGGATGAAAGACCCATTTGGCTTATTTTGACTGATCTGCAGACGAGTAGTCTTAGTGGAGTTTTTTTTTTTTTTTGCCTGTGGAGAGACACTCCTGGGTGAAGCCGGGGAATTCACTGTCATTTCTGTGTTAATATTAATTGTCCATAAAAAGTGTGCTACTCTCAGGAGAATGGTGGTGTAGCTAAACACTTCATAGACACTGGTATGATATCACTGGTGAAGCAGTGTATGGAGTCTATGGTTATAGCTTTCACAGTAAAATATGTGTTATGTCTTTCACTTAGACTATGTAGGTTATGTACATAACTTTTCCATATCCATATCATAAATGGATTGAATGGATTTTTGGCACAGACACATCTGTGCAAAATCAAACTTCATAATACTGTGCACTTCAACATTTTTCTATTGTACTACTATGATTAAAGGCCCTTCATGGAACACTGTAAACGAGGACCATCAAGCCCCCTCAATGATCAGTGGACCATAATGCTTTAGATAAATACCTGACTGCAACCACTAGAAACTAAGTGATTTTTAGTTCTCTATACTACAGATTATGTTGCTCAAAAAGCATAGTGAATAGGTAAGAGTAACTGCAAATGGCATGTATTTACTAAGATGTTAATGAAACAGTGGAATAATGGTTTCACAGCACTGGTCAGTTTATTTTCTTGGCTTTACCTAACTGAAACATCTGGGCAGATGAAGAGAAATTAAAATCATACAAAAAAACAATTTGAGATTAGAATTTACCTTAAACACATACAGCAAATGTATGGAAAATATCATTTTTAAAAACATTTTTAATTATCCTCTTACATCTTAATAGTATCCAACATAGTTTTACTATAAAAACTTCCTGTTAATATACCTGAGTAAGAAACTGATCTCCCTTCCAGATGTCTAAACAACACTGAAAATAGACTGAAAAGTTTAAAGTAGAATTCTCAGGTTGTTACAAAAAACATCTAGAAAAAGAAATCCCTTTGGTTGGAAAGTGAAAACATTTTCCTCATCAACAAACTCCTCAGGTAGACAGCAGATTCTTATGAACTGAATTAAAATGTATTAAATAAAAATCAAAAACATTAAAATAAGAATTCCATGCGACGTGTAAAGAAACAACAAGTTTTTAGAAAATATTTCTTGTCATTTCTGAAAATATAAACAATAAAATATTATGTTGATTTGTACCACTCTTCACACATTTTCATGTTACCCTGCTTATTTTTTAAACCTCTCTTTCCAATGTACACCTTATTCTTTCTTTCACTCACTTTTACAGGCTTCAGGAATGCGGGGTCTCCTTAGTGATTTATAAACATACACATAATAAATAAATGGGCGGCTGTAGTTTAAGCAGTGATGAAGGATTCTCTCTCTGAGACACAGTGCTGGCCCATGTGTGATTTAAAGGGCTGACATTTATGGCTTGCAGGCCTATTATTCAGAGTGACTGTCTGTGTACAGACCAATGCTTTACAGCGGCCACGCAGCGGTGAGCTCAAAACGAAGCTAGTATCTGACACAGGAAAGTGAGAATACTTAGAGTAACGTGACGTTAAGGTGGTGAATGCTTGGCAAGATTATCTGGTCAAAGCTTTACTTAATCTTACGAATATCTAATCTAATGCCATCAGACATAGGTTAATCTATCAGATTTCACACCATTTTATGTTTTCGACTTGCTTGAATATTACCAAATATGCCCAGCATGTTCTGCCATAGAGAGAGATTAGAATAGCTGAGAATATGGAGAACTGTATAGCAGTACACATTCAACAGTTCAACACCAGATGGTTATTTAATCATGAACTGGAAGCCTTGTTGCGCCGCTTTGGAGTACTGTTTTACGATGTGCATCAGTTGTAAATGCTCTGTATTTGACTGGATTAAAATAGCCCAAATTATCCCTAGAGTTAACTGTGCTATTTTGTTTTCACATAACCCATAACGTGTCAGCCTGCCACCAACGTGCAGTGGATTGCAAATCGACGACTCAAAGGCCGATATCGCTATCTGTCCGGGATAATAGATGACAATAATGGAAAACTGTCCCTAAGCACTCGTTTGGAGTCTTCCTGCTCATTTACTGATACCCTTCATATTTAATTTCCCTCCTATAGCCAGGAAAACAGACACTTTAAGCCCATCTAGAGGGAGCGCATTTACAATAAAAGGCCAGCTGAATCCTCAGCTCACATTTCCTTCTAACTGTGGCAGGACATAAACCTTCAAGCCAGACCTCATTTTCTCGGCGCCATCTCCCGGACACTGCTAAAAAAAAAAAAAGGAAAAAAAAAAAATCAATAAAGCTGCACACAGTACTCTTAAGTTTAGAAGCCATTGTGAAAATGTCTTTGTCGAAAGAATATGGGAAATATTTTTCTTCTTCTGAGCTTGGTTTTCTGTGCCACTGTGATTTCCCTCTAATAGTTCCAATAGTAAGTGTAGCATGTGACTTGTTGCTAAATTAGCATCTTGCTGTGTACCCTGCTAATCTAACACGTCTATGACAATAGCAGTATGTTGTTGTGCATTATGGTCACTGTAACTCGATTCCTCCAGCTAAGCAAGAAGAAATAATTCAATCCCGTTGCAAAGATAAAGATCCCTGGAGCAGGGTGGAGAGATCTGCTCTGCCTGTATCAAGTTATACTCTGGAGATTAGCACGTAGCATGTAGCATTTAGCTGGTAGCAACAGTGAACACTGTGATTCACGCAGTCAATAAAACAGGGGAGGCTCACTGCATCACCTTCTTCACATTCATTAAGCTGTTACAGCATAACACAAGTGAAGATTGCCTTCCAGGCTATAACAGCTAAGTGCATGTGTGATGAAATCTGACAGATTTATATTATTTGAATATTTCAAAGAACAACAACAACAAAAAAGCCCCCAAGGATAAAAAAAAACAAAAAAAAAAAACAATTGGCTGATAGAAAAAGTAGTAAAGCTGAAGGTCCCTAGCATCATTTTTTTTAATAACTACCAATAATTTTACATTTTGGGTAGCACTTTATAATAATGTCACTTTATTAGGCATCAGGCAGGTATTATTAAGGTATTAGCGAGTGCTTAATTCATCATTTATATATCATTACCGCTCCTTGATATGTCATTTATATATACAGATATATTTATCCATCTGTTACTATAACACCATGTACGTGTAAGTGCGTATAGCTATCACTACCACTACATCACTGCTAGTAATAATCATAATCATAGCCATAATAATATATTTGTATTTATAAATGGCATACAAAGGAGGAATAATCCTATATTAATAATGAATTACTTATACATTAATAATTGTTAATAGTGTGACATTATTATAAAGTGCTTCCAAATTTTGCAACAGTCTATTACTAACTTTTAAATACCAGCTACATTATCATGAGCGGATAAATAAAAAATGCTTTTTGAGGAAAATTGCTTGAATCAACCTTTCTAGTGTTTTATCACATATGAATAATATAATTTTGCAGCTACGGACATACATTTTGAAAATAACCTCGCACTCAATGTCTGGTATGTGTGTCTCTGTGTGTGTCTGTGTGCAAGTGAGAGACTGAGTATGTGCGTTTTTGTGTGTGTGCACATTTTCTCCCAACAGACTGCCTTCAATCTCTTGCACTCTCAGCATCTATTGCCTTCTGCTGTACATCACTCTGACAGGAGGGACTTGAGCAGAGGCTCCGGGTGGAAGAGGTCTTCTGGATTGCCTTATATGATGGACAGGAATAGTCTGGAATCCCCAAACGGAAGTAACCTCATGCTGACCTCATCTAGCCATGACTTCCTTGACCCCTCAACTTATAACCCGTGACCTTTGTTGACTGATTCCACAATACATAAACAGAAGTGGGTCAAATATTCTTGCTGTATTTATCTTCAGGTTGGCCGGATCTAATTTTTCATGTTAAGCTGCTAAGTTGCTAACCTTAGGTATCACATACAATCAAATTACTTGATTCTACACTAGATATTTTACTTTATACCAGATCTATACTTGAGCCAGCAGGAAATCTTTATTTTTATTTATTTACTTTTTTGAAACTTTTTCTGAGAAGGCGCCTAGCTTTAGGCACTAACTTTTGACATTTATCAAAAATAAGTGTGAACTCTTTCATAAGCATATCCACAGAATAATGTGGCTTTACTTTTGAGAAAATACAGGAAAACTCTTTGAGCCCATAAAGGGTTAAAAAGCAATATGTATGCTGCCTAACCAAAGCCACTTCTCCCCAGAGCTGCGCAACAGTGATATTCTTCTCCCCCAAAATAAACGACGATGCAGCCAGAAGTGCCACATAAATTAAAGTGGCAGGTTGATTGATGACTAAGAGAACAGCAGAAGAGGTTTTTGCATTACTTTTTTGCAGAACAAGGGGATATGCATATACACAAACATACATACATAATTTGCACATGTATATACATGGAGATGACACAAAAACAATTATTTATAAACACACACAAATAAATCCAAAGACACCAACCATGTGTAACCAGATAAATCCAAAACCCTTTGCAGCATCCTAAAATGTACCCCCGAGAGCTGCTGAGAAAGAAAATTACAAAGCAATAGATGTGTTTGCATGCTAGCATACATGTCTGCGTGTGTATTGTACCCCATCCCCACATCCTCTAAATGAGCTCCATGCAATATTAAAGGATGCAAAATTAGTCTGTGAGTGTGAATGTGCTTGGAGCACCATTGCTGACTGACCTTCCAAGGGCACCATGGGAAATAAGTGGATGGGGCATGCAATTGAAACACATATCACTGGATATCCATCACGTGCTCCACAACATAGTTTTCATAGTAGACCGTAAGCTATCCACATGGTGCTGCCATACAACCAGAGGGGATGTTGGCTATATTGAATATGTTTAATGGCAATCATTTACATTCAACAATCTCATCAAACTTTGGGTTTGGGTTTGTATTTTACAATAAATGGCCATTCTTTCAGTGTGTTGAACTAATAATCTACACAGGGATTTGGAATTAGGCACTAATTAGCAATTCAATAAGCACTGATGACCACACTGTGACACATTTCTGAAGTATAAAGTCAGCAAATATCTGCTGGGCATACACAAGCATCTTGAGTCAGCATTTGTTCTGATCAGCCATGCTTCCATAATTGTTTCCCTCTCTAAATTAGCAGCTACAGGAATACTTTCTTGTATAAAATTCCAGATATTCTTGGAATGGCAGTTATGAATTCCAAAGAAAATCCTCGCAGGAAGAATGTGACCGAATACTGCAAGAGATATTCAAGTTCTTGAGGGTGAGTCCAGGTCAGCTCAGAAGTGTTTATCACCAAAATACTTGGTTAAATGTTCATAAAACCAGACAGAACAGAAAAGAAAGCTGTTCATATAGTTTATATCATTGATTTTCAGAGGACATTCCAGATAATTAAACATTTAAGTTATTATCTGTTATTAATGTAACAACACAAAATTTGAAATTTACAGTAAAGATTTTCCTTTTAAGTCTCAAGGTATGCAAAGCTATTTATAGGGAATTATCTTCATGAGCTGTCTAATGTAAGTCAGGTATTGAGTCCTGTTTTACTAGAGCTTTTAGAGCTATTGAAGTGGCTCGCTGGCTGGATCTGTGTGAATATCATGGTTGAAGAAGGCAGAAGGAATCAGCAGTGAAAGAGTAAGGAAGGAGCGGAGGGTAGATTTCTTTTAAAGCCCCATTCCCACAGATGAGCAGCATCAATCTGTACTTTGCCACTGAGATAAGGCCTGGCTGCTGCTATCAGCAGACTTTGGTATTGGAGGGGTTGATATAAAGCAAACACAAATTCAGTCACCTTCTTCACCAGATAAATGACATCAACACCCCTAAAAGCCAGCTGGGGGTGTGTTCTGTTCGGTCATCCACAAAACCCAGCTTTAAGGTGGGCTCCAAGTATTGTGCAGGTGAGGTTGCTGGGTGCCTGGATGCTGTCTTCACAGGAGTGTTTTAATTGCACTTTGTCTGTTCTTTTCAACCAGGATTATTTTGCACTGCATTATTTTGCCCTTGATAAAATAGCTCCTGGAACCACTGAAGCACACAAACATCTCTACCACAAAAGGGTAGCGATTGATGGAAAAACATGAAGTGAATGTATGAAACAAGAAAAACACAGATGCTCATCCACGCGGATCATTCACACATACTCACCTACACAGGAACATTAGAGCAACAGTCAAATGAACATCAAACACAGAGGGAGGGAAGTGCTGTCATGTTTTTGTAACATTTGATCGTGTTTTAGTGCCATCTTCCCGCACCAGGTGTCTTCAGTGGGAAACATACAATGACTCACGTGCCACACATGATTTAAAATACCTGTGTGTGCATTCAGCAAATTTAAAAAGAAAAGAAAAGAAAAAAAAAAGGGAAGAGCACGTTTGGTGTGTAGTGATGATGGAAAGGTGTTAGGTGTGGTGAGATGGAGGGAACCAACACATGCAGCAAAACAGAAAATGTTTTGAATTATACATTCCTGCCACCCGTGATAAATTGAGAGAAGGTTTCATCATAAATCACAAGAATACTGTGCTGCCTATCAAGAGAATTGCGTGGTGGGCAGCAGCCTGAGATTTAGGAGTGTTGTTGCTCCCGTCTGCAGTCACACCTTTACCACCTACTCACATGTTATTTTCAACATATACTAGCCTGCAACTTAAACTCTTTATTCTTATCTTTGTTTTCCGTGGTGCTCTTTTCTAAACACAGCGGTTTACATACATATCCTTGAAAATATTATTTTAATAATTTGTCATCTCTGAGAAAAATTTGCTGATGTGTCAGACAGAATGGTAGATAAATTTTAAACATGAGCATGAACCGTTTTCTTATATTTCTGTGTGAGTATGTGCGTGTCTGATTCACCAAATGCCAACTTAAATACCGTATTTTCACGACCATAAGGCGCACTTAAAAGTCTTAGATTTTCTTCAAAAAGTGCGGCGCGCCCTATAGCGCGGTGCGCCCTATGTGTTGTAAGGAGGACGTAGTAGAGAACACCATGAGAACGTTAAAGGGTGAAGTGTGGGCGTTGATCGTATATACCGGGACAATCGCACATACCTGTATAAAAGAACAGGTATGTGCATTATGCAGGACATCGTTGTTTTAACAACCCTGAAAATGGCAAAGAGACACGCTTACGAAGCACAGTTTAAACTGAAGGCCATCAGCTACGCGGAGGAACATGGAAATCGAGCAGCGGCGAGAGAATTTAAGATTAACGAATCGATGGTTCGCAAATGGAGGAAGCTGGAAAACAAGCTCCGGCAGGTCAAGAAAACGCAGCTGAGTTTCCGCGGACATAAGGCGAGGTGGCTCGAGTTGGAGGAAAGACTCGAGCGGTGGATCATCGAGCAAAGCGCGAGCGGGAGAAGCGTTTCGACGGTCACCATTCGGCTAAAAGCAGTTTCACTTTCACTTTTTAGTAAACGGTGCCATTTTTCCATCCGGACCAGGACTACGGTAGCGCAGCAACTTCCAGCGGATTATAAGGAAAAGCTGGCCATCTTCCGCTCCTACTGCAGCAAACACATCGGCGACAAAAACATCCAGCCCAGCCACATCACAAACATGGACGAGGTCCCGCTCACTTTTGACATCCCGGTGAGTCACACTGTGGAGAAGAAGGGGACCAGCACGGTAGCGATACGCACAACGGGGTATGAAAAGTCTTCTTTTACTGTTGTGCTTGGCTGCCATGCTAATGGACAGAAACTGCCGCCTATGGTGATTTTTTTAAGCGAAAGACTTTGCCTAAAGAGAAGTTTCCAGCAGTAATCATCATTAAGGCAAATGAAAAGGGCTGGATGGATGAGGAAATGATGAAAGACTGGCTGAGGGAGGTGTATGTAAGGAGACCAGGTGGTTTTTTCCACGCATCACCATCGCTGTTGATCTGTGACTATGCGTGCCCATCTCACAGCCGATGTGAAAAAACTTGTGAAGCAAATGAACTGTGAGCTTGCTGTCATTCCGGGAGGCCTGACAAAGGAACTCCAACCGCTGGACATCGGTGTGAACCGCCCGTTCAAAGTAAGGCTGCGAGCGGCCTGGGAGCGATGGATGACCGGTGGAGACCACAGTTTCACTAAGAGTGGAAGGCAGCGCCGGGCGAGTTACGCCACAATTTGCCAATGGATTGTAGATGCTTGGGCTAACATGTCTGCTGGCACTGTTGTTCGAGCTTTCGCAAAAGCCGGCATCATTTCCGAGGAGCCGCACGGCACGGAAAGTGACTCTGACGGTGAAGACAGTGAACCTGGCATGTTTGATGGAGATTTAGCGCAGCTGTTCAATTCGGACACAGAGGATGAGGACTTCGATGGGTTTGATTGATGATAAAAATGTGAGTACCAAACTTTGTTTTGCTCCTGCTTTATTTTTAAATAGGCACACTTGTATGCTTGTGTGTTGTTGATGATGACGATTACCGGCAATAGAAATGTGAGTAAGGTACCGAATTCAGGTTTGCTCCCGCTTTATTTTTAAATACGCATACGGTACTTGTATGCGCCCTATGGTCCAGTGCGCCTTATGTGTGTGTTAAATACAGTAAGGGCACACATAACTGAGACTGCGCCTTTTAGCACAGTGCGCCTTATGGTCGTGAAAATACGGTACTATTTCATGTTGTTATAACTGTCCACACAACAAGTTCTATATCAGCTCTAAGTTTGGTACAAATGTAATAATAGCATTTATATAAAACATTACCTAAGAAACCATATTTGAGCGTACGCCACAGAATCGTGTTCAAATTCAAATACAGTCATATCCTTTTCACATCTGTGTTACATACTTGTGGGGTTTTTTGCCATACTGGATCAATTCTGGACAGTTTTTCATGTCTAGAAGCTGTTTTGTAGACCAGACACACCTTTCCAAATAAAAAAAGTAAAGCTAACAGACAAGTGACCATAAACATCAGGAGAGGAAGACCACATCAGTCATGACAGCTAAACAAACAGCAGCAGGTTAAATTAACAGCACATGGGCAAAAACGGGGATTACTAATGTGATGTAATATGTGTGTGTTGCCCACATGTAAAATCAGGTGAATACTGGGCTAAAATGAGCATTTCAGGCTGTTTAAGACTCTCTGTGTGCTCTCTGCAACTGTCGTGGGAAAGATTGGAATATAAAATCAAAGAAAATATCTCTGTCAAGGTGTGGCGTTAAATATTTAAATGATTAACATCTTACGTAGTTTAGTGCATATGTGCATGTTGACCAGGTTAACAAAATGTTTTGAAACAAAAAAAATTAACGATATAAATACAGAATTACAATGTTCCGACCATTATGACCACACAAAACGTACATACTGAAGTTTTGCACACTGTTGAACTCTTCTGCAATTAATAAGCAACACAAAATAGTTTGTGATCTGTGTCTCAACAGCCATTTAAAGTAAAACACAGTGACACACATTGTGCATGAGCCCTGTAGAGGTCGAGAATCTCTGGTTCCCAGAACTCAGTGGTCTACCCTCCACGTCTGTAGTCAATAAATAAATCACCAATGAAGTCAGACTTCTGTATTTACACAGTGATTAAAACTCACGAGCCAGAGCGCATAAAACGAACCTAAACAAAACAAATGAGTAAAAAGTCGTCCCCACACACACACACCTACACACATATATGTTCTTATATGCTACACATGACAAACGCTGATCTAATTTTAGAAAACACACATGCACAGGCATTTAGAGCAAGCCACAGAGTATAAACACTCACAGAAAGAAACTAATCAAATAGGACCCTTTAAAAACTACAAATTTCCTTTTTCGTCACAGTTATAGTGAAGAAAACATCGGGTTTGTTACAACTTTAACATCTAAATATAAAATATCTGCGTTCTAAGATAAAACAGCTATTAGACTACTAGACTACAGATCACTGGTAAATATGCAATTACATAGAGTATAAACTTAAACATAACCAAAGATCATTTCTTAAAGTATTTTTGATACATTTAAGTTATATCCAATAAGTTATATCTTAGACTTGTACTGTATAAGCTAATTAGATCTATCAATAAAAACATAATGGGCTGGTAAAATGGTCCACAACGTTCAAGCAGAGTGGAGAGTGCCACCTGCTCAGACTAACCTGGTGAGAAATTTTGGCTAGAAGATGGGAATATGGTATAGACATTCAAGTAAACATCCCTAGGTAAAGAACTGACTGCAAGACACGGTACACCTCAAAAACCATGCAAACCCACATCCCCTTGACCCAATCTCTGCTCAAAGCTTCTTCAAAGAGCCCCATCTCACTAACTATCAGACAGAAAATCAAATATTTTGTTTTGAGCTTCACTAATATCAGCATTTTTACTCCACCCCTAATGGCATTTTTATTGATCGGCTTCTTAATGGCGGGCCCATATATTTGACGGCACTCATTTAAAGTAGAAGTGAGTAATAGCTGTCTGAGGGAAGGCCGTAAAGCTGTGTGAGAGTGTGTGTGTGTGTGTGTGTGTCTGTGTTTTATCGCATTCTGTCATTGGGGTATGGAAGAAAGGGAAAAGAAGAAAGAGAAAGCGACGAAGGAGGAGAGGGGGGAGAAAGAGTTTTCAATTTACTGAGCACAAGAGAGCATGAGGAAAATGGAGAGGAAGTGCAACCAAGGTAGAGTAAGAAAAAGGGACAATTTAGAGAAGAGGGTGAAGGATAAGCAGTAAAAACTCATTTTCCATACCAAACAGAATTCATTCTAAAGCATTTCTGCAAACGCAACCCGTTTCACCTACACACACTCATACATCACCTCCCTCCTTTCGCAAACAAACCTCAAACCCCCTTTTCTCTCTCCTCCTTCATCTCTCGCTCTCTCTCCTCTCCATCCCTCTATCCCTCTCAGGTCATCAGCGAGCGAAGCCACAACAAAGGGGGGCCGTTGCCGCGGTGACCTTGGCTGTGACATCATGTGGCGGCAGAAAGAAATGAAGCCATTAGGCCGAGGCAGCACTTGCCCATAAATCAGACTGTTTCCAATAAGCTGCCTTAATGGTCATCCATCACGCCGCCAGCCAGCGCCCTCCACACCCAACAGCCTGGGGAACGGCCACAGGGACGTGGAGAGGAGGAGGGGTTTGAAATCTGGGAGAGTTGGAAGGAAAGAGTAAAAAGACGAGTAGAAGGGATGTGGGAAATACAGTAAGATGAAGAACCAAGAGGAGATAAGGGAGTACAGTTTGTGGGAGTATGTTTTGCTGCTCTCTTGTTCAGGTCACTGCAAAAGACGAAAATTCTGATCTCAATCAGGCCTACCTGGTTAAGTAATCATTATAATTAAAAATAACAGTGACAATAAAAGGGGAACGATAAGGGGCTTAATAAAAGACTCATATCAGTCAAAATAAGGTCATGGCGATTTTAAAGGGGACGGAACATGGAGGAAGAGGAAACAAGTAGAGAGTGTTAAAACATAAAATTATAGGTGAAGGGAAATTAGGAGACGAGATATGGAGCGGAGGGTGATTTGGCGAAGGGCTAAAAATGGGACAGATAGGGGGACAAACAACTCAAGTCAATTGAAGACAATAGGAAGAGAGGCTTAAAGAAAGGCAGCGGTGGAAAAAAAACGGAACACAAGGCTCGAGAGAACTGCCACAATGATACACAATGAGATGTAAGGGGAAAGAAAAAGATTCAATTACATGAGAGAGCAAGAATCTGTAGATGATGGCAGAAGTAAGAAACTGATTTAAAAAAAAAAAAGATTATCGATAGAAGAAATAAAAGAAAAAAAAATTATAATATTTCACACCATTAGGCTAGGTGTAGCACATTAACTCTTGCTATTAACGCCTGATAACCACATTATCAGCTAATTGCGTTGTCAATAACAATAGATATTCTGTAGTTTCAACACCACCACCCGAGTGAGACTATTAACAAGATCTGCATAATCTGTGGGAGGTTGTGGTAAGTTGTGGTTAGGCAAAAACTACTTTGGCAATGAACGCTGAACCTGGACCATCCACATGCTGTGGTATCTTATTACTGAAGTGCTGCATTATCCTTTCAGCATCATAGTGGCCTGAAATGTAGGATTTTTGCAGTGATCGATACAAAACTGTTCAATCAAGAAAATTCCTTTAATTCTCAGAATCACAGATCTTTTTTGATCCAGAGGGGTCATTTGTTAGTAGTTTAATTAAATCAATCATACTTATAATTTATGTCATGCATGTTGTGCCCTACTCTTATGGAACCACTTTTCCTCTGTCTCAGTGCAAATGTGTCCACTACCTAAATGACCAGTAACATTCTTTTCAGTAATAAGCAACATTTAGACATTTTTTTCCCACTTTTCTTGTTGATGTGTTTCTGTCTAATTTGATTTAATTTTGTTTTTTATAATCATCTCTTTCCTCTGGGTGCAGTCTAATTTAATTAAATGTATTTATTCCAACTCAGCTGACAGAATTTTGTAAACTGAACGATTTGAAAAGTTAGAAAATATTAATTTGACAATTAGATGGGAAACTTTAGATGTCGGACAAACTCACATAGTGAGCAGAAGTATATCACATGAAAACATGCTTGTGCTGTGGAAACGTCAATGTGTGCCAAACCTCAAACCCCTGGTAGCTAACCATAGCTGCAGGAATTACTTCACACACTCCCAGGACTCATGTCATCAGGAACCTGGTGTAACTAGCCCATTTTTTACCTTATACCACACCAGCCTCTTGCTGAAAGGTTCAATCTAAGCTACGATGCCTGGAGCCTGCAATTGTGGTACATCAACCTTTACTTTCTCTCATTGGTCTGTTGTTTGGTTTTCCTTTCTTATTGTCTGTATCCTTACTCAACGTTTCATGATCTTGCCTTTTTTTTCACCCCTAAATGTTCTGAGTGTCTTGTATTCTCTCTTCATATTTTATTTATTTCCCTTCTCTCTCCACTTTTTTCTTTTCACTCTCTGCTTGTGTATGTGTGTATGTGTTGACCATAGTGCCCATTTTGGCCAAAATCAACTCACTGAGAAGTCACTTTACAACCCGTGCTCTTACGAGCCCTGTAAATGTAAGCTGAAAAATGATGTGTGTGGCGTGACTCGCCTCTTAGGTTTCCCCAAGTACAGCGGCCAAATTGTTTTCGCTAGGCACTACGAGAAGCATTATCCATCACTTTGAATGAGCTCTGTAATTGGGATTATAAGAGCAAAAGTGCAAAAATTGACTTTGAGAGTGATAGCATTACAAGTGGGCCTTTCAGATGAAATCACAGGCCAAGTGTGTACAGTATACTAGTGTTTTGGCTCATGTTTGGTTAACCCTACTTAACTCTGGGTGAATGTATGCCCACTTTAAGCACTACTACTTTCTGCAGGTGTAGTGTTGAAAATATATTAATTAAAGCAATATTTTTATAAATGTGCATTAATGACATGATGACAGAATGAAAGAAATAGAAAACCTTTCACTTAGTGACAACGGATCCACCTGCAATGATATCACGTTTTATAGAAAACATAAAGAGAATCTCACAAATCGTTTGGAAACCATCCAAAAGATTCAAATTACAAGAAAGGAGAACAGTGTGCATGCAATCATAATTACAGCACAAAATTACAGAACAAAGTACTCAATGTCCACCTGAACTTAGTCTATCTGAATACGTGTTTCCACTCTCGGTGTAATTCTTTGTGTACATGTACGCTGCTTCAGTCTGCCTGACTTTGCCATAGACATGTATTTATTGTGAGTGCTGTGTGGTAGAGTGTGTATACAGAGCAAGGAGGCAGATAAACACCAGCCCAGCAGGTGCTATTTTATTCATGGTGGGTAATCCCTGCTCTGCAGCTCCTTAATCTGCTGCCTTAAAGTGTTTGCCCTCTGCAGTTCACAATTTCTCTGACTTTTACTTTATTGCTCAGGCTATGTACTTGAAGTCCAGTTTTGATTTCTACTCTCCAGTCTAACAAATATCTGATGGCTTGTAGCTGAAATGTATTTCTGCTTGTAGGCAGAATGTCATGGAACAAAATCTTTATGACTGATGAAAGTCAGTTCCTTCTTATGAGACTTATATTAAAACACTCAGAATATACCCATTGCTCTCATTTGGTCATTCTGTGGTGGTATATGCCATTGGTAACTGTACTGCATGTTTAAAATGATATATACATAGACTAATACACATTATTTCAAAGTTCTTCAAGGGAGAAAGTAAAAAAAAAAAAAAAAAAAAAATCACAGAAATTGTTTCATTAAAAATATGCATTCTGGTCTAAATAATGAATCGAGATCTGCACTTTCATTGCAAAAATCACCAAGCTACTATTTGAGATCAAGAACTTATTTTTAGAGGTTGATTTCTTGATTGGGTATTCTGATTAACTATTAAATTATATGATCCACCATTTTGAAAAATTAAAGCTTCAATTTGAAGATGTACATGATAAAAATGCATTAGATCTTCAAACTAGCTCAAGAGACACTGATGCCAGTGAATGTCAGTTCTATCCAGCGTGTTCTGTCAACAAGACCGGCTTGCAGAACTTGGAGTGAAACTCATCCAATCCTAGGGCACAGCCATCAACGACTGTATTGATTAACCCAGTAACCTTCGTTCTGCTGATGGGCAAGTTGTCCTCCTGTTACCCTTGCAAACTCCTGCAAACACAAACTGTTGCTTCAGCTACTGCCAAAGCAGTTACTGGGACTGTTTCCAAAGTCTCTGAACTTAACCACATTAGATTTCAGCTTGATGGCTCTTTTTACTTCTGGTGTCCACCATCTGGTTCAGGGGTTCCCAGATAGGTGCAATAAACTTAGGCCTGAAGCTGTGCGTGCTCAGCATTGGAACTATGCCCCAAGGTGTATCTGGGCTCAATTGAGTCTTTTTTTTTTTTTTTTTTTTACATCCTTATGCTGGAACGTGGTGTTTAAACAAAGTGTAAGTAGATCGCAAGTCCAAGAACATTATATGTTGAAATCCCTAGTAGGAAAATGCAGTCATCAGATGGGGGACCTTCCAGCACCAGTCCTGTGGAAGGCTGGGAACTTAGGTATGATAATGGCAGAGGCTGTTCTCCACTCTAAAGACACAACCTTCTCCTCTCCTCCTCTATAGACCTCCTCTCCAGGAGTATATCCACCCACAGCTTACAACCTCTGATGCGGACAACTTCAGCGTGGATTAAAGTCCAGCCCCTACACAGCAGATTTGTTTGAGACCCATCCTGTACATTCAGGGAAGCTTGACTATACCTCCTTTAAATCTCTAAGATTTAAAGTAGGTTTCCTCACAACTGAGGATTCATGTTCTCCTAGGGCCAGTTCAGGCACCCTGGGACCGGACCGCCAAAGCCTCTGAGACCTAATCCACAAAGCTCTGAATCTGCAGGTGATGGGTTGACCCATGTGGCTTGTTTGCTGCCCATGAAGTAGCGCCTGGCCACAGGCATTTCCCAGCAAGGCTCTCCTGCAAGCCTTGCTTCAGGGCGGGGCCCTGGGAATACTGTTTCAGGTGAGGCTGGTGGCTGTCTAGATGTTTTCTTCAGAGTGCTTTGAATTGCACTCGCTCTGGCCCCTTAAGCCAGTATTTTTTAGGACTCCACCAGGGGCTCATTACCCCAAATGACATAGCTCCTGGGATCACTCAGGAGCTATGTAAGCCATGTAACCCTCCACCATGATAATGTGCCAATTTACATCTTTGATCAAGTCAGTTTATAAAAATGCTACTTGTCAGTCCACCAATTGATTATTTAACTAACCTTTTCACATAAAATGAATTGTGTGAAAATGTTAGCAAATGATTCAGGGAACCCAAACATTTCCTATTCTTAGCTGCTTTTATACTGACACAAATACACACATTTATATTATTTATATTGCCTCCTCGGCGAACACCTTAGAAAAAACAAGTAGTCTTGTCTTATTTGCCCCCACTCTCCCAAATATACTTTATACTACTTTCTAGGCACTTGAATTCAGTTATTATCGCTAATTCACTCTTTGTTCCTCTCTCTTACACACACCCACATATATATACACACACACAGCAGACCTCTGTGGCCTTTCTCAGCTGGTACCAAGCCCCATATGCTCTAACTCCTGTTGTTATTGTTGTTGTTCAGCTCCCTGGCTCATTTGACGTGTGGACCCATGACAGTGTCCAGGACCCCTTCCAAGTCTTGCCTGGTACCACTTTGTGTGTGTTTGTGCATGTGAATGTGTAAGAGAGAGAGAGATAGGTGAGTAGTATAGTTTGTGACTGGTCTCATGCTGTCTATCTATTTCAAGGTGTCTTGTGTCTACGTATTATCAAGATGTGTGTGGCTATGTGTATTTGGAAGCAAAGTACAGAATATGCCACATGGGGCAAGTATCAGTGGTAAATGCAGGCCTAGTAATTTTTTTTTTCATGTATATGAAAAAAAGAATTAACTATGGTTAGCTACCAGGGGTTTGAGGTTTTGGCACACACTGACATTTCCACAGCACATTTAATCAAAAGTTTAAAACAATCATTATTTTCAGGTCTGATACTTCACATTTGACACTCGTGAATTTGAATGATTGTGAATATGATACAATACACTTAGTGGGCTGTTTTCCACGACCTTTTTTTTTAGTTTTTGTATGTTTCTTTCATACACGGAGAGAGATATAAACAGACTGTAGAGTGTCAACACAATGTGATCTTATAAATGACAATTTAGAGCAGAAACTCTGTCATTTTCTTTACTTGATATATTATTATTTGTTATACTTTGTAATTTCTATTGTCCTATTGGCCAGGTATCCGTTTGTACATACACATATATATATTATTATTATCTACATCTCTATTTACATGAGGCAATATGTTCATAAAAACACAAGGACGTGGATCTGTGCTTTGCGGCGTGACTTTTAGTCATCTTAGCCATCTGTCCACTAAGATTGCTGCCCACATTGCTTTTCTACAGTCTGATGAGCTACAAGGACATTATCTCCACTTAGCTCTCGCCGCTTGGCAATTGCAAGAACCATAACAACAAGTCC
Source organism: Astatotilapia calliptera (assembly GCF_964374335.1). NCBI lineage: Eukaryota > Metazoa > Chordata > Actinopteri > Cichliformes > Cichlidae > Astatotilapia > Astatotilapia calliptera. Next base: position 25,210,156 of record NC_137434.1, on the reverse strand, counting down.
TTATGAAACCCACTTTAAGCCAGAGCTTTTTTTCTGCCTTTGGAACACGAGGCAACATTCCTATGGGTTTCTAGACCTTCCTTCTATTTTGGTTGTACCAAGACATCCTCCTCTAAAAGCCTTCGGTTTTCATTGCTGTAGAAATGTATTCAGAGAGACATTTATCAGTAAGCTGCGTGCCACTGGAGACTGCATTGGCGGCCATTTTACAGGTCTGGTCAGGGAACACAGGAAAGGGGAACTTCACTGCAAGAGAATGACATTTACATGTATATTTACATTTATTCACAGCTGTTGCAGAATGGAAGCAGCCCCAAGCGAGAGAGCGGGAAGACTAGAAAGGTCACAGCCTGGTGTATGCATTAAGCCTTTATTAGTTCTACGCATTACCATCGCCTACAATTCACAAATATTTTATCTTTTATATTTGGCATCTTCTAATGTAATCTTTCACATAATTGAATTATATTTATTTGTGTATATTATAAAGATAATGGCGGTAGCAAAGACAAGTAAGTTATTTGAGTGGAATTGCTTGGCGAGTCTCATTTTCTGAATTCTAAACTTAGTCATAGGCTGAGGAATTTGGTCATCTGCACAATGTTTTTCAAAGCAAACAATAAAGTGGTGCTTTGCCACAATAAGAGGAAAAGAGACATAACCAGTTCTGAAATCTAACTGTCTGGACAACTAAACCAAAACTATCATTTTTATGACCCAAGTAATTATTTCACTTAACTTTAATGTGTCATTTCATATAGGACATAAATAAAGAAATGATGGGATGAAGCAGCCTCAGATGGACAGAGAGGTTGGTTTTATTTTGTGGGTTGTTTTTTTAATCACTGAAGCTTCTGCTCTAAAGTGTCATTTCACTGAATTTTCTTAACATACAACAGTAACCAAAAAAAGGAAAAGAAAACAGATCACTAAGTAGAGTCAATGCAAAATGCCTGCTGTGTTTAAGTCTTAGATGTGATGCTCATTTTCCTCATTTAATGTGTTAGATTACATAATTACTTCTTTCCTACAAAGAACTGCAGCTGTGATAATTCCTTGTTAATTACATTAGCTAACACTTTTTTTTATTTAAATAATTCTCTCAAATAACATCTTATCTCCAGAGATGCACATGGCAATGATTCAATTACACAGAAAGATGAAAAAAAAAAGGATTTAGTATCTGCAAAAACCTTTTATACCATCAACGGTCAATAAAAGGTATATTTATTTGATATTATGCTGAACTTTTAATGTCAGTGTGCCTCCATTCTGCTTCTAACAATAGGCACTGTCAATACCTGAGCAGAAAACCTCCTGACAAAATGATAAATCACACCTTCCTACAGATTCATGCACATGAATACAATGCACAAACACACATCGTGTTTTTTTATCCACACATATGCATATGAAATACACCTCCAGGAGGTTCCCTTCAAAATTATCTTTGGCCAAGACGCTGGCCTTGGAAACCACATCCACCATCCTATACCCCCCAACCTCTAAACTCCCCTTCATGTCCCTCTCAGGAGCCAAAATGGCGTCCATAAATCAAGGGGCTAGATGTAATCTGCAGTGTCCAGAATGCAGGAGGCGAGGCTGCAAAGCATAATGCGACTGGTTCTCCGCTGTCATTCAGATGCAGGCGGCAGCACAGCGAGCCTTGCCTGCACCTGATAAGGGTGTGCTCAGAGTGAGCTATAAATCACAGATCGTGCCAAGGGTTCCTCCACTGATTTCACAGAAGCAGAGACAGAATGTGTGAGAGGCAAAGAAAAGAGAAGAATCAAGTACAAAGAGTATGGAGAAGGTGATTCCAAATAATCTTTGGTGATAGATGGCCAAGGATGAAGATGAAAATATGAGGAACAGTAGAGAGAGAGCACATTAGAAAGCAAAATGAGAAGAGAATGCCAAGAATGAGAAACTGGGTGGAAGGTAGAGAATACAAGGAAGAGAAGGGAGAGAAGGAGGGAGGGAGTGAATGATAGATCTGCAATTTACTCCCTATCTCATCTGGCAAGAAGTTTCTCCACACAAAAGGCCTGACCTTCAGGAAATAAACACCTTGCTCCCCCAGAGAGCTCTGCTGATGTCTGTGCTGCATGTCAATTTCATCACTAGGTCTCAGGACAACACTAAGATGAATACAATTTGGGGAAAACAAACTCTTCCATCTAAACTACTCTGTGAGAACTACAACTATTCCAATGCTTTAGAGAGCACATGTTAAACCCGTGGACTGTTTTGACAAGGTTTAGTGTAATATTTTCACCACCAAGTCCTCCAATTTAAATCCCACAATAATATTCTTGTTGACATGATTTACAAGCACCTTCTATTACAAACCACTACAAATCATTTTTAGAAATATAGGAGCACTTCTGACCTGAACTGATGAGAAGCAAACTGGAAACAAAAACGGTCTCCCAGTCAAAAATGACCTTTTTTGTCGTTTTAATTCAAACCAAGAAGTTAAAGAGAACATCCTGACAATGAACATGGACCAAAATACCAAATGGTCTAGTTTAAAATTCACCTTTTAATGAATAATTTATAAATCCACTTTCCCCACTTCAAATCCTGTAATGGCGGCAGAGACAAATCCTTCAGTGGAGTGTGATATTTCCTCTTCCATCTCTAAAAGTGATTTAGGTCTTTGTGTCTCATCCTAGTCAATCTACCCCATCGCTCCACCTCGAGTGGCAGCTCTCACTCACCCTAGCCGCTATTCAATCAACCCCTTATTCCTTATTCATATGCTAACCCCTATAGCAGAACCCCTTTGGCCAAGTGTACTGTGAGATAGATGTTAACATGTGTAATCCCCTATTAACTCACACAAGACAACGTATCCTCCGTGGACACCCTCTCTCCCCGTGGGATTTGCCCTGTGAGAGAGGAGGGGCTGATGGGTAATGGTTCAGAGAAGCTCCCCTCTGTTTCAAGGCATTCTCCCTCCTGCCTCCTTCCCCTACAACCATGGTGTATGAGCTGAGATCACCACCGTCGACGATTTAACTGATATGGACGAGCGTTGGCATTTATATGGCATTTATTCATATTGATCCAAGCCCTAAAGGAAGTGCTTTGATTTGTGAAAAATATAGTCAATTAAATGCTTCTAATTAAATTAAGCAGGTAATGTAGACATTACCTTAGTAGGACCTAAATATGATTCCTATTTGGTAAACCTATATATGGAAAAGTCTGTGAAATATCTTTATTACACATGGGTGAAATGCTAGCATTGAAAAACCCTGCAGCACAATATAGTTTTTATGGGACTGACAAGGTTGTTGATTTATAGCCCTGATCAACTAACTGTATCAATTTGCCAGTTTATTAGATGATGATTTAACAATAAAATAATTTAAAGACTGCTTTCTTTGAGCCACTGCTGTCACAAAATACACACAAGATTCAATTCTCAGGACTACGGTTGGTGTTCTGTCTAGGAGCTTTGCATTTTGTTTTAGGCCACAGACCAGCTTCTGTTTCATTAACTCTGTGTTTATAGGTTATAGTGCCAAAACTGACTGGCTAGGAAGAGAAACAGACAAAACTGACTGAAAGTCAGTTAGTTAGTTTGAATGGTCATCAATACATGCAGAGCAGGAAAGGAGAAAGGTACAAAAGCTAGTGTCTACAGCCATCTGTAACACACAGTGGGGGCTCTGTCACGGTGCTGCATGTTAGCCAGTGGTGTTGGAGATCTTTTGAAAATTAACAGACTTATGAACACAGAAAAGGGCCGTCATATTTTGATCCACTGTGCAATACCAGCTTGTTAAAAAAGTACAAATTCAGTTTTTGACTTATACCCTGCACTTCTATTTATGCATGCACATTTTGATAAATTACTGCACCTACTTGTCATTTTCTTAGAAAAATATAAAGACATGAGATAGCTCAAGAATTTTGTACAGTACCGTATCTCAAAGAAGACAAAGGTTTCTGTTTATAAGCATCTCAAGGGCAACACCCACCAGCAGTTTGTGATGTTTATAAAAAAAAACACCCACTGTTAGAACTGTCAGGATCAAGATGAGGATCACTGTTTCAAGATAACCCCCCGTCATATTATTCAGTACCAGCCCTCGTGAAACAGCCCAGTGTCCTACAAATTACAAACACATTTGACAATTACCCAACCTCACAATTTTCTCCTGAAAAATGAGTTACCATTCAGTCACAAACAGGCAGTTAACATTTGGGTTTCCATAAACTGTAATTAAAACTCTTCCCAAACCTTAACCATGTGTTTCAGCATTATAACCATGCCTTAACAATATGGATTTCCATTTATTAAAAATAAAAATACTTTATTTCTACCTGGATAAGAACATCCTATCTACACCTTGATCCTGACTTTTTCTTATGTTTGTGCTGTGGGCATATATGTTTTCTGGCAGGCAGCAAAATAATACATATACATTTTTATAATGACTATACTGTAAAGTTATTAGAAGCCTAATAAATAAAAGTAAAAAACAAACAGATAGCAATGATTTTTAAACATGAAAGACTACACGTCATCTACACTCAGGAAGAGTTAAGCATAAACAGGGGTGACATCATCTTTGTGGACTAAGTGGCTGTTTTAGGCTGGCCTGTATGTGCATGGGATGTGTATGCATGCCTCATTGAATTTCACATTATGTACTCTAATCTGTCCAGAGAACTACAAAGGAAACCTTAGACGGAAGACCTTGAAAAGTTTTGTGACTTTTTTGAAATGGTTTCAGAGTGCAGGCAGACACATTTCTGAGAGAAGGTGTTGATAACTTTGCTGCTTGGTGGTTGTTGTTGGTTGTTTTTTTTTTTTTTTCAGAGGAGCTGTATGGGCTAGCAATGAGAAGCATTTCATATCTGAGAAAATTTCCTTAAAAATGATGACTGTTTTACATTTCTGGATGTAGATATGAGAGTAATTTCCACAATAACAGAAAGAAATGCTAGAAAGTATTTAAAGCTCCAGAGGTTTTGTGGTGCAATGGTCTCTAAACACTCCCAAATCCATTTCAAGTGACATCAACAAAAAAATCTAAGGGTGTTACTCCTTCAAGCTGCCAGATTTCTTTCCTCTTTCCCATTATCCCTCCCTTATTCTCTCTGGAAATGTGAAATTAGCTGAAACATGAGGACAATTACAAGAAGGCCTAGCATAAAGGCTGGGGGACTGGGAAAATAAACTGATCACAGACCCCTGAACAAATCTGGTTTACTTTACAAAGCCTCCTCTGAACTCCTGCCAACGTTTCCCCCGTCTAGAAATGTTCTCCCAGAGCAGCTTCGTGTTTACACCTTGAAAATCGCTGCATGATCAAGAGGGAAGAGACTCCGATGCATTCCCTTCCTTTGTTCTGACAGAGGACGCTCGGCTGAGAATTGTACGTCAAAAGTAACATTAGAAATATCTAATTGGCTAAAAATATGTAAGTAATTCTTTTGAAGGTTTTTTTACCCCATTTTTTTTGGTTTTAGGGCTCTCGGCTATTAACATCAAATGTGTGGGAAAACACACCCAGTAAGCTATCGTCTATGGTGTCTCTTACTTAAGAATAGATCCTTTTTTTCAGCACCAAAGATCACCGAGGCATTATATAGCTTTTCTCATTACTGCGTTTTCCAAACAGAGTGCAAGGGGCAGTAATGCATGGCTGAATTACTCAGGGATAGTATTCAGGGATAATGGTTGTAGGGCTGATGTCTTATACTGCACAGCTGTAAGGGGGTCCTGTGAGAGACATCAGAGGACTGTCGTTCATGTAAACTGATTTTGTCAGAACAAAACTAAAGGACTTTATCTTCACTGAAAAAAAACAAACAAACCAAAAAGTTTTCATTGCAGGATTAAGCTTGTTTGGGAGACTTAGCTTCTAGTAACTGATCTTTAATGAATATGACTTTAGTGGCGACTAATCTAGTCCAAAGAAAATTGTTATCTCCGTGTGCAGTAATTTATATTCGATGCTACGGCTCTGTTCTGGGAACTCCCTGTTCTTCTACAGGCATACACAGAATGAATAAAGTGGGAACAACAGCAGGAACACATCAGTTCAGCGACTGATAAAGTTAGACACCAGAAAAGATGGATAAAAGGGAGTCTCAAAGTGGCTTTCAGGAGCTGTAAGCAACTTAAAGCAGCTTAAATAATTATTACTATATGAAATGCATAGTAGGGCATCAGCTGGCAAATGCAGCTGAGCTGGACTCCATGGCTAACTACGTCTCTATTTACCCAAAAGCTGGAACTGGACTTCTTTATTCCTAACTGAACCAGGTTAAGTTTTTGAAATATATAAGAGGTTAATGAATGTTCAAAAGGTAACACGATTGCTGATACTTTTTCACAATTTGCTGAATCCTTAGACAGCGGGGTTAAATATTTATTGGCGTAATTGCAAATGAAGCTTCAAGGTTCTCAAATGACATACATTTCCACACGTACACACAGAACTATTTAAATAGCCAAAGAGTCATAAAGTTTAGTGTGTGCATTTGTGCTCTCATGAGGACAAAACCAATACATTTCAAACAGTTGCCTCTCTCTTTATCTTCAAGCCAAAGTGTAACTTTTCTACACAAGTTTTCTCATAACATAATAGTCATGCATGCTATTAATCACATAAATTCTCTTGGGAAAGTTAAAATCCAAAAACAAATGCTTGCCCTGATGAATCTGCTTGCTAAGTGACAAAAATATCACCTGCAAACTAGTTTCTTGGCATATTTTATGACTAGATATAATTAGTTTTTCTTATTATTATTATTGTGTTATTGTTTAAGCTAACCTTTGTTAGCTCTTTGTTATGACTAGGAGACAAAAGGTACTTTGAGGTAGGTTAGCTGGGGTGGCAGCATATGGCTTTGGTCATGGTACAAAACCTACAGTGTCTGCCATATGTGAGCGCATTTTGTATGCTCAGCCCATACAGCCTTAGAGCTTAATGGCTATAACAATTATACATACCTCCTCTGATCTTGTATCACAGAAGACTTGGTTTCACTCCAGCATGATTCAATCAGCTGCAACATGTCTGCCGTCTCTGAAAAGATAAATTATGCCATTACTGTTCTGAACTGCAGCACTGTGCTCTTGAAAAACTGTAGAGCTACACTGAGCTTTAAAGGAAATGTCACTAATTACCCCGCTTTTGTTTAGGATAATATTGTTAAGTCATTCATCATTGCAAGGGGTTCTGCTCCAGCTGAAGAATTATGAATAGGCATGTCTTTTGCCTCCTGGCAATATAATTTATATACATGATATTTTGGCTCCTGTCATATTCCTTACACTGACGCTTTATTCAACAATCAGTAGTATAAAACACAACAATCCTGAAAAAAAAAAAAAGAAGAGCATATCAATATATCAGAAAATGTACTGTCGGCTGTTTAAACATGGAGCCAACTATTTCAACCTACTTTCAGCATAACATTTTCTTGGCAGACCTAAGATAACTATTCTTTTAAAATGGAGTTGCAAAATATAAATTCCAGACAACATCTGACAACAAAGGAAAGTCAGTTTGACAGGGGAGACACACTTAAATAATACATTAAGTACTTTTTTTTCGTATTGGTTTTTAAAATGGCTTTAAATTATTGCAGTACCTTGCAGCATTTACTCTCCCTGAAATCTCCACTGTTTCTGGGAGATTTTTCACACCCCTCTCATTTCATTTTGATGCTAGCGTGTGATGGTGGCACAGCAAGGCATCCCTCACATTTCCAATAAAGTTGGCACAATGTGGCTCTGGACTATTAATATCACACAATGCCACGACCACAGTGGTGGCATCTGCCGACTTAGGCCTCCCCCTTTCCTCTACCTCTCCCTCTCGTCTCATCCCCCACTCCTGTCCTTTCTTTTCCTCCCTCTCCATCTTGCTCAGATGGACTGTGCAGCCTCGTAGTATGACGCACAGCTTGGTGAAAAGCAGTTGAACCGTTGCCAGAAGCCCCATGCTGTTCTGGCTATTTCCATCTTTGAAAAGTAAATGAACTGAAATTGCAAAATATGTGCTAACTTCCTTCAAAGTCAGGGCAAATGAGAATCTTAAAACTCATCGGCATTTTTTTTGCACTTTTTAAACACAAGACAGTAATTTTTTTCTCTCCAGTACCATTACTGTTCATCCTTCACAGTTCTGTCTCATTCTACAAGTAACTGCTTGAGCTCTAAAGTCATTTATGAAAGTAATGCTGGATTATATCAGCTTTGGAGAGGACTAAAATGGACATTACTTATGGGCAAATGTTTGAGATTATGACTATAATATGAACACAATGGCATTTATATCAAACAGGACTCCTCTACATAGGCCATCATCACCAGTGTTTTATGTTTGAGGCAGCACTTCACACTAATCCTTTCTTAGGACTCAGTTGGCATTTATTATGAGAAACATTTTGGACAACTGTCCGCCCGCTCATGGCGCTCGCGTTTCATTAGTTTCACTTGTGCTTTAATTGATCTTTATTTCCCTTGATTACGATCATAATTAAACACCAGAAAGCTGTTCAAGCTACCAGCCATCTGCCAGGTTGGATGATGGGCAGCATCAGTGTGGGTATATGGGTACAAGGCCACCATGGTGCACCATCAAATGTGCTATAATAAGGTCAGCTGGATTTAGCTTCAGTGTCCTGCATTTTTGCAAATAATTTGTTAAAAACAACGAAAAAAAAGCTTATTTTATTTTTATTTTTTTGTTTTGGAAAAGAGAAGAAGTGAGGAAGAAAGTAAAGTGGAAGATTGTAAAGAGACTAAAATAGTCTATTTATTGAGTAAATGTGATTACTGATCTGAATGTACTGTTGCTTATCAAACAAAGTGAATCTTTGAACACAGAATAGAGTAAGTGGCTGGCAGGCTCTTTGGGGCTTCATAATGATTAAAAAGGAGAGATGAAAAGTAAAAAAGTTCTAATTAAGTACAAATACTTTGTTATTGTACTTAAGTTGAATATTTATGCATCTGTCTTTTACTTGAGTATTTATTTTTCTGAGAATATTTCACTTTTAGTCCCTACATTTTACCTCAAATATCTCTACCTTTTGCTTTTTACATTTTCAACAGGCTTGTTTAACGCAATTGAGGGAAATCATTTATTATTTTTGTTACTGTGTGTGCCTTGCCAATATCAATCCCAATTGAACCTAAATTGGGATGATGATAACATATAAAAGCCAACCCACTGGTGCATTCATCATTGGTGATGACTTATGTAGTTAAGAAAGAGACAAAACAATAAGTGAGCAAATTTCAGAAAACACACAAAATGTGTCTGCAAGATGAAGATACAGTTCTTAGTGAGAGAAAAGAAAGTTAAAGTGCACCAAGTTTATCCTCAGAGATGAAGGAAGAAGTAAGAAAGAGAGAACAGGACCCTGGTATTAAATCATATTAATATAACATGAAGTCCAGTTAGCTTTGCACAAAAATGGTTAATAGAAACGTCCTCCAAAGAGCTACTTTATTTTTAATATGTTGAGAGCATTTTAGAGCTTATACATTTCACTTTGACTTTAGTGAAGTTGAAACACTACTTTAATGTTAACCAGTGTATTTTTTCACAAGTATCTGTAAGCAGCTTACTTCAGAAGCTGGATGTCAGAGCAGGGAGTGATGTCACCTCCAAGTTGAGCGCATTCCAGTGCTAAAGTCGGAAAAACAAGGAAAAACAGGATTTGTTTTGCTTCTTAGCAAGTGTTACACCCCGGCCTAGGCAACCGGGGTGCAACGTAGAAAAACAAAGATAAGGAAAATAAAACCACGAAGGCCCTCCACCAAAATCCCAAAACGAAGGTGTCTCAAACGAAAATATTAACAAACCCATTCACAACTATTTACAACAGACTATTTATTTACAACAAACACACCAAACTATTTACAACACGGGGGAGATCGCGACCATGACATACTGAAACACAGGGTTTAAATACATAGGAGGAGCAATCAGGGAATGGACCACAGGAGGGAAACACAGCTGGGGCAAATTAGAACTGACGAGACAGGGAAAACGTAAACTGAACACACTAAAATAACACAGACTTTCAAAGTAAAGCAGGAAATACATAACAGTCACGCAAAAACAAAACACTGACACACCGAAACGTAACATTTCCCCCTACCCAAAAATCAAACATGTAACCCCAAGTGAAATGTTTGATCAAAACCGGATGAAGGCTGGTGGAGGCTGGAGCGGTCCCACGGACCCTCCAGCGAAGACGGATGAAGTCTGGAGCGGTCCCACGGACCCTCCAGCGAAGGCAGACGAAGGCTGGAGCGGTGCCTCGGACCCTCCAGCGAAGACGGACGAAGCTGATGAAGGCTGGAGCGGTCCCACTGACCCTCCAGCAGACGACGAAGGCTGGAGCGGTCCCTCGGACCCTCCAGCGAAGGCAGATGAAGACTGGAGCGGTCCCTCGGACCCTCCAGCGAAGGCGAATGAAGGCTGGAGCGGTCCCTCGGACCCTCCAGCGAAGGCAGACGAAGGCTGGAGCGGTGCCTCGGACCCTCCAGCGAAGACAAACGAAGGCTGAAGCGGTCCCTCCAACGGACCCTCCAGCGAAGACGGACGAAGCTGATGAAGGCTGGAGCGGTCCCACTGACCCTCCAGCAGACGACGAAGGCTGGAGCGGTCCCTCGGACCCTTCAGCGAAGGCGGATGAAGGCTGGAGCGGTCCCTCGGACCCTCCAGCGGAGACGGACAGCTGAAGCGAAGGCAGACGAAGATGATGAAGGCTGGAGCGGTCCCACTGACCCTCCAGCAGACGACGAAGGCTGGAGCGGTCCCTCGGACCCTCCAGCGAAGGCGGATGAAGGCTGGAGCGGTCCCACGGACCCTCCAGCGACGACAAAGGCTGGGGCGGTCCCCGGACCCCCCAGCGAAGGCAATCCCGGACGAGCCCCCATATGTTACACCCCGGCCTAGGCAACCGGTGTGCAACGCAGGAAAAATAAAAATAAGGCAAAAACACACGAGAAAAAACTAATACGGGCTTCCACAAAAGTAATCCCAAAACGACATTTAAAGCAAGATACGACATTTATTTACATCACCAAACACAAGGCGCCAAACTATTTACAACGGGGGAGATCGCGACCATGACCAACTGACACACAGGGCTTAAATACATAGAAGGAGCAATCAGGAAAATGGACAACAAGAGGGAAACACAGCTGGGGCAAATTAGAACTGACGAGACAGGGAAAATGTAAACTAAACACACTAAGATAACACAGACTTTCAAAGTAAAGCAGGAAATACATAAGTCATGCAAAAACAAAACACTGACACACCGAAACGTAACAGCAAGGCAGAGCTATTCATGTGTCACCAGCAATACAGCACAATCCTTGCTTTCATATGCTTAAAAACAACACTGCTGCTTGTTCTCTGTATGGTTATTTAGACTGCACAAATACACAACAGTGGCTGCGCAGATTACAAGTGTTACAGTTTTGCTACTATTTGCATGCACTGCCGCCATCTTGGATTGTAAAGTCAGGGTTCATGGTGGTGCTCTAACTTTCTGAGGTGAATGTCTGACCTGTAGCGGCTTTCCAGTTGAAAATTACTACTGATAACTTGGAAATTCTGAATTTAAAGGGAACACAATACTACTTTTAACAGTGGGGATCCACTGCCAAGGTATGGCTTCAATTTGGTGGACTCTATCTGAACATCAGCTAGCTGATAACTTTGTTTAATTTAACTGTAGTGGAGAGCAATACCAAAAGGATCTGATAAGAACTGGGGAGAAGATGAGGTAATGTCATGTGCCCTAACAGGATGCTGAACACCAGTTTCAACTTGTGCTTTCAACCATACAACTCATGAAAATGCAAGGCTGTGGATCAAAGACATCAATAGTCATCCAGTCAAAAGACCACATTCTCATGATGAAAACAGATGCTATTAAAAATGTCTACTTTACATTTTGATTTTCTTTGGATTAAGTCCTTGCTTTAGATTTGTGTTCATTCCAATTTTTATCGTCGAGACTCTATGCAGTTCAAATCGAGTTATAAACTTAATCAATCCTTACTCTCCTGCATCGACTCCTTTATGATTAGCCGAGGTCACCGTGTTTTATTGACCTGATAACCTAAGATTAAAATGGCAGAGAGTATTTGACTTGAAGTGGAAGAAATGGGCAGGGCAGAAATATAGAGCTGCACAAATTAGACTCCTTTCAGTAGCTCTTACTAGTTAAACACATCATAAACGAGAGATGACGTGAACTAATTTCTTCTGGTGCGTTCTCTGATCCCTTCACTATTGTGAAAAGCAGTCCATAAAGAAAGCAATATATGAGAGGTGGTGTGTAAATCTGGGCTGAGGTGAAGAGGCAGACCCTGCATGAAGAGTGATGGATGAGGTGGGAATCCTGCCCTTTCTTTCTCTGTTACCCTCGATCTCTGAGGTCTATTCCATCTCTTTCCACTGGGATAAGGAGAGACATGCATGCATTCTTGACCTCTATAAGGAAACAAGGTGCTGTTGCCACAGCTGCATGCTTGCCTTTCAGAAGCAGCCATTGCTCTGTAGCAGGTTTAGGGAGTTTGTGCCTTGGCCAACAAATCCAATGAGCAACAGCTTCCTTTCATGGACTGTATACATGAAGAACTGAAGGACAGGGCATATTTCAGCACATGCAATACTCAAATTAGAAAATGAAAAGAAAGAAAGGAGTTTGAAGTTCACTCAAACATGATGACAGGATACAGACCAAAAGACTTTCAGATTTTTAAATACTGAAACAGCCTTGTTTCAGTTACACAATCATAGTTAAGAAAATGTAAACAGAGATTTTTTTAAACCAACTTGAAAGTCAAAAGCCAAAAAATCTTGAAAAAAGAAATCAAGTCTAGTGTGAAGTTTGCCTACATGCAACATCATCACATGTACTACTCTGTGGCAAAGTTATATAATGTTGTATGATATTGTCACTGTTTTTAACTGCAAGATTTCATTAAATAGGGGTTAGCAGTGTTTCTGATATTAAGCTTAGACCATACTGGCGACTGCTGCTGCTTTGAATTAATGAAAGTGCAAAAGAAAGGTACTTTATATTTATTCAATTTATTTTGGAGAATTATTAATAAGAGTTTGCCAAATGACAAATGAATCAACAGCACACCTTTGTATCAAAACATAAATAAATAGTTTCCCATCACCTAAACTAACTATTGAGCATAACTTCAGATGGAACCTCCAAATTGTACACACATTGTAAATGTAAAATAATTCAGTATCAGAACAAATCTGTGAAAACCATAAGGTTATGCAACATTACCTCTGTAGGTACAAATTTAAACCCCCAGCTGTGAAAGTTGTTACAATTTTGGTCCAATTCTGCTTTTCTGCCTGTGAAGTCAAACTGCCTTATAGTGCAACTGAGACACTGGTATAAACTTTATTATCCTTCATTGTTAATGTTGCAGGCCAACAACCTGCTTGAACAGGAATTATGTTGAAGGATTTCATGGGATCTATAAGCTGTTTAAGCAAATTATAGTAAGGTAAAATATTTAGATTTCACAGCCATGCTCTGTAAAGACAATGAACCCATCATCCACTGTTCTACTGAACTCTGGCACCACTACTGTGGCCCCTTCAGCATTAACGCATATGGCTTTCCTTAGATCATTACTTCCATTAAGTCATTAAGCCTTGGCCTAAGCAAAGGCTGTTAGTTAGTCACATTAAAGAGTTAACACTTTCCGTCTCCACAACCTGATGGGTTGACATGTCTGCCGTCGCAACTGACACATGGATCCTTCCCTATAATTAGGAAAATTGCTCTTAACAGGTCCGCTGTTTAGTAATGGTCTCATTTCTTCCATCTTCCAAACTGCAAGAAGATGTCCCCATTAACTCTTTGCACCAAGGCTAAAGCCCTTCTGTGTCCATTCAACACTGTTTGATCCATCACCACCCACCCCTACACCCCCATCTCACACACACACACATACACTCTTCTTCTAATGGTTTTAATGAGCCACCTCATGGCCCTTTCCCCTTACAGATCTTTAACATATTTTTGGAGACCTTTGATCGAACAGCTATCATTTTAAACTTTTTGGGAGGGAGTTAATACTATATGTGAGGAGGGGAGAGGGCAATTTGGGAAGAATGAAGGATGGTGAGACGATTCGGCGGAGAATAACATGCCAAGCTTTCATCTCCCCCCCTTCCAACCAGTACCCAGCACTCCATCCCTTCATCTCACCCCTCCATCCCTTCGCTACCACCACACACCCCCACTTCTCTGACCAAATTAAATTGAAACCAGATGGAGTAGGGCCTGGACTGTGCGTTGTGTCAGATTGTCATGGAGCATTAACCATGATTTCACATTGAAATGGTCTGCAGGCCAGAAAGAAAGCAATGAGAGACGTAGAGAGAAAGATAGAGGGATAGAGACAGAGAGGTGGGGCTTAAATGATACAGGGATAAGAGAAGAGCAAGACTGTCAGAGAGAAAGAGTGAAGGAAAGAGAGAAGACTGATGAATATGCTCCTGCTGCCAGCAGATCAATCCCACTGATCGCACAGCTGGCACAGGCTGATGATATGAACGCCATATGACATGGAGACAGGCCTGCATCAGGGAGGCCCAGGATGGTGTCATACCTTTACAGATAGGATTAAACATCCTACATAAATCTGAATCCAAATCCAATTACTTGTGATTAAAATTTGCATATCACCCAGAAAGTTAAACTTCAGTGGACTAAAGTTTTTCTTTACTCACTTGCTTTGCCCTTAGGATGTCTAGTTTACCTGTAGCTGAATCGTGTATCTTTTTTTGTTCTACTGATACCTTGCTGTTGCTTAATCTAGAATGAGTCCAATAAATTTCCACTGAGAGAAGACTGATGTTGTTGCCAAAAAGCTAGCCACAGCACTGTGCCGGAAAAATAGGCACAAAATTGGAGACCAAATATGTGGTCTCCAAAATATGATTTCAAAGATGCATATTCCAGATTCTGTTTGGAATAATTTCCTTGCAATAAGTAAACTACCACTACATAACATTCAGTTCTTTAACCTGCCAAAATGTTAAGTGGTTCTCAAAAGCCACCTAGGCAGAACTGGCTTTGTACCTGCACAAACACAGAAAAAGTGTAAGGTTATCTGGTTTGTCAAACTAGGGAAACAGTGGTTAAAGACTGCAGTGTGACTAAAATTATTGCAAACACGTGCAGTGAATTTGATGCATTTAAAATGGTCGTCTCAAAGATCGGGATCAGGTCTTCGACCACTCACAGTCAGCTGGCATCTTCAAAGTAGTTGGTGCTTAGGATGGTGATAAAACTACAATAAGACAAAATCTCTCTGAATCACTTGGAGGCTGAAAGGGGTCCAGCTGGCAACTGCATCAATCCCTTTATGATAGTATGAAAATTAACTGTGATATTCTAGTGAAAATTGCAAATTTGTTACCAACAATAAATACAGAAATTCAATATAATATAACTGAATTTGGTTGAATTTAACAAAAATACACCACCTGCCAACAAGATAAATCGAATCAAAGGGACTTGTTACAGAAAAGTTGCTTCATGAGACTGGACTGACTGAAACAGGTTGGCCGTCTGTCTGCCTGTCTAAATTAGATGTCAAACTTTCACCAAACTGACTGAAAATGACTGAGGTCAGTCCAAGTTGGCCCTCAATTGTTTGGAGACAGGTTTGCAGGTTTGAAAGTGGTTGCCCAGAGGCTCAGGGTGTTAGACGCTCATCACAATGCAATCACCGAGCAACCAGCAGTTTCGCCTGCTCACAAGGAGGTCGCCACCCTATTTTTATTCTACTTTAACTGAGTCAATTAGGCAACTGTTTTACACAGGGCATGCATATGCATCTACAAAAAGTACAAAATGTATGCAGTCTCTAAAAGAACTGCACCCTAAGACCACACCTCCCTTAATGCAACTCAAGAAAGTCTTTCGCCCTTTTTTAAAGGCTAAATGCCCACAACTTTTAAACCAGCATCTCTGGTTCGTGATTTGTCAAAGCTCCCCTCGACACAGGAACCATTATAAAACTAATTTAACAAATTCAGTAGTGCCTCTTTTGTATCTTTTAACAATGAAATCAGGACATATTCCTAATTTCCATAAACCTCCAATCTGCTCTCTTTCTTGAAACTATTCCAACAACTACATGAAACTTCACTCTCATTTTCTTCTAACTTTGCCCAACTATTAGATGAGTGTAATACTCTTAACCATAGTGAAACATTCATCTTCCATTTGCCACCAAGGGATCAACGCTCCACTTAACCTCTCGAGGGATAGAATTACAAGTTTGACTTCAACCACTGATATCTTCTCATTGCAGGTGTCATTACCCCAGCTTATAATTGACAGAAGCATTAACATGTCATTAACACATAAGCTTAGACTTATATTTGAACCTTTTAATGAGGCTATCATTCAACATTAATAGATTAGTTATCATGGGTAATGACTGAGGTGTCTTTGCCCGTCCCCACAGGTCGGTGTAAAAAAACACCTCAGTGTAATGTTTTTGGTTTGGGGGTGGTTCGGTCCATCAGGAAATGAGACGGGAGGTCGTTAAGGGCAAACGTAGGAAGACAAGGCTAGGTACTGTCATCCATACAGGGGTCTTTAGATGTGGGTAATAATGAACGAAGAAGACTGCACAGTAGGCTAAAGAAAGTTTAATAAAAAGAAAAAAAAGTCAGTCAATAGTTTTGTCCAAGTGTACAAATAGCCCAGCCTCATACCTGCTATGATAAAATAGTAGCAAACATGATATTCAAACCAGTTGGCAATTATTCTACTATGTCTTTAGCCCTTTGCTTACCAAAGTGTGGCAATACTGAATTTAAGCTGAATTAGAGATAGATGCTTCTGCCCCAATGCTGGCCTTTAGCCTGGACACACTGCGCACCAAAATGAACAATCATTTGCAATGTGAATACATATCCAGAAACAAGTTAATATATTAACTTTTTATCTAATAAATTGCAAATGAATAAAGAAGGGTGAGATGTTAAAGCGATATCACCTAGATGTTAATTCCAAACACGCCGTGGTTTAAAAATCACCCACTGATGTAGCCCTTGAATAAGCAATTGTATTTTATTAGAAGTTTCCAGGCCATTAGCTTATCTGCTCTCTAACCCTTAAACTATTACCCCCCATGTGCCACATACTAATCACACTCGCTAGAGCCATTCCTTGGTTACATCAGGCTTTGAATTAAAGACTACAATTAATCTCCTAGAATGCCTCCTGTCACCTCTGCCACAGCTGATGATTGATTAAAGCTGGCTCTGTTGTGGCAGTGCCTGAACCAGGCTAGAGTTTCACCAACAGGAGAAGCAGTGTGAATGGTGAGGTCCTTTCAATGCCAGACTCATGGCTTGTGAGCCTTTGAGGCCTCGCAATCCCCCTTCCCCTAAACTCCTCTGATGTGAAAACCAGGTAGCCCTTTACCCCTCCACAGCACTCTCCAGCCTCCTGTCTTTCCTCCTTCACTCCCTTTTCGCAGTCCTAACGGACTTGGTGATGGATAGTATTTTACTCCTCAGAAACACATTGTTTTCTTTAGCACAGCAGGGTATTCTATTTGCAAAGGTCTGGTTGGTGAAGTATTGTGGATATCTATCACTGCAGAGGTGCCTCTGGTAAGCGTGGTGCTTCCTTTGAAAGGAGGAGGAGTTGTGTGCAATGGATAGTTGAAGCTGTCAGATCCATATTCTGACACAAGGGTAAAAAAAACAACCTTTGACTAATGCTAGATGTCTATAATAAGGCGAATGTGGGTCAAACAGTAAAGTTTTTAGACTATGATTAAATTGACAAAAATTTTTATCACACCAAGTTACCAATCACATGTGACAGCAACACGTAATAATGATTTTCTTATAAATACATTCACTTAAAGGTTGTGGGTTCAGAACCTGAGCAGTTTATCAAAAGGGTCTCAGGCAGACCATGAAGCCAGAAACCACAAATATTAGCTTGCTTCAACTAACAGATGAACAAATGAACCAGACCACTGATAAAAAAAACAAAAAACAAAACCAACTAATTTTTCATGAGAGACACATTGAGCTACTCTGTCCAGCAGTGAATTTCACAGGCTTGCCATTATTCTAAGATGCAGTCATACAAGTTGGAGGCAATCATTATCAGTTGATCAACATGGATTAGCTTCTAACCTCTTTCATTGTTCCAATGTCACAGTATCTCATGTAATGCAACTCCCCTTTGAGTTTCTCTCAAGTTACAATATCACAATTACCCAAATGGATGCGTCCAAAAGAGGGCTTACCCACTCTAAATCTCCTTTTAGCACCTCATGTGAAAGTCAAAATGGCGGCATTTCGTAGATGGTGACAGATGACAACCTTGAACCCATAAGCGCACATCGGCGAGTCAAATCCAACAGTTTGAAAAGAGTCTGTCTCACAGTATTTCCACCACTTCTTTCACCTCAGGAGAGACTGAACACATATACAGAGGTCCTGAAATGTTTTACATGCTGTCCTCTGAGGGAAACTAGGGGGCATTTGTAACACAGCTATTTCACCAGAGCGATGATGTACACACCCTGGTCATGTTGAAATAGATTGGAGATGATGTGAAACACAAACAGGACGAGTGACTTGGAGACTCGAGGCCAGAAATGTATTTAATAAATAATTAAAGTAGTGTATATCACAGGTCTTTGCCTTTTATCATGTGTTAAAAAATGTTGTGGAATTCAAATATACCATACACAGGTACTGTATATGTCAGACTAATTTTGGCTTTATTGCTACCTAGTCACACACACACACACACACACACACTAACAACACATACACACATGAATGGGAGGCTAGGGTTCCTGTGTTCCTAGCAGACGGGGGAGTTGAACTTGTGACCCCTCCCTTGGGCGTGAGGCCCGGGGGGTTGCAGTATCACAAAGCTGATCCACTCCAGCCTGCCTGGCTTGGCTCGAGCACCGCCTGCCCACCCACTCCCACAGCTGGCACATAACACACAGCACTCACTGTACAGCCCAGTGCCTCACAGCAGCACTACATGAGCTCATGCTATGATGCAGCGTTAAAGCACCGCTGTGAAAATCTCCGTCTGAAAATTTAATATGATGCTCAAAATTAGTAAGTACATGAAAGATTTTTTTTAAAGTATATTTTTGAACCGAACAGGGTGAATGGCATGAGAGGATCTCACTGAGATTATTTGTTCATTTTCAGATTAAATAAAGTAAAATATAATATAGTAGTATAAACAAAAATCTGATGTAATAAAAAGGTCAAACTCTACAATGTTTTTTTAGATAATATTGTAGAGAAAGTGCTTTCAACACAGAGGTGTTTATCACAATCAATTTGATTTATAGTTTTATATATTCGATCACAAAATGTAGAGACCAAAACTCCAAAATGAAATCAAGTGCATCTCTTGCAAGCAGTACTGGCAGAATAAATATAAGATAACTCTATCTTTTTATTCATCTGCTATAGATTATTATTCATTTTAATGCTAGTAAGCTTAATTTGTATTGCACATGTGTTTTTTTATGCTAAATATGAACACAACTTGTCTTTCAATACAGCTCTTAATGCAGAAGCTGCCATGGTTCACAGGCCTCAGTTGAGTTTACATACATGCATACAGCTTAACATTTAACTAAGAATATTGAATTTAGCATAATAAATACAAATCATCTCCAGTTTAAATGAGCCCTCACTCAGGGGTTTACTTACATATGGAATATTGCCACATTGCACCATTTATTTATTTTTTACAAATTCAAAAGAGTTTAGACAAAGCTCAATATTACAAAGTGAGATTGAAAATGTAATTTTGACATTTTTATTTATACTATCGTGGAAGTCTGATTTTGAATAATGGCACAATATAAATTCGCTTTATTATTTGCAAACACAAACTTCCAAGAGTTTTAATGTAGCAGTACAAGTTATTTCTGTAATAAATTTGATGAGCTGAATTATATATATATATATATATATATATATATATATATATATATATATATATATATATATATATATATATATATATATATATATATATATATATATATATATATATATCTCATTAAAATATACATTATTAAAATTTATAAAAACTCTTTGATTCAAATACTTTAGACTGCAGACATGTTTTCTTATCTGAACCCTCAACTGTATAATAATTCCAACATTAATTAAAAAGATTATTGGTTGAACGGCAACACCGTTTTAATAATTAGGGCATTTCAGATTCATAATTATCATTTTGTAATTAAACATTTCAAAAGTGGATATGCGATGTGGTTGTTCAACCTATTAACATAATTATTTTGTACAGAATATCTTGATTTCTATTTTAATCTCATAAATCAACTATTGAGAGATGGGTATCACATAACATTTAGCAGATATAGATAAACGTATCTTTTCTGTTGCACAGTAAGACAAAATGAAAAAGAAAATCAATAAGAATCAAAATCACAATGAGCTAATAAAATGAGAATCTGCCAGATCAAATTCAGCACCTCCTAATATATTTCTATTTGAGTTATGACATGTAGAAACCAAATCATTAGAAGTAAAAAAGTAAAGTGTTGTTTTAATATTTTCCACATCTTGATGTTTTGAGTTACCCCCCCACTACTTATTAATGAGCCCCATGTCCTTTCTAAACACAGTGCAGCCAGTTTATGTTCACCAAGTTCACCAAGCTTCAAAATCCACACATTCTGGATAAAAACTGTGCACAACAACCACATTCAGAGGAGAAGAGAAGGAGAGGAGTTAGCACATGGTTATCAGGGTGTCAGCACCCCCTGCTGGTTTTAGCTGCATGACTGGGACTTCTGCCCTCTGGTCGACCCCCAGCCCAGTCACCCAAATCTCTCAAGACCTGTCCTATGATACAACAGCACCTTATTGCAACTTAAGACTTTCCCGGGAAAATTAATTGTTGAAAACACTCAGTGTGGTCCAAAAAAAGCCTATTCTTTTTACTAGACTCCATTTATGTACAAACAGAATGACAGAGTCATGTTTCTCTCTTAATTTCACCTTTTTGCCATTTTATTTTACTTTACATTTCCAAGGTCTCCTGTTCGATGACGAAATCTTATTTATCAATACCAGGGCACAGTAGTTTACGAAATATTTATGCTTCTCTATATTTAACAAGTGCTTGTGTGTCTGCTTCCATAACAAAAGTGCTAATGCTAGACCTTGCAGTAGAAAACAAGTTAATGAGTTGGCTAAGGTCATGCTTAAGATAAGTTATCTATTAATACAGCTTCAGATTAAATTTACAGAGGTGCCTATTGGTGTATTGGTGGACAGAATGTAGTGAAGGTAATTAAGAGTATAAAAATGAGCGGTCGGTGTGATATGGAGTTTTTATACACCATTATCAAGCTAAAAGTGTAATATCCTAGCTTTCATTTTAGAGTTTCTCATAAATGAGATGTTAGTTTAGGAATGAATTTATGAAAAATATTATGCCTAGAGTAATGAATGAAACTGGAATACTAAACAACTGTTATTGTATTATTTCAGATCTATTTGTGACTCGGTTTTTAATTTGATGAAAATCAGCCACCCCGGGCTGGGTTTATATAAAAATATGTTAGGATTGATGTGCAGTATTAAGCCAATTATAGTTTTGCTCTGATATTTCAATAATGCATTTCAGACACAACTGCAAAACCAAAAACTAAAAAAAGAAAAAGTCTATCAACCTTCCCCAAAGTGAACTATACACTCAAGTCTCCACTAAGACACCTGCTGACATCTGACCAAAAAAAAAAAAAAAAAGACATACGCATACTTTATGGCTTTTGAGAAATGTTGCATTTAGGATATAGTTATTTAGTGTCAGCAGTAACCACTTCAAATCATGTTTTCTGTTTCTTTTCCATTTCCTTTACTAAAGGTCAAAAACTCTGCGATGTTGCTTTAAATCACTCAAATTAGTCTTGATTAAAATAAACTACATATAATTTTTTGAACAAACAATTATCATCTAAATTATTATGATTCTCAAACAAGAGTTTAACCCTGATTTGTACAGACGGTGGAGCACAACAGGCCCAATATTGAAAAACAAGCCTCACACACTTCAAATACAGATAATCATCTATCACAGCGAAAGCTTTTTACACCACCATGTTTTCAGTTACACTTGATACTAAACCTCTTCTCAGGAGTCCCACTGTATACACCGTCACACCGTGTTTGACATCTGACTGACTTACTTCTTGATCACATAGCGATCACACAGTAATGTCTGTGATATTTTGTTTCCTGTCAATGAATTAAATCCTATATGTAATTATTCAATCCATCTAAATACCTTGATGGCCTTTTAAACCTTACTTTCACAAGTTTATATTTTTAATTTGGATTATTTTGACTGGCCAGGGCAACAAGCTAACCTCACCATTTGGTAAAACTGCATCTATACTTAGACACAGGTAAATGTTACAGTTCAAAGTGATGTCAGTTTTCTTCTTTAATTTGCATATAAACTCCTAGTTCCTAACTGCCCCCTGACTTATCTTCCTCATTGGGAAGATTTACCAGCCAAGGAATATCAAGGTCTCAAATCAAAGGGAAGGAATGTGAAAATAGAGACAGTAACAGCACATTACCATGACACCACCATCTCCCATGTGGACGCACGGGAGAAGGGTGACACTACAGGGAGTTCTGGGTCTTGTCGTTAGCCAGCAACGGGCTGCTCTCTCTGGGTTATCAGCCTTCTCCCGTGACCCCCTGGGTGGAGCAGCAGGGCTGTTCTGTTGTTTCATTATCACAGAAGTTCACGTAGCATGGAGAGGCGCCATCATTATCCATCAGGCTTAATGAGACTATCTCACTGCCGTAAAGGTCAGGCAATTACTGCTGGTGCAGTTTTCAGCCTGGAGACGCGAAGAGGTTGGAGCGAGATGGAAGCAAAATAGATAGTACATGCAGACACCCCCACCCTCACACAAACAGCTCCCATAAAGGCTACATGTTCCCGAATTTGCGCATTTCACTAAAACTTTGTATCTCCAAAGTTTATTAAAACAATCTCTTTAACCACATGGTAGACAGTTTTCAAAAAATTAAAAATAGAGCATAAAAATAACCTTAAACACAACAGTGCCCCGTATGCTAATAGATAAATGCATATGAACATTAATATCCCTGCCTAAAATGAGTGCTGCAATCGCTTATCTTGCTGTTTTTTAAAGCATCGTTTTTTTCTTGTAGTTCACTTGCAGTGTATGAGCGAGAACAACTGTCTGGATCATGTGCAGTATATGACAAGCCTATAATTGGATCAGGCATTGGACCTTTAACCCGTGGCATATGACATTACCAAGAGGCAGAGTGTATGTCTCTTTCACAGTTCTAACCATCAGCAGCCATGAGTTCTATCAGCAATGATCTCAATATACACAAGACTCTTGGGGTCAGAAGGTAGAGTGGGTTGTCCACGAATCAATGATCGATGGTTCAATGCTGCTGAATGTCAAATTTCTTAGTAAGAGCCCCAAAATTGCCTGCATATATGATAAGTATGAAAATGGGGGAAAAAATGATGTACTATATGTAAAGAATATAAAATAAATAAAATAATATAAATTCAGTCAATGTAATATAACTGAATCTACTTCTACCATCACAACAGTAAAATCTTAATGGTTAAACCTTAATTCTCAAAGTCCATTTACCAGTCTTTTTAGGAGCTTCTAATTGTTGCCTAATATGCACCTTGCCTTTAGCTATTACTTTCACCATGACAAGACAGGTGGCTATCTAAAGAGACAGTACACTTTATTTATTTCAATGGATGACTGCTGGTGTTTTATGGGAATAACTTCCTTTATATACAGTTAAATGTTTGATAAAGCAAGTAAATAAACTACTGTCCTGAAAATACAAAGTTATAAGTCAAGAGATAATTTGTTTTGTCTGGTAAAATGCTTTGTTGTTTGAGCCACTCAAAAGTAAGACAATCTGTTTGTGACATACTTGCTTTAGAGCAAATCACTTGCTCAGAGAGAAAATGTGCTTACATAACCTTGTCTCACAACTCATAGAGATATATTCTCATTGCTTAATTAGGAATGATGAATAATGATAACTTATCCAGTGCAACGACAACACTGAAATGTAGAAATTATTCTTCCCTATATTGCCACTACTTCAACATACAATCATTTAATGCCGACCAATTTCTCCAGCTATGACAAGACACCTAAAGAAAAATGTTTAAGAAAAATCGTACCCCTCCCTCCTGTCGGATCACTATCTTGCCTCCAGTGCCACAGGCAATCCTGGGACAGGTTTATGTTCCTCTCACAGAGTTTGAACCACTGGTTACAGTGTTTTAACGGCTGGATTAATGGGGTGGCAAGAGGGGCCATAAATTGATAATATAACCACTGAACATACTTGCCAGGACAATTAAGATAATACAACTGGAAATAGCGGCCCCATGAATTGCCATGGTAAAGAGCAATGGCTGCCTTACAATGATGCCCGCTCTTGAGGCCTTTGGCTGGAAACTGTCATCGCTGTTCCTCCAGATATGAGCGGCAATAAACTCCTGACAATCACACGACAGTTTGAAAGTAAAAAAGGACATTTTGAAAATATGGAAGACTGTCTGGGCAAGTTATAGCACAAGCTTACCTTGTACAGACCTACTATATTGATGGAATATTTGTGACAAAGATTAGAACAGTTATCATGTATCAGTTTAAATACATATATAAAAGCCTTCAAACTTCCAATATTCAGTCTAGTAATTTTTCTTGTCAAAACACCATCTACAGGCATAACTACTATGTTACAAGGGGGCATGACATTTGGAATAATATTACAGTAAGCAGAGTGTCCAAAGGTCAATGATCTTGGTCTGTCGTTAACGACTGTCATTTAGATGGAGAGCTTATATGCTGAAGGATCAGAACACAATTTGCTTAACGCCTCGCTCATCTCTGAGAATGGAAAAGGCAATAGGTTTCATCAGTCTTTATGAAACACTAATAATCTGAGAAGCCACCAACTGCCTTCCCTGAATCAAACAAGCTGAAAAGGAGGAGCCCCTTAGAAACTGTGCTTTCAGAGATTAGAATAAATCCAATGTGTTATTCTAGGACCACTCAAGATCTGTAGAAGGTGGCCACGCTTGTTTGTCTGCCCCAAAACTGTGGATCACCATCACACTGCATAACAAGCAAGTGAATAACAAACACAAAGGCATAATAAGAGAGTGAAAAACGATGCAAAGAGGTTGTAATGAAGATGAAAAGACTTGCTCTGATGGCTAATGAAAATAAATGCCCATATATCGTTGACACAGTACTAATTACAAGCTGGATTTCCATTAATAGCTAATGAAATATTAAGTTCCATTAGCTAATAAAAGCAGGCTACAAAAACGAATGCAGTCTCACTGAATGATTCAGAAATAGGTAAAGAGATGCAGTATAAGGTCCTAGTTTTACTGCTGGGAGAAAAATTATGAAAAGTCCTCTTCTTTATTACTGTTTAACATTTGTCAAGACTAAGAACGAACAAATTTAATCCTTGGTTTTTATAAAAAGATAAATATGCTGAGGAATATAATGTTTTATCATAAGGACTGCATAGGTACATTTGTTGGAGCATAATTACATACTGCTGCCACATTATACTTTCTTCTTAGTTCTTTACTTTAACACGGCAGTTTATGTTTACAAGGAAAATTAACAGAACCAAGTATAATGTCATATTCTCTGTCCTCCATAGACAGTTCAAAACATGGGAACTTTGTACATTTTGGAAGAGATAAAATGTACAGAAAGGGTAATAAGTTCATGAGTGGGTGTTAAAAGAGAAGAAAGGGGAAAAGTAAAAAGAAAGAAATAAAATCCCACTGTCATTCACTTCGCATCTCCACAAAACCTTTCCATAGTATTGATACTATTTACTACATCTATTCACTCGTAAATTGTGGCGGTGTTCAGGAAGCAACATGTCCAATCAGTGGGATATTACAAGCAGATATCAAGGCCACTAAACATGTATTCATCAAGGTATATTGCCTTCATCATTTCCTTAGAATAAAATGGAAAATTGGAAGAGTAGATCAGTATTAAGTTGTTGTTCACAGATTCCTAAATTGGTTACCACAAAAGCTTCAGTGTTCAATGGAAGGATTTCAAACAGAGAAAAGGGTAGCTCCTGAACTTGACCACAATCAAGTGGTCAGGTTTACATCAAGTTCACACAATGTGCCTTGCTTGTGTTATGTTAAGCTTGGCTAATAATGCTCAATGTGCCCACTTAATTCCAGGGTTTTTTTTATCGTGGGAAGGGTCAAGTGCGTTTTTCAACAAGTTGTGTCCCCTCAACCCCCAAAAAAGTAAAAGTAATGTCTGTATTTGGGTATTCCATAGACTCAAGTTATCGCTTTATGCTCAAATTTCTTAATCAGTCAGCATGACCTCCAGATTAGCTTGATGCTGCATTAGCCGCTTGACAAAGGTCTAAAGGACAAAGGTCACTCTTTCGAGGATGCCAATGTTCACATTTTGGACAGAGAGGACAGATGGTTTGAAAGAGGAGTGAAAGAAGCCATTTATGTCCACTGTGAGCGACCATCTTTGATCAGAGGCAGTGGTTTACGACACCAACTGTCTGCCATCTATAATCCAGTTTTGAGTTCCCTTCCCAGACGCCTTAACGCCCACTCACATCCTGGGCCATCTGACCTCAGGAAATCACATGATTGGGTGGGGCCAGGTTTCACAATGAGCTTACCTGAAACCTGGCTGATTGTGACCCACACCCGTTTTCACGCCTTTGCTCGTGTGATTAGGTAGAGGATCATCAGGGGGTCCTTTGTCCCTCTTTGGGGGGAAACTCCCACTGGGTTTAAATCTGGGACTCTCCACCTTTTGACCTTAGAACTGAAGAAGCTTGTCGGATGAGAGGTGAAACGTCTTCAAGCAACTTAAAGAAGTTCAGATGCTTTTCTGTCCAAGCTCCTTGGACTACGATGACCTGGATGACTGAGAACCTTCACAGACATTAGCCGCTTGACTATCTCTGATGTTACCTGGAATACAGCTTCCATTTCATAAATTTTCCCCTTCGCTTCATCCAGTCTACTGTTTCCTCTCTGAACTCCTGGATTTCGTGAGGAATACTTTTTAAGCTAGCATCCTCACTATGCAAACATGGTCCCAGGGAGATGCATCGGTTACTATGTCTAACTTTAGGCTCATTTTCTATTGTTTTTGTCCTATTTGTATTTACTGTGAAATTCCATCCCGAGGCTTATCCTTATTCACTGAGTTGGATTTAATAGGTGAAATGTAAGAGAAACCATAGTATTTAGACGTAAGCTTTTAACCACACTGAAAAACCATTGCAACGTTTCCCATTTTCTGCTTAAACAATATCTGTATTAAGTCGGCTCATTTAACCAAAGATAATACAGATACGTCCTCCCCTCCCAATAATTTTTTCTCAGCTCTAAATACAAGAAATTCTGGGAGAATTAGGATATTAATCATTAATGGTTGGTCAGTAATGATTCTGGTCCTTGGCGTTATTGGTAATTTATAATGAATGATCATAAAGTCCGGCCTTGCTCAAGTCCCTTAAGCTTGGAGGCCTCTGCAAATGAATACGGAAAAGACCTGTAGTCTTTGAGCATGGCAGGCCTGCCAAACGCCCGATTGATTTTCTTATTTTCATGCTGGCAGCCTGGCTCTGAGGAATGAGTTTTAATTCTGGCAATGCATGATTAAGTCTGCTTGTGCTTAACGCAGGCTTGTTCGAGTGGAAAAGTGGATGCGGTAGGGAAAGGAGGTAAGAGAGCTAAGTTTGTAATGGCAAGGAATGTGTGTAGGTTTGCTTCTGTGAAGCTTTATGTTTGTGGGGGCTTTTAGGTGTGTGTGTGCATGTGTGTTAGAGGAGCTGCGGTTGTTCAGAGGGTCTGAATGGCACCTGACAGGCTTTTGATTAACGAGGCCCTCTGCCCTTCAATTCCCCAGCCTGTCACTCAGAGAGGACGCATTAATCTTCATCGCCTGCTTGTCAGGTCAGGGCCAGTCCAGGACACCCACCAGTGTGTATGCATGTTTGTGCTTTTTAATGCATGTCTATGCGTGTTTGGACATTGGTCACATGTGCGTAAATCTACGTATGTGTCCTTGCTGGTGTGTGACATCAGATACATGTCTGTGTTTGAGTGCATGTGTGACATTGCCTGGGTAGAATAGGTGAAGCATTAGGGGATGCTGTTTGAATTGGGGGTTGTGCTGAGTAACATCAACCTAAACAAAAGTACAAAGACAAGATCACAAGGGCATAGTGGAGACAGTAAAATACAGAAAAATGCTCATAATTAATATTTGGCCCTTGAACAGTGGGCATTTGCATAATTTATTAAGATTCAAAGGAGCATGTGCAGTCTGTCACACCCACATCATTCCCTTGTGTGAGAGGTGAGAATGCAGGATGAAGTGAGGGTGTGTGTAGGTTGCTCATCACTATTATTAGTGTGTGTTTGTGTAAGTGTGTGTGAGGAGACAGATGGAGAGTAACACTGCCCCTCCCACCAGCCACCACTCACTGGCAGTAGTGGAAACCCAACCAACATCATGCCCCCGAACCCTCGTAACGATGTGCTTGTCCAATCAGACAAGCCCAGCTGCATGAGTACTAGCCAATCCAAAAACAACAACAACAAAAAAAAAAAAAATCACAGCAGTTCAATTAGAGCATAATAAAAGGACATTCATCATTCAATTAGGCATCTGTCACCAAGACACAAAGGGGGTAAAAACTTGGGAGATGCAGAAAGAGGAAAAGGGTGGAACAGAAATCAAAAGGAAGTATAGAAAAAAGTTGCAGACAATAACTGAACAGACCTCCAGAAAAAAGGGATGGAAAAGAACAACAGTCAAGACTGACTTAGAGGAGGCAAGCTGGATAATATGGAGAAACACAGATGGCAAAAAACATGGCATTAGAGAGGAAGTGAAGAATGTAAAATGGTAGAGAAAGAAAACAAGGCGGGGATGCACAACATTCATTAACTTAATTATAGTGAGAATTGAGCGGCATTTATACAGGGAGTGCAGAATTATTAGGCAAGTGAGTATTTTGTCCACATCATCCTCTTCATGCATGTTGTCTAACTCCAAGCTGTATAGGCTCGAAAGCCTACTACCAATTAAGCATATTAGGTGATGTGCATCTCTGCAATGAGAAGGGGTGTGGTCTAATGACATCAACACCCTATATCAGGTGTGCATAATTATTAGGCAACTTCCTTTCCTTTGGCAAAATGGGTCAAAAGAAGGACTTGACAGGCTCAGAAAAGTCAAAAATAGTGAGATATCTTGCAGAGGGATGCAGCAGTCTCAAAATTGCAAAGCTTCTGAAGCGTGATCATCGAACAATCAAGCGTTTCATTCAAAATAGTCAACAGGGTCGCAAGAAGCGTGTGGAAAAACCAAGGCGCCAAATAACTGCCCATGAACTGAGAAAAGTCAAGCGTGCAGCTGCCAAGATGCCACTTGCCACCAGTTTGGCCATATTTCAGAGCTGCAACATCACTGGAGTGCCCAAAAGCACAAGGTGTGCAATACTCAGAGACATGGCCAAGGTAAGAAAGGCTGAAAGACGACCACCACTGAACAAGACACACAAGCTGAAACGTCAAGACTGGGCCAAGAAATATCTCAAGACTGGTTTTTCTAAGGTTTTATGGACTGATGAAATGAGAGTGAGTCTTGATGGGCCAGATGGATGGGCCCGTGGCTGGATTGGTAAAGGGCAGAGAGCTCCAGTCCGACTCAGACGCCAGCAAGGTGGAGGTGGAGTACTGGTTTGGGCTGGTATCATCAAAGATGAGCTTGTGGGGCCTTTTCGGGTTGAGGATTGAGTCAAGCTCAACTCCCAGTCCTACTGCCAGTTTCTGGAAGACACCTTCTTCAAGCAGTGGTACAGGAAGAAGTCTGCATCCTTCAAGAAAAACATGATTTTCATGCGGGACAATGCTCCATCACACGCGTCCAAGTACTCCACAGCGTGGCTGGCAAGAAAGGGTATAAAAGAAGAAAAACTAATGACATGGCCACCTTGTTCACCTGATCTGAACCCCATTGAGAACCTGTGGTCCATCATCAAATGTGAGATTTACAAGGAGGGAAAACAGTACACCTCTCTGAACAGTGTCTGGGAGGCTGTGGTTGCTGCTGCACGCAATGTTGATGGTGAACAGATCAAAACACTGACAGAATCCATGGATGGCAGGCTTTTGAGTGTCCTTGCAAAGAAAGGTGGCTATATTGGTCGCTGATTTGTTTTTGTTTTGTTTTTGAATGTCAGAAATGTATATTTGTGAATGTGGAGATGTTATATTGGTGTCACTGGTAAAAATAAATAATTGAAATGGGTATATATTTGTTTTTTGTTAAGTTGCCTAATAATTATGCACAGTAATAGTCACCTGCACACACAGATATCCCCCTAAAATAGCTAAAACTAAAAACAAACTAAAAACTACTTCCAAAAACATTCAGCTTTGATATTAATGAGTTTTTTGGGTTCATTGAGAACATGGTTGTCTTTCAATAATAAAATTATTCCTCAAAAATACAACTTGCCTAAGAATTCTGCACTCCCTGTATGACTAACAACCAGCTCTGACGTCGGGGCATCAAAGAAAAATTGGGACAATTTCTCAACTGTTGTATGAAGATTTGATCATTCTCATTTGCACTAAAGTATGAAACTACATGCTACTCCAATAGCAGATTACACTAAATTGTAGTATATGACAGTGATGCCCATCACAATCTACAGCTATTACACACTGCAGAAATTACACACTGCTCAAATTCACTTGGTTACTTAATCAATAACAGGTGTGGCCACCAATGACTGTCATTGGTGCCCACCTATATAAAAGCATACGTTTTAGCAGTTTGCTGGTCTGGAGCATAACGTTGTGTGTTAACAAAATACCAGTCTTCCCAGTAGTGGACATCTCCCAGAAACATGGAGATATTTGGCCATAATGCAGAGCATGAAAAACAAACACATCTTAACACAAACACCTCATACCAAGCACATATAGTTCTATATTGTGTATTTTGTTGTACAGTTATTTTATTTTCAACTTTAATTTATATATTTTATCTTATTCCTTCCCAGTTAAATTTACCCTTCATTCTAATTTGTGTTGTACAGTTATTTCATTTTTAACCTTAATTTATATTTTATTCCTTCTTAGTTAAATTTACCCTTTTTAATTTTTCATATTTATTTCCTATCTTATTCATAGCCTTTTCCTTTTTTGTTTTCTTTAGGTCACGAGCAGTTGTCCAAGCATTTCACTACATATCGTACTGTGTATGACTGTGTACGTGACAAATAAAATTTGAATTTGAATTTGAAAAACGATGGTGGCACAATGGTGATTTGGGCTTGCTTTTCATCCACGGGTCCCGGACAACTTGCAGTCACGGAGTCAACCGTGAACTCCACAGTATACAAATATTCAACAGGCAAATGTGACGATGTTCATCCAACAGCTAAAGTGGCTGAAATTGGGTAATGCCAGACGTCAATGTTCCCAAGCACACCAGCAACTAAGCAACAAAATATAAACCGTAAACCTCAGAGGACTGAAGTAATGTCAGAAACTGATAGTCATACATATAATCCAGTTAATCTGCTACAAGTGGTTATAAAACCTGTTGAATCACAGGGTGTAGTTAGGTTTTCACAGTCCTGTGAAACACAACTTAAACTTTAAAAGACAGCCACTTTCTCATCTGCACTGGTAATTTTCAGAGGCAATTAACTGATGTACATGTTACCATTTACTGTGACTGTTTACTGTATGCTATTACTAAAATCTGGGTGAATAAGTAAATGGCAACAGCATGAAGCAGTTCATAGTACTGCAAAATTTAATTTAAAATGCCACATGAGTGCGGACCATTTATCATTTGTGAGGGATCTTTTACATTATCTTTGTCTTTAAAATATCTTCACTGAAATTAAGAGAAACCATCCATCCATGCTGGAGCCAATCCCAGCTGTCATAGGGCGAGAGGCGGGGTACACCATGGACAGGTCGCCAGTCTGTCGCAGGGCTAACACACAAGGACAGACAACCATTCATACTCACATTCACACCTAGTGGCAATTTGGATTATCCAATTAACCTATCCCCACAAACTGCATGTCTTTGGAAAAAGACATCTGCATGTCTTTTGGAAAAGTAAAAGAAGAATTGACAAGAGTTTAACAGAAAGCATTGCTGCGAATGAGTGCTGACATGGAAAAAAAATCTAGGTTTTTATCTCAGTTCACAATTTTTACTTGTTTGTGGCATGCATCTTTACAAATGAAAATATCTACATCTACAGAAAGATGTTGGGACACATTAAGCCACACAGTTGTTATTACCTATGATATCCAAAATGTGGTTCTAACTGTTTGGCAGATTATACTTAAATGAGACACCAAAACCTTTAGCTCTGTTTAGTAGAAAGGGCTAGTTGTAAAGCAAGTCAGCTGATGTGCTTCCACATCAAACTCCCATTAGGCTGCCAATACTGGCTGTACCTAGTAATTAAAACTGTGTCAAAATGAATGCAGTAATAAATAATTCAGATTAAACTATTAAACATAGTACCAATCATATCGGCCTAATTCATATTCCTAGCAGGACATTTTGTGGCATTGTGTGATCGCTGCTGTATGAGCTGCATTGGACAATGCACCTAAAACAAGTGAATGATGATCATATGCAACACAAGCCCATATTTAGGCATCAGATTGTGTGCTAACAAAGCATTTTATTTGCACGTATGGACTCAGTGGTAAGAGAGTGAGGCACACATCAAATTCAGGTTTTTTTTATAAGATTTTTATATAAAAAACCTTGAATAACATTTAATCACATCAAACACCCTCATCACACTGTCTTTCTTGTCTTCCATATTTCTCTCTGCCTGTCTCACGCCAGCTGTCTCCAAACCCCTGTGGTCCTCCCTCCCTCGCCCCCTTCCTCTCATTCCTCCTCCCCTCTATCTCTCTCACCCCAGTCCCCAACCAAGCAGGAAAATGATCCCTAGTAAATAATATATCAAGATAAATGATAATTGCGCCGATTTTTTTTGTGTGTGTTAATGAGCGCCATAAATTAGCAATGAATTCGGCTGACAGCGTTTGTCAGAACACGGTCGATGTAAATGTCCCATGGCATCCCGATGGTTAAAATTTAGCATCTTTTGCATCTCTCCGTTTCTTCAGCTTTGAAACATATCCTCTAATTCAGTTTTTAAAACAAATGGGACTTTTCATACTTTGAAGTAAAAATGAAACCATTCTACTTTGCTGGGTCCGCTGGAGATACAGGCAAGAGTCGATAAGGTCAAAAAAGACACCTCAACTTGCATGATAGCAGTTTGAACGTGAATTATAAAAAACACTTACAAAGACGTGTTTCATTGCAGCCACTTGATGTTTGTAGCAGTTTCCTTTCATCACAAAACTGTTTCAAGAAAGATGTATTTTTGATTTAGTCCCACACTTTATTTATTTGATAAAAGACCAGAAATATGCTATAATATTTTATTATGGCATGCTGTTTAAGTGTGTGGACACCATGTACAGTTATTGTAGATGCGGGTGAGCACACGCACTTATGCCTCATCTCTCCGTCCCTGTCAGACATCAAACGGGGGCCTTGGCCACAGATCGCACACGCAGGGATCCCTAGAGACGACCTGATTGAAACCTGGCAACAGGACCAAACAGCTGCTTCAAACAAAAGACATCTGCATATTTCAGATTTGTTTTTCATAAATTAACACTGCAACCTGCCAAAAAGCTGGGTGAGGGAGTCTATCGACTTGTGTATAATTAGATAAAGTTTACAAGCTTTGAAAGTTGTAAATTAGCATGAGGTAAAGGGGCGCTCACTTGGGAAGGGTAGGGGGAATGCAGCTTACAGGCATGTTTCTGCCTTCTTTTGTAATGACAGGGAGATTGGGGGATGGGATGGTCTGATGTCTGTTGAAATCACAAGAGTAGCTCATGTCTATTCTCCTCTTTGGAGAGGTATAAGGTGATGGTTTAGCATGTCAGTGGCATGTTAACAGTATGATGCTGCTTGCTACAGCCAGTCAAAAACAGTTCTTTTTTTTGGCTCTGCCTGTGGCCTTGTGACATCAAATGTGTATTTGTGTGGATGTGCATGTGAGCATTTCTGTTAAGCTCTGATAAGGCCCTGTGCGGTGCCTTTATGGGGTCAGACAGTGAGCTGTTACACTTGTAAAAACCCCTTCAATTATTCAGTGAAGTCAAGTCTCCCCTTTATCTCCCGCTTGTCTCCTGGTATGCTTGGGGACAGCAGGGAGAGCGTAAGAGTGAGGGCAAAATAGAGGAATGGAGAGGAGGGTGGGTGGAAGGAAAGGAGGGAGGGAAGGAGGGATGGATGAGAAGGCATGGATGTCTCCTCAAAAGCATTGCTACCTAATTACTATCTCATTTAGATCAGCAACCACAGTTATAAATAACCCAACAGCTGGCGCGATGGAAACAGACAACACCAAACACGGAAACGCAGCACAATATCACAGTCAGCTGAAATAAGCGCCGGAATGATAATGATGTCTGTGGTGCACAGAAAAAGTCTGATGTGTCTCAACATGGGTGTGCTGTTTACAATCTCCAACCCTCAAATGGGCCACGGGTAGGAGTGAGGTTAAGTTATAAGTATAGATATATAGAGAGAGACGCTAGAGCTTCAGTCCAAAACTGTGTTTGAAAAACATTTGCTGCTGAACATCACATCTTGCCTGTAAAAGTATAGAAGCCTTCCAGTGATGCAAATGAAAAAAGATAACCAAGAAAACTTGTTGAGGAAATGCATCAGAATTTCAGGTCAAATTAAAAGTCATTCTTTTAAACTAGGAACCATCTAAGTATAAAACATGTCCTGACCCACAAGACTTTTGTTTTTTATTTGGTCACATTGTGAAGTATCTGCCTCCCAAAATTCTACTTCCACCTCAATGAAACAGTGGTGTCAGTGGGTAAAAACTGTTCAAAAGAACAGACATAATTCATGTAGGTGAACTAAACCTTTAAACTCCCAAGCTGCTCTTTAGTTGATTAAGCAATTTATCTTCCAATTCTAGTGTCATTACATTTGACAGCTCCAAAGATTTTGTAATAAGGCAAAATTTTCTATTTAGAATTTGTAACTAAACATAGGCCTAAGTTCTAAATTGAACCGTGTGTTGAAAGTAAATAAACCTATCCTCCCAGCTAATCTCGGTTGCTCATATTATTGCCCGTGTCTGTATATCTCCTCAATATAATTCTTTTGTTGTGGTCAAGGACTTTTTTTTTCTCCACTGAGCACGTTGTTAATGCCTCAGGACAAACTGAGAACAGGAATCAGTGCAATAATGCCCAGACGAATTTCAAATATTCAGATATTCTGTGCACCTCCTAAGGCTTAAGGAACATTTTTTAAACATTTCCATGTTTGTGTCAAAGCTCTCACAAATACAGGGCTGCTTCTTCTGTTAAGTGATTATACAGACAACTTGGGAGTGATATAATTACCTCAAACATGGCAACCCTAGTGGTGGAGCTTGTGGAGGTGATAATATATGGTAATTACCAGTTTCTAGGGCTGAACAATCTGGAAAGAATGTATTTAAGATAAAAGCAGGAAAACAACCCCGACAGCATGGTGTTTGCACTGTAAAGGAAGACAATGGCTGTAAACATTTAAGAAATGGTAATGAGATAAATGCAGTATCCCTTCCGGAGAACACATGTATTTTTGTTCACAGACTTTGAGTGTAACAGCTCTCACAAGGACTGGATGCAACAATTGAAAGATGAAAATCATTGTCCTCAGAAACCAAGGATATAAAATGACTGTCTAGGCAGTGCTAATTACATTTTAATTGTAATTACAAATGCAATTGCTATTTTATTGTTTAATCTGTTAATATTTGTGAATTTCAGTCCAAAAACACCATAAAGTGCCTGCAGCACTGATAAAAATCTCACCAAGAAACCCTTAAAGAGCTATAAAGTAATCATTTAATTTCTCTGACTATTTTCGTAGGAATGCGCTGCTCTCTTTCTTTCTCCCAATTAAACCCCAAATTTTCATTAGTGCTTTGTGGTGACAATAAAATCTTTGTCCTACCACACATGCCCTCACCGGAGAAACAAATCTCTGACTGAGCTCTCCGAGAGCATCAAGGGAACATCGTTTTTCAAAAGCTATTCATTCAGCCTGAGCTTTTGACGACAAGCCTGTGATACAGCAGATCTGCTTTGGTCGTTGTCTCTTGACGGACATTTTGGCAGCAGATGACGGCTACTCGGTTCGAGACAAGTAGACCAAAAGACTGTAGCTCTGTGTCAGCAAACAATGGGTAGGTTTCTGTTTCAGCAAAGTGAAAGAACAGAGTGAGAAAGGTGATCTTCATGTCCCAGAACACATTTACAGAAATGAAAAATGTGATAGGCAAATCTAGTTTTCCAATCTTATATTGAAGATATTTAATATTGTAACTTATGCATCATCTGTTGGTTCGCTTGGATGGCCGCCTACACAGAAACTCATTCAGAGGAAAGAGGAGCAGGTGGGTGAGATCAAGATATCAATTTACCACATTTATCTTTATGTTGCTCATTTTTCAGGTTCACTGACATTTGGATTTTTAAAAGCCTCTTGTGTCTGTTAACTTTGCCTCGTAAGCGTCGTCTGCTAAAGCTCTACTAGTGTAACTAATTCCCAACATCTCTAAACCCAGGGTGATGGAAGGACCCGGGGAATAGGAGATGCTAAGAGTGGGCGGCCCCTCCTGTTGTAAGAAACTCCGGTGAGGGATGTTCGCCATATGCTCACAGGGTTCCAAGGGAAAAAGGCTCGGAGGATAAAAGTGAACGCAGCGGCAACGGGCCCTCCATCAGTGTGTTCAAAGCCTCCATATGAAAATGACTGTGTACATCTTCTGCTGAGGCCAAATTTAGATCAAAGGCAACCCCAAGCAGGAGGGGAACGCAGGGAGGGGGGCGGGGTTGGTTTGGGGCAGACTGGGAGTTGTGCATGAAATGGAAGTTTGTGCAATGTGATGAGCAAATCTGTGAGTGCATGGGAATGTTAATA
This sequence comes from Astatotilapia calliptera, assembly GCF_964374335.1. NCBI lineage: Eukaryota > Metazoa > Chordata > Actinopteri > Cichliformes > Cichlidae > Astatotilapia > Astatotilapia calliptera. Next base: position 25,172,899 of record NC_137434.1, on the reverse strand, counting down.
ATAATAAGTGGAGAAATTTGTCAATTTATTTTTCCTTTTACACTCCGGAGATCAATACCAAATTGGAGCTGTTAACTTGTGATGTGACTTCCAGCTGGGTGAAATTAAGTTGTGTCTTTTTCAGGTCACCAAACTGGCAGTTTTTGCCGTACAGACTCTGGAAAGGATTGAATTTAGAAAACTGCACAGCAGATGCAAATTAGCTTTTGATGTTTGAGTTATAGTATATTTGTTTCCTAAATTTTTCCCCTGTGCGAACAGCACCAAGGATTTTTACATTTCTGTGTAAGTTTTTTTTTAAAAAGCAATAATAAAAGTTCCAGTATTGTTTCTGTTATCTGTATGTGCAGTCACATATATAATTTGCAATCAAATTCATAGATTTTGAGCTCACAGATTCTAAATTCCTGTGCAACACTTAAAAAAATATCACAACAATACACTGTTTTCAAATGAAAAGTTTAGAGTACTTATAAAAGTACTATTTCAGCTTACATACACAGAGATTCACATATTTTATATACTTTCTGCAAACATCTATAGTTTTAATCAATTCTTAGTTATTTACTTGTGCATTTTGGGACCATTTGATTGTGTATATTAATAAATATTTACTGCGTTAATGACTGTTTATGGTACCAAGATAATGATGAAAGACGAACAACTGACTAAAATAATTACAGTGCCCATTTTCATGGGACTTATTAGCACATATAGAATCTACTGCAACAACTGTTTTAAAATAGTTCTGGGACCTTTATAGAGTTCTATAAGTCAAACTGTGCTGTTAAATATTAAAACTGAATATCTTTAATTTTGGGTATGAAGATAAGAATGACAGTTTAAAATGACAATGACCACTAGGGATTTCAAAATACCACAAATTTAGTAGTAACAATAGCATGACCTTACAAACGGTCTCTACTCGGTATAATATTAGTTACAATTAATTAGCTTAAGCCTTTATGTAACTTGCACACAATTTGGTCTGTGAAGCGTACAACAGCAATGCAACATCACTCAAAAATGGTAACGACCATTTCAGGGTAACATTGTAACATTGTAAGCTGCAGAAAATGAGAAATGGGAGACACAAACTGAGGGGAATCTGTTTAAACATTCAACATTTTCAAGTTTGAGCATTTCTGTTGCTGTTGACACGTTTTTTTACTCCAGAATGAGTGATCAGTTTGGAAATCATCCAGACTTCATATTAAGTTCTCAAGTGTTTCTGGAGATAAAGTATGTGCACTATGCTGCAAACTTCTACCACAACTCTCTAATGGATGAAGTTCTCACTTCCCACAAATTCCTAGATGATAAGGCTTTGTCTAACTCATGGCATTTTCTAACTATCTTATTAACAGCTATCTTATCCGGAGCAGCAACTGCCACCGTTTTCCAATGGGAAGCATTGCAAGAATTTTGGTTACTCATGAATGAAGATTGAGATATTTGTAGCTATATTTGTGACTGGTCAAAACTGGATTACATATAATTGTTAACGGTAATTTTGACTTGTCAAAATGTCCTCATAGATACTTATAACAATAATAAAAGTCAAAATGAAAAATGACTTTGTAATGTTAATTCTGGAGAATCAAACGTAACTTACACATTTTGCCATAGTGTACAGAAGAATAGGTGATGCAAGGCTTTGGCTACAAAGCATTTACAACTAGTATGAACTTGTTTATTTTATGCTTAAGAGAACTGGCTCTGTGCTGAACAAAACTGCAGCATCATTCAGTAATAAAAAAACAGCCTAAATCTATTAAAATATTATTGATTTCTATATTACAATATTATATATTGTGCAACTCACAAGCTCCTGATGCTACTATGCTCAAATGCTAACACTGATATATAAGAGGATGATTTGGCTCAGCATCTTTGTTACATCTCCTCACCTCCTTTTCTTAATCTTATGCTGCCTCCTCCACCTCCTCTTCACTCCGCCCTATTCTCCTCCTCGTTTCCTGCCTCTCCAGAGAGGAGGTCACATGCTGCAGACCTGCTCCGTGCCATCTGGCTGACTTCCTGTCATCCTTACCCCAGGAGAGAGTGGCTCTGCAGGGTACAAGCATAGAGAACCCCCCCTTCCCTCCTCCCCCTCATCCTCCTCCAGGCCCACACACACCTGAGCAGAAAGGGTGAGAAAAAAACACACACACAGGGAGAAAAACAGAGGGAGAAGAAAAGAGAGCAGACAAGACAAAGGACAAGGCAAAGAACAAAAATATCAGCAGATACAGCAGGAGAAACAGAAAATTCAAAAACCTACGCAGGCTGCATGGTGAGAAAAATTCTGTGCAGCTCTGGAGAAAAGTGACTAATCAAGTAGCATTTCAAAGCCATGTGGTTTAATGTCTGATGCCATAATAATGACAAATTAAGTTTAACCAGTGGGGCAGCTTTTCTGCTGTTATATATGTTTGAAAATAAAAATGAAGAGAAAAGAGCAGTCTCCCACTTTTCCTTTAATCAGTGACAATTGTTCAAGATTTAACCCTGAAATTTCAGAAACATCATTAAGGATGTGGTTGAATTTCCATCACAGCAGTTCATGAAAGCATAGCCCACTTTGTTTCCCACCTTCCTCTCACACATGTCCATCTCACACAAGGCATTATATTAGAATTGGTTAAAAAGCACATACATATCAGATCAATCTTAATGTCCTACCCGTGGTCTTGCATATTCATATAAATATAATATGACTGCCGCTCACATTTGAATTTATTGGTTTTCCTCCTCCACAAATTAGGGGGGCTCCAATTGATGAATATTTTAGCACATGTGCACTCTGTGGGACATTTATCATCGCCTTTGCTATTATAAACAGAATAAATGAGCAGTCAAAGTAGGCTACAGTGTGCTGTACGCAGACACACCGCCCCTCTGTACTCTCTTGCTTTAGCCTTCCTCCACAACTGCTGCTCTGTCTTAATGGGTCCCGCTTTGATGTTGCCTTGATATGTTACATGACCGAGCACATATGGATAAGTTTACCACAATGCAATATATTTCCTATAAATGGTGAATACAGAGATCAGGATAGAAAGGTCTTGCACCTAAACTGTAACACCTAGAGCAAAGCTGCAGTCAAGACAACCTTAGCTGAATCTATGTTAAGTGAAGCCCTAAGGGGGTCGAGACAGAGGTTAATTGGATATACTAAAATTATGTTATTTCATTACAGATATTAAGTTTTGGAGGTTAGCCTAATAAAAAGGAAGAAAAAAATAATAAATTTTAAAATAAATGTATTGCTGAGATAATCCCTGCCTTCTCCATGCCACTCTAAAGATTGCCTGTCAATCAGATAGTTGGGTGATACTGATGATGTCTTTGTCATTGGACTGACTGTTGAAATGTTTTTCAAAGAGCAGGCCATCCTGAAGACCTCACTTTATAGTTTTAGCAATAAGCCTTTTTTTTTTTTAACCTTGTTGCTTTTACTGCTCCTGACAGGAACTGGAAGCCTGCTAAGTAAATGTTTAACTTATTCTGAGTCCTGAAATAATACCAGTCTCTGAAATAAACAGAGCAAGAAAGCCAAATCAAAATGCAACCATGCCTGCCTCGCTTTGATGATCATTTCGACTCTTCCTCCTCTTCATCTCAACAATCTACCGCTGGAGTAGAGTGCAGTTGGATGCCCTTTAGCACTTTCTTTTCGCCTCATGTGACCAAAAGGGCTGCTGGGATTCTTTCAGATAGAAGCCAAGCCACCTTAGGCTGCATCTAACCATTGCTGAAGCCCACTGATCTGACGCTGCAGAACCAGGCATTGTTTCAAATGCTTTCATTCACAGTCCCTGCCATTGGCAGACACTGTGAAATGGGTGAAATCCCAGCTTGGTGAAGCTGGCACAGAAAGCCAGCATCCTGGATCCCTTCCACTTCAGAGAGCCCTGCCACATGCTAACTGTCATCCATGAGGCACTGCTAGCCCACGGGGGGGGTCTGGCAGAAAAGTTGGAGGGTGTGGGTGGATGAAGGGGGTGGCATAAACATTGTGATATACCCTTCACATACAAACACAGAAGCCACAATGGACTCCTTGGAGATGCAGAACCAGAGGCCATAAGAGGTGATTATTATTTATGCAGACACTTTTCTGAGTTGAGCTTTTTATTCTCCTCCGTCTCTCACTCAACTGGCAGCTGCCCAGTGTGAGCCATCCCTGGGATCCACAGCAATGATGATCACCCCCTCCCCACACACACACGCGCACACACACACAAGCCCTTCCTTGTCCTCATTGCTGTCTACGCCTGGTAGATCCCCTGGCATGTTTGCTCCTCCTTCATAAACACTAGCAGCTGCTTGGGCAATTAGCCATTAGCTCTTTACTTTTTACTATAATACCCAGTGCTCAGAAATCTCAACAATTAGCTCCTTAATTGCTTCTAAACAACCCAGGCGTAACCAATAAATAGAAGGCGGTAGGTAGTTAGCTGAGGAGACAGACTTCTGGGAAAGAATGAGACAAGGCTTATAGAATCCACACTAAAATGTTCTTCCTCTCGTCTCCTTTAGCAGGCTTTGGCAATTATTTTTTTCTTGCTGTTACACGACTTGAAAAAGCTTGCAGGGGGAGGAGAGATGACAGAATGGGTAAAGAACACAAGGCAAGCTGATGCCTCATATTCAAATTCAAGCTGACACGTCCATGCCCTTTATTCCCCAGTCTAACTATCACTTCTGAGAAATGCTAGTATTCAGTGTGACAGAGGGTGTTACAGTGACTTTTAGATGGGCAGGAGACGGCGCCCCCCGGGTGTGGATTTTCGTGGCAGCGTGATATGACACAGCTCGCTTCACAGAGCAATGGGGATACCCCCAAGATTAGCTGAATGCATTAAAGAGAGGCATGAAACGTAGCTAACTGTTGATTAAATCACTGTTACATCCATACTGGCGGTTCCAGTTAACCTCTTTAACACTGACAGCAGCTACGCCACTAACATGACAATGGCCTACAGGCAGAAATGTGCTGTATGCTGTGTGCAGTGTGTGGCATCGCAACAGACAATTTTTTTCTTTTTAGATAAGGGTGCTCAAATGGATTAGGTAACAGACGAAAATGTTATTTCAGACATTCATTGAGGAAATGCAAATATTACTTACATTCTGCTCTCTAGATTTGAGAAAGTACTATTTTTCACAATTTACACAACAGAAATTTATAATCAAAGGTTTTCTCAAATTTCTTTTAGGTGTTTTTTGACCAAACACACACACACAAAATCAGACTTATTACACAGCTTTAACAATGTGTAATATTTTAAATGCAGCTGCATTGAAGAAATCCACTTGCAATCCACGTTTTGACTGCCTGTGCAGCATACTGTAGGGTTTGCCTTTTTAATGAGTAAACAACCATTTTTACAAAGCTGACCAATCTGGGCCACAAGAATGTTTTAAACTTTCACATTTGTTGACAACAAATACTTGGCACTTTAAAATCGCTAAATGAAATGAGCGTGCCCCAAAGATGACATATGCTGTAGCTGTTCTCATCTAACATGCATCTTATCGTTAGTGGTGGCTGAATATCTGCTGATGTTTTGATGGAACAAGAATTATGTTTTAACAGGGAAAGTCGAAGACAGGACTACAGGTCGTCTGTTCATAACAGTTTCTGGCTTTAAATCAAAGAAACACAGTTGATTGGCTTCCCTATGCTGATGAACTGCTTCCAAATGAAAACAATCAAAGCAGAATCAAGCATAATCAAGCATTGTGATTCACTGCAGCGTGTGTGTGTTTTAACTAAATAATATTCCAGCACCACAGCAACTCAGTGTATATTTTCTACAAAATCTGCATTCAGTTTATATTGACTTTAGTTACTGTATCCCCTCCCAACCCTCTACTCCTCACACACACACACACACACACACACACACACACACACACACACACACACACACACACACACACACACACGAAATACCAAGGAGGTATACAAGCACCATCTAGTGCTTTATTTTGGAAATTGCTATGCAGAATTTTACAAAATGTGTAAAAAAAAAATCCACATTTATTTTCTATGTAAAATATTTGTTCAGTTGCATTAACGTTTTAAAATTAGGAGCAGAAAGACAGCTTTTGGATTACAGAATAGGAATAAGATCAAATCAAGATTGAACTAATCACATTCTGCAAACCTGCAAGTATATAGAAAAGAGTTAAACACACGAGAACTGATTGATGACAGTTCATATCCTCACTAGCAGAACCTCTGACAACTTTGGTGAAATAGATGTTTTTCACAAGAAGAAGCATCAACTGTGATTGACTAAAAAATAAAATTTCCACCAGTCTATAGTCAGAAGTTTAATTTCCTTTCAGAAATAAGAACAGGGGAGTTTCCAGTTTTTGTGTGTGTGTTTGTTTTAAACCACACATTTAATTTTTCATCAATGGAGTCATGCAGCATTTTCAGTGGAAACTCTGTCACGCATGACATGGTTAAATAAACACAGCACCATTCATCACGTAGTTCCTTTTCTCAGCTTTCAGAGATAAGAAGATGATGATGGTGGAAACATGGAGCAGTTTCAGAAACATAATGAATAATCAGGAGTCATCAACTTGTACGTCAGTAACCTGCTACCACTGAAGTAATTATTCATTCGACCATGACGTATGCATGCAAAAAGCCAACATTTCTGATGTTCACTCAGTAAAAAGCCAAATATAGTTAGAAAGGATATGACTAAGGCCTAGCTGAGTCCCAAACAAATTCCAAGACCTGACTCATTTCATTCGGACTGAATACCGTAATAGGTAACAATAACTGTAAAAACTATGTAGAACAGCCCTGAATGAAAGTCTTGAATATTTAACAAGTCCTCCAAGTCCAGAAAGCCCTCACAAAAAGCAAAAACATGATAATCAAGACAAAGTTGAATTAAAAACAGCCTGAGACAACGCTAAAAGGTCAGAAAAGCTGTGTGAAGGCAGTGTCCGTGTTTGGATAGCGCAAGTGTTTATGTCACATTTGACTGATGTATTTTAATTAGAAGTTCAAATTCATCTGAGAAAAAATCTTGGACGCGGATTTTGACTCCCTAACAAACTAAAACAAAAGATAAGCCCCTGACCCACCAGCCACCTTGGCTCAAAAGAAGCATGGCCCTGTGCCCAGAATAAAAACTGTATTTAATAGTTTCCCTGACTCTCGATCTTAAGGTCTAGAAATATAACTATGTGTATTATTTTCAATTCAAACTCCATGTAATATGGTCTTTTTTGACTAAAGACAGGTGTAAAGTGTAAAAGTGGTCCAAAAATGCCAAAAAAGGTTAATTACATTTCTGGAAAAAACATTTGGATACAACTAATCAGCTGTCTGATTTATTTACTGTACTGCTTTAAACCAGCCTTTCCAAACTTAGATTTAAGGATCCCTTTCTGGGCTATCACTACCTTTGAAATAAACAAGTTGTTTGTAATATCTGTTTTTGACCAATGGTAACATTGAGCAACATTATTCAAGACTCTCTAAAAGTGAACACAATGCCTTGAATAATGTTGCCAGGAAGTAAAACATGACTTTTTCCCCCTTTTGTTTGTTCATTGGGGCATACCATTTTATAGTATAGAAGACAGAGTACAAATTACATTTTTGTAAAACTAAATCCCAAGGAGGCAAAAGTATTGAATTATTATTTCTGGTGCATTACCACAAGGAATACACCAATTAACAACAATAACTACATTAATCCACCTACCTACCCAGTATCGTGTTTGCCACCAAAACAGCTTTGACCTGTCAGGGCATGGACCTCTGATGGTGCCCTGCGGTTTCTGGCACCAGAAAAATGAGAAGCAAATCCTGGCGATCCTGCAGGTTGCAGAGTGAAGCCTCTGTGGATTTGGCTTGTTCCCATGCATCCTGAGGGAGTTCAGTAGAACATGATCTGGGGAGTTTGGACAGAGACATTATGACATAAATGGCATGAATTATTTTACAGTAGAGATGGTAGAAGGTTAGAAGGTTTTGCTACAGGGCAAAAGTTTTTTCTAAACTTGATTTTGTGAAAAAGACAGCAACGTTTTCAATGTAATTATTAATGTGATTAGTACCACTCATGTTTGCCTTGAATTTCATATAAAAATGGCTGCTGTGAATTGTTTAGTGTGCTTTCAGGGGTAGTTTTTTCTGTCAACGGCGGTTCTAATGTTGTAGTATCTCGGTGTATTTCAATAATCTTTTTCGTTGTGAGAAGATGAACTAATTTTGCCCATCTGCGCTTTGCGACACACAATTATACTCTTTTAATGTAGTCTTAATTGTATTTTATATGCTAGAATAGTAAACTAAATATGACACGTAAATATAGTGGAATTAAGAGAAGGCCTTCGCCTAGATTTTGAATTTAAAATTGGAGAATGAAGTGGTGAACTTTAGCCAGTAAACCTAATCATATTTATACAGTAGATTTTTAAATATATATCTACAGAGCTGAAATATAACTTATTAAGAATATTTCAGGACACGGAGAAATCATTTCGTACATACCTGTCACAGGCTTTAGCTTTGCCAGAAGTCAAACGAGCTGCGAAAAAACTACCCGGCAGCCGTAGGTTTGGTGACGTCACAAGCAAACATGGCGGCTAGCTTTGAGTGAGCGAGCGAACACAACAAGACTGCAAAGAAACGTTGAATCTCTCGAAGGCAAATTGTTAGCCGCAATGTTGAAAGCCACAAAGGAAAGTGCTGAAGAAACGATGTAACGCAGAGTTGGCTTTGCTGCTGCTGCCGCCGCTGTTTTGTGCAGCCATGTCAGAGGCGAGGACGCATGCTGAGTTCACTGAACTGTGGAGGACTGTCTCCAAACTCAGCTACAAAAAAACACAAGACACGAAAGCAGCAAAACAGATGCCTGACACGACAACGACGCCCGTCTCTAAAGGTGAGGCTGTGTGTCTGTTAATATAGGCGACGATCTGCGGCTCAACGCGAGCTTAACTAAAGACCATAACAAGTGTTTGTATACACAGAAGAGTAAAGGCGGCCATGAGGTGATCAAAACGAGCGACTGACAGTGACAACATGCCAGCTGGCTGTGTTATCTCACCATAGACACACCACTAATTCCACTCTAACCAGTTGTAAAGTACTGAGACTGTCTAGGAAGGATAAACTGCATTCCGAATATACAGAAAGTGTTGCCACATGTTCGAATATCTTTTAAGATATGATGCATGATCTCATCTAAATAATTGTTTGCTCATAGCTGGATTGTTTTAATTAGACAAACACATGTTGCGTGCATTCTGGAACATGGCCCTTTAATGCAGCCAGCCCTCTTGTAATGCTATATTGCAGTGACTCAAATCAGACAAGGCTTTAAATGACCATTATGTATCCTCCTCAAGCTGCTAAAATAGAAAGATTCAAAACACAAGTTTTTGACCAGACATTTTCCCAGTTTTTATATTGTGTTCAGCAAGTATTTTTTTCAGGAAATTATCATATAAATATTATTATGGCTTTAACTGTGACTACACTAAGAGAATCTGTTCATGTGTGAACTGTCATCACGATACATCTTTTATTGTTCTCCTGTTTGTCTTTACTGATATGTCTAACATAAAGTTTAAAGTAACTAAAGACTCGGTGCTAAATAAATACATGCAAGTAAATTTAACGTTACCAAGTTGAATATGACTTATTTTTAGCTCATTTGATGTGGCACTTGATATCTCTGTGCACAGATTTTCAAAGTCCCCAGCATCGAGGTTGCAGCAGATACACCGGCTTGGCTAATGGAGATTCTCCAGGAGATGTGGAACCTTCACAAGATATCATCTGGGATTCCACATCTCCCACTCAGACTCATACTGGTAAACAACACCGACACTCAGCTCACACTTGCTGGCACATCTCATCAGCAGGTTCTAAATGAATGGCAACATAAACGATTTCTGAATAGGTTTTTTTTTATAGTAGATTAATTTCAATTGTAAGCTTGTGCTTTTCATTTCAGTCATCATGACTCTACCACTTTGCTAATTTCTATCATGTGTGTTATTGTCACGTTTTTTGGGTTCAGGACTCAGGAACACTAGAGCTGTGGAAATATCTGATATTGTGAACCGCATTGCTCCAAAGGTCTGTTGTTTTTTCAGCTTTTTATTATTTTCATATTGATATTTGGCAAAAATGGTTATTTCTAAATGCCATGGTAAATATAATTAATCACAAACTAAATAAAAAATAATAATAATTTTCATTTAGAATAAAATAGAATAATCCTTTAATTGTCCCACAAGGGGAAATGTGGTTGTAACAGCAGCAGAAGAAAAGCACATATACAAACAGAACAGAAACACACACAATTTTTACAGAAAAAAAATATTTACATCATGGACAATAGTTACAAAAACAGAGTACTGTACAGTTATTAAGATTAAAGTATTTTTTTAAATTATTATTTATTATAGGTAGACTTTCAGTCTTTTCTAGCACATATCTGTAAACACACTTCAACCTTGTGCTTGTTTCTTTTATAGGATGTAAAACCAGAAAGGACTGACTCCTCTTTGCTGCAGTGGATCGGTGACAGTGCCATGCCCGCCACACCAGAGATTCAAAAGCCAAGACTCAGGAAGAAATCCTCTAGGTGAATAATCAATATATTGACCAAAATACTGTCCCTATAGATTGTTAATATGTACCACCATATGCAGCCTGTATGGGTGCTCATAAGCGTCTTTCTTCCTTTTTCCTTTTGTCTACATAGGCAAAGCAGTGTGGAGGACCTCATGAAACTCGCCAGGCAGTTTGATGAGAGCATGCAGCAAGATAAGGAAACTTCAGAAAGCCTTGTGATCAATCTTAATGAATGTCTGAACACTTCTGAAACAAAACTGAAACCATCGTCACTCCATGATAGCTTGAAGGACCTAAAGTACCCATCGGCACCAGACCAGATAGAGGCAGAGCTGCATGCTCTGTTTGACTGCTCCACTCAGAGTGCATGGCTAAGCCGTGGCTCTGCAGTATCCACCTGTTCACAGGAAATAAGAGGCCAACCTGTGAATGCAGCTTTATCCGAAGACCAACAATCAGAGCTCAAATCAGCTGAAAAGTCTGGCACAGCTGCACATCCTGCTGAAGAAAAGGGAACTAATAGCTGTAGTGCAAATAACTGTGATGACTTTGATGATGACTGGGAGAATGATGAATTACTTAATGACCCTTTTTTGCTGGCGATGACCCATAAGCCCAATGAGCAACATGACACCAATCCTAACACCACCTTTCAGTCTGAGACTAAGACAAACACTACTCACTCTACCCCTGTTCGTAAACCCATTGCAAATGCAATCCCTGCACACAAGCCTTCAAACCTAAACTGCAAGCCTAGCTGCAGTGTGAAAAGTTCTGAAACAAAACTGACACTCCAGGAACTCTGTCCCAAACTGAAGACTACCAACCGAAACACTTTCAAATTAGAGCCAAACCCCAACTTGCGGTCACAGATGGCCAAAGAGGTTTCCACTAAGTCCAACTTCACCATTATACAACCCAAGCCACAGATGTTTGACCAGAAATCTGCAACTGCAAAGACATCCACTACACCTCAACCTGACAAGGTCACTAATGATCACAGAGGGGCTTCTTTAGGAAAACACTCTGTTAAAGATATTTCAGACAGCTTGTGGGATGATAGGGATGATGACGCACTGCTCTACCAGGTATGTGACAGTGTGGAGAAGATCGCCAACAGTCAGTCGCTCCAAGTGAGCTCCGGTAACTGCCAAGAAAAACAAGATATTGATGTAGACAGACAACGGAAAACCACAGGGCCGCAGCCCATCAACATGACTCGGTCTGGGAACGTCGGTGCCAGCACTAACAGACAATCACCTTGTGCTTTTGTTCGTTCTAACTCATTACCAAGGGCTAGTTATGAAACTGTGAACTTCCAAGGATGGAACGTTCCCATGAAGGGTGCCAACAAAAAATCACAGATGTCTCAAAGCTTCCCAGGAAGCCACACAAATTTGGGTACATTAAGTCAGTGCGGGGATTCATCTGGAACTTTCCAGGCTGGAAATGCTAATGTGGATATGAAGCAACATCCAGTGATGGCCAGAGCGGTACACAACGCCAAGAGCCATCACACAGCTTTCAAAAGAAATCTATCTGACTCAGCAGCCATAAGCACCAAAGGTATGATGTCTAAGTTTTGATAATTACCACCGAATTGTATCAAAGTATATTATGTATGCGACTTTATAAAAGGCTAGGGTATTTATAGTGGGCGTGCTTTCCAAAATAATTCATAAATAATAATTATTTTTTTAAACTGAACCAAAACAGCACCAGTTCTCACACTTGCATGCAGTTTTTCCAAGGTAGTTGGCAGATCGGCTGTTCCAAAGATCTTGGAGAGCTTGCCACAATTCCTCTATGGATTTAAGTTGTCTCAGTGTCTCATGTCTCTTCAAGCAATCCTACATTGACTTCTTTATTGCTGAGATCAGTGCTGTGTGGGGGCCATAACATCTGCTGCTGGAGTCCTTGTCCTGGCCAGGTCTCCCTTGAAAAATATATTAAATAAATGTGTTTTCTTTCTGCCAAAAAGACAGTTCTTTATGACTCTGGCTGTATGGCTGGACTTGTTGTTATGCTTAAGAATTAATTTTTCACCAGTCAGGCTCTGATAGTACTGTCTCATGAGAATAATCTAAACATCTAAAATGTGTAAAATCTTTGTGCTAAACTGTATATTCAAAGATAATAGGAATAAAAATTTTGAATTGGTTGAAAATTTAATAATATTTTAAGACAGGATTTTATGTTTGTCAATGAAAAAGCCACCAAGAGTGTTATGTACGGATACTTTTTCTTAAAAACAACACAAATAAATCTAAAACTAGATAGAATGGCTTTGCTTTGATAGACTCAGTCAAATGTCCAGTAACTGAATACACCCCCATTAGTTGTTTTGTTTAATTCTATGCATTTGTCTGCCATGGCTATTCCATCAAATTTGCTTTAAGAATGGATATTTAACTGACAATTCACAAGTAAAACAGATGTCACATGTTGTTCTTATAATCACTGACAGTTCGGTGCATGTGCACATTAACCATTTCCCCCCAAGCAAGTAAACTGCGCACTGTGGCTTTAATTTGTGATCTTGTCAAGGGTCCAAACCTCAGCAAGCATCATTGCCAATGAATTTGTGGACAGATTTTATTTATTTATTTATTTGTCTTTGGACTTGGATGTTTTGGGGTTCTTTTGTTCTTCCAAATGAGCAGACGTTTAATGTTTAGAAATGAAAACTTGCTCGAGGTCATGCAACAACCAAGCTGACATTGTCTCTTTTTCATTCAGTTTTCTCACTTTTCTTCCCTCTTTCCAGTTTTTGTCACAAGCCAGATGACAGGAAAGTGCTCTGCTGCAGAGATTGAGAGGAAAAAACAGGAAGCTTTGGCCAGGAGGCGACTGCGAATGCAGACCGCCACAAAGCCATAGAGCGACTTCGTCCTGCCAGTATTTTTTGCAACTTAATGCACTCTACATTTCATACAAGTGGTTCAGCCCTTTTTCGAAATTTCTTGTTTTTTGATTATTGTATCCAAGATGAAGGACTGTTGATAGTTCAGTGCATGACCTGATCCCGGGATATGTACTTAGCTTTCCGCACATATAGAACCTACTACTGGCTGTTTTTGCTGCTAATGTAATGTGTTTCATGGTAAGCATTTTTTAGGAACAGTTTGTTACAGAATCTCATATGTGTGACAATGTAAAGAAAAACTTCTTCACTACTTTGAAATATAGTTTACATCCACTGAGCATGGAAAAAAAATCCAAATGCTCCGTTTGTTGCTTTCTGATATTTAAGCCAATTTTGGATAGAACATTTTTATCTGGTGCTTTTTGCTTTTGTTAAAAAGTAAATAGCTTAATCTCTGTGTCACTTTTCAAATTGTAGCATCAAAGGCTGACACATAGCAGTGTATTTTTGAAGCTATCCATAAGAAATGGATGCCTTCGCTTTAAAGCGAACATTAGCATTAACTGCTGTGTTCTCTGCTTTATGGGTCTGCTAAGACTGCTTAAGTGCCTGACAGTTCTTTTAAAGCATACTTGAAATATTCATTCGTCTTCATAACTTTGTAATGAAAAAAGCCTTACTTTATTAGAAATAGAAATAAAAGGATATCAACACAACCTAACACAAAATCTTTGCTTTGAGGCCAAGCTGAACATTTAATAGATGATTCTTATTTGTGTTTCCTCTGTGCTTTCTTTGCTCACGTCAGTGTTTCTCCTTTCAGTTTTGCACAGGTCAGCATCAACAGTTGTACTGTAAAGACAGCGTTGTGGCCTCCGCTGGCAAACTGTACTGTAATAGCTATGCTATGCACCTTTCAAAAAAGTTTAACGAGTAAAAAAAGAAAAACAAGGCTTGAAATTGTTTTTATATCTGGACAGGATGAAAATGAGAAAGATGAGAAACTCACACTACATTTTCCTATCATATTTTAATCATTTGTGCTGTAAAGGGCAGACCTGGGACATACAGGTGACAAATTCAAATAAAACTTTCAAATAGACTTCTTTGTTTCTACTTAATTGCTTCAATATATCCTAATACTTTTGACTCCAGTACCTGTTGCTTAAAAACAGCATGATAAACGTAGCTGTATTCATTCCCCCAGTAATTTCATTATGTTCATGTCTTGTGATAAATCAGAATACAGTTGGCTGCTATTGGTCTGTAGCAGTTTCATTTAATTTCGTTCACATTTTCAGGCTTTTTTTTTTTTTTTTTTTGCAACATCAACGACACCCCTGTAGTATTGAACAGCTGCTCAGGATTTTGAGTTTACACAGACGGCCTCCTCACTGGAGTTATTGGCGTCCATTACTGTAACCTCTATGTATTTCAGGGCTGTTGACAGGTCAAGCAGATATGATGGGCCCATTTCACAAATACTCAAATTTGTTTTCAACAAGTTGCTGCCCAGAAAGAAGAACCATTGTGAGCATGCAGTAGCCTCGCTATGAAGAATATTGTTGTTATTAGACATGAGGGATTATTTTAATATGAAAGCTAATTCGTCTTCTGACTCCTTATCATTCTACACAGCTGCTATATTGTGCGTGAGGGTAGTACAATGTTCGCCTTTGTAATCCCGAGAGAATTCCTCAGAGTTCCTCCTTCACGACCATTCCCACCCATTACATGCCTGTGAGAGTTCCCAGGTGTGTGTGTTATATGTGTGTGAGAGAGACGGGTGGTCTGCAGGTGTGTGTATTTGAGTATTTATTCCATTCAGAGGCGCCATCCACCTCCCTGCCCTATCTCTTTCCCCTCCCCGCCCAGTTTGACTGTAAATCAGATGGCAGGGCAATTTGGCAACAGCATAAAGGCCTCTGGTTTTTATGACTATGATTATGGTTATGATGATGACTAGTATTTATTTCAACTATCTGATGAAACCCTTGGCTAAAGCTAACAGGTGTAGAGCAGGTACAATATCAAGCTCGCTGAAGGATCCCAGTAATGTCGCCATAGAGAGCAAAATATTGTCCACCAAGCAGAAGAATGGGCTGTTTCAGCACCCGCTCGTCATGCCATACATGGAGCAATTTCTGATTATTGGATGGGAGTGGAGAGCCACAACGTTCTCTTTGTAGAGGGAGAATGATTTATGGCTGTTAGTCAGGCATAAGGCAGTAATTGCCCCAGTGACGATTATGTTACCATAGCACCTGTTTAAACTGTCTATTCTTATGTGAATGTTTTCATTTTTGGAAGAGGAGAGTTTGCAGCTTGAAAGTGATGTGTGAAGACGCTAATTGAAGATGGAGAAGGGTGCAGGATGGTGTGGTAGCAATTTAGGAGAAAGGGAGAGTGCATGACGGACAGATTTGTGTTGTGTCATCTGATCTATTAGGAAAACAGTCATTTCTTAAACAAGCAAGAAGAAAGAAGTCTATTCAGCAAGTAGAATAAATATACTGTACTTTAAAAACGACTGAAAAGGCAAGTTGAGATCATTTGGATATTCACAGCTGCATGTTTAAGCACTCTAAAAACAGTGGTAGACAAAATGTAAAGGACTACTTTAAGCTTTGATACTTTTACTTTACTCTTAAGATAAAAAAATCAGCAACGATAACTAGGAATACAATGCTCATGGCATGACAGCTGAAAGGCTGCTATTCTTGGCTCAATCCAACCATACGCCACTGATGTGTGAGCATTTATATAAAGTAGATCAAAACTGTCATTCATCACAGTACTCCTGAGCTCTGCACCGATGAAAGATATGAAAAAAGGAATCTTCTCGGATTTCCTCTGTGCTGGTAAAGTCAACGATTGTGCCCTCAAAAACTGCCGTGAAGGAGCTTTTGTGTGTGTTTGTGTGTCTGTGCTGGCTTTTTGATCTGTGAAACAGAGATTCCTTATCTTTGCAGGCATTTTATTTGAAAATAAATGATGTCGGCAACAGAAAGTATTGCAGCTTTTCGGTTTGATGTCACTTCCTTATACAGATGTCTTCTGTTGACCCCACAGTTTAAATTATTTAGACTACAACAATTGCTGTGTGTACACCCTAATTATCAAAAGTGTCTTTCCTTAGGGTTTTTGTGTGTGTGTGTCTCTGCTTCTCTCTGATTATCTGAATTTTCTATATTCTATATTTGTACTATTGTTTTCCAGCACTTTGAATGTAGATCTACACTCACATGAAGCAAAACCACACTATGTTTCAACAGGTGGGGTTTTGCCCCATTTGATCTGAATGACCACTCCTCTCTTTTTACTTGTCTAAGGGATGTTTGCAAGTTTAGACACTAGTTGACAGGCTGATGTTTCAGACCACAGATGTTCTTGTTGATCTGTTTGTTTCATCATTCTTGTCAGCACGACTTTTAACTTTTATGGTAACTTTCACATTTTAACATTTCTAGTAAGGCATTTTTTTATTATTTTTATTTTATCATTATTATTATTATTTTATTTAGTTAACCTTGTTAAAGCCCTTCTCGCGTTAGCTCACATGACTCATACTGCATTGATGTGGGCTGACCCCAATGCAAAACAGAAACATTCTATTGTTATTAGATTAATTTTAATGACTATCTAATTAGAACCAAGCAAAAATGACCCAGAAAACCCACCCACAGCTGGGATAACTGGTGGTTTTCCACTACCGACTGATGCAACACACTCTTCTCACTTATGGCTTGTACAGAAGACTCTGTCTAAATAGTTGGTTTGCTATTACTGCTTAAGGAAACTCAAGCTCGAACACTAGCTTCATCCCTTCCTTTCTTTTCTTCTTATTGCTGCTCTTCTCCCAGCATGGGGTTCATATTGCGGAAGTGAGTAATGAGACCTGGGGGCATACTAGTGTGCTGGATTACCAATACACTTGCAGCAGATTAATATGAAGCCAGGTTTTCTAAGTGCATTCACTGTGCCGCAAAACAGACTCCAAGAACAGCAAACATAAATTAAACATCTTTAGAAATATGACCTGAGGTAGCTATTGCCTCCCTCAACCAAGTGCTGAGCGGCCAGTGGAGATAGCATCTCTAATCGTTTTCCCATGCTGTGAGGCCATGCTGCAGAAAGGCTAAACAGTGTTTTCATAGCTCCCAGATTACCTCCCAGAGTATGACTAATACATATCACACATACATCAGTTTTTTTCACCTTTTCTTACACTCTATCTCTGGCTGTTTCTCTCTTATCAGTCTGTATATCTGTGTCATGTCTGTTTCTATCACACACACACACACACACACACACAGATGGAGGAGGAGGTGTAGTGCAGTACTCTGGCAGCAGCCTGTCAGCAGCGTAAATGACCTGTGAAGAGTTTCACGGTGCGTGTCATTAGGCAGCTTAAGATTTGTTTCAACAGTGCTTTACCTGAAGGCTCCATTCATGGGCCCCCAGGTATGACTGCCCTCCCCACAGGGGGATTCAAAGGGTAGTTGCCAAATTCCAGTACTCCATCCACACCGGACAGTGATGGAAAACCAGTGAGCATCATCGGGCAGTATTTAAGTGTCGAACATGCTTTGAGAAAGAGGTGTCATGTTTTTCAAAACTTGTTTAGACTTATTTGTGCCGTTTTGCTGGGACACTTATTTTAATCATTGCTCGGTATTTTACCTTGTAACTGGATTTCTTTGGAAATTCACTGAAAGAAGATGGATTGTATGGCATTAAAGATGGAGTCACATTTGCGTAAAAGGATTTTAACAGTGTATTTGCGTCTTGTTAAGATATTGGAAGCTTTGGTGTGAAGACAAACATACATCCCTTGCAGTGATATTACTGTTCACCACTTTTTGACCTCCTCGGGCAGAACTTATACAGTATGTTGTTTATTTAACTCTGCTGTCTGACTAATTTGCAAGTAGTTAATCACTATGATATATTTTGTTGGCTAAAAAGTCATGTAAAGGTCAATGGCACTCAGACTTAAGAGCGATAAGGAGGATGAAGCTGTCTACCGAACTGTCTTGTTATTATAATCTAAATCATTGCTTTGGAATGGAACAGAGAAATAGAAAAAACACTATTTGTGAAGGATTTATTATCTCACTGAAAGCTCTGCAGTCAACTCAACTTTCTTAGATTCCTAAACTTGTACACTTTTCAAGCTGGATTATCACTGGGTTTTTTGTTGTTGTTGTTGTTGTTGTTTGTTTTGTTTTTTGTTTTTTAATCTTCATCCAAATAGATCTCATGCTCTATTAAGCATGCTGATAAGGGGCTGCAGACTTTACTTTGTTTTGAGAAGCGAGACTTTCTTGCACACAGCCAACAAATATCTCCGCTGCCACATTCCTCAAGCCTATATCTGCCAACACCTTTGCGCTACAATGGCTTTGGCCCTTTTCTCCCCAGCCCATAATAGTCAACGTGGGCTGTAATGGTCTGTTGACAGGTTTAGGCTGAGGTAATTTTGTTGCTGGGCTTTACAGTGAGGTGCCAAATCTTCCCCTGAGGAAAAAAAGAGCAGCAGAAGCATTGAAGCTAGCTATTAGCTTTCGACCACTTAGTTATAAGCAGATTGATATTAAAAAGTCTGGAGAGAATGAGGCAGCAGATCCTTTCTACATTGGGGCCTTAAGGATCTGGAGGTAATTGGAGGCTTAGTTTTTGCTTTGTTGTTCAGTAAGTGACCCAATATATAAGCTGGGTGCTAAAATGTTAAGTGGCGCTAGCTTCTGTGAGTTGTGTGTTCCTGAGTAAAAATGGCCCCCACTGTGCAGAGACACAGTTCATTATTTGAAGCAGGACTGCATAAAGAGAGGCCAGCTGAGTGGAACTCCAGCTGCCAAACTAATACACACACGCACACAAATGCAATGCAGAAACACACCATGGAAAATGCAACGGAAAGCAAGACTGCTGGGGCCAAGGGGTTCCCTATGCAATGTGCAAAGCAGATCAACCACACACACACACACACACACACACACACACACACACACACACACACACACACACACACACACACACACACAGGAGTGCACAAGCACCTGCCAGCTGACCTCTCCTGTGGGATAGAGGTCCCAGGCTTCCCCACTGCTCCAGAGCCTCCCACCCACTGCACACACGCACGCACACGAGCTGTTGTTGTGACCTTTTCAGGGTCATGCTGGGCCCTGCCTGTGCCTGCAAGCTGATGGTGACTAGCTAATGATATTCGTCTCTGCACTGCTATATCATCTGGCTCTCATTTAAGACTTGCTTCAGAGGAGGGAAGGAAGTTCATTATAGTGTACGCAGAGTATGGATGTGTTTCTTGTATTGTAAAAAAGCCAAAACAAATGTAAATGATTCAAAAACATTCTGTTCTTCCTACATGCAGTCTTCACTGTATTTTTCTTATTCTTTGCCTTAAAAAACTACTTTTAAACTGAAGTACTGCTGCTGTCTGTACTGCAACAGTAGCCTTTACTCAACTCCAGTCCCGAGACTAACTCTAATCTCAACCCTTCCAACATAACACTATCACTCACATTGATCATTTGTATTTACCCTTGTTTCTCATTTGAATTAAACAAATTAAAAATAGCAAAATAGATAACCTCTTTTTGTATGTAGAAAAGTAAACAGTTCACACACACAGAACATGGAATGATAAATTCCTTGAACAAATGCCAAACACCAAGTCTCAGGCTTACTCGCCCTGGACATTTAACTCCAACCTCCCTTCTGGGGTAGAGCATATTAGCTGCAGGGGTGTACTCCTCATCTCGGCTCAGATGTCTCCCCTGTTTCCCAACCCTCTTTACATACTGCAGACTTGGCAGCTAACTAGCCCTACAAAAACAAGGTAGTTTCAGTTACTACCCGATTGGTGTACTCCCACGCTGCCAAGCAAGGCCCCGACTCCTTGTGAAGACATGCAAAACTGAATCCTCAAACAAAAACATACAAATCTGCGTCTTGCTCTCAACGTAGAAAACACAGGGCAAAGTCTTGATGGAAATGTTTCATTTCTTTTGCCTCCCAACAGATGCTAAACGAGCAGCACAGCACTCTCTCGATTTGCATCTTTAGTTGCTTTGTTGATTTGGTAACACATATTTGCATTTGGAAACAGCTCGAGTAATTTGACTGGGGACCCCCAATTTGCCTTTGAGGAGAAGTCTGTTCTACAAACATTGCTGCGTGTTGGCATTCCTTTCTTTTCCTTGCTGTTTGGTTTTTAGTGTGTTTGGGAGTGTGAGCTAGAAAAAGTGAGTACATTACTGAACATAACCTAAGTCTTATAACTGGGCGAGAGCCTCGATCTGCGATACATATGAGCCTCTTCTATGTGTTATACTTTATCAGAGAGAGAAAACAGAAAGCAGTAGGCTCTGGATTTGGACAACTTTCTGCTCTATACTGGGATTTGTATTTGTGTGTGTTCTTGTCTTGTACACTTCCAAAGAGAGATGCATAAAAGATAGATTAGGCACAGATCTCGAGGTTTGGTCTGTTCTCACATTTCTGATGGGCTACGTAAAGGTTCCGTTTCACTACACTTGCTGAAATACAAAACATAATCTATTAAATCTTGTTCAATGACACAACTTCCACATTTTTAGTCAATATGGACACAGAAAACAGCTGCACTACAGCCTGATGGCAGTCTGTGAAATAGTCATGACATTTTTGATTTGTGCTCATGGACACAAACTGGAAAATACCCATTGGGAAGAAAGAGATAATGCAGGTGCAATCACAGGAGGTTCACATGAGAGACTAGAGTTTGAATCCCACACTAGACTAGTCTTATATTTCTTTGTTAGATTTAGACACTAAAATTAGTAGGTTACGTTTGGAAAAACAAAAGTCATGGTTTGGTCATATTTATGGAAAAAGTGTGCAGAAAAAAAATTATGAGGCCCTAAAAGACTACAAACATAAAAGAAATGCCACTTTTTTGTGTGTTTTCAAAATGATCCATCAGGTTTTTGTGTATTTTTATTTTGGCTGCATCCCTGCTGGTAATCATCAGACCTATGATGTTTCTGCCCAGGACATTTGGCTGGCGTATTAAATGCTGATTCAACACTGAGAACTGTTGTGAATACCAACCTTCCACCTTTGTTTACCCCAAACAAACTGCTATTCCCGCTACAGGAGGCCACGTTCCATGTGTGCCCGGGACATTTTTCCACAACAGACCTCAAACTGAATGTTTGGTGAAACACACGCAAAGGCTTTCATGACCTGGGTCTTCTGTGCTGTGTGTGCTGTAGCTGTGCATGGATAACAAAACCAGCTCTTTGATTCACATTTTCAGCTTCTGTTTGCAGAAAACAAATGCAGTCAAAGCAAACAAGGACTTGCTTTGGTGGATGTGGGAAATCTCAGAACAGCTTGCATCATCTGAAATATAAGAATCACTCGTGCAGCCATAACTGATTTGTAGTTTTTCATTCTTCGAGTTAAATTAAGTGTAGTTTTTATTTGGTTATACGTGCCAGTTTTCTTGCATCTACACCAAGCAGAGTACCCCCAACGAATCACCTCAACCGTGGTTTTCTCCATCAATACTATCAAAACAAGCCTGTTCTGTGTCACACATGCCACCTTGACATATAAGGCCTGTTTACATGCTGCAAACCCCCCCACTACACAGCCACTCAACCGCCCACATGCAACCCACGCTAAAGGTTACCATGCTGGGATTTTAATCTACATGTGAAATGTGCTCTCCTACGCCTCTTCTTCTGTCTAGTCAGCAATCTGGCTATTGCCCTGCGACTCAGAGAGCCTTGCTTTATTGATTGAATGGGTTTTAGTTTGGAACACACACACTGGAAAACATCCATCCATCCACGTACACACATACTGGTGACTTTGTTGCAAGATGGAGGGAGGGAGAGGGATGAGTGTCAGGCCTCGCGTGATGGGCGAACATCAATCATTGCTTGTCAGCCTCGCCTTTTTTCTTCACCCCGCTCTGCCCCCACCTCCTCTCACTTTTTTTCTGCTTCACTGATCAGCCTTTGTTTTGAATGGTGGTGCTGGTGTGTATGTGGGGAATGCAGTCTGGCCACACAGACAAGACGTGGGCAGCTTCCAGGTGTTATTATTCTCAGATGCCAATTAAATCTTGTGTCGTCTACTTTTGTACCTCCAGGTCATGACAAACACCATGCATTTTAATAAGTCTGACATGTGATAGACATTAGCATTGTGGGTCCATTAAAGTTTACGTGTATGCGTAGGAGTCGCGCATCTATGCATTTCTGTTCCTCTGTGTTGAGTTCATTTGCACTGTGTTTGTGAACGCAAGAATTTCAAGCAAATATGAAAGTCATTAGAGGTCTGTTATGAAAACTGGTCTTCAGAAGCAATTTTATTTTAATTTTAACAAATTGCAAAAAGGTAGCATATTACAAACTTAATCACATTTGACTTTTTTTAATGGTTCCCATCAATGCACCATTAAGATTGCACTCAGCTGTACTGTACTGTACAGTGATCACAGACATGATCTCCAGACACATTCATCCATTGAAGAATTCCAAAAGAATTTCCCACTGAAATCATCACTGTCTCCATGTGGTGTGAAGTGTGTGCATCCAAAGCGTTTCTCTCTTTGCTGTAACTTAACAAACGCCACCAGCTTTCAATCCCACAGAAATATAATGAAGAGGGTATGTCTTTGCAGATTTTATTTTATACTCACATATCTGCTGTTTAATTTGCTGCTTGCTTTGCCCAATGTAGAGTAGGCCACAGGGACATGATAACTTGTAAATCACATGAGTGATACAGTCTTTAAATTCCCTAAGAGGAATTTTATTCCCAGCGTGGGGGTGATTTAATAATTCTGTGTTTATTACATCTTTCCAGGAGGTACATTTCCACATACACATGCCATTTGTTGTAAACCATGCATTCTTGATTTGATATTATTTTATATGGAAGAATACCGTAATTTATTTTTTCCTTTTCTTCTCTGACTGTGCTGCAAACGGTCGAGATGCAGGTTTTGACAAGAAAGAGCAGTGTGCAGCACAATAAGGACAGCTGATGTAAGCCGTAGAATCAGATATGTCTGTTCTACTGCACTGATTTTAATCTAAAACTGTCAATCATGGGTCTCTGACTTATCATCTCTTTTCACAAGATACATTATGAAAAAAAGCCCTGACTGAGCTTGATTAAAAAGATATTTAAAGGTAAATGACAGAAAACTATGCTTTTTTTCTGTGCTTGGAATGGCCTTGTATAGAAGCATATATAAGAACTGTACAATATGTTTTTTTTTAGTTTATTTGTAGAGGAACAAATATGTTGCATGAAGACACCACAGCATTCACGGGCTTATAAAAACATAAACCTGAATAAAAAATTACCAAAAGACGGTACAAAATATAAATTGTTAATTTAAAGCTCTTTTATTTTTGAGGATAAAATGATCCTAGCTATTATTCAATGTGAATTTTGCAGGTCAGGAATTCCGCATGTTGAAACCTAAAACTAAACAAACAAAAAAGCTGTTGGTCCAAATGAAGAATAATGTAAGGACACCTTAATTTCCTTTTGGATCCTACATGTGTTAAAAAAACCCAAATTCTGACTATAACAACAAGGTCACTGGGCATACGAGGAGCCTGATTATGAAGGCATTTATAGATCAGTTATTTGCTTTATGGCTGTTTCTTTTCATTTGTCCATCTCTGTGTTGGTTGACTTTTCTGTGTGCTTCATGTTCAAATTTCAGAGAAACCGGAGGATAAGAAGACACCCGGAACTAATAGACTTTCCAAAGACTTGAGCTCAGAATATAACGATTTATGAATCGGCCAGGGACAAGTGCTTCGTCTGTTTGTCAGGGAAACATATATTTCTTCTTTTCCCTTTTTGGAAAAATGGATTTGGCCCTCCACCAATCACTGGGAGTGTGTTCTCTTCATGTTGTGCCAAAAACTACAGCATGCTTCTCTTTCTCTGTTAGTCGCTCTCCCTCTATTTGTTATTATGCTTTGTGTTGTGTGGAGAAAGCCCCAGTGTGTCTTATTTGTAATGGGTGCCAGGGGCTGGGGGAGATGTTTTCAATTACCACTTGGTAGAATGACTGATGGTAAGACAATCAAGCACAGAACTTGAGCTCAGTGTGTATGTGCGCGTGCACATGTGTGTGTGTGTGTGTGTTCATCCACACGCAACAGCTACATTTGAATGTGTGCAAGCTTGCCCGTGCATGCTTCTTTGTGCACTTTTATGTGTGCATGAAGGCATGTGTGTTTCCATGAGATCTGCACTCTGATTTTTCTCATATTCTTTCATTCAACATTTTTGGGTCAGCAAGGAAATTGTCACCATTGTTAAAGAAATAATTGAACATAGCAGCCAAAAGCAATAGATTTTTTTTCTTTTTTTGCTAAAACATAATGACAGATTTCCATTGCTTAAAATTATTACTCTTATCTATTAAGTTTCAAAATGATCCTCGGGGATACCACCACATCATTTTTTCTTCTTTAGCTGTTTGCCAACATTTCCTCTTAAACCAAAATCAGACCACAACAATAAGAGGCATATGATACTAAGAGCAAAACCAATCCTGACCATGGTTGTTATGAAAAATATCTAGGAAGCATTGGTGGTCCAATACTGAGGGATTGTCCTCAGGAAACCAAAGCTGTAAAGACACAAGATACAACAGTCTGCCTTAAATGTACGTGTACTGAACAGTATAAAAAACAGAACAGAGTAATTTTGTAGCATTAACATAAATCGCCTTAACCATTACATCCAATCAAGTGCAATAAACTAAAGTATTAGATCCCATTGACGTTTCTTTTTTCACAATAACTGAATTGTCGTTTATCTAGAAGCAGCAACTCATTTGGCGCAAAGGCCTCCCTACTGGAAGTAGAAAGCCGCTTTGCTGTAGTTGTACTGTATATTTTTTATACCTGTAGTTGTGGATAAATGCATGACAAAATCCTCACCTTTTCCATTTAACATTATTCCACAATTTTCAGTCATTTTTAAAAGTGTTTCAGAGAATGCTTTGCTTATTTTCACTCATAAGGTGTATACCCTGAGTGTGGTCAGCAATATATAGCAATATGCATGTGCCGAGATTCTTGCAATGAAAGTAGATGGAACATATTTTACCCTAATCGAGGCTAACTACATGTTACCACATTACTGTTTTACCACACATAAATATAACAGATCATCGCTCAAACTACACCTAGTACTAGCTAGAGGTAGCAGACAGTTCTGTCGAGACGTAACAGTAACGTAACCTGACACTGTTTACTTGGAGATGCCCCCTGTGTGAACTTTGCCAGTCAAACAAACTTAAGTAATGGCAGCAGGTACTGATGACAATGAAATAACACTGAAGAAAGAAAGTGTCTAATATTTAGCTTTTACAAGTCCAACCTCATACATATGTTCCACAGCTAAACAATATACTTGCGAATAGGACATTTTCCCTCATCCTGTTGTGTTTCTCAAAAACTGGGCTCATAGCATTTGCTAATGTGATGTTAACCCACAATGTATCACTCTGTGCTACATTAGTACACTCTACATTCAAAAATATTTTAAAGTTTATGTAGTGCATTCAGTATGAAGGGATGCTGCTCAACTGTAGAGCAAGTTGGGAAGATCAGGTGCACTTAGTGAGATTATTAACTGAATCACAATTGTGCCATTTTCTGTTTTTTTATTTGCCACTAAAATGCACTGATTTCATCCTGTAAGATACTGTGCTTACTTAAGCCCCTCAGCATGCCTTGGTTCAGATGCTTGGCTAAGTATGCTTTCATGCAGTAGACTCCTACACTACATACTTACTTGTGTAGTACATAAATTTTGACAGTGTAGTGGTGTCTCAATCTGCACAACTTGCACATGGTGAATTGTGCACTTATGATGTTTCTCAGTGTTTGGCTGTGTTGTCATGCTAGCTTCTGTCTTTTCTGGACATTTTCAACTAGCCATGCCAAATTTAGCATATATATTAACAAAAAAAAATGTGTGGATTTACCTAAAATGCTTAAAAAATAAGGTTTAAGTAGTTAGATAGCGTTGGTATGATTATAAGGCATTAAGTATACACTGTCCCACAGTCATTAACATAATAGAGGGTACAGGGGCATCCACACTTGGTGAAAAGACAGCCCCAAATGACACTCAGTGACTTCAAGTGACGACAGACAAAAGAACCAGTAGTGATGCAAAGTGGGAAAGATCGCTGGTTCAGTTCCAGCTGAAGACACAAATCCCATTTGTGGTTGTGCCAGGAAGCAAAAAATAGCATAATAGCCAAATCAATTATGCAATGCTACCCCGTGGGGAAACTCTGTGGCAAGGGAGTAGTTACTACTACTTAAATGTTGTTGAAATGGGAGCTTTACTGACTTCACGAAATTCCTCCTGGGTGTCAGTCTTTGAGATTCTTCGTTAAGTTTGTTGGGCTGCTGCGTGTTCGGCTGCTAGTGAGGGGAGGGGACGTGTCCTTGCCTGTTTGCAGTGCTGCTGTGTGAACTGGATGAGGCCAGGTTGGCACTGTTGGCATCAATACTATTGCAAATAAGTTTCCAGTCTTATAGTGATTTTTAGTATCAGTAATCACGTATACATTTTTTGACAATCATACTTGGTATATACACTGCCTACAATACTTACAGTACTGAGAAGAATGAGTAATGTAGTGTTTTCAGAATTTTATAATCCATACGTACCATACCTATTATTCTGGTGACATTCCTACTGGCGAACTTTTTTTTTTTTTTTTGCCTGTCCCGTTTGGCTCTTTTGCCATCAGAATTGTTGTCTAAAGGCAAAGAAAGATGCCCAACGGATTTGCTTTACCAAATTGACCATCCCAGCCTTGCCGTAATGGTCCATTTGATTCACCTTTTATTGTTTATTTTATTTTCATTTACTGAATACGGGACAGACTTGACTGGGGGAAAGAAGGGGAGAAAGAAAGAGGGAAAGAGAAACAGCTGAGAAGAGTGACGGGGGAGAAGGGCAAAAGACAAAAACCAACAGAATGAGCAGAAAAAAAAATGCATATATCAATCACCTGGATCACCTGCTGAGAAAGAAAAAAGAAAACAAGCAGAAGAGAACAAGAGTAATAGAATAAACAACATCACAATGATATATGGGAATATGACAGTAAATACTAAATATTAAACATTATTGTGCAGCACATAAGATCAACAGAACACAGTGTGCTTTGAGGTAGAAGCCAAAAAGGGTGCAGTTTGTGGGTGTGATCACCCGTGTGTACACCTGTGAGCATGGACGCGCTTGTTTTTTTAAAAGGTTCCTTCATGTAATGATCTGCTAGAGGGTGTGGGGGGGCCACTACTGGCGAACTATTAACAACTGGAGTCTACAACGTCTGCTGTCTACAAAGTGTTGTGCAATGTGAAGTGATGATCCCCTTTAAGTATAGAAATATGGGATTTAAGACAAAGTGCTTGTTTTCCATTTTATAATGAGTCTTAGATATGCTGTTAAATGAGTGCTTAAATAGTCACAGTTGATGTGTTCAAAGTTCAAAGACAACCAGTTGCAATTTCAAGATGTGTAATACTTCTTGTCAGTGGTTTCTTAAAGTGTAAAAAAAATTGGAAGCAAAATTAGGGCATCACTAAAGAAAACAAATCCAGATACAATATAAAATCTTCTTGTCATTTTTTTGCCAGCATGGCTATCCAAACAAAGTGGAACAGTACTGTTGAATAAAAACACAAAACATCCACAGACACAGACATATGGGCACACTCTCATATCAGCACACAGTGTGATGAAAAAGGGTGTATTAGAAGTGCATTGTATATTTATGAGGCCATGTGGCATCACATTTAGCCCACATTCATTAAAATATTGAAGAGCTTTCTCTCCCCTCTCTGACGGACTTAAACTAACTCAAATGACTCAAAACAAGAGCACAAGTTTTTTAGAGTGAAGATGGCACCTATTTTAAATGAATTTAATAATAATTTATATTATTTTTTTCAAACAGATTAAAAAAATATGAACACACAAAACAAGTTCTGCTAACAGGTTTACTCAACAGTAAAATTCTCTTTGTGGGAGTAATAGTCATAAAATCAAAAGAAAAGTAGCAGTCACATGTAGTGTGACTCATATAGTCTCATATAGTGTATTCAGTAACATTCAACTAATTTAAATAAGTAAGCAACTTAAGAATTAAAACCTCATTAGGAATAATGTCATTTTTATTCCATTTCTTTTTTTTCTCTTTTGATTTTTTGCTATTGATCCTCTTTTCCTTTGGAATTACAACAGTGACCTCTAGTGTGGTTGTATCCCTGAAGACCTGAGAGTAAGTCTGCAGCAGCAGAGATGATTGCACAAGTAACGTGTACGTCCATGTATGAAATTTTACTCTTGATTTTAGCCCACATCGCATCGTTTGAGCCACGGCTTAACAGCGTGTTTAAACTCGTTGCCTTTTTCAGTAGCTCCAGGTGATTCTGTTGCAGCCCAACAGTCTGAGTAGAATTTCCAAATAATGTTTGTTTTACTCAGCTTGCAAAACCAGATGGATGGAGTTCAACACTTGCAACAAATACCGGGAAGTTTAGATAATTTTTGGAACATAATAAAAAAAATACAGCTGAGTTTTGTGTGGCTGAAACTTTATCCACCATCATCTGAAGGATTTTTTGCGCAGTAAATTGAATTTGTTACTGCATGAGGGCTAATTATTCCCGCAAACTACAACGCAGCAATTACTTAGCGACTGAATGCTACGTAGATTGCAATCTTATGTTCTCTTTCAACTCAAAACAGATGACGAAGTGTTCCCCAAAAATCTGGAAAATTAAAATGTCAAGCAGTACACACACACACACACACACACACACACACACACACACACACACACACACACACACACACACACACACACACACACACACACACACACACACACACACACAGCCTAACCCTGTAGTGTGTAATATAAAAAGTGATGTGTGATCCCCTAAAAATCACTTTACGTTTGATGGGCAGAATTCAGAGTAAATCTTGCAAACCGAATGTTCCTTAAGGCAACAAATGGCACTGCAATAAATTATAAACCTTGTGTTCAGGTGTAAACACAATCACAGTACTCAGACATACTGACAGCAGCCACATGACAACAAACTCCCACCAGTACAAATGCCACCCAAGACCAAATCAACACATCTCAGAAACCCTTCTCTCTTTCTCACACACATGCTTGTTGAGGCCCTTTAGCCTCAGACTCTCCACAATGAAATTTTCATGCAGCCATATGGAGGAGTATTGGTGAGAGAGATTTACTGTCAGGGCTAGACGTCCCGGTGGAGAAAACAAGGAAACTTGAACATATTGGCTCCTGTAAATCAGAAGGAAAGGAGAAGAGCTCCTGGATTTTGCCACTGCTCCTCCTGACTATATGAAGTTTTAGTATAGGGAAAAGTCTCTGTGTTTATGTATCAGTGTGGGAATCTGTGTCTGCATTGTGTGGCATTTGTGTCAAAGTTCAGCTAAGCAGGTATTGCAGAAAAACAGTGGAGGTGTTGACCCCTATTCTTTGCCATGATATTATGAAGGAAATGGAGGAAATGGGGCCTTTAAATTGACCACAAGCTTTAGAAAAACAACCCACTGTAAGGGGAAAGGTCACTGTTATTGTAAGACAACTCTGCAGTGATGTTAATACTGCCCCTGTGAATGTGTGTGTTTTACATTGTACTGTAAATAGCAGGTATAGCTGGTTCTGTGTTGTATTTGTAATTAGCTGTTAGTGACAGAGCAGGTTGAAAATGATCCACATGTGGGTTGTTAACATTGTCAGATTCCTTGTCATTGTTACCCAATTTTCAGTTAAAGCAACATTTCAACATTTTAAGAAATGTGCACTCGATGGTGTTCGTTTTTCTTGTTATATAAGTTATATAAGAAGTTAAATTTGATTTTGAAGACTGTATGTTAATTTTGGAGTTAGATCAAGGGGATGATTAGCTTAGTTTAGGATTAAGTCTGAGCCAAGCAGCACTGACCAAACTTCCAAAATCCACCCTTAAGCTCATCTAAAGCTCACTAATGAAAGCATTTTTGTTTAATCCTCAAACTCAGCTGTAAGAGTTTCCTGGTAAACTTTAAACTAAATTACAAACAGACAAAATAGTGTATAATCAATAAAAAGACAATAAATATCAGGTAGTACCGGAGGTAAGTAGATAAAAAGCAATATCCAAGTTACAGGCAGGTGAAAGATATAAGAGATACATGTATTGATCAGCATGGCAGATAATGTAATGTAATTTACATAGCACTTTTCTAGTCTTACCGACTACTCAAAGTGCTTTAGACTACAAGTCACATTTTAACCATACACTCATAAAGCACTTTATCTACCTAACATTAATGGCTGATTTAGAATCACCAATTAACCAAACATAAATATCTTTGGACTGTGGGAAGAAGCAGGAGTACCAAGAGGAAACCCGTGGAGGCATAAGGAGAACATCCAAACTCCACACACAGTCGGGATTCAAACGAGGAACCTTCTTGTTGTGAGGCGTCACTTCATCTTTACCACCATGTTATGTGTAGTGAATGGACGAACTGACATAATAAAAGTAGAAACTCTTTGCTGTTGTCACTGTTAAACCAGGAAAACTGTTCCTTTGATCACAGACATGCCAGAACCCAAATGTGCCAAGATGGATCAATGAGCAGCAGAAATGTCAACCAGATTCCCAGTGTTACAGAGCAAGGACGCTGAGGGGGATTATGGCGCATGGTCGTTCTTCCTGATAGCCTTTTTATCATTCATACATGCTAATGACTGGGTTTAGGATGGATGCATGATTAGGCAAAGACGGGCAGCCTGAGTGTTGACACTGTAATGAGACTGAGGGAGGAGATTTAGGGATTGGAAGTTGTCTGAAGTAAAAATGAAGCTTATGGGCTTACAGTTTTATCTTAGGCAAACGATCACACCTGCCGATACAGCACATTCTCACCTTAGAACATACTGAGGTTTGGTTAAGTCACATTTAAACACACTGGGTACACCTTTGGGGTCACTTTTCACCCGCTGTGTAGCATCTTTCTGTGATGGCATGAATGAAAAGATTTCCATTCAAAACACAAACATTTGCATTACATTTACAGCAGCTATCAGTCTGTGGCAAGATTAGATGTTTTACAGATTAAATCTTTATTAACAGATATCTGCAGCTGAATGTGCAGAATGTGTGTTACCCGAGTCCTATGGGTCAGTCATTTTTGAACTGTTGAATAGGCTTTGGTTGCTTGCTGGTAAACAGACCTTAAAGAAAACAAAGAAAGAAAGAAAAAAAAACAGAAATGTTGTGGAAATGTCTACATACACAGTTGCTTTTGGGTGTTACGTTACCTGCATGTCATAATGTTGAAGCATGTTATCGTACTGCATTCCAGTTCCTATGGATTTGCATGTGTTTAAGTACACACACATAGAGTAGACTTTCTTGTATATCCACATTCATGAGGACATTTACTTTAAATGAAATCCCCAGGACATTGTTCTAAACTTATACATTAGAGGTAAACTTTGGCCACCCACTCTGAATCCAAACGTAATTTTTACCCAAACCCTAAAACCAAGTCTTTAGCTTCAAAGAGCCGTTCATAGGTGTGGCAGAACATGAAGACAGGCCAGAATGTCGCAGTGGAAGCTAGAGATTTCTGCAGACCAAAGGAACTTTGTTCTAACAATGTTAAATATAAAACACACAGTTTCCTTGAAGGTTTATCACTACTTAATGCCCAGCATTATTAACATCGGTCATTTCATGTCAAAAGCTTGGGGTCTTTCTCGTCTACAGTCTCTCTATTTCTCAAGTGAACCTGAATCGATGCCAAGATCAGGGGAGCAGTGTAAACATCCAGGTCTCAGCTCAGAGCCTGCCGGTCCAGACTGCACAAAGCCTCCAGCCTCACCTCAGCCAGCACATTCCCCCCGCGTCACTCAAAGACCACAACAATCCTGTCTTTGTTGGCCAGTGATTGATGACACACAGGAATTTCATTCATGACCGCCTTGTGTTTTTGGGTTACCGTGACGACCAGGTGAAAACAGAGTGCATTGGGGGTATTGAGTTTCCCAACCTTGATCACGGGGAAAGAGTTTAAGGGGGGGGAAAAAGGAGAAGCAACATCGGAGAGGTCACTGTAGAAGTTGAACAAACAGCCATCACCGTTATCTCAGAAGATAAGCAGTGGGAATTATATTATTGATCGTTCGCAGGTCCAGTCGATGCTCACTGTGTGTCGTTTCACACAGGTGACTTGAAATGTAACATTTCCTTCTCAGGTTCTCTGTTTGTTTGTTTTTTTGGTGCATTTGTAGTTTTGCTGAATTCAATAGAAGCCATAAAGTTTTAAGATAATTTGTTTAAGGTTTAAAAATTTGCTATTACATCATTTTTGGACAGATTGCATCGGTTTCACACAAGCCAAGTACACAAATGTGTTCATAAAACTGAAGCAGTGCGAAAGCAAATGCCACATTACTTATAAGTAAAGGGTCCCAACACACATGCACATACACACACATTTTCCCTGAGCACACACATACACACACACTCACATTAAGCGCACTCATTTAATGGACATAGCTAGTTGGTAAAGTGCACCATTAAGAGAGTCGAGAGGCTGAGCATAACAAAGCTCTGATGCAATATTCATGCCTTCTCATTCTGGGCTAATGCTGTTTTTCCTCCATTCCAAAGCAATGGATTTGCACATTACATGTCCCTATAAAGATTCTTAAAGTGTACGTGAAGATTTTCTTAGAGCACTTGATCACCTTATTCCACAGTGGGTAATTAGGAATTTGTTTGTCCACATACCCATCAGATAGACATAAACACATTAAATTGGAGGGGTCAGAGCTGCAAAGAGCAAGTTAAGTGTTTAGATGTCTTACCCAAGGACAAAGCACAGAGATGGACAATCTGAAAATCAACTTTAAAAACGTCATTCTAAGTGCTTGCTGGTCAGTTTAAGTTAAGCAATAAAAACTACTAGAGTACGATAATGGCAGAATCAGAAAGGCATTGAAAGTCCACAAACTGTGGACAGCAAGGGTCTTCTGTGTTTTTCACTGTAATTTCATTATGTCTGCCTCAGCAGTTTGTCTATAATGAAAAATTGTTTCTGCCATCAAAACACAAAATAAAATTAAGGTCATTATCTCAAAATTTATATTTGCTAACAAGCTTCCGTACCACTCAAATCAATACGAATAACAGCAACATTTTTAGATTTGAAATTGTAGAATTTCAAATAACGAACAGGAACCTTTTTAATCCAATAAGTTTTGTATAAATCTGTACATTTGTGTGACTATTCAGTTTTATTTATCACAACGTCACCTGAAGCCACTTTATATTTTGAGGTAAAGACCCTACTTTAACAGAAAATGCCAACAACCAGATTACAGCCTGGAAACAAGCACTAAGCGACATGGGGAGGAAACAGCACCCTTTTAACAGGACGAAACCTTCCGGCAGAACCATGATCAGAGAGGGGCAGTCATCTACGGAGACTGGTTCAGGATGAGAGGAGGGAAACGGGACAAAAGGCAAGCTGTGGAAGAAAGCCAGAGATTAATAATAACTAATGACTAAAGTGTTGCATGAAAACATGGAGATTTTGGAAACCTATCTGTAAAACTGCATAACATAACATGCTGACCAAAGCTGCCATTCAGCAACAGTCCGAGGTCATATTTCTGCGATGGCAAAAGTAATTATTTTAAGTTTAAAAAATGTCTAGATCATATTTCTAATTGAGAAGCATCATATGTTATATAGTCAAGTGGCCGTGCATAGCTGTATAAGATTTTAAAAAAAGATGAAAAGAAGTATTCAGTATCCTACCAAACTCTCCTTTAATCTCACTCAAACAAAGGCCTTTTAGTGACATAGATTTGCAGCTAATAAAGCACTCTAGCATATTTTAGCCTTCATCTGCCATGCAATATGTGAATATATAAATATGTTTGATATCCTCGTCTGAGCTCCCATCCAGGTATGAATTATTCACCTCAGCATGGCCACTCCATTATGTACCATTCCTGCCACTTAGGCTGATGCTCCTCCTCAGCTCCATGAATACAGAGGCATTAGGCTTCTCACTCTAACACGTATACACACAAACATGCACAGCTATATACAGTTCATGCACACAGACACAGGCATGCACTACAGCATGCACATTATAAACTTTATTCACATTTATATAGCACATAAATACAAATATGGAATATAAATACAACACAGGCATGCACACTCACAAGACATGCACGCTTGCCAAGTGATTTAGAGGCTGAATAGCCTTACACAGCCAGACCTCTCTCCACAGTGCTGTGTAGTCACTGAATAAAAGCCTTACCTTGAACATGAAGACATTTCTCTCTCTGTTCTCACACACACACTAATCAAACAGGGTCCTCTTTCTCTACTGGTAATCAGTGCCATGTTGAGATCATCTCCCACTCCCCACAGTGTACACACACTGTAACCTATCATTCCATAAACCTAGAAGAAGTCATTATCGACTTCCCTCTCAGTTTAAAACCTTTATCAAAGGTTAGTTGTTATCGGCTGTTTGTTTTGCACACAAACCACAGGCAGTACAGAGGGAGAAGTGAGGAAGCGACCTCTGGCAGCCCAGACTGATGATGACAGCTTTACGGCCCGTGATTGGAATACAACCATCAATTACGGTACATTGCACGTAGAAAGTAGACAGTATCAAACAACAATGCAGACTAGCCTGTGAGTGATCTTACACCACACAAACTCTAATGTTATAAAGTATGCAAACAATCTAACTTTTGTTTATGTGCTTAGTCGAGTGATAGACCTGTCAAGGGGCATGCTCCAGTATAGGCTCCAGCCTGCCAATGACCCTGAACTGGGAAAATGAATTGATGGACAGACCTAGTTTTGTTTTTCTCTTGAAAATAAAATTGTAAGTTGACTACTACTGGACTTACTATACTGATATAATGTTAAAAAGCACATTAAGTGACATAAAAGTACATAGGAAATATTTGTTTTACATCAAGCTAAAGGATGAACCTTCAGTGCACAAAATAGTTGAATTTTAAGGATTCATCTGCTCATTTAAATTTTGATTCTGATAATAATTGAACGGAAAACCTTTCAAGCCACAGTGGAGAAAATGTTTTGCCCCGTTAAGTTTTCCTCCATTTTTAAATTGGACAAAAAACTTTTGAGAATAGCCCTTAAGTCAGTGATTAACTTTCTTCCCGTCTGCCGCAAGCCCAGCACGCCTCCAGTTCCAATAGCACCAGCAGTGTGATACATTACACTGTGTTCTCCTTATGGCCACCTAGGGTTTTCCAACAGCTTGTACGGTCCACGGTGAGTCGGCTTTCCTGCAGTGCTTGAAGGGTTGGGCACTGCTGCTAGCTAGCACCAGGTGTGAGGAGAAACTAGAACTCCCTTTCTCCCTTCTGTACCACCACATGGATCTCAGAGCCAGAATCAGTTTATTTTAATCATGTACAAATGCAGAACGAGCTAAAGTGGGCTTATTTACTTGCACCTGTTCAGGATATCAAAGAACAACACACCATTCTAGCCTCTACCCTCATAGCCTCCTTATTGTGCAATTTAAGTCTATTTAAAAAGTCAGTCAAACATGGCCATTAATGAAATAAAGGAAATGTGATCCTCCGAAGGGATCTGTGGTTTTGATAATTGCATTCCTTGGTGACTTGTAATGCAGTCTTGATATAAGAGAAAGGAAAACAGGTTTTTCTTTTCCGTTAGTTTGTACAAAAACATGCTAATTATCCAAGTCTAATCTAAAAGTGCAAAACCTTACATATACTTATATATCAAACAATAGAACCTCATCTTGTTTAGTCCTTCTTAATCAAGCAAACAATTAAGAAAACAAAATTATGATAATTAAGGTATTATGTCAGTTTGTGCTGTGAAGGTTAGTAGGAATTGCTGCAGATTTCTCACACTTGGCCGTTAAGGCAGTTGTGATAGTATCAAGGAATAAGAGGAAGCCCAGTGTAGACACTGTAGGTTTGGGTGAGAGGGGAGCTGTAGCCACAATCCACGGCATCACCCCATGAAACATGCATGCAATCAACAGGGTCATAGCTCCACCGAGTTTCCAGCCAAAGCCATCCATCACAGGGAAACTGGATCTGCGGGGGCCTCCATTCTGGCTGCAGCACTGACCAACTCACCCGCACAGGACAGTCCATCAGCAGCATGCTAACACTAACAGGAATATGGAGCAGCAATATGATACATGATAAGCTTTGTTCTAACAGCTCCTGGATAGCTTCCAGTCTTTTTTCATTGTTTTCGCTCTTTTCCTGCAACCCCCTGGTTTCATACTAAAAGGCATTACCTCAGCCGCGATGAGGTGATGACTGAAAAGTCAGTGGCCGTAACATTAACGTGACATGGTGTAAAAATTTCTAAATGAAAACCAACGAATGGCGCTCCGCAGGCTGTAATGTTTCAACGTGAAACCCCGGCTCCCATTAATGTGGTCTGTGTTTTGAAATAAAGAGAGCTGCTCATTTGATGTCCACCTCTTTCCCTCATTCGCCTTAAATGGGGGGAAGTGAATTTTCAGCAGTAAGCTAGACAAGTCGGTTTTGCCTTTGGATGTTTTTGAGGGCACCGTACATCTCCCTTCAAAACCGCGGTCAAGCGGTGTGGTTGCTAATACTAGATTTCTAAAGAGTGAGTATGTTCTATCATCTTTTCCCACACTTGGATGAGCATGCTTCTATCTACGTATGTGCTGTTCAGAACGAAAATCCGACACTTCCAGTTTAATTGCATTCTCTGCTCTGATGCGGCATGCATATCAATCTCCCCTTTTTCTCTCTGTCGCCTCCCCTTCGACAGCTTTATTCGCCCTGTCGACGACCGCACATAATAAATTTGTGCCATCTATGCTTAATGTTTATTCTTTGTAAGAGAACTCCCTGTGACAAACCAATAAAAACTAGATTTACTGCCTGCTGAAAGCCATACCGAGGATTATCGCAAAATTCCAGCACCGCTTCCCTTTCTTTTGCTTGCCTATCCATACGCCATAGAAGCGCGCATTTATGGTGCTCATGCTTACGCGGCAAAGGTAATATATTTCAATATGCCTTTTAATCCTCTTTTTCCTTGGCATGGGAAATGGCCAACCCCTTAAATCAGCCACAACACCGGACTCAGCGTGGCAGGAAGAAGAGCTGCTGTATCCAGTGCCCCTGGCTGACCCTCTTTAAATAGGATGTCTGGATGTGTTATGGGGGCTATTGTTTCCTATAAACATCTAGCACCGGGGCAATAACAATCGCATCAGGCCAAATGAAGTTATCTGAGAATGGAATTAAACTCAGTGTGACCCCGCTGTCTGCTCAGCTCACAGGCCCTCCATTAATAATGCCTAATCTAATCAAGGGGCTAAGATGGATGGATGAGAGGCCTGCATGTGTGTAAGTGTGTATGTGTGTGTGCATGCGGGTTTCGAAGGAGGTTTTAAGTCTGCACATACGTGTCTGTACTTACATGCATGTTTGTGTTTCTGGCTGAGTTTCTTTTCATGTATGTGCTGGAGTGTCTGTAGCTTCAAAACCTGCACGTGCATGTCTCAAGTATATGTGCACATTTTTTTGTGCGCTTGTATGTGCGTAACAGAGGATCACAGTCAATGCCAGGCTCTATGCCAGAGCAGTGTTCTCCTGTTCAGGCCTCAACCAGATCCATGCCTGCTGCACTGGGCTAATGAACACAAACAGAAGACAGAGGGGAGAAGGAGGGAAGGGAATATGTGTGTGTGTGTCTGTGTGTCTGTGTGTGTGTGTGTGTGCATGTGCGTGTAATGTTGCAAACAGGGGGAAAGGGAGCAAAGATGAAGACAGAGGAAATGGGGCCAGATAAGGAAGGCTAAAGGAGAGAGAACAGACAAAGCAGAGTGGAAGATGAGAGAGTCAGAGGGAAAGAGGACCGCCACATGGTTTCATCCACTGTTATCTCATTCTTGGCAAAGACTCACTCTTGTAACTGATAGACAAATAACCCTACTGTGACTGATAAAGCCTGGTTACAGATGGAGAAAGAGGGAGGGTAAAAAAGGGAG
Source organism: Astatotilapia calliptera (assembly GCF_964374335.1). Classification (NCBI taxonomy): domain Eukaryota; kingdom Metazoa; phylum Chordata; class Actinopteri; order Cichliformes; family Cichlidae; genus Astatotilapia; species Astatotilapia calliptera. The sequence goes on along the minus strand of NC_137434.1, from coordinate 25,134,191 downwards.
CAGGGAAATGAAGAAGGGAGGGGAAAAGAAGTGGATCACAAAAACAGACAAGGAAAGAAAAGAGTAAAGAAGAGACAGAGGGGGATATGAGGGGGGAGGAGAGACTGTGGGAGAATGGAAGGCACTAAGGACCCGGGGTGAGATGAGGCTATGGAGAAGAAAGAAGAAAGAGGGAAAAAAAGGAATGTCAGAACTTTTCAGTAACATATTATTAAGCCATCTAAAACTTTAAAAAATGTCAGATCACTTCTTATAAATAACACATGAATTTGTCAGCCAAGAGACTGTGGTTCATGTACAAAGCTCAGTGTTTGGTACTATTCTTTGGTTTCATTGACTGATTTGTCTAGCTTTCACTTTTCACTGCTTTCACTCGCTGAGTAAGTTTAGACACCAAAACATACTTATAAAGGCTTACACACTAAAATACAGTTCATGCCTTGAGGATGAAAATTGACTGCTTATCATGAATATCTACACAAATGTTCAATTAGATTGAGATCCGGAGGATCTGGAGGACAGTTAAACACTGTAAACTTTGTTTTCATGCTTCTCAAACTATTTCAGAAAAACTTTGGAGTGCTGTAGTATGCAGTCTTTCCTTTTTTTTTTGAAGGATTCAATTAATATGATTACAATGAAGCAGTGTATGTCATTAGGAACAATAAAGTAAGAATGACAAGAGAGCAAGGACCTTATGTCTTCTAGCAGAACATCACTCAGAGCATCACGCTGCCTCTGTCAGCTTGTCTTCTTTCAAAGTGCATCCTGCTATCTATTCCCCAGGTAACAACACACACACACACACACACACACACACACACACACACACACACACACACACACACACACACACACACACCTTGGCTGACCACATGAGGTAAAAGACACACAGAAAACTCCATTGTCCTTCATTTCTCTTCATTTTTTTAAACAATGGTCTGTGGTTGGCACAGATACTCAGACTGCTTGATAGCTTTTCATCCCCACGTGCAATAAGACACATTAACTGCCCACACTAAGGTGTTAAGGACCTTGAACTTTGAGATTAAATGTTGAACTTGGAGTTGTTCTAATTAAGTCCTAAAGCTATCCCAGTCTTATCATTTCCAAAATTGCTTTGATCATTATGTTTACTTCTTGTCATACTTCCAAAACATTTGATTTGCTGATTAATATATCCCACCTCCTCACAGGTGCAGTGTGACTGTATAATTAGTGTAACTCACTTCACCTGTCAGTGGATTTAATGTTGTGGCTGATATATGTGGCTGTCTTATTATTTATATTTCATTCCTGCACAGTTGGTGTGCATAATTTCATTATGTGTATACAGTGACAGTTAAGTGTCATTCTATTCTATTCTATTCTATTCTATTCTATTCTATTCTATTCTATTCTGTCCTAAAATGTATGTGACGTGTTGATCTGTAAAATGTGAAGATAACCTAAAGTTAAGTCCCAGCACATATAACATCCCAGGGACCAAAAATCTACTTTCATTTCATTGAAACATCTGGCCATCAAATGACCAGGCGTGCTTACAAAAACAGGAACTGCGGGGGAGTAGAAATGGTGGATTTCAATGCTGAAAAACATGATGATGTGGTAGAGGAAAACAAGCAAACATTAGAAAAAGTAAAGACTTAACAGGAAGTCCGGGAAGGACAGAGAAAGTGGATTAGGAAAAATGGAAAAGCATACAAGGGTTCAAAAGCTATTGAAGAAATGTTTTTCTGTAATGATGAAGAAAAAGATGATTTTTTTTCCCAACATCTGGGAGATGCTGACATGGGAATTTCTAAATGAGACCCAGAGCTGGTTCAAGGACTATTTGCAAACACTGTGGATGTTATATGTGAGTACCAGATGGCAGGGTTTGCAAGTAAATTCACTAAAAAAGTGTCAGAAAGTTTAGAGATTAAAAATGTATGTGAAGCACAGAAGGCAACTTTGGATATGAACAGGTAAAATAATGGCAGCCAGATTTTTACTGGTTTGGATTTCTGTAATACTACCACAGTGCGACCAACTCTTTATTTGAACAAGCATATCTGTTTTTGAGGTGAGTTCCCACTCAAGCTGACACCTTCACTTATTAACACAGCTCTACTTGTTTGTGCTTTGTTTTATAATAGTGCTAATAGTGGTAACAGGTTAGACTTAACATCACCGCACACTGAAGCAAACATTTGGAAAAAGTAAATAAACTGGATAAATTTAGGCTTATTCTAAACCGATGTGTTTAGGCTCCCTTGAGTACAAAACAACCATGTGATTTTTTGTTGTGTGTCTTTTACAGAGTCAAATGAGTAAAAGATCACTGAATTGTGATCATGAGTAGATACAAATACACAAACGATAATCCAAACAGATATGCTCGCCTAAAACGAATACAATTTGTGTACATGTGGATCGGTTTGTTCCAGCTGTGGGGAAACATGTTTACATGATTATGTATCATGTAACACAATTATTCAGTCAGGAAGCATGTAGTTTTAATATTGTGTGGGGAAGTGATCGCATAATCTGTGTTTTGGTGAGGGAAACAAAATCATGTGTTAGTGTATATGTTAAAAAGCCAGGTTTAAATATATTCTACCTAAAGTACATCAGATCCAGACACAATCTGGATTCATGTTAATTCCAGGTGGAAAGCCAGCTTTCCTGTTTGGACATTCATCTCTTCTGCAGGGTCCCCATGTTATTATGTGCTCCTCTCAGGTTCAGCCTCCATCTCTCTCTCTCTCTGTCTTTATCAGCCTCTTGGCCCGTTTATATTTACGAGGCCTTATCTTTATATCACCCCTCTTCTTTTTTATTAGATGTTGTTTCAACTGTGAACTGTGTTGGGAGTCCTGGGCATTTCTCTTTTTCATGGGAACATAGTCTCACTTGACTAACAAAACTTCAAAGCTATAGGCAAGCTCCTTATAGAGTATATTATGTGTACACTTCACGTGCTTCAATCTGTGTTCACCAGAACCAACGCTCTCAACTCATTACACCCTGTGTTTTAGCCATGTTGACATTGTACCATATCACAAAATATCTTCCAATAGAGTTTTGACTTGCATAGAGGCTTTAAGTGATCTGAGTTGAACAAACCAGATATATCTTTTTAACCATCTATAGTCTTGAAATGCTATGATTGTATAATTTAGATGTGTTTTATTGATCTGTAAATTTTTGAGCTGGGTGAAACATGGTTTATAGAATAATAAGAATATTGATATGTTTTAATATTGATTGTATTATTAGCCAGAGATGCTATTAATTTCCAAGAATGGTGTTTGTGTTCTAAAAAAAAAGGTAAAACCAGCTGTGGTACTTGAAATGTTGTTTTTTCAATTATATTTAGGCTCATTTAGTCTCTGTATCATTTAGCTATCCATATACTGAGTTTAGTTCACATTTATTAATTTTTTAATTTCATTTTTTCATTACGTATTTAGACAAGGATTAATGTTAACATTGAAAATAAAATGAACCAGGATAAGAAAGTACGCACTATACTTCTCATAGACTATAAAAGACCGTATTGCTGAAAAAGGCATTCCAGCGAGGCTAACGACTGGGGCCATGTATTGGTCATGACATAAAGAATCAGATAAGCTCACCAACTAGCTTACCTTGCTGTTGCTTGTTCCGCACTCAGCCTCTTCCTCCACTCTCCTCCTTCCCCTTTCTGACATAAACAACTCTAATTTACGACCAATAATATCCTGATTCAATCACCTGATTGATTTTGGACTTGTGTCCCACTAATAAATCTCAGCTCTTCTTCTCTTATTGAGTCCTCCATCGGCTCTCCACACTCCCCCACCCAAACACACACACACACGCACACTCACTTATATATAGTCTAATGGTATTAGAAAATCAAAGTCTCTCATTTTGTCTCAGTATATCCGCAGGGCTTGGTAATAGATCTGGCTGTACTTATATCCGGAGAAGAAGGAGAGGATGAGGAGGAGAAAGAGGAGGATAAAAGAGAGGAGAGGAGGGCTATAAGCAGGGAAAAGTAGAATTAGACGAAAGAAGATGAAGAGGGTATAAAAAAGAGTAAAAGGAGAGCGAGACAGCCACAGATATAGAAAGTTAATCAGGATCTGTAAGGTTTAGTATGTGTGGACTGAGGCTGAATTTACTGAATTAGGACATTTTATCTGTTCGGCAGCAGAGCGACAGGAATAGTAAACCACAGCAGGCGGTGGTTGTAAAATTTTCGATTTTTTCTGCTTGTAGATAGGCTTTAATCCACTGTGAGTGTTACAGCAAATCACCTCGAATAGAAGCATCACCTAAACAGGAATGAAAATTTCTGATTGTGCTTTATGTGCCCTGCGTGAACAGGGAACAGCCATGTGTAGGCTTTCAGCAATGAGGCCTATTTTACAATAATCGCCATTCGGTGCACAAAAGTTGCCATTTCCACCCCAAAAAAAGCAAAGCAAAATTAAAGACCGAGGAAGACTGTGGTGTTTTCAGGCTACAAAAATATTTTGCTTGATAAAATCCAAACTGTGCCTTATTATTTTATTTTACAGTCATACTCGTTTATGTGACACATGACAGACTACGCAAAGAGCCTGTTGTGCTTTAACGCCTGTATTACATCGGAAATTGTTGGAAACAACGGTTTACTTGTGCTTGAAAAGCCTTAAACAAAACACACATATTTAGGATGAATCTGTCTACTCTGATATCACACATTCATTTCTGAAACTCAACTTTGAAGATTGAAGTCTTGCATTTTCAGAGTCATCATCCTGCTCCATGTACTAGGGATAGGATGATCTGAATAAAAACCTAAGGACACTATTCACATTCATATGGTAATGACTTGTTAATCACAATGTAGCCACACCCTGAAGCATGCCTTGTGTTTTTTTAATCTACTGTACTCTAAATGAGATCAAAATTTCCAAAATGAACATAATGATCTATTGAAGAATACTTTAAAATAGCAATTGAGACCATAGTGATTACGAACATTTTATACAGAGGTTAAAAATGGAGCAAGAAGTGGGGTAATATTCGTTTCCACTGGAATACAGTCTGAAACCCCTTGCTGTACAGAAGATACACATCTAAGTCACAAACTGAGCTATATCAGTTTATAGCAATATTCAAACTGAATACAGACTGCTACAGATCCAGGTGACTCTATGTCACCAAACACTAAAACATTAAAGCACATCAGCTCCTTGGCTGGCAACTCGCAATATACCAGCAGACAAGTGGACCAGAAGGTTAAAATTAACTAATCATCTCTAGTGATTTAAGATACATTAGCTAATGTTGTTGACTGTTTTTAGAGAACAAATAAAAATTAGCAGACACCTTATGAGTCACAGCATTGTCCCCGCATTATCAGAACAGTTTGAACTTTTGCTGTATTTCAGTTAAGGTGTGTTTTAAATCTGCATCACTGATTTGTGTCATTAAATTTACCTCTTTATCTTCTTTCTGTCACAGCATCAAAAGTCTTATTGTTGATGACAAGTGATGACACTTTATAAGTCACAATGCTGTGACTTATAAAGTGTCTGCTTCTGTGTGAGCGCACAGAAGACAGGACATGAAACATGTTTTCATTCTTTCACGTCAATGGATAACTTATTAAAATACACCATTTCAATATAATTCCACAAAATAATACTAGAATATGATATTATTAATACTTTTAGTAGTTATTTTTAGAGATGTTCTGATAAAATTTGGGGGCACTTGAGCACCCATGTCTCCATCCATGTCACCTATGTCTTTAAGCCATTAATAACATTGTTAAAAGGGTGTATTTTAACCAAAGCAACAATCTTAATGTACTTAATTTACTAGTTTTATTCGTTTATTTTACCTAATTTTATATTTACAAATAAAAAACAAATCAAAATGTTTAAAAAATTCTCTGAAAAAAAGGCTTTTTGACATAAGGTTGGCGTGTAATAAAACAATGAGCTTCAGTCACTTAAATGTTGTGACTGATTATAAATTGTTTTTAATTAAAAGAGGTTGGAAATGTGGGCTGAGGGGGGACAATCGGCTTTGTGAAGTTGTTTGACTTAAAGTTAACATCAACTTTGAAGTCTCTATGAATTCCTTAAAGCCTCTATGCTGACAAATTGCCAGCCAGGCGTGACATAAATCTAAAGAGTGCTATGTGTCTGCATGTGAGTGTATGTACATGCACAAACACAGGTAAAATTGCACATATAGCCACACACATGCAAACGACATGAAGAATGTAATCACATCTGAGTTTGTGTCCATGTATCTGTTTACCAGTTCTCTTGTTGTCCACCTTGTGGCCTCCCCCCCATTAATATAATTAAATTCTATTACAAACTTTCCCTTTGAATCAAATTAATTAAGATGCTATTATTTAGCCATTGAGAGGTTAATGACCACCATTAGTTACAAAGGCTACATCCACTATCATCAGCCAAACTCGGTTATTTGGTCCATTTTGGTTATTTACTGAGCCTGAGATTGATGGCTCCTGATACTGCTAGTGACGCTAATTAGCTTTTAAAACATAACACACTCCATCACTGCTCAGGACCAGCAAAGAGGCTAAAGAAGAATCCCATCATGCTTTGCTGCTGACTGAACACATAGCATGTTTAGAAACTAGGATTTAGAAAACACATTGTGTGGTGTGTGCTGTGCATATTTAAAAATATACATATTTTGTACAGAACCGTGTTTAAATGTGCATTTTATGTATAGTTTACCTACTTATTCACTTACCTAGCAATAAAATATTACAGTCAATACTAATTTTAAATTCACTTCATAGTGTATGGGTAGAAGAATATTTCAAATGAAGGGTCATATAATTTATCAGTAAATCACACTTGCACAAACACACAAACACTCGCACCCACAGATATTTTTAAGAGATGATAACATTTTCTTTCCCCTTCATTTCACACTTCAACCCTAGATTAATGGTTATGCATCACGATGTCACTGAGTGGACAGCAAGGGCCTAGCGGATGTTACTCCCACCCAAATCGAGTTTTCTCATTGGAGGACCCCGGAGCCGACCAATGGCAGCACGGGTTGAAACCACAGAGGGGTCTGGATGAGTAATGGCCGCACCACTAAAGGGCATTCAAATGACATTGCGAGGATAACACAAGTTATTGTAAAACGTTTACGCTGCAGGCGATTTACGGCCATTCCATAAATGTTTACTGGCTTTTCCTCTATTTATAACTTCTGAAAATCATGACAGGCTTGACTACGCCCTTGTGTCCCTATACTTTTATGGTCTTGAACATATCCTGACATGCACTGCTGATAGATAGGTGTCTGATGGTGTGTGCGTCTGTATAGGTTTACTGTATCTACAGTTGCATATACAGTATATATATGTGTATATATATTTACAGCATTTATATGTATGCACACTGCTATATCAGATCTCACAGACATCCAGCCATAATCTCTCTCCCTGCCCCACAAATAATCCATGGATATATGGATTTAAAGCAAAAACCGCAAAAAGTGAAGGATGTGCTAAAATACACTCAACTGGACTTGCATTTAATCTCTACTTACAATACCACTGCATCAAACCTTTTATACTCCTGTTATTGATATAGTGTACATGAAACCTGATGAGCCTGAGTGATAGTTGCTAGAAGACAGTTTCACAAAGTCCAGATCTGTCACTTTGGACTCCCTTTGGCCTTCAGAAGGGCCTTAATTGTTTATGTCATACATGTAATGAGGAAACATTCCTGGAATGCTGGGAATATTCCTCAGAGATTTTGGCTCATCAGCACCACCAGTTGCTGCAGTTGCATGATGCAAATCTACCATCCCACCTCATCTCAACAGTGCTTTATTGGATTGAGATCTGGTAACTGTGGAGACCGTTTGAGTAGTGAACTCATTGTCATGTTCAAGAAACCAGTTTCAGATAATCTGAGCTTTGTGACACTATCCTGCTGGAAGCAGCTCCAGAAGATGGAAACCCTGTAGTCATAAAGAGGTGGACATGGTCAGCAACAATACTTAGGTAAGTGCTTAAAAGATACCCAACCCAGATAGCTGCAGCTCACTGGATGCTTTCCCTCTTTTGAAAAATTACCCATGATCTAAAGCTTTCTTTCAATCCTCTTGGCCTGAGTCAAATTAAACTGACTACAAGCGTAGGATGGGATTTTACTGAACGTTAAAGATGCAGCATTGTAAACAAAGAGGTATGCTGATTTTAGGACAAGCAAAAGCATAACTTGGAAAATATAGGACAAGCAAATTTTTTATTCTTATAAAAACTATTTCAGAAGTCACTGCTGTTTCAGGAAAGAGTAAAGATCAACAACAGGTCTCAACGTCTACAAAGTCTTAGATCCCAAAAGTTCACACAAAATGAGAAACATTTTCACGGTCTGCTATTACTTCAGTATGTTGCGAGGCAGGTGAATGCACAAGTCTCAGAAAAAAAGATACATTTATATATAAAACTATGGGAATTAATACATTTTCCTTATATGATAATAACAGGATATGTAACGCTTTTCTGCGTCTGATGCCCTTGGTGCCCCTTCCATCTATTTGTCATGCAGAAGGTATTTCTACAAATTGAGGTAGGCCGTGATTTTCCCTGGCTGCCTGCCTTCAAACATTAATCATTAGCTCAGGCTTTTTAAGTGCTGGCCAACTGTGGTCATCTGTGACAGCAGAGGTGTAACTTTATGAAATAATTACTTCTCAGGCCTTCGGAGTATGTGGAGGGCTGAAAATAAACAGCGCTAGGGGAGGGGAGGAAGGGCAGAATGGAGAGAAACCCGTGCGAATGAAATGCAAACGCAAGCTGCTTTCTCACCCCCCCCCCCCCCCCTCCCTCTCTATGGGACAGAGATTTATGGGAGAACTACATGACATGGCAGCAAGTCAGAAGAAACTTCTCTCTTTCCTCTTCTCTTGCCTTCTCTTTCTCTCCCTCGATTCCATAGCAGCTGCTCTGGTCCACTTCTGCACCTGCCCAAAATGACCGCTGATAGAGGCTAGGATGAACAAATCAATCAACACTTGAAGGAACGCATCCAAACTATTAATGCACAAACATACTAGGATAAAAAAAAGATTATGGTTAGAATAGAATTATAGATTTGACTTTGTGCTTTCTTTGCTTTTGACCGCTGAAACAAAGATAAATGAAAGCATGTTTTCTTTTCCGTGACTGTCTTGCTTTTAGCTTCCTTGTGACTTTCATAAACCAAGAGAGGCAGATTCACCAAATTTACAGCAGCATCCTTTAACCCCAAATCACATGATTTTTTCTGCTGTAACTACTCCTGGCGCTTTGCGGAAAAGGGCTGTCTAATGTTAGTCCCACTGTCTGGGCTTGGTTGATTTATATGACTGAACGGCTGGCGAAAATGGTCCATGACTCCTTGTCCCAGACAGGAAATCAAAGAGAAGGAGACAGCATTATCAGTGGAGCAGGCTGACCTGGATTCAGATGGCCTTACATCCTTCTGGAACACAAGGTGGTGGACTTTAAGGATTGAAATTTGTTTTAAAAAAATGGGAAATCTGTTAATATTTTACATGTTTTGGCAAAAGACATTCGTATTATTCAAATCTTATCTAACATCATGACATCTGGCATTTTACTGATAAGTGGATATTTTTTCACATCCTCAATGAAGATGGAAATTTTTTTTAGTGCATTACAAAGTAACAACACTTCATTTTTATTATCCATCAATTTTCCCCAATTTTTGGTTTGTTATTGTTATTAAATATTGTAATTAATTTTGAGACTTAATCTGTAAAATCGCATTCGTTAAAACTGATGCAAGCATTTAAATGTAACATGCAGGAAATAATAATCAGAAATCTTTGCTTAATTATTGGTAACACTTCATGATGTGGTCCACCACTAGCTAACTATCATGGAGTGAATTAATCTTGCCTTTTTACATTTTTTTTTTTTTTACACACATTACTTTATTTCATATTTATTATGTTGAGGTGCAAGATGGATGTTCTAGAACAATTAGTCTCATTTCCTGTAAAATACCTGGAGTTTTGCAATACTTAAGTTATACATTGTACTTCCTAAAATTACTTGTGCATTGCATATTTTACTTGTTACCCTCTTATTCTTGTGTACCTACCTCTAAGTATTTGTAGGTAAATATAATCACAATGTAATTTTGAATAAAATATGCTGACATTTAAACATTTTTTAAGTTGAATATTTTCTTCCTGCTTACAGCAGATCTCAAATGTCCTATATTGTCTGGTATGCTGTTATAGATATGTGTGTATATGATGCATATGTAACAGTCTGGTTTATATTTATGCATATGAAGGTATTTTGCTGTGACATTAACATAAAAGTACTATGTTGCCCTTCTCCACCAGGAATGTATTAGATAAAAGTTATTACTGTGTCTCACAAGTTTATGTACTGTATATGATTCCATGTCTATGATAGTATCTGTGAAATGGTCAGTATGTGAGTTTGTGCAAATGTGAATGTGAACTCATGTATCTTAGTGAAAAATCTGCCTCTAATTCTCGTTAGAGCCCTGATGCAGCCATGAGTTGACACACTGCCTCAGCCAACCGCCATATGCATTAAAGTGACTGAAGAAAGATAAATGCACAGCACCCAGATTAAAGTGACAAATAGACTCTGCATGCAAAGTGGCAAAGGTAAATTGTGTTGCTAAATGTGAGTGGAGACACTTTCTGTGACTGCTGCGCCCAGACTGCCTGTGATAAACGAGAGATAGGCGCTTAAGCACCCAAGCTCAAGCCACTAAATTTCCCTCTGCTCTCTGTCCACTTACTTCCCTCCAAAAAGCATCAGACGCATAGCATTCAGGGATCAGCTGTAAATCAAATAAATGCACCAATATACAAAAATGCATGCTTTAAATTAAGCTTCCTTTTTTCCCCTCAACTGTTTGAAAATGCAGCTATGTTGTGGAGTATTTTTGGGTGTACATCACACATTAAACCCTGAAGGGAGCAACAATAATACAACAGGACAGGAGGCTATTACTCCAACCACCACACAACCTAACGAACTTTGCTACGGAGCCATTTCAAATTCTTTTTTCACTTATAGTAAAGACTCGTACAGTAATGACTCTGTGAGTCTGCCACACAGTAAGATATAATAGAGTCCTTGCATGGTTTCCCATCAGGTGTCTTAAACACTATACACATATCCACACTTTAGGGTATGAGCGGCATGTTGTACGTGACACATGTTTCAGGAGCCAAGAGCAGACTGTAAATCATATCTGCATATTTTCTTTCTCACATGACAAGTCATGCAAGCACACATACACCACATGTGACACACAAGTAACAGAGGTAGCGGATAGCCAAAAGACATGCAGAAGTAGGAGCAATGGTGGTAACTGTGGTATCATTAGTAAAAAAATATGTTGGTTAATAAACCGCACAGTTTAGAAAGAAAGAGCCAATTAATAAAAACCAGTATTGAGAAAAGACACAAATTAATACAATATGAAGAATTTAAGTTGACATTGAGCCAGTATACCTGTTTGCTCAGTATGATGCAAATTATTCACAGGAAACATTTTGATTTAGCTACTCCTCCACTGTCCAATGGTAAATCATTAACATAACATTATATTTGGGGTAGGGCTGGGTATCGTCACTGATTTCTAGAATGATTTGATTCCGATTCACAAGGTCCCGAATCGATTCGATCCACGATTCGATTCGATTCAACACTCGCAAGACTTTTTCAAAGGTGTGAGCATCACAGCAGATACCTTTGTGTCAAAGTAGCTGAAGATAAAACACAGAAAAACATGAAGGTGATTTTCCTGTCCGGGATTTTATAAAAATATTCTGCAGTACATCAAAAACGAAAGAAAACCATTAATCAACATATGAACATTATCTCTGAAGTTACAGGGGTTTTATCAGAGACACAGCTAAGTGTTTTGCATTTTGTATAATTTTAAAAAGTTTAAATTTGTTCAGTAGCCTATTGAACGACAGAAATTAGGTTTTCTAAGTAAAAGGGAAAAAAACAGCGCTGTAAACAACAGTAGACTTGTGCATAACAAGCAAGCGAATAATGCAAAAAACAGATTTTTAGATGGGAAACTGTTCTATACAGAGAGAGCGAGAGAGAGAAAGAGCTGTGCATGAAGTGGGATTTTATCGTGGTGGAAGCAAAACAGCAAAAGTCAGAGGGAATTCATGACGATGTTTATGTGAAGCGTAGTTTGGATCTTCTTTTGCTGCTGGTTCGGTCAATATTGTTTGGAGAGAGATAAAACTAACAGCTTTAGAATCAGCGCAAAAAGGGCGTAAACATAAATCGTGACCCGCCGAAACATCAGAATCAGCGAGATGTCGGCTTTCAGCCCCGACCGTGTCCGTGCTGTCGGGTGAGAAAGGCGACATCTCACTGATTCTGATCCGCTTTGTGTTTACGTCTTTGTGCAGAATCCGTGTACCTGCTCTCATTTACTGTTTTAGCTTTTGTGTGGATTAACCTGAGATTCTGGCATTTTGGGCAAAATTAATTTAGATTAAAAAATCGATTCAGGATTTTAATGAATCGATATCACGTTATCCAAGCCAGAATCGATTTTAATCGATAAATTGATTATCAAAACCCACCCCTAATTTGGGGAGATAACTGATGTTTGTTAAAAACACAATCTTGATAATCTTGATAGATATTAAGTGGTCCAGGGAAAACTATGAGAGGTGGGATCTTCTAAAAGTAAAATAAAATCAATTTATTTAGCACTTTCAGCGGGATCATCCTGACTGTCAGACTGTTTTATTTATTTTTTGCTCAATATCTGGCATCATGACTTTTTGTTTTTTTACTACTTGCTGCACCTGTTGAATCAGAGCTGTGCAGCCATGCAGAGCTTTCTTTTTTCCTTATACACTTGATTTACGAAAAGATAACCACAGTGGCCACGACTAATAAAAATGTCAACAACTAGGCTGAGCTAGTAAAATCTGGAGGCATGTTGAAGGCAAAAGGGTTCATTCCCACTATATATTATATATTACACAGCCTTATTTTATTTATTTATTTTTAACTGCAGAATTCACTACTGTTGATTCTGCATGATCTCAGCGGATGTAACTTACTTAACTACACACAACACCTCACACGGGAAAGGAAATTATTGATTAACAGTAGCAGCTGCATCAGTTTTCTGGGAGTGTTATTATTATTGCTTGTAGCAGTGGTGCAAATGTGTATGCAAATTTGCATGTGTCAGTGAAAGAAAAGCCAGGAGGTTGATCAAAGATAAAGGGGATGCACTGCAGGAAATGTTGATTCATTGCCTTATTTGCATCTTTGACGGAAAGTGTTGAAACACAATCCCGATCCTCTGCCCGTGGGGCACCTCGTTACACTATACTCCTCAGCTGCACCTGTGCCTTACTCATTCACACGCACATACTGTACGTGCACACAGCATGACAAAGGAAGAGAGTTAGATAAACACAGAGAGAGAAATGGAGGAATACAGAAACATGCCCATACATTATCTTGGAAAAAACAAAACTTAAACAAAGCTTTACATGTGATAACGTGACACTCTGGCTAAAGCAGAAAGAGAAAGCGCTGTTGACGCGGAAGATTTATTAATGAAGGTTTTTTGGAAAAGTTTTCAAAAGTGATCAAAGCACTGGATCAACACAATGTTCAGATATAAGAGATTAATAAAAGGAATTCGTGTTTGAATGCTATGGTTGAATCAGGTGTCAAGTTAGAGATGCATGACTGGTGGGAAAAACCCTACAACTTACAAATGTGTTGGCACTTTGATACACAGTAGGTGGAAACAGCCCATAAAACATATAATTAAAATCACAAATTGCTACATCAGGAACTCCACAATATTAAAACTGTTAAATCAGTTTAAATAAACTGTAATGTCTGATGGAAACACACTAATTTATGTATTGTTCAGCCTTCAGAATTAATGACCGACTCTGATGAACTAACCTTGTGACTCTACAGCACATAAAGAGTGCATTCACAGGCGTTTGGATCTGTGCATGTTGTTCCATGTTTGTGTTTGAAGAGGTACGCTCCTCCACACTGTGGGTCGGCATGCGAGTGTTTATAAGTTTCGGCACAGACCTGCTTCTTTGGCCCTCTGGGTTGAAACATGAACCGACAGAACAGAGTTTACATCAGCAGACGGCAATCACAGGAGCCAACTTCCCAAAAGACTTGTCTCTGACCACATCAATGTGTCCTTCGAAACATAAACACACTTGATTTAAATACTGATACAGACATATAAAAGACTAGATGAACTTCATTTTACATTTACCCTTTAGACTTTTAAACTTTAACGTCTCAGTTTGACATTTGTTTTAAACTTCTCTTACAGAGAATCATCACGACATGTTCCTGCAGATTTTACTTCAATAGCTGGAACGTTGTGTGTTTATTACTTTTATTATACCATTATTATATATACTACTACATTTTACCATTTAATCAGTGGCTTGCTTGATCAGCAATTAGTATGTCCAGTCTGTACATGTGAGCTTGGAGTCACTGGTTTTGCAGCACTGACTTAAGTGCTGATTTACAAGAAAGTGCTGGCAAATATTTTTCATTTTCCAATTTTCATATTTTCATGTTATATCTGTGATATAAACCAATCGTTATTGCAAAAAATATTCTTCGTCTGCTTCTGCTGTACCTTCTAAACCTGAATTCTTTATTACTGTAACATATACCTGCATGTCCTCATCTATATACCCTGAATTTAATGGCATTTTCCCCTTGAGATATAGCAAGATATCAGCCTGCTGCTTGCTCACACACGACTGCAGCTGTGTTCAACATTTTAACAGCTAGCTTGGCGAGCAGTTCATCGTGCCTAATAAGTGTGATTAATTGCTACAGACATCTTGGTCATGTCAGCCCATTACTAGCTACACTGGATAGTGCCTCACACATTCACCACAAATAAAGTCTAATAACTGGAATAACCATCACAATGCCTCTTTACAGTTCCATGTTTCCAAAAAGTCATAAAGAAAACTAAATTACTGCACAGTATTTTGTGTTTTTGTATTGTTTAGAGATTAGTTTCTGTAGCCTTTTTTTTTAAATTTTACTTGTCATGTCATGTTTTTACATTTTCACACCAGAGCATTATTAATTAAAGAAAATATTATAGCTTAAAAAATAGTATTTTTAAAGCAAAACTGAAAAAAAAAGTCCAGTCCTAAAATTTAAACTAAATTCTTATTTTATTTGGTTTATTAAAATAACAAAAAAGCAACCAAAAAAACTGAGAAAAAAATCCCAAAACAGCCATGATCTCAGATTTACTGCCCAACTAATGGAAGTTTCGAAGCAGACCAAAAAGTACCCATCAGAAAATGGGAGGGGTTTTACACAGCCGAGTTCTCGGTGAAACTATTTCCCCTTCTTTTAGTTCAGGCAAAGGGGAGGATGATATAAATCAAATGAAGGCCTTCATCCTTGGGGACCAGAGCGCTGAAACCCAAACCAAGCCGAGGTTAATGGAAGTTCACCTCAAGATTTATTTTAATTGTTCCATTGTAATTTCTCGAACTCAAACAAAATGTCTCCTTTGTTGAAGTCACTCACTAAAATAAACCACATCTGTAGTGGAAAATGTAAAGTGTTAAAAATCTTTTTCACCCCACTCTCGCTGGGTTAAAGTAATAAAGCGATGAGATGTTTAGCTCGGTGATTAAAAGCTCCTTTTAAGAAGCAGAGTGGGAATGCTGGAATTCTCAACAGGAAATGAGGAACTATTCCAACAGGCGATAATAACAGACTTTTGTTTTAGTTTATCGCTTGAATGAATGGAGGAAGCAAATTTAGGCAATAGATTTTCTTAAATATTTATGTAACTTTTAGCAGTTCATAGATGTATTTTCAACGCTGTGGCTTAAACTTTTACTTCCCGAGATGGATACATTTTTGCAAAATATATTTTTATGGTTAAACTAGAAGCGTTAGGTTTGCACAAATAAGACCTAAAATTATTATTATTTACCTTTAGACAGCCAGTTGCTCATTTACAATGTTCCCCCCCATGTGATGCTCTGGCAGCAAAAAAAAAAGTCAGTTCCACGTCCTTCATTAGATGGCAAGGAAATTAACTGCCTCAATAAGCGTTTCAGCAACTTGTAACAATAGCACATGCAGATCAAATGAAAAGCATGTGCATAACTATTAGACAGGTGCAACATTCTCAAGCACACAATGAATGCCAACTTTTGCCCTTGATCAGTGGGCCAGCATCTGCCCTTGATCTCTGCTAGGGAACTTAAAGCATGGTTCTGCATGAATCAGTCTAGGGAGACAGCACATGGAGCATGAAAACCACATAAGACAGCTTTGGTATGAGTATTTGCAAACAGAAACTAGTTAGTAATCTGCTCCTCCTCCTATTCGTGCAGCCCCAGCTGTGCTGGGGTCTATTTTAGACATCCAAACTGCATGCTGAGATACACTGACACCCTGTGAGCAGTTATCAGCGTGTGTGCGTCTGTGTTTAAGTGTGTCAGGAGTGGGAGCTGATGATATTACTACCAATTATTGAAATAACTTCCTGCCACCTGTCTTGCTGATGCCTCAAACCAAAGTACAGTACATAGTGTTGAAACTGCTGAAGGTGCCTTTATTCAGCCGACAGTTGATATGGCAAACTGGCACGTTACACCGTGTGTCTTCTAATACTTAGAGTATTTAAACTGTTTTTTAATGATTTTAAGTAAAGTTGTGTTTTTGTTATACATATAAAACAATACAGATTCAGTGTGTTTATTGTATAGTTACTTGTAAGTTAGTAACCCAGCTGGCACATGATCCATTACTATTCACAGGTAATATTTGTAATATGTGAAGCACGGCAAGCATGCAATACATTTTCTTGTCACTGGTCGACTGTACTGAACAAACTAATAGGAATTTAGAGAAGTCCAGTGAGAAGTCTAAGAGGACTGCAAACAGTCACATCAAAATGAATAAAATTTTAGGAATATTTTGACTGAGCGCTCAAAAACAGGAAAGAGGGAAAAGAAAATCTCAATAATTTTGATTTTAAAGAATCCCCTTTTCAAGGATTATAGAACAAATGAGTGTTTTTTTTAAGAATTACTTGAGTCATATGTGTTATATTAGTGGAATACTGCGCACTAAAAGATGTTCTTTTGGATTTACTTGATTTACTTAAAAAAGTGATGTCAACTGGTTCCACCCAGTTAAGTAACTCCAAAGAAACTGTTTTTGATTCTAAAACACTGAAGTGACTCAACTCGAGCCATTAACCTCCCAAAATACACTATTGTGTGTTAGATTTCATTTAATTTTTTGAGTATGCTTTTTGATGACTTTTGGTTAAAGGAGTTCCACACTTTAGTGTAAAACAGTCTGTTTGTTAGGAGCTACATACATTTTTAACTAAAGTTGGTTTTTTTTTTGTTTGTTTAGTTTTGAGTGTGGTCAGCAGTAACCACGGGGAATAAAAACATGAAAATATTTGAACACTTTAGCATATCATAACACCGATCATATTGCTAATTCTAGCATAAACCAATAGGATTACAAGATTACACATATAAAAAAAGCAATATCTATCTATCTATCTATCTATCTATCTATCTATCTATCTATCTATCTATCTATCTATCTATCTATCTATCTATCTATATATATATATATATACTTTACTTTAATTCAATTTCATTTATACAGCACCAACTCACAACAACAGTCATGCCAAGTCATTTTTAATGTAAGGTAAAACCCCACAACATTAGAAAACAAAAGACAAAAAAAGCAATCACACGATCTTCTGTGAGCAAGCACTTGGTTGCTCCCTCAGACAGAACCAGGCTCAGGAAAGGGGCAGCAGTCCACCATGACTGGTTGAGGGTTAGGGGAAAGAGAAAAGAGCAAAGAGAAACAGGACAAAAAGCAAACTATAAAACAAAGAGCCAAAGTTAAAAAATCTTTGTTATTATATACAGTAGTGGTGTATGAACTCACAAAGTGAAGAGCAATGAGTAATGAAAAAGTTTCAGCCTAATCTTAAGAGTAGAGATGGAATCTGTCTCCTAAATCCAAACTGGGAGCTGGATCCATAGCCTGATAGCCAACGGCTCTGCCTCCCATTCAATTTTGAAAAATCTAGGAACGACAAATAAGCAGTCTACGATCACACTACATGAGGTTTGCACAACTGTGTTTGCGTGAGGTTTCTCCAGGAGCTCCAATTTCTACAACCATCGAAATTGTGGGTGTAATATAGTTTAAATATAAAGGTTAAAAATGCTTTTAAAATGTCCTCATTCCAAAAACGAGGAACAGATGCTGATAGATTTTACATACAACCCACGAAAGTAGTTGAAATCTTAAAATGTTTAAAGAGGACATAAACAGCTATTTGCTGTGTCACAAATCCATCCAGAGTCATCACCGTTTAACCTGCATCACTCTGCTCCTACTTATATCAAAATCCTCAGCCACACTAAGTATCAGAGCTCATGTAACTCACGCCAGCACAGATTTGCCTTCCCTCTTTAACGCCTCCTCTGACCAGTGAAAGTGCTGAGCCAGCAGGGCTAAGATGAAATGAAACCCTCTTTAATTTTACAGTTTGAATCTGCCAACATATGTAGGCGGCTTGGTAGATTATATCTGTATGGATCGAAACAAAGTATTAGCTATAAGTAATGTTTTTGGGGTGTTCACTACCACAGGTACAATACTGTGCATCACTCATTCAAGAAGCCTCTGGACATTGGCTACTTTTTCACTCAGTTTCAGTGCAGTCCTCACACCTGACCATTTTTCTGTTAAGCCACTTAACACTGACCTATGAATCTTTTATGCACAACAGCTCCTAACTCAAGGGATAAATCAGTGTACTGTCTACACATAACAGACAATTTAGCAATGAACCATTTTTTAGCATGCTGCAAAACACATATTTTATCCCATTTCTGTAGCTGAATCAACACAAATTTCCCAAAACAGTTTGACAGCCAAAAATTGTATTTGTGCACATTGAGGTGATTCCCAAATATTCATTAGCTCAAAAAAAGTGGCATAGCTCAGCATAGCATGCACTGTGTCATTGCAAAATCTGAGGAAACAAATGGACAAAAGAAGTGGGAGAACAACAAAACTATCTGTAGCAGATAAATAGATTCTGAAAGTCATTTTCTGGTTTTAGAGACACAGTTACTCCTTCAGTTGATCTAGCTACTGTTCACTAAAACCCTGTGAGAAATGGTCCTATGAGAAGGTCAAGGAGCCATTCCTAAGGAAAGGAAAGAGGAGGGAAAAAGCTGAAATATGTCAAATTACATAACAGTTGGACTTACATTGTGGAAAGAGGTCTTATAGAAATCCAAATTTGACATTTTTGGTTCAAAACATCTTAAATATTATGGATAATAAATAATAAGGTCAGGAGAGTGGTACAATAGTGAATGTCTGCAGCCATCTCTAAAACATGGTGGAAGCACTGTCATGGTTTGGAACTGGATTTTAGCCAGTGATTTCAGAGATCTTGTCAAAAGTGTTGGATTTTTGATCCTCTGTTCAATACCTTCTGGAAAATTCCCAGAGTCTAGACCTCAGTATTTTTGGAGCAGTGTGGGATCATCTTGATAGAGAATGGACCAAAAGGCAGCCAGCAACCAAAGAAGTGCTTTGGGACATGGAAGCCTGGAGACTACTTAAAGAAATTGGCCTAAGAGAATTGGGGTTGTCTTTAAGAATGAAGGCATACTAAAACTTGACTTTCAAGCTGGTTAAAAATGCTCACACTAGAAACGTTTTTGTGTAATATAATGTATTTCCATGTATGTTTGCTAATGTTTCAGTAAACTGCTACACTTTTTTCTCATTTGAATAGCAAAATATAAAGAAATGATGGGTGCCTCCAGACTTTTGTTCAGTATTGATTGTGGTTGTAAGCAGATTAAAGCACAGTGGAGATCGGGGCTTTGTTGTAGCTCCAACTAAAGGTTTAGATCAGTCAGCCTCTTCAAATTTGGACCTTGACCCGACTTCTTCAAAATCCATTTGAAAAATCATTTTTACTCCTTGGGATTTAAACTAGACTGAGTCCTGAAATGTTTTTTTTCCTTATCTGTCTGTTTTCTGTATTGTGCTGTTGAATTCGTCCAATTGTTGTATTCTTTTAGTTCTACGGCACTTTGCTTGCTTTTAAATCTGCTCATAAATAAGTTGACTTGACCAGCGTACCACAGGTACTTTATCAAGTGTTTTCTAATCAGTTCATTATGAAGTTTAATCCCCAAATGTGTAGGTAGAACAAATTAAAATGTTTCACAGAAAGATTTCATTGCATTGAGATCCTCTAATCCTCATCTGCTGAAGCTTTTTTCAGACTTGTAATTGTTTGACTATTGTTTATCTGCTTTTCGTTCTTATTAATAACATGTGCAGCATTACATTGATCTTCCCATCCAGATTACTCAAATTTGTGGTTACTGGTTTTATAAGTGTTCATTTGATCATACTATAATAGAATAATGCTAGTTTTTCATTATTTTATATATATTTAGATTGTAAAAACATTGACTAAAGTTGCCTCCATGCTGATCATGTGCTGAATTCGTAGTTAAACAGACTGAGGAGTTTGTTTGTGCCAGAAAGTATCAGGAGGTGTATCTTGTCATGTTCTAAATTTTAATTGACTCCTGACCAGCTAAGTATATATTTATGAGCACATACTTGTGTGGTCTAACCGTTAACTCACTAGATGATCAAAGAGCGCTGACTAGTTTCAGCTGGCCTTTTAACACTACTAGATGGAGATAAATCTAAGATTTGAAGTGCATATGTTTCTGTTATGTAATTGCTATACTTGTTCCCTTTTCCTGCTTGCAATATGTGCTCTGTAAAGTTTTATTAGACCACTGTGACGTTACTGTCACTATTCAACTTTACAGCTCCATGTGCTGGAAAAAGAATGTGAGTCTACCCGCTACACTTACTGGCATGGTGGAACCCACTGCCCAACACACCAACTCCCAGTGAAGTCCATGATGATGAAGTTTAAACCTGCCATGTGTGAGCAGAGAATGAGACACTGATGTTTCACACTGTCTAGATTTCCTCCAAGGGTATACGGTGATAGCCTGGCAGCCATGTTGGAGCTTTAACTGCAGAGGGAGTGTTGTGATCTCAAGGTTTCATTACCTCCTGCACAGTTAAGTACGGGATAGCATTAGCTGTTAATGTCCCCTCTAACTGAAAGGAGTGATTCAGACAAACAGCATTCAGCCCATTAGGTCACCATGGAAAGTATCTTGCTAAAAAGGGAGGCACTGTTAAAAGTCAAGGTGCCGTTTTTAAACACTATGCGTCTACTTTCAGATGTGCTCGTTGGAACGGCATAAAATGTATTCTGCTACAAAGAAGCACAGGTTAATTTTATCTTTTGTGATAAGAATCACAATCTGTGCAAGCTTTAACATCGTCACAGTGAACAGTAATGTTTACTAACAACCTTAATTAGCTTTAATACTTTTTAATTTAAGCCAAACCAATGCCCTAATTTGAGCTTCTGCAGCCAAAAGTACGCTGTTAACACAGAAAACTAATATTAGCTTTACAATCACAAGATGAAAGCTTAGTGGTCATAAGATGGAAGCTCATCTACGACTATGGAACAAGATTAGCAAGATTTGATTACATGCTACTAAATTTAGCTAGGCAACTTATCAAATCAAATCGAAAAAGAAAAAAAAAGAGTACAGTTTAGAGCTGCTTAGATCTATTATTCAATATGAAAGCCCGGACGTAATCTAAAGTGTATCCAAGACATTTGCTGCTTTGTACTGATGCTCTTGAAATTAAATCTGTCTTTTATGCTTTTTATTGATATGCCTAACGTGCGTGCGTGTGTGAATAAATATATGACATAATTTCATTGTTCTGCTTGACTCTTCTCAATTTGTGCCTCTAAAATGAATTGAAGATTGTGTGTGTTGCTTGACTTTGACGGTAATAGATTCTCAGCAGGGACTACATCCAATTCCACACTATTAATCCACCATTTTCCATTCATTTTAACTACATACAGTATGTCAGTGTGGAATATGTGTGTACACAACAGTGAGAGTGAAAAAAGGCTTTTTGATATCCTTGTTGTGACAATATGTCTACCACTTTTATAGCTGTATTCCTGGTTTTATATATGTAGGGAATATTAAACTGTTTTATTTTTCCTTGATCATCATGTTCGAGCACTTTCTACATAGAGCACAGAAATATTTAAGTTTAGTGAAGCACACTCACATACATAGCCTCTAAAGGCATAAGATTTTCTCTGTGAGACTGTGTGCCAAAAGCATTTTATTTTGGCTCCGAACTTACATTAAGTTGTTTAACAGCACCTCAGATTAGCCTTTGACAGGGCATAAATTTATGATATGCTAAGTTATATGGGCTACTGTATACTGTCTCTGTATGGGCTGTGTGGCTAGGTTTTCCATGCTGTAAACTCAAGTATAAAAGGTCAAGGGCCATTTAGACATGTAGAGTGGATTTGGCAGCACATGACAGGCATCTTGTCTCTCTGATAGGTAATAAAAGCTAGCAAATTAAAAGCTCTCTGCAGCTCCCAAGACTGGTGACATTTACACACTGATCACCCTGTTTATGGCCACGGCGTTTGCCAAACCCTGGCCATTTTCTCCACATGTGTCATTGATCTATTTTTCTCCCAAATATAATCAGTTATGTTGGTATCTTTGCACTTGTGAGAGGTCTGGTGCAAAATGGGGAGTGTTTATATTATATTTATACAACTGGAGCATGCAGTATTTTGCCAGTTTACAGTGAACCGGCAATCAGTAATGTCGCTTCACTCACCACCATGAGTAATTAAGCAGATGGTACACATACTCAAAATAGTGTTCCCTTAAATTCCAAAACAATAGCTGCCCAGTGGCCCCCAGCAGGCCATGTTAAAACAATCATGTGACTATGTGCCATTAACTTCATATGCCTCCTTAATTTAACTGACAGGAGGCTACTGACATGGCCTTATACTGTATCACCCGATGTCATTCCATTGCTCTTTGATATAGTGATTGATGATGCGCACACAGTAAAGGAACATAATGTTAAAACATAGCATGTTGTCGGCAGGGGATACAGGCTCAAAGACTGTTTGTGCGGGTTCACAATGTTCGGCGGCCTTGTCATTCCTACACTGATCCTGCTTGTTCGTCCCTGGACTCACAAACAGCAGAGTCAGGTTTCGAGCCATCCTCAGTCTACTCTGGGACTGTGATGACAGCAGACAATCCCGTAATAGAGGTTCAGCTTTTATTCTCAACATGCTGTAGAACTGTATGAATGTGGGTTTCATGGACCAGGCTAGACCTTTTTTATTACAAATCATGCTTGGATTTCTCTGGGATACTGTATGTCATAATATACATATTGTACAAATTATCAATATAAATTATTTAGATGTTTAGGAGTCTTTATTTTACATCTTTAATCAAATTACATTTTTTCCATCAATAAATTCTCACAATTACATCATCCACCCCTGATAACTAGCTTCTGTCTCTTTGCAGGTCTTTTTTTCTTGCTTTTTTAAACTGTTGTCTTTGTAGGGCTATATCTATGTCTAGTTAATAAAGCCACAGTACAATAAAAACACTCAACTCCACACTTAACCATCCATTTACCAACCAATTGCAAAAAATTACAGAGCTGCCACAGATCCTGCATGGTCTCATGCTGCCCTCTAGAGTACTACTCTACCTCCCACCAACACACACACACACACACACACACACACACACACACACACACACACACACACACACACACACACACACACAAACACACACATTTAAGCTAGCACACAAACAGTGCAATCATAGTCACAGTTGGAGTTCCAGAGAACACCATCCTGAAAGCAGTGATACAATGTAAGGACAGTCCAAATAACGTTTTACATGTAACCTCTCAAGGGCATAAAAAATTTTAATGTTTCAAACACAAAATAATCCTTAGTAATCATTAACACCAAGTAAAACTCACATAATGTATAAAACTCTAAGTCTATGTGCCATAACAGTCAAACTTGCAGACATGGAGATTATTTAGTTTTAGCTACAGCACCTGATCTTCTGTACCAGCAACACCTGCCTCATAAAGTCAGTAGTAGTGAAGTAGTAACTTTTATAGTAATTGCTACACAGTGGTAGATAATTGAAGTAGAGCAGCTGGTAGTGCTCTAAACAAAATACCCGAAGACTCCACGAGTGCCTTTCAGAACAACGTTGTAATAGTTAAAACTTCTTAAAACATGACAGTGCCTGCGGTCCGGGGATTCATCTCTCCCTTTGCATAGCTATGTGGTGATGCCTTCATCAGCGAGGCATGTAGTGAGCTGCTTCTGTGATCCGTTTAGTGTCAGGAGAAGTCCTGCACATTCCCTCAGGTAAGCCTCTGTCAGACTCCAGACAGGTAAAGCAGTATTGGAATAACAAAGCGGAAGACGTATCCCAGAGTTTTTCCTTGAGGCAACTAGGCAGAATGTTTTTGCACAAGACCTGTCAAGTTCTTAATAGGAGCATGAAGAGGGTAATAGCCCCAAGAGGTGAGTGTGAGACAAAAAACAGAAGTTCAGCCACACAACTTTTGAGTAAAAATATGCAAAAAGTCCTCTATTCCACAGTCCTCTTCATGATTTTCAGCTTTTTCCTGGGACTTTAGTACCACACTTACTATGATTCAAATTGCTGAAAAATCCTTACATATCTTATACATTTCTTCACACAGCCCGTCACTTCATCAGTTGCCTGAAAAAAGTTTGTAGCTTCTGTAACTAAAGTAAAATTCAGAAGACCTGTATCTAATTTTCGTCTAGTAAAATTTATAAAAGAACAATGTTGCCAAAGATTTCATAGCAAAGTATATTGGAAATATTCATCTCTCAACTCCATTCAAACCTGTTCTGTAATATCTCAACTTTTCTAGTGTTGCACTTTGTAGATGGTATTGGTATTTGTAGAACTGATCTCATTTTTACAACCACTGACAACAAGTTCTAATCAATTTCATCAATTTTAGCTCAGAAATTTTTTAATGAAAATGACTCTAACTTGCCTAGAGTTTGACAGATGTGTTGTTTGTTTTTACCTTTCAAATATGAGCGATTACTTCCTGAAGCCTGCAACGATTGATATCTTTCCAGCTAAGTCAAAAACTCCCTATTAGACACACCTGAAGAGTTGCACGCACCAACTCAGTTATTTAATCTCATGTGTTTTTGAAGCCTCACTTTTTACACCATCTTCTGAGTAAAGACAGTTGAAATGTTTAAGCAGGAGACGGCAGCTAATTTATTTAGTATGTACCTAGTATGCCTGTGGTTCATATCATAGAAAGCCTGGCAACTTGGGTAAGATTAGACAAACATGTACAACTTGGATGTTGGCGGGTATATATTTGCAAAAAGGCTGTTTTTAAAAAAAATTAAAAAAACAGCATCCTCTTTTCACATTAACTGGTAAAAGTGGCTACTTTTATTTATTTATTTATTTACTTTTTTTTTCTAGAAAACTTCAAAATACTTGAAAGATATATATTTTAAAAAGCACCCTGTTATGAAGGGAGAAATTAGCTACAGACACCCAGCTGTCAACATCTATGCTTTTTGTTGTAAAGTTGGACAGTATGTGGGGATTGACTTCCTTTTGGAGCCGGTGGCCATTCAAGGAACTGCAGTTTTGCACATTTTTTTTCTTTTTTTTTGTTTTAGGAGACAGAGGATTTTGCTCGCTAAGGAGAAAAGCAGAAATGTTGAAAAAGTAGAGCAAAGTGTTAACATAGTCTACTTTTGCATTACTTTATGTCATTATCTGGCCACATTTGAAACAATACAATGAAAGCAAAGAGGAAGATGAATAGAGCTTCTTCTAAAACGGTATGACAAATTAGACGATGATGACATTTTACTATTTGTGTGTGTTTTGTTTTCTTTTGTATTTAGCTGCTGAGTATCCAGGACAGGCAAGGTGTCAGACG
Source organism: Astatotilapia calliptera (assembly GCF_964374335.1). NCBI lineage: Eukaryota > Metazoa > Chordata > Actinopteri > Cichliformes > Cichlidae > Astatotilapia > Astatotilapia calliptera. Next base: position 25,108,096 of record NC_137434.1, on the reverse strand, counting down.
GCCTCAGGCCATCTGTTTGGGGGTCCTACTTTAGCAGGGGATATGTGTGGCCGTTTTCTGCTTAATTAGGTCCAGTAAACAGGGCCTCATCAAAAAGCAGCTGCTAATGTCCCCATTAAGGCACCAACACACACATAGATACATGTACGCGTGCACGAGGACACAAAAACAGACGCGCCGCATAGATAAAATTACACAAACACATCAGTAATGACTGTGGCGATGATTACGGTCAGTTCAGAGGGTGAACTCTGTCACCTTGATCACTTGACACGCGTTGGTTCCTGGGAGCCTCCCACTGTTTACATGTCTTGTTAAAAAGTTGAGACACGAGCTATGCTTACTGTTCCCGTGTGTCTTAATCTGTTGTTTACCGTTGAATTATCTCAGCATGCTGCGTTGTTTGACCAAACTGAATGTGTGAGTTGCAAATGTGTGCAAAGACTGAACATTTGCCACATTATCACCTCGGAAAAATTATAGGAAGCATAAGAGTGCAAACAATCAAATGCCTAATAACACAATTATGGAGCTGCTCCACAATAAAGCAAAACAACCCAACAGGAGAAGCAAGAGCAGCATTTCCACATTTCACACCAGCCTCCTTGTTTGTGATTTCACACAACAAAGTTGTAAACTGGAGGGAAATATACTTAACCACACTGGACGTTTGCCAAATTTCCATAGGGCATTAGCAACCAACTGGTGCAGGCTCATTAAAGAGCAGAGAAACCTATAACCATTAAAAGGCCATTAGGCAGCATGTAATTTTGTGGAACTAAATGGCGGAGAGTAATCAAAAGCACATGAAGCCCAGCTGGGCGACTGGGCAAACTGTTTCGATTAGGGAGGAATTCATCATCTACAATGGCAGCTTTTTGGGGGGTCAATTTTCCTGTGCACTCGTTCCTTTCCCTCTGTCACTTTCACTCTTTCTCTCTTTCTCTGTCTGTCATTTTTATGCTCTTTGTCATTAGGATCATTATTACAGTTAGTAAATGCTGCAATCATTATTACAGTTAATGCTGCACCGGGAAAAATTTCTATGTATGCACCTGTATTACCAGATTAAATCACAAAATTAGACTTTTCCTCCAGATTTAAACATAGAAGTGATAAGGAACGTTAGCAATCTTTGACTAATGAGCATGACTGACGCGGTCACTACTTCCAGGTTATGAAGGAAAATAAGGAGCATAGTTATCAAATGCCATAAGATTAAAACAGTTCATTTGAAAACAAAACAAAATAAAACTCTACCCAGTATTATTCTCAGCTTCACCTTCTCCTTACAGTACATGAAAAATGTGACACCACATATATATATCTTCATCATCAACTACCCATCAGATGTATACAATGCACCACCAACTATAACTTCCACCCGAGGCGAAAACAGTTTAAAGAAAGGCTGTTACCCTGGGCCTTGTAAAAGTCATGTCAAATTCAGACCAGCTCCCTGTAGTGGTAAATGGTGTCCAAGAGCAAGTTTATTACGTGTAAAATGTCATTAGGCCAGTCAAGGCACATATTTCTCAGGCTGTTCTGGCTTTGGAGGTCACTGTGACAGGCCAGACTCTGATTAGTCAAATTAGGAGAGAATTTGGACAGACATGCCTTTCAGGGGTTAAATCAAGTGCATGCCACCTTGTTTCAATCAAATAGCATTCACACTCATACCAGAACATTGGAAACTTTTATCGCCTCTATGTTAAACCTTGAAAGTCTGAAGCAGACTTTTGGCCGGTGCAGAGAGGACTGATGAGAAAAGCTGGTTTTGAACATTTTTGAAATTGTTGATGAAAAGATTAACAATAATCTAACATGCTTGTTCCATAAAGCACATTTTGTTAGTGCAAACAGATTTTAGAATAAAAGTATTAGGTCATGTTTATGTTTAATTTTGCATTTATTCCACTTAACGTGGTTATCCTAAGGAATCATTCACTGATGACCACTAATATTGCATGCAACAAGTGGTTAGGAGTGGAAAACACAAATCATGCAAATGAATGGTCACATAAAGAAGCTGGGTGAAAATACTAATAAGTAATTAGTATAAACCCAGGTTGTGGAAAATAACGCTTGTCTGGCAACTTTTCACTGTTCTAAGTTTTTCTTCAGTGAAGTCATACTAATTTCTGATATAATGCAATTTTCATTCCAGGTATTCACAGCCTTCCATTTGCCAAAATCTGGACTTGAAATACTCAGTCACACATAAATATAGCAATAAACCTGACAAAACATGTATGCACTATTATTAGGAAATCCTTTTGTGGATCTTTGCAATTATGCATAATTACCAACTGCAGGTTTGTGTGTTTGGTACAAATCAAAATGACTGAGCTGCTCTAAACGTGGACAGTGAAGAACACAAAAGAAACCCAAGGTTTTTCAAACGCAAGAAGGGAAGACGAATCTAATATTTCAGAGATGAAAATAAGGGAGAGAGGGACATGGGGGTTTCTTCTTTCTACACCTCATTTACCGCACATCTGTGTGGTTAACCAGTTCCAGCATATAGGAAACATCGGGGCTTTACACACTGCCCATTCTTCACAATAAAACAGTATGATGGCCATGGTGGTTAAAGGGGAATCCCAAAAACCTAAAATGGGCTACTTAATTCTTCTCTGAGTCATGTTTGAGAATGTCAGGCACAGAGCTCTCAGGACTCCAAGGTCAATATTCCTTTTTATTCTTTAAAATGTGTCACGAATTACTCAGATACATCTGGTGAGTTCTACTTCTTTCAGTGTATTTCCATGATACGAACATTTAATTTCAAAGAGTGGCGTAAACAATTTGGATAAAGACGTTTTATTTGCTCATTTTGTAGAGGACAGATGTCTCAATCTAGTTGATTTCTTTTATTTTACAGAGTCACTGACATCAAGCCAACACTTTAATAAGCAGTCCAGTTAATCCAGGAAATGAAAGAACAAAAATGAGTCTTTGCCTTGTAAAGGCGCAGCACGCTTTGCAAGAGAAAGCAAAGTTGGAAAGCACAATTCATTAGCATCCATTTTATAGCCTTCCAAAGCAACTGAAAAAACTTCAGACGACCTCTCGTTGTACAGTAATGGCTGTGAACGCACCTCCAGTTTATTTCTCACACTTGATCTTTGTGCTCAACACTGCTTTTCAGCCTAAATACCAATACTAATAATAATAATATGAGGAAACTTTTCAGCATTCATAAAGCATATCTTGAAATTCTTAGGGTTTTACTGCCTTTCTGTTTCTTTCTGATGTCTTTGTGTTTAAATTATAATAAGGGAGTTTTAATTTTTGTCTTTTTGTTACTGTGTTTGCCTTTAGTTATGTCAACTCTATGAAGGAAATTTGTAATAAAAATAATACTTAATTTACTTAATATTCCATTGAGTATCAATATGGCAAGAGATACATTTCATGCATAATAAAAGAAACATTTATAATGTTTACTTGGTTTTCATTTGTTATTTCTCCTCTAAAAGTACTCTGACGTATACTTGTATATGCTTGAACTTCTGCACATCAAGAAATTCTGCTTTGGGATCTGGAGAGTATAATAAAAATAATAAGGGAGTGTATTATGTAATGACAGCCACTACTCACACTGTACACTCCATTACCAGGCTCCATCATTTTTAAAGAGAAGTGGAGCTTTATCATAGCTAAAGGGCACAATCAACTGATGCAACCTCTCATACCTCTCTGATGAAAAGACCACAGCCCCCAACGCTGTGAAAGTCAACTAATTATTTCATGTTTTCCACAGGTAATAAATAGTGGGGAGTCATATGTGAGTTCATTAAGGGCTGGGTGTTTCAGAGATTTTGGCACTGTAGACGGTTTCTGACCATTTGAAGTTGGGAAGGAATGTGGTGAGTTTTCATAATTCTAAGCGGGATGGCCGACAACCTTCATGAAGTGGATAAGTCAGACAAACTCATGATGAATTATGCAAGCAGCCAAATTAAACGAGAAGGTTACCTGGGTGGGTGCGCGATCTGGCTGTCAGAAAATGACTGGGTGTGTTGAAAAAATGTGGAGTAAAACTATCCACCCTTCTACTATTCGGTATGCAAATCACTATAAAAGACATCCATTCACATACATTTAACAGCGGGAATTAAAGCACCAAAACTACAAGCAACACACATCTCATATCACCTGGATTTATTCAACAGTTATACTGGAAGGTTTAAAAGATCTTTGGAAAGGCAATGCCTGTACCTCAGCCCTAATGGTAGTAACTTCAACACAGAGAAAGTATGACACATTACCTCTTTTCTTTTCCCCACTCACAAAGCAGCAGTATACTGTGTGCGCGCTAATGAACCCCAATACCATCATGGAAACTGTTTTGTGGACTGATAAGAAGCTGGATAATGTTATCGTTTTAGCCTGAGGGATGCAGCGTCTGTGATTTCCATAAAGAACTTCAAAATTCATTTGGTCAGACACAGGACAGTTTTCCACTTTGCCTCAGTCCTTAAATGAAGCTGCCCAGACGGTGTTTCTGGAACTTTTAAGACTTTCAAATAAATCTGGGGTTAAAACAATTTGCAAATCACTGCATCCTGTTTTAATTTTCATTTGATTTGGCATCCCAGCTTATTTGGAAAGAGGGTTGTATATGAAAAATATTGATGGATATCCACTCAGCAGAGGCCATGAGCCAGCATGCTGAATTCAGTGCACTGCAAAGTATTATTTCTGTCTGAAGAAAAGAACTGAATAACAAAATCTTTATACTGATAAAAACTAAGTGCTTAGAACAGGGTCAAAAATAATGACTCTCAAACTTAAGCTGGTTGAACACTGCGTTACTTTGATCCTATACATCATTTCAAGCACGCTGATAATAAAGTCAGTTTTGGCTTGTACCTCTAAATATAATCAAATCTGACAAAACATCCGTGAGCTGTGGGTTTCCTGAAAAGGCAAAAAAGAGCTACAGCTCAGACTCTACAGGCCTCATTTAGCATGTTAAATCTTAAAATTCATGACAGTACAACCAGAAAAAGACTGAACATGTATGGGTTGTTTGGAAGGGTTGCCAGCAGACAGCCTGCTGACTCTAAAACAGCAGCACAGCTTAGTTTGCATAATTACACTCGAACAAACCGCAACATTTCTGCAACAATATCCTTTGGATACTTAAGACCAAAATGGACATGTTTAGACACAATGCATAGAGCCTCATTTCACAAAAAACAAATACAGCATACCAGCACAAACACCTCAGCTGTCGAGCATGGTGGTGGGGAAGCGGTGATTTCTTTTGCAGCCACAGTCACAAGAGTTGCTAATGAACTCCTCTGTATACCAAAGTATTCTAAAGTCAAATGTGAGGCCGTCTGTCTGGCTGCTAAAACCTTTTTGAAATTGTGTCATGTAGCAGGACAATGGTCCCAAGCACATGTGCAGATCTACAATAGAATGGCTCAAAAACGAAAGATTCAAGGTGATGGGATGATGCTGTGAGAGCCCACGTCTCTATTCAGCTGAAATACTGTGGCCGAGCATTAAAGAAATCTGTGCATCAAACCCTCAAATATAAATGAACTCTTGCTAACAAGCATGGGGCCAAAATTCCACCACAATGATATGAGAGACTGAACAAATACAGAAAACTGTTACTTCAACTACTAAAGCTTCTGAAAGTATGTTAATACTGTCCGTCCATTCTCTTCCACCTTTCCAATTCAGGGTTGCGGGAGGGAGGCTGGAGTCAATCCCAGGTGTCTGAGGGTGAGAGTCAGGGTACACCCTGGACTGGTCGCCAGTCTAACACAAAAAAGACAGACAACCATTCACACTTATGGGCAATTTAGAATCACCATTTAAACGAATCCCCAACAACTGCATGTCTTTGGACTGTGGGAGGAACCCGGAGTGCCTGCAAACTCCACACAGAAAGACCCATGATGGTGTCGTTAAACCCAGGACCTTCTTGCTGTGAGACAACAGCGCTAACCATTGTACCATCCTGCTGCCTGTGCAATACTGTGTATTTCTAAATGGATCTAACTGTAGTAAAGACTAATAACAACCTGAAAAAACGGCTGGCCTCTTATCAAAAAAAGTGTCAAGATAAACAAACAAAAATGAACTTAAACAATAAGAACATATATATATTTAACTTTGTAATATAAATTTATGAGACTTCTTAGTCTTAGATTCAGTCCAAACAACAAGATTTATTTATATAAAATCTTTTATAGAGTTGGGTTGCTGCCACATTGCAGATGGTGTTGAAGCAAAATAGTGCTGTGATCCAGTGGAAAATTAAAGACTTCATGTTGCACATTACCTCATAGCAAGTTCAGTACGGGTATTTTGTGTAATGGAACAACTCTGTCTTCTCAACTCGCTCAGTCATCCCCCCCACCTTCTCAACAATGTCTGAATGGTGCGTCCCTTGGCAGTGTCAGGCACTTAAGCCGCTGACTAGCCTGATTTACAGGGATAAAAAAGAGGAGTTAAGATGTTAGTCGATGAACTACAGCTATGCTGTGCTTTCAGTGCTGTCCTCACTCCACCGTAATAGTATTTTACAGCCGCCCAAAAAATCCATTGCTGCATCTAGCTTTGGGGCTGACATGTACAGGAGCCAAAGCCAAAAAAGGAGCAAAGCCAACAAAGTCCTGCTGTCCCGGACAAATACTGCAGACATAAAACTGCACAGACAAAGCAAATAATTATCACATGACATTGCTGATGTTGAAGATATGCAAGCAACAGAAACAATTTCATGACATGGATTCTTCAGCACTGCTTCAGCCTTTCAGGTTTTAGAGTCATTATTACATTTAGTGTAATGTGTGAAATTTAAGTTGAGTGAAATCCACTGGTTTAAAAAGACACACAATCCAGTAGATAATGATGATATTCCAAGACTTGGCAAGTGGATAACAGGACTTGTTTCATGCAAAATGGATTGAAAGTCAGTACAGAGCACAAATGTGCTTACAGTCTGTAAGATATATAGTAGCAGCTCTGGTGTCTCCTTCTTGAATCATTCCGCCATCACCCTCTTGTCTGTTCCTCCCTCTCACTGCAGATTTATCCCATACTTCCCCACCAATCTCATGCTGCGATGAATGTGTGGGACATTGAAAGGCCCCACTACGCACCCATACTCACACTCACTACATCATATCTGAAGTTAAGAACACAGTAACCCAATATCTAGAGTTTCCCCTTGGTTTGCTGGTGTTCCCACCTAACCCTCAAGTCCACCCTTGGCTTCAGCCCCATGATTCACTGAGGACAGGAAAGGCTGAGTGGAGACATGTAATCCATTACTGAAGGAGACTGCGGAGGGTGTAGGGAAGGAAAAGGAGGGAAAATAAGGTGTGGGGGTGGAAGAGGAACAGACAAGAGAAATAGAGATGGTGAAGATATATGTGAAATGGAGGACTGGAGAAGGGGGATTTTGATACTCTCCAGCAGTTCATAACAGGACTCCCAATGGCAAAGCGGGATGTCTTCATTTTTTTTTCAAAGGTTTAATTTCTTAACACACAAAAAGTACATTATTTTAATCAACTAAATAAAGTCAGTAATGTTTAATACGAAATAATTCCCCTTCTTACTTTAGCAAGTAAACCTTTAAAGCACAAACATGTCATTTTGGCAACCTTATCATAAAGCAAAAAAGAAAAAATGTTGTTATTGATGTTACATGTGATGTGTACGTGACTCTGATGAGTTTAGGCAGTGCAGTTCTCCCGACTGCTTTAATAATTTTTTGTCATTGTGTGCTGGTTCTCCACAAGGGGCACTGAAAAATATCACCAGTGCAGAAGTTGCAAAAGCATGTAGTTCTTCCACTTGAGATTGCCTCCAGAAAGTAGTCGATCTCCATAAACTCCCATCTTAAAACTTGTTTCATATTTACAGACAATTATACAAACTACAGCTTCGGCCTCTATACATTGTTTCCCCACTTCTAACTGCTCTGAATATTGTGATTCTTAAAATTAATTAAACTACCTGAATAAACGACTTAGCAGTGTGGCTATATTGATCAACAGGTGCCAGATTAGCCAACTAGCATCCACTAGGCCTCATCTACTACTTCAAGTTATTAAACTGGACATCTGTGTGTGTTGTTTTTGGTTATTTTGGGGACATTTTAATGGATTATCTCACTAATATTATACCTTGTGGTACAAACTTCAGTGAGTGAAATTCTAAAGTGGTATTAATTCCTTACTTAATACTAATTAGCTGATATGTGTCCGTCGTTGGTAAGCTAGATAGCATTAGCAGATAACTTAGCAATCCATCCACCCTTCTAACTCAAATATTCAATACAACGGCGACTGAAACACAAAAGATCGGGCTTTAAAATGCAGAGTTGAAACGCAGTGTGCGTCCTTGTGGTGGCAACACCCGTCTTTTATACGGTCTGTGGTTCCTTACTTGGAAACATGAACACTATAGCCATATACCAGATAGGTTCCTATAGTTTAGCACTTGGGCCAAAACTCACAGTGACCAAGCAAAGCAGGTGAAGGAAAGGTGAGCTTCCTGCAGAAACATAAGGGAGCCACCACAACCTCCTGCCCTGACTATACTATTTTCACTTTAACAACACATATATGTTTATCAAAAAACTGATTGATGTGGCTATTTTGTACACACAGGTGAATTACTGCTAATCCACAAACCCACGAACAGAAAACAAGTATTCGCAAGGTTTGATGAACAGTGAAGGGCAAATAGAAAATCTGACTAAGCCAATGACAGGACTCTATATAGATACAGAGGAGTAATGAGACCTACATGGAAATGAGACACAGGTGGAAACGATAAATCTAAAATCACTAAAAAGGTAAAGACAAAAAAACAGGAAGTAAAAACACAACAAGAAACTTGAAAAAACTAACCTTTGAAATAAAATAGGAAATAACCCAATGAGAGAGAGAGAGAGAAAAAAACAGCGACACTGAAACATGAAGATGCTGAAAAATGAAGGCTAACAGTAACAATGACGACAGTGAAATTGAAACACAGAAATCAGCTAAAGAAAATTAGTGGATACCATAAGAACCACCACAAGTTTGACTCCAAAATGTCCTGCCAACCATGAACATTCCCAAACCAATTCTAATTATTTAAGCTAGGAAACAAATATGAAAGCATTTGCAATCGAAGTAATATAAAACATATAAACCCTAATAATGCCTAATCAAAATGACTGCCTTTTGCACTGCACAAGCGCCCTTGGACAACCACAGAGAAAGTCAAACTGCTTCCTCATAATCCACTCATGCCCCTCACCGGATAACTTGCCTCTTTTTCTACCGAGGACCCCTGCTGCTTTGTGGTGAGTTGTCTGTTTTTATTTATATCAACAGGGAGGAGAGGTGGAGAAAGATGAGATGATGTGGGGGGGAAAGATACCTCCCACCCAACCACCCACCCAGGACATACTAGGACACAGCACTCCAGAGATGTGCTGCACCTGCTGTGGCTCCTGGCATGCAAGGCTCATCTCTACAAACACCTCATATATTATAGCCACACATGCACAGCCACAAACAGCAACCTTACTTTATCTCTAGCAAAGTTCTTTTGCTAACTCTTATTGAGCTTGCATTTTGTGTATCTTGCATGCACTGTCTATGTGGTCTGTATAGATACTTTTTTTCTAGTTATTGAAGAAACCATAGCAGCAGTGAGCATCTTTGATTATAATCCATTCAGGAGTCAGATATCCTACAACGGCACTAAAAGTAATACGGGGTAAGTGATGCTGTCAAGTGAATATCCTCTTCCGAGGCATCGATGTTGATGATAATATATTTTGACATAGAGTACGATCAGGTATCACTTCCTTGTCTTTCGACTGCCAATGCACCTCGATCTGCCCCGCGCCTCAGGTTGCGTTTTACAAAGTGACAAGACCAGATCATGAAAGTACAGCAAAGACTCTGATCACTATCACTGGTGTAATGCTGACAGCTTAAACTTGAATCTCTAAATCAAATGATGCCACATCCTATTTTTGATCCATGCCTGTCGTTAAACCAGAATCCGCTGCCCACATTACAAATAAAAACCAAATGGGGACTGATAAAAATCTACAACAGTATTCTGGGTTTGGTTACATGGGTGAGACAGAGATTTGCTAGTTCACGTATTTTCTTTTCTTAGTATTTTGTCATTTATACACTTGTGGTATGTTCTAAAATTGGCTGCTAGGGCAAACCTGTCCCAAAAGCACCACCACTGGCCAGTTCGGCGTGATGGAGAATGGAGATTGTTTATTTATAAAATGGTTATTACATCTGTCAGACCGCCTTTTGAAATCCCTGGCTTTTGACGGCGAGAAAAAGCCAAAGTGTTTTCTTACTATTTAAGCCTCAGAAAGCTTAAACAATAAACAGGCCTCTCAAAAAGCTAATATTTTCTGAATCAGATATTTATTTGAAAAGGCAACGCTGGACGAGCTACAGATTACTCGTGTGATCAAAAAGAGCGTTTCTCTGTTCAGTGCACGAACCTTTCAAGTTTGGCCATGTTCAAATAAATAGAGAAAACAGCCTGAAGTTTAAAATCCCACACAGATGATGAGGGCTGATGTGTGTAGTCACCCGCTGTGGGAGCTCATGTGCTCACTGCAGGAATATAAATGGAGTTTTTAATTGTTTCTGACTCAAGTCTGTGGGCTGGGTCTGGGTAAAGCCAATTAGGAGACTGGAGGAAACAGTGAAGGATTGTCTCCGGAAAAGGGCTATGACTTTCTGGTAGACAGGCAGACAGTGAAAGCAGTTGTGTGTTATTGTGCACATGTCTACATATGCTTTGTGTGAGACTGCTGAGCACACTGTGTCTGCATCCAAACGTATGCACGTGAGCACATTTCTTTGCGTCTGTGTGTCAGAGAGCTAGTGCTTTGAGTTTGGAGGAAGAAAATGTCATATGGCATATCTGATTACGTCTCGCAGTGTTTTTTTCTACAGTATTTCGCTTTTTTCCCCTGACATTGAAAGCCCCGGCCACTGCAAAAGTATCTGGAGATTGAAATCAGACCCAGAACTCTGGCCACACTTGGAACCAAAACAGAGAGAAGAGCATTGCAGAGAAACCAGCTCTTTGGTTTTATATGACTTATGTGGTGCTTGAATTTCACTCATTGTTTTGCATAGTCAAAACAGTGTTTCAGGATGAAGAGAAAAGCGGTCAGTAAAATGTATAGTGCAGTTCACCAAAGTGAAACTTCATACTGCATGTGAGGTCGATTTTACTTGTACCATGTGTGTCACTGTGGAACTGACACAGGTTCCCGTATTTATATTGTATTTGGCATTTTAACTAATTCTAAAGCTGAAGCTAACATTCAAGAGGCAGACAGAAACAAGCAAAGAAAAGAGCTCAGAGAACAGGGCTGCTGACCAAAGTGCCTTTGTGGTCAGCAGCAAAAACACAATGCTGTCGCACTCCAGTTATGAACTGTAAGTTTCAACTGTCTCTCTATTCTCTCTGTAGAATATTGTCAGCATATGTTTGTAGTTTTGCATACATTTCGACCTTGAATGTGTGAGAACTTATATGTTTGGCACAGTCTGATTTGATATTACATGTGCGTAATGTCTTCCTTCTTCATTCACAGCTAGTGAGGGAATGTCCTGTCTCCTTTCTGTTTGAGTTAGGCATCTCTCCCATTAATAGCACACAGTCTATCACCTGTTGTGTGAGAAAGGACAACTTTGGAAAATGTCTTTTCTGGGAACTGAGTTTTTGTGTGAAAACAGGTCCAAACAGGTCTTTGCTTTTCAGTTTACTGTGGCCCAAACTGACTTTTACCAGTCATGTTTTGTTAGTGTAAATATTTCAGAACTTGTTGATGTGAAATATGTTTTTAACTCGTATCCACAGCAAATATACATTTTTTTAAAACCCTTTTGATGAAAAAGATAATTGCAATAGCTCCTTTTACCAGATCATTCTCTTTCTATTTCCAGTTTTACAGGATTTAAAGTTATTGCTGTAAATTATCTCTACAATGAAAAAATAATAATGCTGCTCTATTGAACGCTGTATCCCTGCTGGTTTATTCAACTGAATAAAGGGTGGAGAAGCTAAACAAGAGCAAAGTCCCCATTTAGACCCAATATATTTACAATGCTGTGTTATTACAAATAATGAAGTCCCAAAGGTTTGAATGCTGACAGTGTGGTGGTTGTTACCAGCAGCCATTTGGCCATTCATAATTCCCTAGCGGCCTTTAGTCTCCCAGAAGGAGAGCAGCAAAGCACCACACTCATTTCACCACTGCTACTCAAAAAGTGCATTATTCTGATGTTAATATATAGAGTCTGGATATTGTAGGAAAGTATGTGAGTAAAGGTATGGGTGTATATGCACTGCATTTCCATATGTCATAATGTTGGTCAGACACACTGTATATATCTGTTCGCCTGCTTGCTGCATGCTCATGCATGTGTATGCCTGAGGCTGTGAGCCAGTGTGCGTGTGAATAGGCAGATGACCTGAGTGGTGCCGGGGTGGCCAGCTGGTGAGGGTTAGTGTTCCCTCTGGCATGAAAACTCTTTGCTTGAATCATCACCATAACCAGGCAGGGGGGTGTGCATATGTGTGCAAAATGGCAGCGAGTACAGACTCTTTGGTGTTAACATTATATGTACAGGGTGGGCCATTTATATGGATACACCATAATAAAATGGGAATGGTTGGTGACATTAAAGTCCTGTTTGTGGCACATTAGTATATGTGGCACAAAGGGGCAAACTCCTCAAGATGGGTGGTGACCATGGTGGCCATTTAGAAGTCGGCCATCTTGGATACATCTTGGAAAAACAATGGTGTTCTTGGTTTCAACGTAACTTTATTCTTTCATGAGTTATTTACAAGTTTCTCTTTGTTCACAGCCATTGACATGTCGAAGAGGTTAACACGTGAGGAGCGGACCGAAATTGTGTTGATATCTGGTGAACACAGTAACCGGGTCATTGCAGCAGATTTCAATGCAAGACACCCTACGAGACCACCCATCTCCCATGCTACCGTTAGCAAACTGCTTGCTAAGTTTCGTGAAACTGGTTCAGTGTTGGATTTGCCAAAATGTGGACGCAAGAAAACTGTCACTAATGAAGAAACATCAGTGGCTGTCCTAGCTTCATTCAGCAAGAGCCCACAGCGTAGCACTCGCCGCATGTCACTGGAGAGTGGCATTAGTCGAACATCCCTTCGGCGGATATTAGCTATACTCACAAATGGCACCCTTACAAACTCCAGCTACTGCAGCATCTCAACGAGGATGACCCAGATCGGCGCACAGAATTTGCAGAATGGGCAAAACAAAAATTGGAACAGGACCCTCAGTTCACGCAGAAGATCTTGTTCAGTGATGAGGCAAACTTTTATGTGAATGGTGAAGTTAACAAACAAAACCACCGCTATTGGTCTGACACTAACCCACATTGGATGGATCCCTCCAAGACTGTTGGAACAACAAAAGTGATGGTTTGGTGTGGTATATGGGGTACAACGATAATGGGTCCATTCTTCATCAATGGAAATCTCAAGGCCACTGGATATTTGAAATTGCTACATGATGTGTTTCCCTCTTTATGCACTGAAGCTGGCACATTCCCTGAGTTTTTCCAGCAAGATGGTGCACCACCACATTATGGGTGCCAGGTCCGAGCATTCCCAGATGAACAGTTTCCTGGAAAGTGGATTGGTCGTCGTGGGCCAGTTGAATGGCCCTCAAGGTCTCCCGATCTGACCCCCTTAGACTTTAATCTTTGGGGTCATCTGAAGGCAATTGTCTATGGTGTCAAGATACGAGATGTGCAGCACCTGAAACTACGGATACTGGATGCCTGTGCTGGCATTTCTCCTGCGGTGTTGCTATCAGTGTGTGAAGAGTGGGAGAAGAGGGTTGCATTGACAATCCAACACAATGGGCAGCACATTGAACACATTTTATAAGTGGTCAGAAACTTGTAAATAACTCATGAAAGAATAAAGTTACGTTGAAACCAAGCACACCATTGTTTTTTTTTTTTGTGACATTACCAATAAGTTTGATGCGTCACATGGCCCTCTTCCTATTGAAAAAACAAAAGTTGTATCCAAGATGGCCGACTTCTAAATGGCCACCATGGTCACCACCCATCTTGAGGAGTTTGCCCCTTCACATATACTAATGTGCCACAAACAGGACTTTAATGTCACCAACCATTCCCATGTTATTATGGTGTATCCATATAAATGGCCCACCCTGTACTTTGCATGAATATCAGCCGGGTAGATCTACTGTAGATCTATTGCATGTTTGCCATTACTAAAACTATTTTAACTGTTTGAAAACTAAACATATTTTAAGATAATAATAGGTATGTAGTCGCACTGCCTTTTATCTCTCAGATTAGCTTCCTCTGTCTCACCTCACATTCTCAAGGCAAAGATCATCCATCTCCTTACTTCCACTCTACGTGTATATGGTCTGACTCTGGGTGAGGCAGGTATGCCTGAGGCTCTTTGGAGAGGAAGCTTCCACTCATTCTGCTTGTAGGAAGCGACAGAAAACAGACTGTGATGATCTGATCTGCTGATATCTTCTTGACACTTTATGTTTGAAGTTTTCAGTGTTTCATTGCTAAACTAATTTTCATGGAAATGAATGGAAATGCAGGTATGAAATCTGTGGCAGCGGCTTTAGAATGTCGTGCAACACATACAAACAAGAAATACAGCACAATGATTTAGTCTCTTCCTACTTTTGAGAGAAATATCTGGATTTTTGGTTGCAACTGCATTCACTAGCCACAATAACCCTATTCAACAGCCCTGTGCAAGAAGTAGCTGTCTGCAGCGGGTTAATGTCATAAAATGAATATGTGGCAAAAGGGAGACACTGACGATGTAAAGAGAAACCACTTTATATTGAGCCAAATTATTTAATTCCCTTTCACATTAAAGTTAAAAATGCAAACATGCCGTGACATACCGCGGGATATTTAAAAAATTTTATGACTCCCCCCAAAAAAATAAATTATTGTACTTTATTCTGGGAACTATTGTTTGAGAATACATGAAAGTCAGAAGGACAGGACTAGAATAACAAGGGAGTCAGGGTAGCAAATGAAATATTGCTGAGAACATAAAGTGTGGGGTGTGAGAGACAAATAAAGAATATGGCAACATAATAAAAATGGATGAACTACATGCATTCACCCCAAGACCGCATTGCTGTCGAAGTTTACGACAAAATGAAAGCTCTACTTTTGCCCTGATTTATCGTCTGAAGTGCAGCAATTCGACCCCTCCTTTGTCTTTTGCTCACTTTCCCAGTTTTAATCTAATTTGTAGTGGTCAAGTTGCCGCCTATAAACAAAGCATGCACGGAAGATTGATGATGCAAAGACACACAGCCCCTGCCTATTGTGTACACATTTTTGCAAACTCGCTGTTATAAGCACAATGCGACAGTGGAGGGATTTTCCCAAGAAGAAAAAGGTACACTTGTGTTTCACCATTTCATGCAGGCCAGTGCGAAACTGATTAAAAGGCCTGGGGAAGTGTTTGTGGATGTGATGGCAAGCGTAAATGTCAATGCATTCCTAGGCCACACACTCTTACATACATACATACTGACACTTGTGCACAACTGCATTGCCAAAACCGCCAAAAACTACATGAAGCAGTCCAGCAGATCTTTGAATGCAGCGTAAGACTGTAAGCCAAACAAAACCTAGAATGCAAAACCGCAATACATAAGCAGGAAACTCTTAAAGATATGGAAATGTGCAAACATAAACTTCCACACGTATGCACAATATAGGAATACCCATCGTGTACCATATACAACTTTGTAACACAACAAAAAAGTTTGAAGGGCAGAAGTGGTTACAGATTAAATTTACAGGAAAGGAAGCATGGTGTTACTACTAAAACCCAATATAATAAAAAAGCAATCCAGGGAATGAATTTGCAAACTCGACTGTATCCCTGAGTCTGTTCTCTTGTTTGGTATCTAACAAATGAGTTATACCCAAGGTTAACAAGCCAAAATAAGATCTAATCCTTCATCTACTGGAGACACAAACACATTAAAAGGAAATATAAGATGTGACATGATCGTAAAGTTCTGCTATGCCGTCCGTAAAGATTAAAAAAAAAATCTGATTTATTACTGCCTGCTCTCCTCAAGATCATGGGACTGCTTTCATTGTGACTCATCGTCCAATGTGTCAAAACAGCAGCCCTTCAACTTGGTTTCATTTTGGGGACAAAGTCACATGTATGCATAACTGACGAGCAGGGTGTGATTATGTTTCACTGTGCTGTGTACCTCGCCATTTAGGATTTCTCCAATAGATCTTGATAAAATACTGCAAAACATTACAGTGAAACTGCCTCCATGGCGAAATCAGAGAGAAATACATTAAAGAGGTCGGGAATCATTTTGGATGATACTGCAGGGCGTATCAGGGTTCGCTGCGTGGCGGGCAAAGTAGGACCCAAATGCAAGACTTAACTCACAAAGGTAAAACTGAAAAGCAGCTTTATTGCTGAATTAAAGAAAAGTACAAAGTACTTAAGTAGAAGTACCAATACTACTGTTAAAAACTACTCAAGTAAAAGCTAAAGTACTGATTCGACTTCTTTACTCAAGTAAAAGTGAAAAAGGACAGGCTCTGAAATGTACTCAAAGTAAGAAAGTACAAAGTAGCTCTTTTTGTGTGAAGCTAACTGAATCCTGTGCTATATTGACATAATGAGAAAATAAGTCAAGTAAAGTCAAAGTAAACTTTATTGTTATCTCTGCTTTATCCAGTGCAGATTACAGAGAGACGAGATGACAAGGCTTCGGTTACATCAGTGCAAAAACATAAAAACTAAATAATATCAGTAGATTGGAATATAAACTTTAACTTTTTTAAAATCCTAATTATACTCAGCTTGAATCTGGAAAAAAAGAAGAAAATTAAAAAATATATATCTATTTTCTTTTGCCTACATTGTAGAGGGTGACATTGCCCCTAAATGGGACAGCGTGTACAGTCAGGGGCTAAAATTGGATTCAGCAGGTGGGGGGACTCTAAAATTGGTTGTAATGGCTCAGCGTGGGGAAAAGAATCACAACTGACAATAATTTCCACTGCGAGCTTGAGTAGATTTTCTTAGTGTTCAGGTTGTGATCAGCTGACCTGCTGCTCTTTGTGGATGTACACAAGTTAATTCAACCAGATGTCAGCAGATGTTTCATGAGCTGCCCTGGCTGATTTCCATTCTCTACACTGACAGTAAACTGTTTGACTTTTTTCTAGATGGTGCAAAGGTGGTATAAAAGTGGAATTCAGTGAATGGATCTCAGCATCATCAGCTAAAGATCATTTGAATTTCTTCTACTCTTGATGTAAGCTTACTCTGACAATGAAGCCACAGCTGCTGTGCACCAGTCACACACTGTTCTTTACTTTAAGTCCATCACAGTACAGCAAACTAACCTGTTTATCCTGCACTAACCTGCAGAGGATTTTCAGGCAGCCTTTAAATAACATAGTTAGTCTACCTCAGTTTGTTTTGCAGCATGTTTCACAATATGACGTAATGTCACATGTACAGACCCAATATCTGATTTAAAAACACAAGGACTTAGATGTAAGCTTTACATAATCAGTTTATCAAACACCACTGAGCATCCTTACCTTTAAATCTAAACTCTCTTCTTCCTCTCCTGTCCTGCCTTTCTTATCTTCCTCCATCTCTGAGTCAAGTTAGCGCTTTTTCTTTTATCTCTCTGTGAAGTACAGCAGCTAGCTAAAGTACAGACCTTTAGCTAGCAACACACTGTGAGACAAACAGTTTGTGTGTTGGCTGATGTTTGTTGAGCTGATGGAAACACTGCATTTGAAATTACCGGACACTTGAAAAAAGTCACTCACTTTATGTTCGTTCCTCTTTTGTAGAGCTAGCTAGATGCTGAAGTACCGCTTCAACCGCAACGTAAGGACATCTGCAGTCGTTCCGGTGTTATGGCAAAAAAACAAAACAAAACAAACAAAAAAAACTACCACCTCACTTTTAACTCCTGACCTTGGCACACATAATCTCTTTTTTATCTCTTGGTGATTAATGGTAACAGGATTACCATTCATGTGTTTACTCATAGTGAGGAAATAATAACTCCCAACAAATGTGTTAGAGCAAAAGTAACAAGCCTGTTCTGAAAATGTAAGGAGTAGAAGATACACTAATTTCTTTAAAAATGTAGGAGTAAAAGTAACAAGTATTCAGAAACAAAAAAATACTCAAGTAAAGTACAGATACCTGAAAATTGTTCTTAAGTACAGTAACGAAGTATTTGTACTGGCCACCTCTGACAATAAGTAATAAAAAACAATTTGATGAGGCAAAAATCAAGAACTCAAGAATTAAGTTCAAACTACATTCAACCTGAGGAACATGGAACACACAGAGCACACAGCAAAAAGGAGAATACAACAAAAGGAGAGGGGAAGACTGAGATGATACATGCATGCAGAAGATAACAAGGGAACAGGCCACAGGTGGGAACACAGCTGTCACTAAGTAAGTAAGTGAGGTAACTAATGTTTATTTATTAAGCTCTTTTTACAGCCAAGCGGTCACAAAGAGCTGTACACAAAAGATTAAAACAAGCACAAACATTACGTGTCAATAGTCGATGAAAAGATTCATTGAAACAGTCAAATAAACAGGTAGCTTTAAAATAAATAAATAATACTTTAATAAAAAAAATTCTTAACAGAAATCAAAATCGTTGTTAACTGCTTTTTAAAAGGATCCACACCATCAAGATCCTCTCAGATAATAATAAGAAAAGCAGTCTAACGTAGAGCGAGATGTACCAGCCAAAACCAGACTAAAGAGGGGGAAGCAAAACTGAACACAACGCACACAGGACAACGGACTACCAAAATAAAAGAAGTAAGAACACAGAGACTTACAGACAAGCTTGACACAGAAACAAAAGACAAAAAACTGAACCATGAACTGAGAACACAAATAACTCAGAGGTGCAAGGAAGAACTAAACTCAAGACTAAACAGTACAAAGCTTGAACTTGAAGCATCTCTTACTGCAAAAGAATCAGGAGACGGTAACCAAATTTAAAATGCTGGGTGAAAGACCCAGGATTGTGACAGCTTGATAATGCTTGAAAGCACCAATATAGCTCACTGGGTTAAGTAGGTAACCCATAACCCAAAAGGATACTGCAGAGACCTGGTCCATTTCCTACATGCTGTTCTTCTCTCCTTTCCTATTTTAAATATCTAAATCTTGAAACACAGAATGACATTATTAAGCATTTATATAACACAGCTGTCTTCGTACCAAGCGGTCTATTTTTATTTTTTTTTACCATCCTTCACCAGTCTCCATCACAGAAAGGATTCATTGAGCAGTTTTGAACCATCTGACAGGATTAGCTTAAAACAGATCAGATCAGAGTACAGGTACAAGTACAAAGGGGGAAAAACATAGTCAAAGTATTTTCCACCTAAAGTATTCATTGTATGGGAATTATAGTAATTACTGCGTTTCAGATTTAAATGATTGTTGTAAATGTTCAACATCCAGGACAACATATGATTTATTTAAAAAAACAAACAAAAAAAGAAAACAGATGACATGAAATCATATTTGTTCTTAAGTTAAGAATCCAACTGGTGTTACACTAAAGCAATCATATCACCTGACCTTTTCACACACACACACACACACACACACACACACACACACACACACACACACACACACACACACACACACACACACACACACACACACACAGTAAGTGGTGGCTGGGGATGGATTCCCATGTTCTCTAGGGGGCAGTTTAGATGGTCACGCCTTTCCCTCTGTGACACTGAGGCATTGCCACTGTCTGTTTCACATTTAACATGGCACCACCCCCGCCCCCCACCCACACACACACCCACACACACACACACACCTAACACACATTCATTACAAAACACACATACATGCATTTAAATGCCTGCACTGACATTGCCTGTTTCACATTTCAAACACACACATGTGCTCGCATACTACACGTACGGTCATCTGGCACTAACTGACAAGCAGAAAGACACGCATACACCCACAATGCCTCTGTCCCTGTCTGTTTGACATTAAAGCCGAGTCCCTCTGCACCAGAAGGCAGTTGTTTATGTAGATATAAACTATTGCTCTAATTATCCCATATGTAGTCCTCCAAAAACAATGACGCTCTCTGATGAATTTTTAACGACTGAACTCATACACACACGTATGCTTAATAATGATATGTGTGGCCAACATCAAACACTGCCTGATTAGAATTTATCTCAGGATAACAGTATGGCTTAGCCTCCTAAGTCCCTCAGTAATTATGATTATTGCAAACCTCCGCTTTCAGCCTTATTTTGGAGTAACGTCACATTGATAGAACTGTGACAGGCCAGATTTTTGACTCCATGTAACCATGTTTGGTCTTACTTTGAGGCAGAGGCGCAAAAACAAAGTAATCGTGGAGAGCTGTAGAGCTTCCCCAAGAAATGATTAAGTCCCTGCAAGAGGGCAATTATTGGACAAGAGTGTATGCTGATATTTTTACTTCTCTTTGGATATTGACGTGCATGCTTTGTTTGGAGAGAGCTACAGTTACTTTAGTTGCTATTCATTCTAACCTGTAGTGCTAGAGTGTCTTAAAAAACATGGCAAACAGCGGTGACGAAGCAAGTCATGCTCAGCTGCAAAATAAGACTGGTGCAAGGAACCTGTCATTATGTAAAACAAACAAATAACCAAACAAAAAAGCAAGTGGTTAAATAACGCTGACTCAAACCCGGTCTATTTTGACCAAGTCTATTTCTATCAGTTCTGCTGAACTTATTATAGTCTTTGTCTTCTTATGGTTGTGTGTGAATTAGAAACATTTGTGATACATAAGAACAGGCCGTCGGCATTTGTCTGCATACCCAGCAGAAAAAAGTGTAACAAGAACACCTTAAACAGGTTGAAACCCAAGGCTTGAAGAGGGATATTAAGCAAGGCTATGGCAAGCTGCTCTGTCTGTCATCATTTAGCATGAAAGAGGCAGATGACAGCTTCCTGTGAAGAGCCAGGAGTGGGCTAA
Source organism: Astatotilapia calliptera (assembly GCF_964374335.1). NCBI lineage: Eukaryota > Metazoa > Chordata > Actinopteri > Cichliformes > Cichlidae > Astatotilapia > Astatotilapia calliptera. The sequence goes on along the minus strand of NC_137434.1, from coordinate 25,086,948 downwards.
GATAGATTTCAGTTAGACGTGATGTGGGCAAAGATCTCCTGTGTGTGCATACTCAGAGGTTTCCCTTCAGAAATGTCACATGCATCACCTTAGATATTAATACACAGTAAACATTTCACAAATAACTGCAAATAAGTAGACTTTCAATAGTACTCACTCTGCTCTCTCTTAACAAAGGCACAAATAGATTTTGCACATGATATAATTTTAACTTTTATTTAACAGAAAGTTCACTTTAGCAACGAAATTTATAAATACTGTACAAATAGTCATAATTGCAATTATTATTTCTTTTGACATCATGGGCCCATCATTATTTATATTTGCGTAAAAAACTTTATTTTTCTCTTTTGCATTACAGATTGTAATTCTACTGTACAGGTTTAAAAAAAATGAAGTAAGGGAAATAAAAATAATAGTTAACTTGACTTTCAGCACTTTTGTGACAGCACAATCACAACATGCTGACACTGCAAATTCCCTTAAACCTCAAGGCAGACCTTGAGTACCTCTAAACAAGTGCATCTGTAAACAAGTGCTTGTGTTGGTCAGCCATGGTTTCATGATTGCAGAATACATTTTGAGACACACAATCCTCGTGTGTTTACTATTATCTGTTCGAGGTCAAAGACCCAGATATATTACACTCCCCAACAAAGCTACAGTCGCTCTTCAGCTTACACAGTTTAAACTAATCTGAGCGCAGCAATGCGAAAATAAACTCCCTCTTGTGTGTGATGAGTGACAGAGAAGCGTGAAGATAAGCTGGGCTTTAAACTTTCTAACTATATTGAGATTAATCGCTTTTAGTACGTGGGAAATACACAAGTATGCGTGGTCACAGCTCATAGAAAACACACACAGCGGTTTAATCACATTGCACAGCACATTACCACATACTTTCACATAGTCTTGCCACATTTTTGCAAACACAACCAGAAAACAGCAATATTACTCACTCAGATTAAAGTAACAGTTTACATGGAAAAAGTGTTCCAGCAATATTCAATTCAAATAGAAAATTGTGCCACATAAAAATCCATAAAAGTAGAAAAGCTTAAAACATGCATGCAGTTTGCCTTAGTAAGGTAAAGGGGGGGAAAAGCACTCATCGCTGCTCAAATATCAGTTATGCTGAATAATCAGCCGAATACACAATGTGCAAATTAAAATACAGAACTAGCCAATTTTAAAAAATCAATCATACCATATTGTTTACACCACATTCTGGCCCTAGCATCTGAATCTTCATGAGTCATCAATCCAGATCTTCTCTTATACAATGCATATGTGAAATATAGCCTAAAATTCCTGTTTCTATTTGATACTGTATGGAGAGGAAACCAGTGTCATCTTCTGCTACTGTAGCCTGTCTGCTTCAAGCTTCAGTGTGTTGTGTGTTCATAGATGGTCTCTGCATACCCCGGTTGTAATGAGTGGTTATTTCAGTTGCTCCTGGCTTCCTGTCAGCTAAAATCAGCTCTTGCGATTCCCCTCTGACTTCTGGTATCAATTGGGCATTTTTTTTTACTCAAAGAGTAAAAAGAGATAAATTAGCAGTTTCTGAAATACTCAAACCAGCTTGTCCAGCCCAAATAACTATTCCACTTTTAAAATCATTTAAATCTCCTTTCTCCCCCCCATTCTGATGCTCAGTTTGAACTACAGCAGATTGTCTTTACATGCCTAAATTCACTGATTGCCATGTGATTGGTTGATTGGATATTTCAATTAATTAGCAGTTAAAATATGTATCTAAAATATGTATAAGTATCCTGTGTGTGTGTGTGTGTGTGTGTGTGTGTGTGTGTGTGTGTGTGTGTGTGTGTGTGTGTGTGTGTGTGTGTGTGTGTGTGTGTGTGTGTGTGTGTGTGTGTTTTGTAAATATACAATGAAAATGCACAAGCACATATCTACTAATTCTGATTTGTACAACAAATGTGTTTTAAAAGGGGTAATATGGGCCCCTTTTCATCAAGCGCAAACTGGAATTTGTCTGGATATCATTTCAGGAGAGACAAACAGGCATCAGATGGAAGGGAGGTGTTCTGACTTATTTTTGAAGTATCGAACAGATAGAAAAACCGACTGGGAGTAAGAGCAGTGAGACTTGCAAGAATAAAATTTGAAGTGAAAAGGAGGCTTTGCAAACTGTAATAGAAAGTAATGTACTTGTGTTTATGTGAATAAACTTTGTTTCTAAATATAAAACATTGGACAGGCCTTTAGAAAAAAAAAGCCAAAGCCTAGCAGAGCGCTCGACAGCCACAAAGATGAAGAGATGAAGTTAAAGTGAGACACAGGCAGAGGAGACGTGTGTGAGTCACTGTATCACGGATGAATGAGTTCATCTGAGCCCTCTAGGTAACAGTCAGTTTTCCGTGGTTATGATATCGCTCCTGCGTGAAATTCAATAAGAGAAAAAAACCTGAATTGGTCTGCTGGAAGTGAGCCAGATATTTCACTAAAACAATGCAGAGTCTTAGATGTGTAAAGAAAAGCTTTTTTTGATTTAAAAGATATCATTTCTTTCCACTGAGCAGGACTTCATTTTTACAGACATCATTTTTAAATCAAAGTGATATCTATAGAAAACGTTTTTGTGAGACATAGAACATTTTTAAAACTCAGAAATGGCTCGCCTCCAACTTCAATGTCTTTTACTTGTTTTAAAGCAAGTAAAAGACATTTTATAGTGAAAGGGGAGAAACCAACAAAGAAGCGAGAACCCCAACGAAAACAGAAAAAAGACATTTACATTTTCCCAGCAGGTGCAGTGTTTACTGACTATTTGAAATTGCGAAAAGGCACTCATCCCTGCCAATAACGAGCAATCACAGTCAGTGATATTGGAATATGATAGTGAAACAGCGAAACCCACAAAGGTGAAGGAGGAGTGGGCTCACAAGCTAAACAAACCCCACAGTGCACAATAAACCTATTCCTCTGATCCATCACTTTGTAACCCAGTTCCAGCAACACTACAGAGCATTGACATGTTTCCCCTGGTGTGCCACCTCAGGCATAGAGCCGCTCCAGTCTTGGTGGAGTTGTAAAAGAGAAGTAGACATGCTGTAAAGAGTGAAGTCTGGCCCAGAGGAAACAACAGGCCCGGCCCCTCTCTGCACCTCCACCTCCCCAGTGACCTTTCACAGAACGCAGCACTGGCAGATATTACAGCTCCTATCTCACCAGGCTCTTAAAGGATCAAAGAAGCCCTAGACCTGAACCACACAGGCATATAAGAGTTTTTGCCGAAATGCACATTCAATGCACTTCCATAAATGCGGACATACCAAAAATAAATAAATAAAAATATGAGGTAATAATAGCTCCACACAGGCAACATATGCTTCCTCACACACCTGCACAGACACAGACTCACTCCAATTACATGTTGGTTTTTTTTGGTCTCCTTCAATGCAGCCTAAGGGAGAGAAGATGGAAGCGATAGAATAGAAGAGGATAAGAGGATGAGAAGGGTGCCTGAAGCCAAAGCGAGTTGGTTTTCAAGAAAAGAGTCATCTAAACTGCCAGTCCTTGTCTTTTCTTTTGGAAAAGTTAATCCCCGTCCCTCTCCCGGCAGATATGATCCTTCGTCTGCAGGAACTGCCGGCATGAAAAGAAGCAGGTGAACTGTCTGGGGGATTCTTTCACTACAAGAGCGATTGGATTCCACAATACAGAGATGAGCCTTTTTTTCATGGGCCAGCAGAGCTATCTTTTCCATAGCAGGTCCAGTGATCAGAAACTTACCTCTGGTTGTAGCTGTGTACGTGTCTGTGTGTGTGTGTGCCAGGTGAAACGTGAGCATAAGCATATCTGTGTGCATGAGACTTACAGATTACATGTCTATTCAAGGATGTTTTTTGAATCTGTGCTTTGGTAAGTAGGCTGTAGGAGTGGGCTGGGTGCTGCTTTACAACTCTTAATGGATAATATGCTTTTTCCACACACAAGTCGGCTAATCTGAGCTTGACTCTTAACAAAATGTTTGAGTAGAAGTGCTTTGATAAAACTGACTCACAGGGCCTGAGCCGAGTATCAAATGCTTAGCCAAGACCACGCAGACAAGGCGTGTGTTATATAACATTATTGTAACGGAGACTGGATTTTATTATGAATTACATCATGTTAAATATAGCAATACTGTTCAACAGGTCAATAAAAAGCTATTTTCTTTATTTGGGAGGTCGGTGTAATCCTTTTCTAATTAATATTTAAACTTACCTATTAATTCTATAATTGAAAGTTTTGTTTGTTCATTGTTTTAGCTTTTTGGTGATACAGACAACGACTCTTTACAGGTATGCTTTATAGTTCTGGAATACGTCCCTAATTAGTAATTCAATAATTCAATTCAATCTTGCTTTTCACTATAACAAATCAAAATGTCTTTACAAAAGAAATACATTATATATGTTCTTTAACTCCCTATTAAGTCTCTATTCATACTATAGTCTTACACTGTTGTATCAGTTCCAGCCTATTAGCCACCAAGATAGAAAAATGGTACCGAGAATGTTATGTTAATTACTACATGCTGCTACTGTTTCTGGTACATGCATGTGCATATCTCAAAACACACATTTGTATCAGTGCAGGTGTGTGCATGTGTATGTTCTCTCATGTGATCACAGTAAGCAGCTGTGAGAGGCCCCAGTCTTTGGGTGGTCTTACACCCTCATCCATAAATTATTAACCCACTCTCCTGTTGTTGGCCTTGAAGTGTGGTGGGGTTTGGGCTGACACGCTTTGCCAATGCATCACTATTGTGTAAGTATGGTGTCTTACCCGATTCCATAGAAGATACAACGGATCAAAGAACACGATTAGATAAAATGTTGGTTTTCTTGATTTTTGATTTTATGATTCAATTCAGATTATCTCAGACAAAATCTGCATGTGATCAAATCCTGGATTTGTTTTTCATATTACAATAAACCAGACATTTAATTATTTAAATATCTGCTTTTTAGCAAAAAAACGTATTTTGTGCAACACCTAATTCTTTTTAGTAGGTGTTGCAAGTTTTATAACCAGCATTTGTATTTGTTTAATAAACAAGGTAATTCTGCTTTTTTCCTCCGTTTCCAGTTAAAAACAAACACAGCATGGCTTCTAATTTTAAAAAAGGGTCATTTATGACTTATTTTGAAAGTACAAAGATTTTGTTTTATTTCATCTGGCTTAAGGCCGTCATTTTTTTGCAAGTCTCTTTGCATAATTGATGAAAAGTCCTTAAATAAAGTGAGAACTAGAACAACTTTATAAAATTACTCTATAAAGTCTAATATAGTGAGAACATGGGGATTTTGCATCTTGATTTACACATAATTTGCAAAAGCTTATCCAAAACTACTTTTATCTGTCCATAAAGCTGAGAGTAATTGGCAGACTTTGTTTCTTTGACTGACACTTGAGATGATAAAGAAAACACACGCTCGGATAAAACACACAAACAAAACGCCACATGCTACTTAAAACATAATTCACTGCATATTTTGCTGGCGTTTAATCATTCCCGTAAGTATAAAAATTGCTGTAATTATCTTTGCCTATTATATCTAATTGTTGCCATAGCTCATATAATCAGAGTTATATGGGGCCAGAAAGTGTGCATGCTTAAAAGTGCTTATGGGTGTGTGCATATGTGTGCATAAATGAAAGCGTGCTAATGCTTGTCAAATAAATGTGTGTTTCTCTGTGCTTGGGCATACATGTGTGCATGTGCCATTAAGTCTATGTGTGTAACTGTCTGCATGACTTCTGCACATGCATGCAACCTAAACCAACAGAGCATGTTTGGGTGGAAAGCGCAGTGTCTGGAGATTACAGGTCTCTAAGAAAACAGTGTGTTAGTGCTCCTCTCTTTCCAACATACACAGACATCACAATGCACACACACATACAACTTAGCAGTCTTGCATAGTTTCCATTAGGACACATAGAGACCTGGTGTGTGTAGAAAAGTGAGAGGCAGACAGTTGCACAACCATAACTGTCATTTAAAATCTCCCTCCGGCAGCCTACGGATGACCCCTTGATGCAGTATTAAATCTTCTGTCATCATCAATCACTGTCATATCAAACTTTGTAAAATTCCCTCAAAATACATTTTAAAAAATGGGCAGGCATCAAAGTGCTTCACAGAGACAGACGCCATGACAGGTAAAACAACAAGACGTACACTAAAAACACTCCAATAACTGTACCGGAACTAATTTCACCACCACCAGCTTTCCGCATGCTAACTCAAGCAAGCCCGGTCACATAATAGAAACAATGACTCTTTGACTCACTATTACCACCATTTCTCATGAGCTGACATCAATTGTTTTGACTCCATCAGAAATCAAATGGAACCACGCACTTGGCGTCTTGCTAAGGTTAAGGCTGCAGCTTCAGAACCAATTCAAAACATGGCTCTCCACCAAGGCATTCACTGCACTGCTGAGCATTATCAAATTCCCAGTGACACTTCCCCTAACGCTTAAAATGCAGAGTGAGATTGGAAGTAATATGCTCAGCTGTGTAAGACAGAGATCATTTTGATACTGTGTAAGATTGGAAAAGCACAGGGGACGCGCAAAAAGCCTCTTAGATTGTATAACTTAATCATGCATGAAAGAAGGCAATACAGAAACATTCAGGGCCTATTCAAAAACACTGAGAATTTTTTCAACTCCTGCTAACCCTGTCCAAGTTCAGATCTGCACTGGCAGTGATGGCAGTGTTATGAAGCCAAGCTTTTATGAGCTTTGGCCGTTCACGTTGATGATAGGATCCCTTTATAGCAGAATAACTGTTTTCTGTTAATGACCTCTGGTTACTGTAGCATTAGCATGCTAGCAGAGGAAAATGAAGCAGAAATCCCACAAAATACATCAGCAGAGTCTACTTATTTTGTCAGTGTTTTGAAATAATTGAATTTAAAAGCATTCTAATGGCTATTGTCTATCATCGGACCCTGCTGATTCACAGTAAAAAGAAACAAAAAACAGAAGAAGAAAGAGAATCCATCCTTGAGCTTGTTTTCAAACCCCATCCCAAGGAACAGCTGTTGTTCATTCTGCTCGGCTGTGCTGGGGAAGAGCACCAAATTGTGCTGTTTTCAGCCCAAATAGCTTACGCACAATTACTCTGCCGGGGATCTGTGTGCGTTGGCACGTCGTTGCAGTTCACTCTTTGTTTTCTTAATAATTAGCTTGTGTTTTCACAGGGGGTTTATGTGTGTGGGGAAGCCAGTCTTTTCAAGGCTACTTAATCTACTCCCTAGTCGGTCTCCCCTTGTCTCTCTCTGTCTCTAATTCCTTGCTTCGTCTCCGCCTGTTGCCTCACTCTCCCATACTACCTTATCTTCTGTGTCTCCTTTACGATGCCTAAGGCATGCATGAAAAGTTCAGGTGTTTTTGCTGCAGCTCATATTTGATCTGAGCAGCAAAGTAAAATGATGAAAAATGACACAATTTTGCATCACCGGGTTCGTCTTTCCTTGAAGGCTTGTGAATTCTGAAGATGATCAGATTGGTGGTCATGGTGAGCACTGGGTGACTTCATAGCTTGGAGTCTGTGTATCTATGTTTTACTAATATAAAATCATAACGATATTCACTACTATTCTAAACTATTCTGACACCCAGACAAATCACATACACTTTGTTTTTTTCCCTAACACCTCACTCCTTTGGTTTATCTCGACAAAATGGAATAACAAATCTTTAATCAGTATTTGAAAACTAAACATAGATACTGTGTCCAAGCAGAGCTGACTTAATGTGTATCCGACACATGAACCTCGTGTTAAACAGACTTCCACTGTAAACATGTCAATCAATAGTGTCCATGTTTGATTAGTGGTCGATCTGCTCTGTGCGAGCCAATCTCATTGATTTTCCACCTGCCCAGTCAGCTCAATCACCTTGACCCCAATAGGATCTGCTCACATGCTTTGTGTTAATTAAACTAAACTAAGAGCGTGCATTTGATAAAGCACCCATACACAGATAAAGACAGGATCACTTGTGGTCAGCTGGCTAGCACACATGCATTTGAGACGTTACAGAAGAAGCACTTTGGCCGCGGTGTCACCAGCACACTCCTTGGACTATCTTGGAAAATGTGGCTAAAGAAGGTGAATGAGTAGCACTTCCTTGAAATAGCTGCCATTTAGAATGCTTAAACAAACATTTCCTGTGCAAATGTTAAGGTTAACAGACGCTGATTGTTGAAAAGAAAAATAATTGCAAAGATATAATTTTAGTTGCAAATGGTGGTAAATGAGGTATAACTATAATGAAAACTTGTCCAACTTTCATTATAGTTAGCCACGGCCAAGTTTTCAAGGCTAAACGATGGCCACAATGAATGGATCAGAATTATCCAAAGCGAGGTCTGTAAACGCCAAATGTTTCAAAGTCAACTGCTCCTGTAAAGCTGTGTCTGAAAGTAGAGGCTGTGCAGAGCTGGTCCCAGGTGTGAACACATAAAACTTCATGAATGTAGGGTTGATGTTTATCAGCCGTGCTGTACATGCTTAGTTGACTTTTGATAGATTGTCAGACTCTCTCTCTTTCTTTCTCTTTCTCTCTGTCTCGCTCTTTCAATTTAAAAGCCTGGCAGACAGTCACATTGGAAAAGCAGGAGTGACGCTGAAACAACAAACAAAAAGTAAACATATGTGTCAAACAAATGTAACAGAAAAATAACAGAAAATATGAAAAAAGAACATAAATTAAAATTTAAATTCATTATTTTTTCATGATGTCTTTCTTTAAAGATATGCAAATGATCCTTGCAGGGACGTATAAAGTGGCTATCACGGCATTCTCCATGGCGTTTGTGTTCCACTGGACATCATTTTCCAGTCAGAACAGATCCGACTCGCTGCTGCGTTTGCATGTTTCTGCAATTCAGTTGGCAAATGTGAACTAGTCACACTCTCTGTTAGATCAAAAACAACCCTGGAAGACCTAAACCTAAACAAATGTCTCCTCGAAACACTGAAATAAAGTGTTTTAAAAAGTTGAAATCACAAGCACAGGAATATGTGGAAACTCAGGTCACTGGCAAAAACCCTGCATGAACTTGATACTCCCTACTTTCCTTAACCTGGCAAAGACCAAAGCCTCAAACAAACTGACATCATGGAATACTGATTCTAATAGCTATTGAGAATCCAAATCCTGCAAAAATATTTTACCACTCAATAATAAATTTCAGGTGCCACGTGTAGCATTATTAAGTTTGATAAATGTCAGCATTATATCAAGATAAAGCAAGCTCCTGAAGTTCAGTAATGCATTCTCCATCAAAATGAAGCACACCTAGCAGCTCTTCTTCCAACATATGTTTCACAGAATGTTTGGAGGAAAGAAAAGAACAGAGCACAGAATATGAGAGACAATGTAGGAAGTCACATGCACACTACCAAACTGAGAGCACAGATTGTGCATAAAGTGAACCTGATGAAGAGAAGGAGAAGATACAAATTACATTCACATGATCACACATGCATGCACACACACAAAGGTATACTTTCCCACCGGTCTGCGCTCTCAGTGAGGGCATAGGAATGGGGTCACACCTGCACCGGCTGGCAGGGGTGATAAACGATGTTGCTTTAAACTCTGGAGACCGTCATTTTTGGGAGCCACTGTTTACCCTCCATTGAAGTATAATGGGGGCCTTTGAAGACTAGAGTGTTCGGGACAGAGGCTGCCCTCTGTCTGCTGTTTTGAGAGGAGAAACTAGCACTCGTTTAGCTAATGACACATTCTGCTTCGATTTGCCATAATAGGATAGAGCAGGCCTCTGACTTAGGTCTGGCATTTCCTATTCTGGCTGCTCTGGAAAGTTTCTCAGAGCCTTCAATGATCAAATAAAAAAAAAAAATCAGTTTGTTTGTGAAGATTTTTCTTAAAATCCAGTACAGTGTCAAGTTTTCTGATGCAAATCAAGTTGCCAAAAAAGTAAAAGAGATCATATTGTGTAAACAAAAACTAAGCATGAGCTTCACTTCTATGCACAGCTCTTGCATTTCAATCATCGCCTGCCCAACAACTTTTCTGTATCACACACCAAGGCTGCCTTTTCATGCTAGTTTGGAAAAGTCATCAGCAGATCTTCTTACCACCCCTCTTATCAGATGAGGTTGCATATCCTCCTTGTTTGTCTTTAAAGCCCGAAGTGATGCGAGAATGACAGTCTAGACTGCAGCTGTCTCAGTATGAAGCATACCAAACCGTCCCTGAAAAGAGCTAATCTCTGTCACACACGTGCATGTATACAGACCGACATTAACACCAATACAGCTACAGTAAAACAAGTAAAAGCACTCCACTTAGAGAACACACAATCAGGCACACCAGTGCAGATACAATCAAGTACTTTAAACACAAACACACACACACACAATTACATGGATATGCACGCAGAGCTACAGAAAAAACAGCCAATTGATGTCAATCCAAGCATGCAGTGGCTGTGTATTAGATCATGATTAACCCCTACTGCCTGCAGCTAGTGGAACGTAGGACATCCATTTTTCCTTTTACATTCACTGTTAGGGGATTTATGCGATTGGACTTTAACTGAAAGTCTTATATCAACAGTCATTCATGTTTTCAGTTTCTATTCAATGCATTTTGATTATACTGTCCATGCAGAACAGACAACTAAGGGTAAAGTGTAGTCAGCAAATACAAAAGCACTTTGAATACACGTTACGTTTTATCTATGAAATTGTGGCGGATTAAAGATCATTATGTTCCCGCTTATGTCTGCAAACACTAGTTTTTCTTTCACAGTTAAAATGTAAACTGTGTAGTCTGTGTATGTTAAAGAAGTAGGAAAAGCACGAGAACGCATGCAGACCACCTTCAGAAATCCTCCCATAAAATCACAATTCATCAATAATCAAAACTTTTTTCTTTTAATTAGAAAAAAAAACTTCTCTTAGCTAAACAACCCTGGAGGGAAGTTGCAACCATAACAAATGGGTTTAAATAACAACATGCAGCAGCAATCTCCTCACAGCACGGTGCATTGCGGATGTCATTCATCACACCACCGCAGCATAACGCGGGACTTCCACAACAATTACTTCTGTCATTAAACTCCCAGTATTGTTGTCGTTTTCTTGTGTGATAAGGGTGATTACTGGCCAAGCGAGGGCTAATCTTCTCTGATCTGCTCTGTGGTGGGAAGAAAAGCAAACCTCAGCTTGCCACTCAAGCCGGACTAGAGGACGGGGTTGTACTGCTGTGTTTGACTGCCCCCCTGTGGCTGTTTTGGGGGACTTAAAGTAAAGAGTGCCCCGTCTGAGACTCCCAAGTGGCTTTACAGTCAGCTTATATGGGGGGAAACAGTTTAGTCAAATTAAATCAAATGTAAACGTTATTTTTTTTTGTCTCTTCAAAAAACAAATAAACAACGTGATGATTCATAGAAGAAGACTGAAGGATTTGTGTAGCATGTTAAAAGCCTGTAGCACGAAATAATTACTGGAAATTTTTAATTTTGTGAAAATGAAGCGTTTTTAAAAAAAATAAATAAATATTAATTTGCTTATATGAGTTTCATTTCTATCATATTTTGCTAAATCCTGCATTGTTTTTAATTTATTGCGTGAAAATGTATTGTACAATATATTGACATTTTCAATTCGCAAACACTGATCTATCAAATAGGATACACCTGGATTTATAGGGCTAGTAGTTGGATCTTTTCATAAATGCATACAGCCAAGCAATGTTGCTATGAAAATACAAAGTATGCATTCAGTTTTTAAATATATCACTACTACGATATCATAGATATGTGTTTTCCAGAATAAAAAGCTAAATGACTCAAAGGAATCCTCAAATAATCATTTGTTTTGGTATTTTAAAAAATAATTTTCCTCTAATCTAATGTTGCGTTGTTATCATGTGTGCTTATTGCAGGTTTGCAACTCACAGAGCTCATATTTGTGAATCTTGTACGGACAGGTGTGGCAATAAAGTCAGTATATCTCACCGGTCCCATCTCCTCTTAATTGGACAGATAAAAATTGTATACAACAGGTGTGGGGTTGATGTTTTTAACAAAGGTTAAATCAACAAAAAATAGCTCTTAAAATGTAGCTAACTTAATGGTTTAGGTTACATTCTAATTCTGTGCTGACATCATCTGCAAAAAGACTTAAACTTGGTGTAAATATTAAGCAGCACAACATACAAGCTCCTCTTTTTACAGCAGTCCAGTCAAGTACAGTAAATGGACAGACTGCTGCTCTCACAAGCTTTTTTACTCTCTCAGGCTACATCATTCACATCATCGTAAAAGTGGGGGCCCTTCATCACTTTACAGTACCCGGTGCTACCGTTAGCCCCAGGCTCTCACATCAGGCCTGCAGCCTTCCGCCCCACAGTAGCTGTAAACCTCGCCTCTGAATGTACAAGCGAAGCGGGATGAGAGGGGTTATTGATGTGCTATAAACCCCATTATTTTATTGAGGCAAAGAGGAAACTATAGCGTGCGCGAAGGAGAGCGGACTCTCTAGCTGTTCATATCCAGCAGGTGTGTTTCTTTCGAGGAAGACTTAGGAGGAACAAGAGATGTTGCTGTTGTGGTGTTTGTTTGCACAGAGGCATTATAAAATGCAGCAAGTGCAGAGATGATTTTGTAACTTGGACAAGCATGTGGATATTTCCCCAGTGTGAGGAAAATATTATTCAGTTTAGTTTTCTGTTCAAGATCATAGTGCATGCATGAAAGATGAAAACAAAATGCTGTTCACTTCAATCTTTATAAGAGCCGTATCTGGATGTAAGTCTAGAAATCCACGGGACTTAGATGCCAGCAGGGTCTTTAATTTGACATACGCCAAAAAATGAACGTTCAACTAGTTTTAAAAGTGCTGAGCACACTAAAAACAGCTTGTGAATAACCCACATGAATTTAAGAAGAGTGACTCATACATGATATTGTTATCACAGCAAATTTTACAGTGTCTTAAAAGGAAAGCAGAGTGAAAGCTGTGGCAAATGTGGCCCTGCAATATCAACTAATAAAGACATATGATCCAAGGAGAAACAATACTTAAACTTTTCCTAGTTGGCAAAGCAAAATCACTTACAAGCCGCATGCAACCAAATCTACCCCAAATATTCCTGTAAACCTACAAGCCTGTATGATTATATGACTCCAGGATTAGCTACTGTATAGAGAGGAGAGTGAAATTCATATTTTTTATATGAGACTGGCCAGCTGCTCTCCACCCTGCCCCAGCTGTTTGAGTCTTATATACAACAGAGGAGACCTGCTCCCGTCTGCACGCTAATACCATCAACCTGTGACTCACCTCATCCTGCAAAGGTAGCTGGCTTCACATGTAACACTGTGCACTAGTACTAAACAAGAACAGACACAATGGATTCAGTGACCTTGTACATGGCTGCTACAAAATAAAAATCCTTAGGGTGATCACTTGTCATGTGCAGAGGAATCTTCAGTCATGCTCTTTATGCTGAAGGCTCAGACTTAAGGCATTCCTCTGGAAATTTATGTCCAAACAGCTGTGGTCTCATCCGCCTCTGTATGGATCTAGAAGACAACGCTATCCCAGGAATTACGAGGGGATCCAATCCATTACACACCTCCAATCAACTCTGAGTGTACATATATGCACATGCAATCCATTTTCTGTGTGCTTTTGTACGTCTCTCAACATGTGTAACAGTCAGTGTTTTCCTGCTTTCACAGCATGCTTGCAGCTGCCTAACTCCTTCTGTATGTGCGTTTGTGTGTGTGAGACTGTGCGCACGTTCATGCGTGCTTGTGTGCAAAGGATTCAGAGATGGTTTCGCGTTCAGCTCTTTGATGGCTGGACGGTTATCCTGAGGCTTTATGCATCGGAAGGCCATGGTTTAAAGGGGAAAAACCCCGATTTCACATTGCAGCCATATGGGGTGATACATTCCGCCTCCTAAAAAGAGGTCCATGCCAGAGGTAAACATTGGGACACAGTAATAGATGAGGTCTTCAAATGGCCACAGAGTCTGCAGCACACTGACTTCATCTTAAGCCTGGTCTGCACATGTGAAAAAGACAATAAATAAGCCCAGTTTAATAAGACTGTTTCATTTTCAAAACTTTATTTATCTATTAAAAGGTCATTGAAAGCAATTTCCTATTTCACATTTAGAAACATTCAAACGTTGGAACTTCTCAGTACAATCACAGATGCCACTTTGACTTGGTTTGGGAGAAAAGACAACATTTACTCACAAAGAAAACCTAATAGTTCATTTTAACCTGACAGATGACAGGCCAACCCCAACTCAGTAAATGAGGGGTATTTCTGGGGAGAGTTTTTTCTCTTCATTGGCAGGAGTAACGTCATTTTAAGGATGGAAACACAATGAAGTGTGATGGTGATGTGATGTGTTTAGCGAGAGGATTTCAAGGCCTTGGTTTCTATGGCGTCACAGTATCATATGGCTAAATCCCGCTGGGATGTACAGAGAAGGAAAGTGTAGATAGACACAAAGAAGTGAAGAAAGGTAAATCATGAATTTGCGTCCTTGATGAAATTGTCCAAGTACTACTGCTGTTTTTGTGTCACATTTCGAAAAATTCAAGAGAAATGAATGGAAACCAGATTTAGCATTGACAGTTTGCCTATTAATGCTTCTCCACAAAACTGTACTATAGTTTCTAATGACAAATGAAATATATTGAGTTTAGATGGAAACATTAGGTAAGGAAATAGCAAGTTCACAAGTTCAGTAGGTGTTCTGACCAGAAGCGTGTTATTAGCTTTTAAAGGGAAATGAATTATTTTTTGGTTATTTCAGCAGTAGAGAGGATTAACAGAACTTAAAGAAATAGAATAGAAGGAACTGACCCCACTCTCTGCTGGACAGTTTGGTGGTCTGAACTGTCTCACCTTCTGACACTTGAAAAAAAGCAATTTGTCTCTGTGCTGGGGGGCTAGCTAAAACAAAAACATTGTTATCACGATTAATCAGCGGCTCTGTCATCAGGTCTGAGGTGAACAGAAAGTGGCACAAATGACTGGATGGAATTTGTGGTGTGTCAGATGGAATAAAGCGGCAATAGATGCAATCCTTCTCTCACATTCACTGACATTTCACCCAGCTATTCCAGAGAAAGCTTGTCCTAGTGGGCTTATATGCCCCATCATTCTCTGCAACACAGGCTGCAATGAAATGACTTTCCAGGTCTGTGTAGGTGATGCACTTTGGGATTTTAAAGGTTTTCACATTCAGCCTTATGAAATGCAACATAATTGTGTTTTTGTGAATTATAGCATTTTTAAACAAACCCTTTTGGTTTTCAATCAGGCACCTGTGCCCATCTGAGACTGATTCTTTTTTTGGCATGCATGCACATACAATTTAACCTCCAATTCAAATTACTAAAAACATACTCTGTATATATCATCCCAATTGTAAATTTGAATCTCAGCATTTAACGCGGACAGCAAGCCCTTCTTCGGATAAAGGAAATGCGATGTGATTGAAAGCTCCAGAACAGCTACTAAATTGGACCTTGTGGTAAGATGATTTTAGGTCAAGAATAAACTCTGGATCTCATTTTGTCAGTGCTTTTCATTGTTTATCTGCAGCGTGGTGCTTTAAAGGCAAAAAAAAAGAAAAAAAATATTCCCGAATTTCCATTCTCGAACTAGAACACATGACCAAAACAATGTTCACTTCTTCCTCATTTTTTTAACATTCCCTTTCTCAAAATATGAGTACTTTATACTGGGCTGAAAAGCACCAAATACAAGAAAAGAGAGGTGAAAGTGAAGAAATACATTTTCTCTTGTGCCCCAGGAAAAACTTATGACTTCTCTAAAGAATAGATAAGACACCCCGAATGTATCTGATGAGACACAAATGATAAATTCCAGGATATTAGAGGCAATGCAATAAAAAGTCTGGCTAGTGATTACATAGACATTATTTGAGGCTTCTGGATTTCAGCACTGTAATCATAGTGTAGCCTATTTATAACATCTTGTAACTGACAATCCAGCTCAAACTCTGTGATTTAAAGCAGGTTAACACAGTCTTTTGTCAGCAGACTCCATCCTTTTAGGAGACAGTGTTTGCAACAAAGGCTGCCTCTAACGCCATCTTGCCTGAAGAGGTCATTTGGTCTGATGCCTTTCACTCCACGTAATATAAACTTCCTCACCGCAAGCTGCTCACAAACAGCATAAATAAACAACCGCGGGACAAATCAGGGTTTGGAACGAGTTAGGGCTCACAATTTCAACATGAGAGTTTGTTTGTTCAAATTTGCTCGCACTGTGACCTAACTCCTTTATACTCAGCACATGTGTGGAAGAGGGCATTTGAAGGCGAACATAACAGAGAGGGGAAAAAGCAGAAAAATCCATATTTTTCCAATATGCAGACGGGGCTGTTCATCAGGCAAAGTTTGACACATGTCTTTGAACAGAGTTTGAAACAACAACTTGGTGGAAAAACTTTAAAAAAAATGGAGTAGGAGGCTTTGGCTAAACAAATGTCATTTTTGGACGCTGCTGTAGGGAGGATGAGAAAAGGAAAGATGATGAAAAGAATGAAATGATACATTCCTTAGAATCTAACTCACTGCCTCGCTGTTTCCTGAGCTTGATTAGAGGGATGCAGTGACTCGAGGGTACATTAAGATTAAGATCTCGGCTGTCCAGAGGGAATTAGAAAAAGGAAGCTATATGGGTGCCTTTATCAAATGTGACATTGGTTTTTATAAGGGGGAGTCTCATTACAGCCTATGCTTATACCATGCAGCCATCCAACTACAACACTGTTTGCTATGGTTACAAAGGCCACTTTGTAATCAAAAGGTCACCAGTTTGACCGACGTGAGGGCCGATACAAGTTGCTATCGTGAATTAAATATTCCTCTGCTTGAGTGTTATTTAGTACAATGCAGTTTCACCCTTTTTTTGTCCTATTATTCTAATGAAATGAGCTCTACAGTATTGTTTACTTTGACCAAGAAGGTGAAACACAAACATATGGGTTTTTAGTATGTCAGTGTTAAAAGTGTTTCATTCAAGAAATGAATTTTAAAAATATTTGCATGTTTTTAACTCTCATTATTAGTGCTGAAAGTTTTTAAATGAAAGTAAAAACTGTATTTTTCGTCAGAAGGAAATCAGTTTGGGTTACATGTGATATTCTGCCTGTAAAGACTGGCTTAATTATTGCTTTGTTGCATGGTTCTGTAATATAAATTGCTGGTTTTATTGACTTTTTCACTACTTACTGTTGAGATGTTTGGATTGTCTGTATAGATTCTCATTCACCTGGGTCACAGTCATCTAAAGCAGCGATCCCCAACCTTTTGTGCTTAACGGACCAGTTTATGTCCAACAATATTTTCACAGACCGGCCTTTAAGATATCACGGATAAATACAACAAAATAAAACCAGTACCGGTACACAAAAAAAAAAAAAGGGGGATTTATTCATAACACACGGGAAAAGACCCAGGGAAACGGAGTTAAGGATGAAAACGATTAAAAAAATAACAGTAAAAACTCTGAAAACCACAAATTTCACACCTGAGCCTCAACTCTTGCGGCCTGTTACCAAACGACTCACAGACTGGGCCGGGGGCTGGGGACCACTGATCTAAAGTGAATGGGAGTCGAGGGCAGTTGAACAATCTGGACGTACTTGTGAGTCACAGGCATGTTGAAACCACCTTCATTAGAACAACAGTAGAGGTTATATACTACCGATCAGCTTTTAGAACTGAAGAAGCTTTTTGAATGGTGTTCATCAGAACAATAAACTGGATTGGACTCACAACTCAAATGCCCTGTACAGGAAAGGGCAGAGCAGGCTGTATCTGCTGTAGAAGCTCAGGTCTTTTGGAGTCAAGGGCCCACTCCTGAAGACCTTCTATGACTCTGTGGTAGCCTCAGCCATATTTCACGGTGTGGTCTGCTGGAGACAGAAAGAGACTGAACAGGCTGTTCTAGGATGCCCTCTGGACCCAGTGGAGGTGGTGAGTGACAGGAGAATGGTGGCTAAGCTGTCATCCCTGTTGGATGCAATCTCCCACCCCATGCAGGAGACTGTGACAGCACTGAGCAGTTCCTTCAGTGGCAGACTGCGGTACCCATGATGTGGGACAGACAGATTTTGCAGGTCTTTCCTTCCATCGGCTGTCAGACTCCACAACAGAGACCAAACATTGAGTTGACCAAACACGTGCAGACACACACGCAATACCAATAAGTGTAATTTTTTTTGACAACATAGTATTTTATTCTATTTTATATAGCATGTTATTCTTTTATCTCATTCTATTTCATTATTTTTGCTGCTGTAACTTTGAACTGTCCACTTTCTGCTGTGACACAACAAATTTGGGACTAATAAAGGTTTATCTTATCTCATCTTAAAAGAAGGACTATTGAGGAAGACTATCAAGAAACAAAAACAACAATAAGCCTTCAAAAAGAGAAAATTAATATTAAGATGAACTCAATTCTGCTCAGTATTAATTTTAGCTTTCTGTAAGCTCAATGGTGCGGCCCTCAACAATAATCCTAGCTTCTCATGTGGCCCTTTAGGAAAATTAATTGCCGACCACTGCCTTAGATAGATCAGCAGTGTATCATACGGTCAATTTATATAACCACCACGCTCTCTCAGATCGACCAGAGGAAACAGACAGCTGAGCAGAAGGCTCACATCCTGCACTTGCTTCCTGAAATGTGACACTATTACACATTTCAGCACCATGCTGACAATAAACTGTATAAAAGAAAATAATTTAAACACTGTATTTTTGGTGAATATTTTTATGCTAAAGGCATTATACTCACAAAACCATTTTCTTGATGATGTTCAAAACATTGCATTTGTTTAAAAAAAAAATAAAAATGAAACTTTGATTCCTAGAATCACTTTCAAAATACAAAGATTTAGACCAGCGCAACATTACAAGAACATTACAACATGTTTCAAACCTAGAGCAGCTGTTAGCATCAAGATCCAAAAGTATGTGAGACTGCCCTGAGACGACGTGTCAAACGTAGCAACTACAGTCTTTTGCTTGTCAAACACATTTGCAGACTGCTGCGGGTCAACCATGAAAATTTACACGACTCCAAGCTATGATCCTGATGATGGATTGTTCTGTTTAGCTGTCTTGTGTAATTGTTGATCAGACAACCTTAGCCTTCAAATGTGGCTTATGACCAAAATGTTTTACCCCAGTGTTCATCACCCTTAAAGGTCGTGATCTTTTGCACTTTGACATACTCTGCAGCTTCTTCTTTATTTCATTTCTGCTTTGAACGCTTTGATGGAGGAGTTTCTGAAGATGTGCTTGCTGCTTTTTTTTTAGAATCCTTATCATCAGGATCATAAAGAGCACTCCGGACGAAGCGTGCAGCAGCTCCCTTATCCACACGGGCAGCTTTTTTCTTCTCTGTGATCTCTTTCACTCTGTTCATATATGTCCTTATTCGCTCCTGAAACAACAGGATGGTTACTGAGGAATTAGACAATACATATGAATCCATGTGAGCAAATAATAAGTCAGAGATAGATGGCACATACCAATTCCTGTTTGATTCCATGTTCTCTGGGATTTATCCCTTGTGTTACCAAGTACACTGAGTAAGATAAAAAATAAAGCCACATGTCCACACTTTCCACACAAAATGACATCCATGTATGGAAAAGTTGTAATGTATTTGTCTCTTCAGTATGCTTTCGCTAAATTTATCTATATTCAACAAGATATAAAGATTAGACAAAATAGGGAAAAAACTCACTCCAGAATAATGAATTAAGGGTGTAGGCAGACATCAGATCCAGCTTGGCTTGATCCAGAGGATCCAACTGTTAATGAACCAAATTGTATTTTATTTATAGCCTCCTGCATACGACAGATTAGTATCACTTTTTTCATTAAATGTATTTGTAACATATTCAATGCAGTATTGTTTCACTGAATAAAATTTTGCTCTATAAAAGAAAATAAATATAAACACACTAGCCACTTTATTAGGTACATCTTCCTAGCATTGGGTTTTGACATCCTTTGCCCCCAGAAGTGCCTTAATTCTTCATAGCATAGATTTAACAGGGAGGTGGAAACATTGCTCAGAGTTCTGGTCCATATTGATATGATAGCATCACACAGCTGGTGCCGCTATGTCAGCTGTACATCCATGAGGTGAATCTCCTGTTCCACCACATCCCAAAGACAATCTGTTTCACTGAGATCTGGTGACGATGGAGGTCATCTGAGTACAGTGAACTAATAGTCATGGCAAGAAACCAGTTTGAGATGATTTACGGACATGGAGTGTTACACTGCTGGAAGCAGCTATCAGACGATGCATACACTGAGGTCATAAAGGAAAAGACATGGTCAGCAACAATACTTAAGTAGGCCGGCACTTCTGTTGTTGTCTTCTGTTGCTGTCACCCATCAGCTGCCATGTTCAATGTGTTGTGTGTTCAGAGATGCTCTTCTGCATACCCTTACTGTTGTCTTCTTATGAGCCTGTGGCAGTCTGGCCATTCTCCTCTAACATCTGGCATTAACATGACATTTTCACCCAGAGAACAGACAATCACTGGATATTTTCTCTTTTTTAGACCATTGTATGTAAACCATAGAAATGATTGTGATGGAAAATCCCAGAAGATCCGCAATTTTCTGAAATACTAAGACCATGTTTCATCCCCATCTCAGTTGTTTTTCTTGACCATGTTCACGTTCCTAAATTGATTGAGCTATTGGCACATTAAATAATCTGTTACCAAGTATCTGACCATGTGTTTCTAACAAAGTGGCCGGTGAGTGCACGAGTGTATACAGATAGTAGGTACGCACAAGAACAAATCTAAGCCAACAAAAAGACCACAGTACCCGATGTGTATAATAGTATTAGGCCTACCTTTTGCAGCAGGTCATTTCTAGGCATCGACATCAACTGCTCCAAGATGGTTTTAACTGAAGTCACTGACGAGTCGAAGCCCGTGAGCTGTTCATCTATCTCGTGAGGGTAGTCCTCTGCGGCCATATTTCTGTAAAATAATTGAATAATTACAACGTCGTGTAACTTTCCTATAGGACTATTTTTCATTAGAAGAACAGAAAAACAATAGCAATATGTCCAGGGAGAGAGCTAGCATACAATGCTAACAGGAAACCAAACTAACGTTTAGATAAGCTGAGGAAAGTGACAAAAGGGATAGATGTAAGTTACTAATTACTGATTTAATAGCAAAACGGGATCACTGTAAATTAAATCTAACAAAACAAAATCACATATTTACCCTGTTAGCAGACAACACGCTTTAGCCGACAGGAAATGACGTTAAAACTGTGACCTAGTCGTCTTCGTTTTCCTCTTCGCTCCTCTACTGCCGTCTGCCGTTGGGATGAGTGGAACAGCTAGTTATCGTTAGCTAAAAAAAATTTTCAGCGTGATAACAATTTTATTTGCAGTTTTCTATATTTTGTTTAATAACAATATCCGTTTTTGTGTAACCGTGTGTATTCTCTAAATCGACGCTCCTTATTATTGACTTATGGCACAATTTTTTAAAAAAGGGTCTAAACGAAAAACTTATTTAAGTATCAGCTGTTGTTTTCATTCCTATTAAATGCCCAAATGTATTTAAAATACTCATATGTAGTAGTAACTTAATATCTAAATACAACAGAAGTGGTCATGTTACTGTGGTAACGTGGGGCGTCAGTGTGGTAAATAAAACTGAGCGCGCTGGGATGGGACAGCAGTTTAAGTGCTGTGTTTTGGGACTGTTGTAGCTCAACCCAAGCAAGCTATAAAGAAGACGCCCGAGTCATCATGGATAACTGTGATTTAGAGAAGCTCTGTGTTTCTGCTGGGAAGCTCCGTCCATCGTTCACACCTGAAGTCACAGACTACAAAGTGACTGTGGAGAGCAGCGTCAACGAAGTGACACTGGACGTGATGACAAGCGATTGTGGGGCTTCATATAGTATTGTGAGCAAGCTTTATGCCTTCTATTTCTCAATTCAAGTCTCTTTCGCATCTAATTTAGCCTTGTGATGTCTATTTCAGCTCTTTGGTGATAGGTCTAACACGATTACACTGAAAGATGGGTTGAACAGAGTAGGAATCGAGGTGGTAGCTGAGGATGGCACCATAAAGAAATACAGTGTGGAAATCACCAAACTGTCAGCAAAGATCGCAGAGCTCAGTAACCTGGCTTTGGAAGGAGATATTTCACTTCACCCCGCGTTTTGCTCCAACGTTTTTGAATACAATAGTGAGTACAGCCTATCTGTGTTAAACAAGAAGTTGTATGTGAAATGTATAATTCTTTGTTTTGTTTTCTATTTCAATTGATACACAAAAGCAGCCGCAGCAGTACACATGTATGTAAATGTATGTATAAATATGCTACTTTGTAAGTGAATATTATTTAAAAATGCAGAGACATAAAAGGTTTGCAGTATTTCTCAGTTTACAAAATAAATTGTTATGTGCTTTTCTGGGGTTTTTTGCCTCCAGATACTGTTCCCTTTTGTTGTAATTCAGTGACACTCCTTCCTGAGGTGCCTGACAGACGCATTAAAGTTACAGTAAATGGGGTGAGCAGCTCGGAACCAGTCCCTCTGAATTTTGGAGACACAGTGGTGGAGATTTCAGTCTGTTCACCAGATGGCAGTGTTTCACAGGTATAATAAGACATGGATAGTGGTCAAACTTTATATATGCATCCTAGCTTTGAAATGCTTTGAAACTCATCATTATCCACCTGATAACATATCGTTTTCTTAATTTTTAAACTTCACAAGCTTTTAGCATAGCTTTTGCTTCTGTGTAATGAAACTTATTAGGAATTTGAGTCTTTTTAAAGGTCTCTGTTGGAGCCCTAATCAGAATCAGAATCAGAAAGAGTTTTATTGCCAAATGTTGAGCAGGTTTACAACATTAGGAAATTGCTGCGGTGCTTCAGTGCAAACATGCTGTCATAAATTGCGCTTAAATAGACATGAAAAAATAAAAGTAAGAATAAGAATTAAAAGTGCTACGTAGAAAGATATATGCATGAGATATACATGAGATATATACATGAGAATAAGAATTAAAAGTGCTACGTAGAAAGAAGTTGTAAAATGTTGCTTTTTTTGTTTCTTTCTTTGGTTTTTGTGCAGGTGGTGATCAGTGCCAAAACATGGAATCATGCAGTGAACACAGCGTAGGGTCATGAGCTAGTGTTGGGAACAGTCATACGGTTATTGTTCATGTGACCAACAGCAGAGGGGAAGAAACTGTTCTTATGGCGAGAGGTTCTGGTGCGAATGGACCGGAGCATCCTGCCTGAGGGTAGCAGGTCAAACAGACTGTGTCCAGGGTGAGAAGGGTCAGCTGAGATCCGAGCTGCACGCCGCAGTGTCCTGGAGGTGTACAGGTCCTGCAGAGATGGGAGTCTGCAGCCAATCACCTTCTCAGCAGAGCGCACAACACGCTGCAGTCTCTGTTTGTCCCTGATAGTGGCTCCAGCGTACCACACGGTGATGGAGGAGGTGAGGATGGACTCGATGATTGCGATGTAGAATTGCATCATCGTCCGTGTTGGCAGGTTGAATTTCTTCAGCTGCCTCAGGAAGTACATCCTCTGCTAGTACATCCTAATAACTCCTGCACATGAGTGGATCCATCTGCTTTGTACCCATACATTTATCTGTGGTAACCTTTTGTCAGTAAGGGAGTAGTTAGCTTTATATACCTAATGACCTTCTCACCTTTTCAGGTGTACAAAGTGTTGGTGACTCGAGAGCTGCTTCCTGTGCCTGTGACTTTCACTGATGTGAAGCAGCAGCTGGAGTATGAATGCCCAGTATCGCTAAGTGCTTTCTACAGGCCTTTGTCTATCAATCACAGGTAAGTCTTGAAACAACTCACACATATTGCAAAACATATTCGCCAATAGTCACATCCATTACTTATCCTTTGGTTCATGCTGAATATTAATTTGCAAATGAATGATGTGTTTCCTTTATATAAAAAAATAGTATAATATTTAGCAAATCACCTTTCACACATTTGTTATTTTGCTAAATTGTAGTGAACCAAAGAGCATCTTCTCAAGGCCTTATATTGAGATGCTTGCCCGAAGGTCAAAAGTTGACCCACTTAGTGACTGTCCTCTTGGAGACGGCTGGAAGGTTATTGAACTGGACCTTGACAAGAAGATGTCAGCTGCCTTGGTCAAGTGTTTCTTTTTTCACAGAGGTGAAGCATTTCAAACATATTAGTTTAAAGCTACTGGCAAGAGTGGATGTTCTTATTCTGGATGTTCAGATAGGAGGAGGTTGTGTTGTTCTTAAAGAGAGCTAGTAGATTCCTGAACTTCTAGTACAATGAATGTCACATCAATGAATAACAAATGAAGCCACTGCCCTAATATGGATTCTTTGAGTTACTTCATTATTTCCACACCTATAGAAAATGCTTACAGCTACATTGTTGACAGGTATCTTACCTCTTAGCAGAAGTGATTACACAAGCTATACTATCATGTAACATGATGTAATACTGTAGACAACGATCATGTTACTCTAATGACAGGGGGTATTATTACTTAACTAAAACCTTGTGCCACTAACTGTCATGGGACAAAGGCTGGATTTTATATCAGGCCTTTATGTTCAGAAGATCTGGCTTGCTTACTCAGGTGTGTATTTCTAAATAATCAAGGCTTCTCTTAAATTGTTTAATTTAGGTAAAAGTACAAATAAAGTAAAATTGTATTTATATAGCATCTTCCAAGATAAATATCACAATATGGCTTAAAAGACATACATAACTGATCATCTGTCATTCTCATAGCAGTGAAGGAAAATGTCCTTCAATTGCAAATGGCAGTTTTATTTATATACAACATTTCAACCTTAATATGCTTTATAAATGCCCCTTAACAGAACTTTGAAGCAAACTGTGATGAAGAGAAGTAGAAGAAAACGTGTTTAGAAGCAGCCACAGACAAAGATCGATTAGAAAGATACGACCATAACAAAAAGACCCAGAAACACCCGCCCAGTATCTCAGCCTATCAAGCCTTTTGCACCCGAAGGGACAGATGGACTGAAAGACATTTTTGAATAAAGATGCAGGTAAAATATCGAGAGTGCAGGAGCATGCTTTCATCGAGTCAACTAATTGCTAGTTTGGACACATTGCCTAGGGGGAGGTTGCATGGGGAGCAATTCTACAGATTTGTTAAATAACCTGACAGCTAAATCCATCCCGGTCCACCTCTAATGAGCTTTTTTCCCCTTTTAAACAAAGGGTGTGACACTACGATGAAACTGTCTGAGCTTGGGTCACACATTCTGGACTGTTTACATAAACCCACTGGGGACCTAGATGCAAAGGTCAGTGTAAAAGATTAAGCAGTAACCTCCATTGCCAGAATCGCTGACTTTGACACTGTTTATCCTTTATTTACAAGACAGTGCTCCATTTAACTGTGAGTAAACGCAAGTTTGAATTCCATAGTAAAAATAATGACCACGTTTATGGTGAACGAGTCAATAAAATAGTAGTTTTTATTAACCATGTATAATTTTTACATTTCAGTAATTGTTATTTTACCATTGCTAGAATGACAAACCCAGTTCTGTATATTCAGCACAGCCACCTTGTCAGTCCAGTTCGAAGCTTTATCAATGGAACCTGGTAAAGGCACTTTATAAAATCTTTATTTGTGATATAATCAGGATACTATTTCTTTTAGGATGTAACAGAGACAGATTGGTATAAGAAGCACTTTGAATCAGCCAAATGTCTGGAGACAGAGACCAAACACACCTGTGAGGTAATAAGCTGTACTGGATATTCCTTTCAGTGTCCAGTTAGTTAATATTCTGACTGATGTTGATGATACACAGCAAACCTAAAAACCTAAAATTACTTATTGCCATAGTTCTATCTTGTAGTGAATGTGGGAAATCGAGGACCTTTATAGTTTACCCACTTAATCAAATGAAAAGTATAAGTTATAATATGGCTCATATCACTACTCCTACTGTATCTGTTTAAGCTTTCCTGCTTGGGCTATTTTCTACTACAGATTCGTAACCGGGAGAAAAGACTACAAATGACAGCAGCAAGGGACAGTGTTGACAAGTTGTGTGCTTTGGCCCAGGAGCACCTGAAACTCTACAGGCAACATCTGCCAAAGCCAGGCATGTAGCACTTTCACGCCTACATTTTAACACTTTGTGAATTATTATGCTGCATTGTAAGATGGTGATCCAAAACAAAATGTGGGTCAGACAAGAGTGTAAAGCTATTATAATACAAACTAGAAAGTCAGAAAAAAAACCCAAATGCATTTTTTCACCTGTTACTTTTTATAAAGTGCTGACTAGTCTGTCCAAATTTCCATCTGCCCTAATGCCGAATGTCTGTAGTTGCCTTTATTTTTAAACAGGCTATTTACTGATTATTTAAAAATACTCTGGAGCAAAGGGACTTTTTCCTTGCCTTACCTTGACAACACAGCTCAGCTTAAAGCTAATAAAAAATACATGAAAACAGGCTGCTAAGTGGCTACTTCTGAAGCGTTCTCTTTTATTTGACATGCCAGACACTCACACTCAAGTTTGTGCTCATGTTTTCTCAGCTATCTTTGCCTTGCTAATTTTTTTGTGACTGAAAAGTATCAAAATGAGAATGAGTGTCATGAGGGTTGTTAGTAAAAAGTGTTGATTTTTGACCTTTCATTTTTCATGTGGCCTGGTGAAACGTTTTCATTTTTAAGACACTGTTTGTTGCACATTAACATTAGCTCAATGCTTCTGTCAGACTCAAAAATTTCATCAGCTAAAATGACTTTTCTGCTATGTAGCATATATCAGTTATAAAACAGCAAATGCTGAATGGGTCTGCTTGTTGGATTATGTAATGTACCAGGGAATATAACCAATTAAAAGCTTGACATCAGTGCACTTGGACAGAAAAAGGACGCACTTGCCAAGGGAAGATACTCTCTTTCAATATTTCATGCAAAAGGCGCATCCAGTACTCGGTAAAGAGAAGGCAGCTAGATGGGAGAGTCTGTTTAGTTTTCATTATGCATTGTGCTGTGAAGTATTCATGCTTGGATGAAACTGTCCTTTAATAAACTGTTCAAAATGAGCTCACTTCACAAAGCACACAATACCTTATCCAAGTTTTTTTTATTTTTCTGATACTCAATACAGTTGGAATGAAATGTATTAAATTGGAGAGTCAAAATTGCTGTACTAAGATTTACTTCCATATGAATTTTATTACTGCTACTACTAAGTACTACTAAGTGACATGATACGTGCTGAATTCTTTATAATTCCTGGAACAAAACACGATCATCAGGTTTACACTGCTGCTGGTTGCTGACAGCGTTTTGAGCATGCCACCAAATACAATCCAAAGAATTACAAAAATAGTTAAATTCAAGTCAGCGGATTATAAAGGGCTTAATTACTTAATAAAATTCGAAACTAAAGCCAATATTCATGACGCATGCTGTGTACTGATTAAATCAGTTTCTCTAAATACTTCAAGCTATGTTTATATGTGTAAGATCAATAAAATTGCTAGTGGTAACAACAGCCAACAGCATTTTATTCTTCTCACATTAATAAACACATTTAGACAGTGTTCTTAAGCTCAACCAAATACTTAAACTAGACACACTTATGGTAAAATTGTAGATAGGAAGTCTATTGTAAGTTTGGTTTGATCTTACATTTGAACTGAAGGGGGTTTTAAATGGGTCTTTAAAACTCTTAAATGTAATGTCATCCTGCGGCGATGAAAAATGTTGTTTGCCAGTACTATATAATCTATATATATGCAAATCCTCTGGTCTCTCTGTCAGATGTGTACCACAAAACAGTGTTTTATTTTTCCCATTTCCACAGGAGACCTGTTGCACCATGAAGATGGCCAGTCTCCTCTGCATAGCCTGGAGCAGGCTGCTGTCCACTATGCATCAGCTATCAGACTTAACTCCAGAGATGCCAGGCTTCACTTCCAGCTGGGTCTCGTGCTGGAGGAGCACCATTACGCTACAGAGATGTACAGCCTACAGAGGAAGGTGTGGTACTATTATACACAAATAAAAGCTCTCTATGCAGCATATTAGTTGTATTAAAACAATGAAAAAAATTACTGAAGGTTATTTTAATCAGAATTGCATAGTAAATAACATGCTAATTTTAAATTAAAATATATGGTCAATTACAGCTGAAATGTCAGTTAACAACATTGCTTTGATGTTGCAGTACACACTTTCATTATTCATAAGCATGTGGAAGTTTATGAAATGTGACAAAGCTTTCAGAAAATATAAAAATAGTACTTTTTTGCCAGTTTATTGTAAATCAGTTGTCTTGTTGATTTTTGAGTTGAAAGCTAATGAACCTCGCATGTTTCAACTCAAAGGCTGACAAAGAGAGAGATGAATTAAGTGATGCCAAATCAACAGCACATCAGGATGACATCTTGGCTGTGTGTAAACTGCACGGTTTCCTTGGAACACCCACAGTAGAGAACCAGCTGCAGGCTCTGGATAAAGAGTATCATCTGCTCAAAGAGCAGGGACAGTCCAGCAAAGCAGACTATGTTCAGACTCTCTACATCTGGCTTTCTAAGAAAACTGGCAAGGTAATTGTGTCATATGCTGTCAGTACCTCTGCTTCTATTGCTTGAGGAAACTGTTTTATCTGATAGTGATGAAAAAGATTAGTGAGGGGCCAGTACAGACAGACTATCGCCGTCTTCCTAACATCAGTACAACTTCTCTTTGACTTATGAGTGATCTGTTAGAATGTAAAACCACCCTAACCCTTTTGTAAACAATATTCAGTTCAGCATCTCAGAATATTACTGTTAACATTTCCACAGGCTCTTCAAACACACTTAAGTCGTCACAGAGCTGAATTTTATTCAGCTGAAGATCTTGATGTTTTTCATTGCTAGTTATAGAAATCAGTATTGTTCCAGATACTTCCGTTCTGCATTCACTACCATGGTAAATATAGATATTGTTCTGTATGGTTGTTTTTAGTCTAAGCATCTATGACTGTTACTTATCATCAATAAACTTGGACTTGGTGGTTGCAGGACATCAGTGCAACTATGCAGGATAAAGAGAGCTATATCCACCGAGCCCTTCTGAAGTACCTGGATGCCTGGTCTCTGTGCCCAGAAAGCTGGGAGTACAGCCTCCATGCAGGAAGGCTGCTGCTGCTGCAAGGGAGGGAAAGGGAAGCGAAGGTTAAAATATGCGCATCCTTTCTGTGGCTGTGTAAGAGCAGGTTTGAAAAAGCCCTTATTCTCCTTCTTAAATTCTCACTCCATGATAAGCCCTCTATCATATAACCTTTCTAAGATTAGACTGTTAAACAGGGTAAACTGGGTCTAGATTCTAAACATCTAAAAACTAGATCAGAGCTCTTCAATGTGTGCTGCCTTTCTTTTTTCCAGATTCTTCGCAGGCCTGGGTCTGCTACTGCAGGAACAGAAAGCCTCTGAGGATGCAGAGAAGGAGGCTGCTTTGTTCTTACAACAGGGACTGGAGCACTTTATCAGCCAGCGCTGCAGCAAGAGGTGTGTGTGTGTGTGTGTGTGTGTGTGTGTGTGTGTGTGTGTGTGTGTGTGTGTGTGTGTGTGTGTGTGTGTGTGTGTGTGTGTGTGTGTGTGTGTGTGTGGTGGAGGTGGAGGTGGATATATTCAGTGAGAGAGGGAGAGTGTGAGGCCATGACAGCAACAATAATATACCAGCTTGTTCTGTTTAAGCCTGTTGAAAGGAGAGGTAACTGATTGAAAGAGACCACTATCATCTACAGAAGCACATTGATACACTTTAAGTTGTGTCATCTATAGAGTTATAATGGCTGCTTCGTGCTTGTACTGCCATATATTTTAGGATTTTGTTTACAGCTGGGAGGAGCAGGATCTATCGGACCCTCTGTCCAGCCGCAACACACAGTTCCTACGTGGCCTTCTTACTCTGGGGCAACTGCAGCAGAGAAGCACATTATGCCCAAAGGCCATGAGTGCTGAACAGGTCTATCATATGTATGCAAAACTTTGGGAGTTTTTATTTTTTGCTGGTTTTATTATTCGGGGTTTGCAGTGGATATCGGCTCTAACGAGCTGTCTCACTCATCTCAGCAGTGAATGTGCGATCCAAAGAAAAGTCCTGTCATTTAAGAGTAGAAGCCAGTTTAGCTGTTTTAACCACTACATAAAAACACTGTCTTCTTGTCTCTGTGCTGGACTGCTTCAGTGTGGCAATGCTGAGTGCCCAGAGTGTGAGTCAGTGTGTACGTCGTGGTGAGGTGAGCAGGCAGCTGGAGTGGGTGCTGCTGGATGCTCACTTTGCCCTGCTGCAGAGGCTGACCCAGCAGAGTGAATGCCAGGCTAAGACTGGCATTGAGAGGCAGTCTCTGGTGGCAAAAAGATGCCAGGCCCTCACAGCTCTAATACGTCACACCTCTATCACTCCCTGTCAGGAACTTCTTGACATGCAGGAAAGGGTATGTTGAGCTTTCTTTTTTACGAGTGCAGGGTACCTAATCCATAGAGTGACTGTTAATATCCAAGAGTGTTTCGCGTGACATAATTCAGACTTTTTTTCTCTTCCGGTTTCTTTACTGCTGGTGCATGAAGACGTGCCACCTTGCAGTAGTAACCACACCGCGTGACAGCCATGCCCTTTGTCTCTTGGGTCTGGCACAGCTGGCTCAGTACGACAATAACCCAAATTCAGAAAGGTCAAAGGAAGCTATAAGTGATGCCTTTCTCAGCCTCCAGGCCAGCATTGAGCTGGAACTCAAGACTCAGATTGGAGAGCCACCTGAACAGCTGACCAGTGAGTCTCTGTACATTAACTAAAGTGAGCTTTTCCAGAGAAGATGGTTTTCCCAGCAGCTTGCAGTGGTGCACTTCTTTTCACTTGTGAGGTAAATAAAGCTGGTTTACCTGTAATGTGTAGAAAACTACATAAAAATAAAGCAGAATTGTAGGCCTGACCCCAGCCAGATGAACCAGCTTCCTCCACCTTACAAGTGGGAGGAAGGTCACCACCGTAGGCTGCTGGCAACACCATGGGTCCTTTTCATTATGCTAATGTGCCTCCTCACTTCCTTCACTTGCATTTCTTGCTCCCAGCAAGGATGTGAGAGAGATGAGAGGAAGCGATGCCAAGATGCAAGAATCAAAGCTGCCAAATGAAAAATCCTTGCCTCCATAGTGTCGGTCTCAAGTTATGTTAGTTACTTAAGAAGGTTCACAGCTGCATCACTGAATGATATGAATGTCCACAGAACTTCTAATATTATAATTTCTTGTCTTTTTTCTCATAAGATATGTTCATTGATTAATGTATCTTAATTTTAGTGGCATTATTGCCAGTGTTGATTTTAGTCATATAGAATTCGTTTTAAATATTTTAATTTATGGAAAGGTCAGTGTCATAAACCTGTTTCATAGAACCCCCAAAATGGTAATCATAGCCCCTCATGTCCTTCAGGTACATTTACGGAACTGGAAGATCTCCTGTGATGGTCTTTAGGAAACAATTTCCATGCTATGGGAGGAGAGGGGATGCAAGAAAGCATATGTTAGGATAATGAATGAAAAGGACCTGATATTCTCTAGCAAACATACTTCATTGACATCTCTGGTGGTCATGTAACTTTTATATTCCATGTCTTGTGCTTGTATTTCATGCCAGAATTATTACTTTCTATCAAACTGATGATTGTGTTTCAATGAATGTTCTGTTATTTCTTCCAATAGGCTGGTGTTTTTAACACATTTTTAATGTAGCCTTTTTGGAATTTAACTTTTCCTCACCATTACCTGTTTGCTCAGAACAAAAGTGGTGGCAGGAAAAGGTGGAGGTTAAAACTAAGGAAGCTGCCAAGCAGTCCATCACCCAACCAGCTGGTGTAAAGGAGACTTGTGACATCAAATTGGCAAAAAGAGGAGTGCAGCAGAGCAGGGGAGGTTCTAGGTGTGTAGCAGTAGCTGTAACCAAAGCACCAGCTCCAGCTCCCACCAGGGGAGGGAAGGCTGTCCGGAATCCAGCCAAAACCCCTGCAGCCAGGTTTGTACTGAGAAAGGTGTTTGTAGATACATGGTTTAGATGGTTTTCCCTTTCCCATTGTCATAGCATGAATGATTTCCTATGGATTTATAGCCTGTATAGCTTTGCCTTGCTTCCTACGTATGAAGCAAAAACAGCCTTTTACCATTTATGACTCTGGGTCTGCTATATGAAAAGACAAAACAACAACAAACAACCAAACTAACGAAAAAACAGACTTTTCACTTGAATATTAAATAAGTTTTTAGAGTGCCTGTATTATGCTTTCTCTCCTGTAGGGGGAGTTCTGGAGCAGCTGCCAAGCCAGATAGGGTGAAACTTTCTGGTCATAACACTAAACCTCAGCTCCCGCTCAACAAGTCTAAACAGGACAGTTTCTCTGATACTTTGAGGAAAGCTGAGGGTAAGGCATTACAGAGGCAAGTCTGGGAAACTGAAAATCCTTTCTTGGTGAGGTGTGAACAGGTTTTGCAAGCTACAATAAAAAAAAAAAACTACACAGAAAAAATCTAAATCTTGATGATAAAAGAGGGCTTATACATTTTTCTGTTTAAGAAGTTCAAATATAATGCTGCTTAACTGAAGGTATAACATGCAAAACAGTGGTATTGATTACTTGAAATGCAGATGATTTGACATTAGTTGTTTAGCACCACTGTCATAAATATACAAATTTTCTTTACTTAAGGATTTTGGTTTCCAAGAACATTAAATGGGTACAATGTGGGATTCAAAACAATCTCTGTTCAGTTGCTGTGACAGACAAAATCCATGAGTCCAGTCTGATGAACCGCAGATCTCATGCAGCAAGACTGGGTCTGGCTCGAGCTTACTCGCGATCTTCAAACACCCAGGACCAAGCAAAACAGCTATACCAAGAGGTCATCGCAATGGCACCAGAGGTCAGTTATCTTTTATATTTGCATTTTAAAGCGTTTCCCAAAGTTTCACAATAGTCACATTAAGTAAGGATTTTATTAACATGTTCTTTCTCCCACCAACTCTGTGGAATAGCCACATGTTCTGCTGTTGGACTAGAAAATTAAACTATATATATTCAGATTTTAAAGTCTCGTGCTCAAGACTTGAAAGCGGTTACCCTTTGTTCATAAATCTTTGCCTGAAAAAAAGATCTCAATTATGTTTGAAGAAAATGTGCAGTATAATTCAAGACATTCAAAATATGAGGGAGAGATTCATATAGAACTAATAAAATGTCATTATTTGATCATTTGATTCAAATTTAGCTGAGATTTCTGAGTAAATACTTTCATACATCTCATGTACAGTGAATATAGTCATTCAAGAACATTTAGGAAAAAGATTTCCCATTACATGTCTTCGATATTTAGAAAACCTCTAAAAGTTGTAGTTTATATATTTTCAAAGAGTCTCATGCTCTTGGTGTTTATCTGGTTTAATGCAGTGCAGATCAAATATGATTAATGAACTGACTGTTTAGATCCATGATGCCTACATCGAGCTTGCGCAGCTGCTGGAGCCATCCGACCCTCAGGCTGCTTTGGATGTATACTGCAAATTCCCTTTGAAGCCTGTGGCTGAGCAAAACTTCGAGGATGCCTTCATCACAGGAGAGATTGTGCGCATGCTGATGTCTGAGGAGCAGTACGACCACCCACAGCTTGGCCCCAGCCTCATAGCTTATGGCAAAGTCATGGGCCTAAGTGATTACTTTTTATTATTATTATTATAAATACTATAAACACGTGGTATTAGCTTTGGAAAAAGTCAGACTTGAACAGTAAAAAGTTATTTACAGAAACCTTTAGAGTTTAAACAAAATGTCTAGTTAAATAACTTTTTAATGATTTTGAATGGACATGGGGAGCATCTACCTATAAAGTGTGAGTGTTGCTTATTAAGATTGCCAGCTACAGATACATTTTTAGGTGCAAAAAAAATACTGGTTTACCATGATTTTCTTTATAGGCAGCTGGACTATATTTACCAAATGTGTTGTACTGAAATCATGCCGCCAGACCCATGTGACATGCCATGTCGTGTTATTTATAGAGATGTATCACATTCAGCTGGTGTGATTGACAGATAGATGGCATATTGCATACTAAATAGTAATACATATATGGTGACTGCTGTCAAATAAACTGTGGCCACAGGGCAAGTCAGGATATAATGTAGTTATATAAAGATATTTAATATTTTGTCAGACACACCCAGACAATATGACATGCTACAATATTTTTGTCAGTGTGAGTGAACTAATTTTGTTATGCAAATCTGTGGTTGTGTTTGCAGGTTGCATAGAGAATTACATTCACATTTTGGATGGAAAGTCTAAGACCAAGCTGCTAAAGACCGTCTACGCGGGGATCCACAACAGACAAGAGGATGATGAGGATCTGCAGAACTTCTTCAAGTTCAAGTGCTGGATATGATGTTTTTGATTGTTTGCTGTGTTGATGTAATAAATTCGGAGTCTTGAGTTTAATTCTAGTCTCTTCTCCCTGGCTGCTGCATATGGTAGGGTATTCACCATCTAGCCTTTTAAATGGCCCCCCATATTTAATTTCAAAGTGTAATTGACCATTAATGTTGTCCTCAAAAGAAATGGGACACACTAACACTTATAGTAGCATGCAAATCAAAGGGGTGATGTGCAACTGTGTTTGGGCCTTTGTGTGTTCATAAACAAAACTACTTATCTTGACTACAATTACTACTGCAGTATGAAATAAGCCATTTGTATTTGGTTAAAGCAACTGAGAAATCTTTTTTTTTTTATTCAAATACAGATTTAATTAGGAAAAACACCTCTTAAAAATGTCATGTCAAAAGCCACAACTTAAACAATAGACAAAAGTGAACTACAACAATGTTCACTGACAGTGCAACAACGGAAAACGTTTCAGTTTCCTCCTACAAAAACAGAAATTGATGAGAGAAAATAAATCTTGATCCCACAGTAATTCCAAGCCAGAGGCTACAGTTATTTTTCCATCCACATAGAGACTTTACAGGAAATGTATAATTGCGTTACAGGGATACTTCTCTGCAGTAAAGGATAATATCATCTGCAGGGCTCAGCCAGACAATACACATTTTTTAGGGATATCATTTAACATAGGGGGAAGAAATGGCCAAACTCAAGTTTCCCAGTTAATCTAAAATACTTTTTAAAGGAGTATTGATTGAAATGGACATGAGCAGTCTCCAGGACTTGCAGTAGAAAATTGGTGTCTTCTACTAAAAGACTACTCATCATTAAGCCTGTGACTTACACACGGGTGGTGCAGCACTACAGATACTTGTTTGTTTTTTGTTTTTCCCATATTAGGCTGCACAGATCACAAAAAGTCTTTTATGCAGTGCAGTTGTTAAACTATGTTGAGTTTAGTGACAATAAGTACACGGACAGACTGGTCAAAACCCGAACACACACACAGGCCCTGCTTGTCTGGGCTCCAGTCCAGGCTGGCAATTGGCTGAGTAGACAGAGTGACATTCTGTAAGAGGTTGACAGATCCAGCTACACCTACGTCAACACCATCAGAGTCTTTCTTGCATCTCTGAGCAGGATACTCACTGGAAATGACATCAAAACACAAAAAATTATGGTTAGTTTACAGTTTACAGGAAAGAACATGGTGTCTGTTGACTGACTTGACTGGTTACTTACTATTTCCATAGATGTAGGTTGCCGGCTCCTCCTGTGGTCATAAAGATGTCTCTGTTCTGAGGCAAATGTCTCACCTGCCAAATGGTCGACTTATGAGCCTAAAACAGAAGAGTCATGTTTAGTACATAAAGTGTACCGAAAGACTGTAAAGAAAACCTTTCAACCACTTTAGACTGATAACAGTCACAAAGTGTGACTTGTGCTGTTTTTAGAGGTTCCTGTTTTGACTCTTCTTTGGTATAGACTTAAATTCAAAACACAAGTTAAATTTATATCATCAGTGGAATAGTCCGATCTCTGACATTGCATCTTTCCCTTGCTTCCATTGCCAAAAATGCTTCATTTTCCTTGCTTCAGCTGGACAAACTGAATTTGAAAAAGCTTTTGTTTTGCATATGCGAAGTATCTCCACCAAAAAATATTTTGCATTAAAACACACAAAATATCTAGACATACGAAAGGACATTAAAAAGCGAAACAGAAAAACCTCGGAATCCACGTGAAAGAGGCTGCTCTTGATGCTTTGAAAATGACTGAAATTTTGACTATAATAACCATCAATACCATGATATTAATGGCGCCATCTCCAACAACGATGAGGCGGCCTACATGGATGAAGTGAAGAATCTGGCATCATGGTGCCAGGACAACCATCTCCAGCTGAACCTTGGCAAGACCAAGGAGCTGGTGGTGGACTTCAGAAGGAGTCAGCACAGAGACTACAAGCCCATTATCATCAATGGTGCTCCAGTGGAGAGGGTGCAGTCCTTCAAGTATCTCGGTGTCCACATCTCCTCAGACCTGACATGGTCTGCCTACATTCAGCTCCAGACCAAGAAGGCTAAGCAGCGCCTGTACCACCTACGACAACTGAGGAAGTTTAGGGTCTCTCCTGAGATCCTCAGGATTTTCTATACAGGCGTTGTGGAGAGCATCCTCACACAGAACATCACATCCTGGTTTGGGAACAGCTGTGTTAAGGACCAAAAAGCTCTTCAGTACAGCAGAACGCTGCTGCAGGATTGGTCTCCCCCCGCTTCAGGACACCTACACCAGGAGATGCCGGACTAAAGCAGCACAGATACTGAAGGACCCGTCCCATCCTGGCAACACACTGTTCCAACTTCTGCAATCCGGTAGAAGGTTCCGCATCATCCGGGCAAGGACAGAGAGACTCCAGAGGAGCATCTATCCCCAAGCCATCCAGGCCCTAAACACACACACCCGCCCTCTCACATCATCTATAAGTGACTGAGACAGGACTCTCTTCTAGACACTCTAAACCCACCGGCACAATGTACATTTCAAATTCCTTTAATTTTATATATGTTCATTTTGTCTATTTTGTAAAATAGTCAGATTGTCTATTCTTATTTAATTCACTTAATGTACAGAATTCACCTGCTTGCTGCATACATGCTACTACTGCACATTCACCTAATGAGTGAGAGTGAGAGTGTGTGTGTGTATATGTATGTATGTATATATACCGTAATTGTCGGGCTATAAGCCGCTACTTTTTGCACAAGCTTTGAACCCTGCGGCTTTTAGTCAGGTGCGGCTTTTCTATGGATTTTCCATGATTTTTGTGATATCGTAAGACGATTTGTTTTGTTTGTTCCGCTGTTGTACGGCACTACGTTGCCTGGCGGAAGGATCGGGGTTCAAGAGTGGTATGTTAGTCACATGTCCGTCCGCCAGGCAACGTAGTGCCGTACGAAGTAGCGCGAAAAACAAACTTCAAAGTAGCGCTACGCATTCAGCGGGAGGCGTGGATGATGAGCGGCGATAAACTTGCGAAAAGCAAGTTATGCCCAACTCCACCGGTGGATTCTGACAGCGTGGAAAAGTGCGAAAACATCCACGATCACCAACGGATTTTGAAGGGCTGGACTGCTGCATGATGGAGAGGAGGACACCGCCACGGCCCTTCTGAGGGTGTTCGACTCTGACACTGACAACGAGGATTTCTTTGGTTTTGAAAGTGATAACGAAGGAGAGAAGCGGAGAGTGGATGACGAAGCCATCCTGAGCCTGTTCGTTTCCGACATTGGAGAAGAGGACTTTGGTGGTTTTAGAGCGCAGGAAGAAGAGAAAGATGGTGAATGACTGACTTTTCTTCTTGTTAAAGCTGTGTCACTGCACCTGAGCCTAAAAGGTAGTCCGAATCTATTTTTCTGGTGTGCTGTAGGTTACTGTTATGTACTACATGTGCAAATATGTACCCATAACTTGTTTTTCAAAATATTAATAAAAGGGGTGTGTCTCCAAACAGCCATCTCTTTCCTGACAATTCACTTTGTGCATATTCTCTTACATATGATAAGTCAACATTGAAACACCTGCGGCTTTTAGTCAGGTGCGGCTAATGTATGTACAAAACAGGATTTTCCCCTGATTTTAGCTTGTGCGGCTAATATTCAGGTGCGCTTTGTAGTCCGGGAAATACGGTATATATATATATATATATATATATATATATATATATATATATATAAAAAAATGTCCCCCCCCCCCCCCTTGCACAAGTCGAAGGGCGTGTCAGTGAAATGTCAGGTTACATTTCACTGTGCGTTATACTTGTATAACTATGCATGTGACGAATAAAGAACCTTGAACCTTGTAAAGTCCATGTTGTATTTTAGTCTGAAATTCTTGGTGGAACCTTATGACTCATGGTTGGAGACACTGGTGTGCCAACTGTTGATTGCTCAGAAGAACTGGACAAATATTTAGAAAGCCAGGCCCCTGGATTTCCTGGGCCTAGCTAACACTTGGAAAGCTGGCCGTGCACTAATCCTGGTTTAAGTGTAGTTTTTCCAGCGTTTTCCCACAGAAAGCCACACATCTCTTCCCTAACATGCCCAGTCTCATTTTTCGGGCCGGTTACACAAAGGTAGTTAGACAAACATGACCCCAAACACTTCCAGCTATAAAAACGGTCAAATTGCCGTTTGCCCCCATTTCTTTCTATACCACACAAATGTAACAATAACAATAATAGTTCTAATAGCCTTTTGACATTTTCCCCGTACATAGCAGCCAAACATCCATCTGAGTCACTCCACCCAGGTTAATTACCTTTTCAGAAACCGAGGCGAAGCCTTTGGTAGGGTGCTGGGTCCTCATGTCAAAAACGTGGAATTTTCCCTCCAGTGAAGTGGCCACCAGCTTGTTCATGTTGATGTCTTTCCTGTCAAACTCCACACAACATACCTAGTCAAGAAAAAAAAAAATAATAGAAATGAGTCACTCCCTGGATATTTACCACATGGCAAAGCTCCATCACAAATGATTTTACCATGCAGTAGAATGTGTTGAACTTGGCATAATGACTTCTGGCAGGTTTATACACAAAAGGAACTGAATGAAAGAGACAGCCATGTAATAAAATCAGAGCAATTCTTTGTACTGCTTATGGCATGTGAGGAAGTATTCACCTCAGACTGCCCTGTTGTTTTATGTGCAGTGTAAATGATGTGGGAAGTCATTTTCAGTTCTGTCTCCACATTTCACACAGTTTTTGTCTGCATTATAGTTCAAAATCTGTTATTTGTGCAAAGGAAATATTATGTGCCAAAAGAATTCAACCCTTAAAAAAAGCATTAGCTTTAACTATTTTGATTCATGTTTGGTTGAATCAGAAAAAAAAGTAGAAAATGTATATATGCCACATACTGACAATTTTTTCTTTCACCTCACCCCATTTTTAATGTTCGTTTCCCACCGTAGAGACATATTCCGCAGATCGAAGAGTTTGATGTCACCATTGTCATATCCAGCACAAACACAGCGGTCCTGATCATTAAAGGCATGACCTGAAATGTAAATGTAAAGGATATTTTAAGCCTGGGAAAGATCATTGAAAACAAACACAAAGGCACAACATAGGTTTATGGCTGCATTTCCATAGGTGTTCATGCTCATGTGCTTTTTTTTTTTCCACTGTACCATCTGTTTGCACCTTTTGTGTTTGGAGGGCATGGATCAGGATGTTCTTAAAAAAGTATACATGAAAAACAAACAAAAACAAAAGTTTTGTTTGTCATGTCTTATCGGTTATGTGCAGTGCATTACAGCAGCTTTATTTATGGTGGCTGATAGGTTAGCATTGTTGCTTCACAGAGTGTCCTTTGTCTGACCCAGAACAGGGTGCTTCTCTCTGGAGTTTGAATACTCTCTCCTGACATTGTACCTTTGACCAAGGGACTAGCTGGAATTTGGGCTTTGTTCTGCTGTTTAAAATTCAGAGAAATAATCCCCTTTACTAAGTATAAAGAAATCCCTCAAATTGTACACAATAGAATATATGATAAATATTTTTTTACTGCTTCTTAGAATTAATATAACCTATGACTGTATCAGTTCTTATCACTATCAAAAATGCATTACAGTCCTGTCTCTGTGGATACAGATAAAGTGGAGAGCATGTTTTTAAACTTTACTTGTGGATGTTGGTACTTCGGTCCTCAAGAAAATAATGTTCTGTGAGGACCCTGTTAAGGGGCACAAGCTGTAACAGTGTCCTTTATACTACCACAACTATTGCAGGAGCCTTAACCTCTTCAGACCTTATGTTCTTTTCTGCACACCATGGAAGTAGGGGAAGCACCAGCACTATCAACTTAGTTTCTGAAGAATATTTTACAAACCAAAAGCAACAGTCCAGCAGTCCCTCTTGGTTTCTCCTTCCATTGGCTCCATGTTGGCTACAGGGGAATCCTTCTGTCTGGGATCCCACACCTTGACTGTACCTATTAAAATACAATCATGTAGGATCTAGTCTTATTTTCGTGTACTTTACTTTCCCACTATCATTGCACTGAAAAGTAATTACAATCTAGTTTGTTTGTTTTTTAAATGCTCTTACCATCTCTGCTTCCAGTAACGATCTCAGGCGCACCATCACCAATCCCCAGACCACCAACACCATCAATACTATTCACGATCTCTTTGTGGGCCTTTACAGCATATACGGGCACATCCGGGGTCTCTAGATTCCTGTGAACCACAGGACATCAGTACTGAATAAGTCTAATGTCGACGTAACAGATTTTTAAAATAACATTTCCATTACATTTTTTCTATTCCATTCCAATTATAACTGTCTTTGGGATTTGAATATAAGATCTACAATTAACACAACAAGTGTTTTTTGGTTAAAAATAGAATTTAAACCTTGCTTTCCCAGTTTGATTCTTGCTATTACAGGCACAACAGTTACAATTGGTGTATACAATACCATATATTGAGATTTCCATCAAAATCCCCTGTTGCTATGTGTCTTTGCTGAAGAGACGTGGCCCCAAATGTTCCACATTTTATAGCTTTAGGTTTCTCTACCTGAAACATATCACAGAGGTAAGAGTTTGTTTAGTTTCGTGAATGGGACAATTCAGCATATAATGGAAAAGCAGTGTGGAAGGAGTGCAGTGAAAATGTATTTTCATAATCCAAGTGAGCTTGAGCTTCAGGGCATAAACTGACAGTCAGGCATTCTCCTTTAGGATTTTCTGGTTGAACCTATTAATTCAAGTCGTCCAGGCCAAAAGCAGCAAAACAGCCCCAGACCATCACATCACCATGTTTGATTGTTTTCTTGTTTTTTTAGCTAACGTGAGATGGCCCTTTGTGTTCATTTTGGTCAGCAGTGGTTTTCACTACGGAACTCTCCCATAGATGCCATTTTTACCGATTCTCTTTCTTATCATTGAATCATGAACACTGACCTTAACTAAGACGTTCTTGTCTTATACTAACATTTGCTTGATCATTTGAAACATGCGTGACAAATATGCAAGAACATAAGAAATTGGGAATAGGGCAAATACTTTTTCACAGCACTGTATCATGTAGGCACTCTTGATTCAAGCTTTAGCAGCAAAATGACCTACACTTGAAACAAACAGGCAAGATAAGTATAAAAGAATCATGTTTATACACGTTTTGTTACGTTTACTCTCCTTTATCTGTATCTTGATGCCTGGCACACATCCCATGGCGCAAAACTACAACAGTAAGTTTTGTTTGTAGTACGATACACTGGTGACAGCGTAGCAATCTTTTAATCGTTGCAAGTGATGCTGTAGTATTTGCTTTTTAAGTATAATCTGGATAAAGTATGCCAACTATAGGATAATCTACAGTAGAACAATAATGAACGGGCTGCCTTCAAATTGTTGTCATGGAAACACCCTTGCCAGACTTTTCTAGAACTCTTCGACGGGCTAGCTAGCTCTGTACGCCGTTTGTATGAAATATCTGATAGAAAAGAAAGGAACAAAGGCCCACAAGAGTAGAACGTTAATGTACCTCCTTTATGAGCTGAGCCTCGCCTTGGTGAACTTCATATATTTGAATCACTCCGGTTCCACTAGGAAAGTTTCCCAGACAGACAAACTTCGCGCTGCAGGGAATCCATTTACTGTCAAAAACCGTATAGTTCAAACTCTTCTGAATATGCGTAATAATCTGAGGCTTGGACAGCGGCGATGACATTTTTATAAGAAACACTGATATCGGCGTGAAAAACTAGACAACTGTCGCTCTCTTCCAAAACAAACTAGGTACAGCTGAGCGAGCGGCTGCCTTAACAGATGCCTGACAAAATGCGTATCTTTCAATAAAATATCTATGTACATTGGTACAAAAATCATATGCAAAAATATATAAACAGCTTGCATTCAATTCTAAAGACAACTAGAGACATCATAGATAGTTATAATAAAATAATTTTGTTACCTCTCAATCTACAGGCGTCGTTGATGTGGCTGTTTGGGTCCTTTTCGTCCCACGAGGACATGCTCACGCGTCTCCGTTCACAGTCTGCTTAGGTTTCTACTCAAAGTCTGATTTTAAAAACTTTTTTCGAGATGGACACCGACAAAAACCCAGTCCCGGACTCTGTAGTACCCATTGAGAACAAAGATGACGCCGATTCTTTCACAAAGGTTAAGTCAAAAAAGTCTCAGAAGCGAAAACGTGAACAAGATGGAGCGAGCATGGACACAGAGGAGCCCGTGGCAAGCAAACGACCGCAATTTCCGCCCATTTCAGGAGACAAATTACGGGTAACTACACCACGTGCATATATAGACTCTGTGTATTCTCTCGGTTTTGTCAAATAAATACCAATAACTGTACATTTAATGTTATTTGTCATGTTTACAAAGTAGCTTCCCCGACCAAACCATTAACTATTATGCGCACGCGCGGTGTAGTCATGTGAATACACTAAATAAAGCTGCTGTTGTGGTAGTGTGGTTGCCCAAGTAGAATATTCAAATACACAACAAATACTGTGTTTAGGTCGTGACTGTTATTATAATACTTATGATTTCACAGTACTCTGACTGTTTAAAGCACTGTCTACTAAAGCAAAAATACAGTTAGGAAAACAAAACGCATAAATTACTCGTGGTTAATATCAGTCCAGTACTCAGAGGATTAATTAGAAACTTTGAAATTAAGCGTGCATATGAATGTTTCAGTAATTAAATGCACCGTCAGGCACAATAGAAACCCGGGGTTGCTGTTTATATGTACTCTGCAATCTCTCTTTCTACTTCTGTTGTGGATTAGTGGTTTCTGTTATGATGACATTTTTTTCACTGTTTCCTGATGATTTAAAGATCAGACAGTTAAGTGGAAAAAAAGTCACCACATTAAACAATCGTAAACATGTTACATTAGTTGCAGCATTGCTTTGAGTTCGGGTTACAAAGCAAAGATGTTTTCTGATAAATCCTAACCAAATGTCATAGAGTAGTTTTGCTAACATTACACCGTATGATCAGAAATGTTCTTTGTGTTTG
Organism: Astatotilapia calliptera; assembly: GCF_964374335.1. Classification (NCBI taxonomy): domain Eukaryota; kingdom Metazoa; phylum Chordata; class Actinopteri; order Cichliformes; family Cichlidae; genus Astatotilapia; species Astatotilapia calliptera. Next base: position 25,043,311 of record NC_137434.1, on the reverse strand, counting down.
TTTGTTTTTTTTAAGGGATCAGATGAGATGCGCAAAATCCCAGTTCCAGCTCACAGATACACACCGCTGAAAGATAACTGGCTGAAGATTTTCACTCCTATTGTAGAGAACCTACAACTTCAAGTTAGATTCAACCTCAAAACAAGGAATGTTGAAATCAAGGTAAGCTTCTCCTGTTCATGTAGACTTCGGTGATTTGGTGAGCCTATTTATTACAATGCTTATATACAGTATTTCATCTCTGATATGACTAATATGCCTTCTTTCTTTCAGACATGTAAAGAAACACAGGACATCACCTCACTCCAAAGAGCAGCTGATTTTGTTAAAGCATTTGTTCTTGGATTTCAGGTTGAAGTAAGTACATGAGTTTTCTGCATGTTTTAATTCTGCCTGACTGCTTTTGTACTGAATGTGTATTTGTCAAGCCAAAAGTCAAGTTTTGGCACAGTAGTAGAGACACTTGACTGAAACTTACTTCAGCTCAGTGTAGTTAAATAATCTATTGTTAATACAATAAAAGTTTCCTCCCTGTCAGTAGCCTCCATAAAGTGACTTGTAGTTGTTTTTGCTTTGTCTAAATGTGTAAATTATCTTTAGAAGCTGTCACAGTATTTTATTGTTAATTTTGAGCCTTGCTGGATTGTCACTCGTGATGTAACATTCACACTCTCTCCCCTCAGGATGCTCTGGCTCTCATTAGATTAGATGAGCTCTTCCTTGAAAGCTTTGATGTCACAGACGGTGAGTTTCCACCTCCGTAGCACTTGTGGCTGCTGTTAGAGTCGTCATAATTTCTTACCAGTTCTCTTTCCCTGCTGCATGAAGAATACAATGTTCAACCTCTCGAGATCTATTTAATTGTTCTCCCATGTTTTGGCAGTGAAACCTCTGAAGGGAGACCACTTATCCAGAGCTATTGGAAGAATAGCAGGGAAGGGAGGAAAAACCAAATTCACCATTGAAAATGTCACAAAGACTCGCATTGTGCTTGCAGACACGTGAGTAAATCCACTATTTTGATATGCTACAGTAAAATTACTAATTAATTTTTCACATCATTTGCTTCTTAATCCCTCATTAATTTTCTTTAGCCACCTTTTTGAAGTTGATACGGTTTCACTGCAGCATTAATCAAACATTTAGATTGGGATTTTTTCTCTTGCATTGTTTTAGTCATGATAAGTATTGGAGTTCAATACAGATCTTGCAAAGAAACTCTGTAAAGAAGAGCTTTACTTCTTTGGGATTAAACTTAAAAAAATAAAATAAACTGGCCTGATTTGGTTTGTTAATAAGTGCATAAACATACTATCATATATTACTTACTAACAGTTTTTGTCACACAAATGCTATTTTCCTCTTCACGCAGATGTTTTTGTGGGTACTCTAAAGACAATATAAACAACCTTTCGCATACATCCATACCTGCAGTATGTTTTCTAGTTATGTGCCTTGTATTCATTGTTCATTGAAACTGCGAACACTCTGCTTTGTCTGTCTACAGAAAAGTTCACGTATTAGGATCTTTCCAGAATATCAAGATGGCCCGGACAGCGATATGCAACTTGATCTTAGGTAAGACGAGCATTGTTTTTATAGCACAGTATATCATGTGGTTGATGCTATTGAGGTGGTGCTTTATTGGATGAGCTGGTTGGACACTCTGCTGTCTCAAATACCGTTACTCCTGGAGAAGTACAAGTACTAATTTATTCACTTTGAGGTACTCATTTAAACATTGAAATTTAGATTATAAGACTCCCCTGTGAATCCTTTTATGGATTTCAATTTTGATATATACTTAAATGCAGCAGTAAAAGTGCCTAAATTAAAAGAGGCTAGGCAATAAAGCATTGGAATGAAGCCATTTTTCTGAATCAGGTGTTTAAAAAGACCTGTTATAACACTTAATGTTTTCCGTAAGGAGTGCAAAAATCGAATTTCTTACTTTTTTTTTTTTTATAAGCTGACAGTCAGCTTAAAGAAAAACCCTAAAACATTGAACAAACAGTTTAGCCAAGTCCTGAACAAACCTATTTAACTGCTGTGCAGCCTTTTCCAGTGTTCAGAGCATCAGTCACCTGACAGCAAATCCATCGAATCTAGCATTAACCATATTTGGAATTGAACTCTTTGTTTACACATTAGTGCTGAGAAGTGACCTTTAAATCCCTTTTGCCCCTACAGGAAGTCCACCTTCAAAGGTCTATGGCAACATCCGAGTGGTGGCTAGCAGGACTGCAGAGAGATTCTAAACCTGAAGCCTGATTGGTTACCATATGTATTTCTCTTCCCCTATTGGCTGGTGGAATTCCTATGTGGGATCTGTGTTGAGACCGTCACTGCCCTTTGGACTAATACCTCGGGTTCTTCTGTAATCTCGTGGTTTCTGAATCAGCTGGTATCAAATATGATTAATAAAATTATGATACGTGCATTAAGGGAATATGGATATCTGAAAGTACGTGTTTGTGCAAATGTGTTTAAAAAAAAAAAAAAAACTAAACGAAGCATGTGTGTACTCTTCTTTCCTGGTGAATGAAGATACAAGTCTAGTCAGTCACATCTTGGTCAGGTTTAAAATAATAATAATAAAAAAAGGACAGTCAAATAGAATACTTTCAACATTTCAAAGTTTATTTAAATTTTATTTTTCATACAGTATCAAGTTTCCAACAGTCCCACAGCATAAGATGCAGCATGCAGAAAAAGGAAAAAAAAAGGTTCTCAAACTTAAATCTTCTCATATCCCCACACAAACTAAAAAGAACCCAAGTCCCTCAGAGAAAAGTAGCACTTACAAACTAAAGCGCGGTCTGAACTATACAGAGAACAGAGAGCCAGAACTGCATTTAACAAATACTTATATACAAAAGGAAAAAAAAAAAAACATCAAATTTTCCCCTTTAAGCTGAGTACAGTGTGTGGCAGTTTGAGACAGGATCAGATATGCAACTTTTACTGGAATCGAAGCATCTCGCTGACCCGGGTAAAATACAAAAAGTTACATGTAGTTCAGTTCAGTTGGATTACCTCTCATAATATGTGTACATTTACCAAAGTTTGGCAACATCCATATTGTATACCATTAAATTCTTAAATATATTAACATCACCATCCATGTGTAAACAAGAGGATTATTTCAAAAAATTGATCTACATGCACAACAAAAAATATACTTCCATGTCATGCAAGCACAGGGAGGCCCAAGCCGTGCAGAGCTTTGGGATAGGGGAAAAATAGAGCACTCCAGATGCACATCTCTTGACTGAAAACTGTTGTTCAAACCAGCAGTTGACCTCCAAAAGCAAAACCAAAGCTATCCCATTGCTGTTTGCAGTAGGAAGCATTTTCCCTAGAAAATAAAAATCTGGCTGAAGTTATGTTTTTTTCTCCCTGTTAGTAGGTCAGAGGGTGAGAAAATGAATTGATTGTGACAGAAAAAAAAGTGGGAGAAGAAGCCAACTTTTGAAATGTACACGTTCAAAGAAAAAAAACAAAAAACTACAATTTACAGTCTACCCATTGCACACTCGTTATGCCAACATGTTAAGATTTTAAGTGTTTGTGTTGCGCTGAAGAAAACTGACCCATCCTGTGCTGTACTGAGACGTATTCAGAAGGGCTCATTGTTAAGCAGAGGCAAAGCCATCTCCACTTACGGTTAAATAAGCTGAGCACACTTTGATTACCTAATATACACATACTGGTTAACAAAAAAAACAAAAAAAAAAAAAACACGCTGCCTGCAGATAAGTCTCTTAAATTGCTATGTCCTTGCACAAATTGTAATCTCACCATTATTCACTCTCAGTTCTAAGCCAAGTCCGTCCAGCCTCTGTTCCTAACATTAAAGTCTTGAAATACTAATGATTCCACCATCATTCATTAGTCAGTGTGAGTGCAGAGCTAATCTTTGCATTGGAGATTGTCTTAAAGATGCACACTGCTCTATGCAAAATGCTTCACAAGAGTAAACCATGTATCAGTTTGCAGCCACAAATTATTTTTCAAAAGACATTTTCTTGGCATTAATTTTTCTATCTATAATTTTATAACAGGAAACAACGATTATCTCCAACAATATAAACACATTCTTAAGTATAAATAAAACTACCACTCTTAATACAAAAAAAGAAAGGAAAATAAAACTGGAGTTGCTTTCCTAGGAGTGACTGGAAGCTTTACCGGTCTGCAAAACTGCGTGCGTGAGCTAAAATGGAGAACAAAAAAAAAAAATTATTTTGATTTGCTTCTAATATGACTCGTAGTCGAGCAGTTGGAAGCGTCACGAGCCCATTTGTCTGGCATGAATGACTGCTGTGATGATGGGTAATAACTTGGACTGGTTTTCTGGATATGTTCTGGTTGGCACTTCATACCCTACACTTTCTAGTTGTGCTGCAAGTCAAGTGTTAATACACTACACACTTCCCCTCACGAGACAACCATAGATATACTTGTATTTTTTTTCTTCTTTATAAAAAACAAGAACAAAAAATAAATATCAAAAATAACAATTAACAAAAAGAAAAAAAGAAAATGAAAGGATGAAATATGAACAAGCCAACCAGCCTCTTCACCGCATCCCCTTCCCCCCCCTCATCCAAAACCGGAGACGCTCTTGCGAATTACAAATAGATGTCCTTCAGTCTCTTAAAGTGCTACGACCGGGTTATTGAGAGGATTTACAGTTCAATAACACTTCAAAGTTGGCTTCACGAGGCCTGTGTTTTGTTTTGTTTTTTCTCAAAAAGAAAAAGTGGCTTCACAGAGAGAGAGAAAGAGAGAGAAAAGAAAGAAAAAAAAAGAGAGAAAGAGAGCGAATACTTCCATTGATTTACACAGAGAGCGTTTTGCCGGACGTCTTGAGCAGATCTTCAGAGATGGTGGAGAAAGCGAGAGTCGAGGACAAAGGGGGGGATTCAGCAAGCGGAGAGCGCTCACACATCCACCACCATCTTTTTGTGTATATCGAGGCCACCAACCACCTGGATGAAAGTGCGAAAGGAAGGAATAGAAAAGAAAATCTTTAATAGAGTGCTGTTAGTGCTGTGGAGGTAAGCATTAAAGTTCACATAGTTTAGTTTTCTTTATAAAGTGCCAATTCACAACAACAGCACCCGAGCTTTATATTTATATGCAAAATTTATGAATAAATTTTGATATGTGCTACGTTCAACAGTAAAAAGCCAAAAGTATTAGAGAAGAAGCTAACAATCAATCATCTCTGATGAACAACATGTGGCAAGAGTGGAAAGGAAGAACTCCCTTTTACCAGGAAGAGACCTGCAACAGAATCCGTCTCAGGTTAAGGCACCCATGCCCAAACAAGACGGCCCCTTAAAAACATTTTGACCTGCACAATAGAAGAACACCAATGTTTGGTACTGCTATTTTTAAAAAGTTGTCATCTTTTTATTACTGCCATTAAAAGGTAACCTGTTATGACCTTATATACTGAGAAAACAACTCAGTGTATTTTTAACTGACTAAAAATAAACATGTTGGTTCAGAGGGTAAACAGATTACTGTACATTACCTGTGAATATACGGCCTTCACCTCATTGTAAAGTGATTTCATATTGGTAACGTTTCATTCACCACATAACCATCAACAAGCATGTCAGTTTCACTATGAGTGACCGCATCAACAACAAGTTCTCGCTGTAACACTGCTGTGGAAATGCCGAAATGTAACAATGGGATCAACGGCATCCTGAGAAAATCTACTAAATTTATTCTCTTATTTTTACACACTTTCTCTTCCGTTGTTACTTTTACACAACAGTGTTGCTAATACTACAAAGCAAGAATAAAATCATGTCATGGAGCCTTTTCCTTGAACCTTGAAGTGTTTGAGCTGCACTGCTTCGGTAAGAAAAAAAAAAAAAACTGATCTAATACTCTCCTGCACCACTCTGAAAATACACTCCCACGAGGACAGAGCCATTTTAGTTCATGGCTCCAGAGATATAGCTGTCAAATGTGGGGCTCATGTCTGTCAGTTGGAAGTGGAGTCTTTCATTTTAGAATATGTCTCAGAGCAAAGCCATTTCCACTGGGGTCCGACAACAGACGAGTCGGTGTATCACACTTTTCAACAAGATGACACTAATTGTATTGAGAGAACTTCATTTGCATCTGTGATCTTAAATTAGATAATTACAGCCACATACTTTCTAGTTAGTTTATGCATATCAGTACGACAGCAATGAGAATATTGATCTGGGTCAGCGCTTTTACAAACCAAATAACGCTCATCACTGCCGACCTTAAATTTGCTGGATGACACAGATCCTCCTACAAATGCCGTAAGTACACACCAGGCTATGTTTACAGCCCTTGACACCACATTTCAACAAGGAAGTGTGAAACTGAAACCCAATGCCGTTGAGCCTAAGCAAAAAGTGTTTGTGTTTCCAGAGTTTTCCGCCCCTTTGACATTTGCTTCCAACATACTAGGCTGCATCAGCACAAATGTCACCACCCCAAAATACCCCAGGAGGGCTTTGACTTACTGCACAGAACTCTTCAAAGGATATCCTGCCGTCTCCGTCCTTGTCTGCATTGATAATGGTCTTGTCCACGATCTGCTGGAGCTGCGTGTCCTTCAGGTTGTTGCCTACCATCATCTTCAGAACCTGGAAGAGCTCGCCATTGGAGATGTAGCCATCCTTGTCCATGTCATAGATCCTAAAAGCAACTGTGGTGCAGGGAGTGGCATGGGGAGGGGAGGGAGCAGAAGCACAGGTAGTTGGAAGTCTAAACCAATCAGCCTTTATTATATATAGTCTTTAACTCTTCTTTAATATTTAAATGGTTGTTTTTTTTCCCTTTTTTTAAAAAAGAAAACTTGACTAGCTCATGAAAGGTGACCCAAAAGGTTAACACTGTGCACTATAAAGGACATACTACCCCAAGGGAATTTGTGTTGCAGCAGCAAGGTGACGTGAGACAAACAGAAGAGGGGAGTCACAGGGGACAAAGCCCCTGACTGGTTTTACTCCCAAAGCAACAAAACAAATGGATGTGCTTGAGGATAAGAAACTTGTTCTACTACCCATGGCTACATGTGACTTAAGCGAAGAAGCAGCTTTACTTACATCGAAGCTTCTGCTCTTTGTCCCCCTTAACGCTGAACTGTGAAACACCCTCGATAAACTCTGTGAGAAAAGAGAACAGAACAACAATCAGTGCTGTAGGTTTACAGCTAAACCAGGCTTCCCACACAGTCCTGACTTCAACATGGCATTTTAGAAACATCTCGATTTTATGGAATTTGCTCTTTAAATAGTATATTAAGAAAAACTTACACAATACAGAAGCATAACAACATCAAGTTTATTATCAAAACACAGAAGAGCTCATTTATAGACAAAGACATACACTGTTCTGAACTGTTCATTTGTTAAACTTGAACTTTATGATGATAATTCTTTTCATTAACTCTCTCTCTATATATGTTTTTTTTTTTCTTTTTTTGTGGAAAGTGTTACTACTGTACAGAAGAATGTCCAGGTTGCAAAGTCCACAGATATCGAACCTGGGCTATTTTTAAGCCTGCACTATGACTGAATTTCCAAGATAGTGGCACATTTGTAAACATGCAGACCAATAAAAGCAATCCTTATCTTTATGCAATAGGGGCAATTCCCCATCATGTGTGAATGACATGTTCAGAATGTGGACTTTGTGCCCCATTGAAATGCAAATGACCTTAAAAGCAGGTGGCAGAATATTTTAATGGACTGGAAACAAAATAAAATAAATGGTTTTAGCATTGAAAACCAGCAACAGGTCTTATTAGTGGAACAGGATGCTGGATTCTACAAGACGGAGAGGAGCTGAATGAGCTTGTTGGATTCAAGGAACTTTATTCAGTCTTGTTTTGTTTTTTTTAGATGTGGCACATAATATGGCACACATTGTAGTATTTCTTCAAAGAAATACTACAATGTGTGCCATATTTGCAGTGGTATTACTCTTAGTTATTGTACTGGCTGACCCAAGCTATGTACTGTAGGCTATTTCGCACATATCTTTAGGAAGCCTGGATGCTACTGCTTTACATAATGGTGAAATATGAATAGTCACTATCAAAAATGAATTTGCAGCACGTCTCCTCCTATGTTGTTGCTTTTTTTGGCTCACTGCACACCAGGCCCCCTGTAGCAGGCAGTATCTATTGATTCCATGTGTTTAGGTATGAGAGTAATACTTAAACCATGAGTAAACTAGAAGAATGAAAGCAAAGCAAACTTCCACTTAAGAACCAGGTTTGTTGCTGAAGTCACAAATGTGTAAAGGATTTTTTTTACTGTTAGTCAAATCCCCACAAGCAGACAGCTTTATTGCATACCTTTAAAGTCCACTTCTCCATTCCCATCTGTGTCGAATATGTCGATAACCCTTTGCACCAGTGGGTTCTGTTGCAGCTCTGGCAGCGACATGAACTCCTCCACGCTGAGTGAGCCAGAGTTATCTAGGTCGAGTTTCTTAAACCTCTTCCCTAGCCTCTTAATCTCATCAGCATCGACTGGACAAAAAGAAAAAGCAAGAGAAGACATGGGTGAGACATTGTCTTTCAAGACATTTAGCTGATGGCATTTTCTATCTTGTTAGATAATGAAAATTATGAGCAAACAACCACAAGTGTGCACGTGTCAAGTGCCTGACAGGCCCAAGTTCTATACAAGAGCATGAGGGGAAAAAACAGCTAAAAAGTGACAATGACAAATGCATAGTGCACTGTGCACCTGCAACAACATTAGCCCAAGACTGAGCAAACAAAACCAAACAAAGAGCAATAAATCAAACACACAAAAACACTAAGTCAGAGGATATTTATGCTACCAAATAAATATCATTATAAATCTCCGCATGAAATGTAGTCATAGATTTTGATGGTCACCACTTGTAACTAGGTCAAGGACACTACTTCTAGCCTGCAGAGGCCTGGACTACCTGCTACTAGCTGCAGACCCACAGTAAGCATGGTACAATTTGTTCTGCTCTTTTCTAGCCATACCTGAAATAGATGCAACTACAAAACAAAGCTCCATTTGGTAGCAAACCTAACATGAAGCAAACTGCTCCTGCTCTGAAAACACTGCCATGGATGTAGATGTTTTTTAAAAAATGAGTAAAAGGCAGAGAAATGAGAGCTGACAAGAAAGAGTGGAGGAGGGAGTAACAGAGGAGTTATCAGAAGAGCGACACAGAGACGAGTACATAAATATAACTTACAGCCTTTGTTGTCTACTTGTGCTTTTTTATCATAAGGGGTCTGGTGGATCTTTTCTTCCCTTGCCATGAGAAATAGTCTCCACTCCCCGGCCAGTATACTGAGCAATGGTAGTAGTAATCCACAAGCAATCACAAATCCAGTTGTTAATTACTATATAAGCTCATTCACAGAGAGTCAGGTGATCATACTGGCCAACCACAAACTACTACTACTTTACCCACTTTAATATGAGTGCTAAATGGCACAGGGTGTCTATTAAACTTCACAAACAGCTAACAGAAGGAAGAGTCACAATCAAGAGGTGTGACAAAGGTTATGAACTTATTCTAGTCACGATCAGGTTTAATTTCCTCCACAAGGCCATCCAGTTTAGTTAAATGGCAAAGATAAGATCGACTTAGGAAGAACAAGCTTTGTGGTGGTAACTGTAAGGAGTTACAGTTGGAATTTCTTGTAATTCTTGATGTGAGCACAGTTAGTGAAATGTAATAACCACTAAAGATACAACTGTCATCAGAAGAGTAAGAACCAGCATTCAAACTGACGCAATGTAGGGAACATACACATCTCATATTTTGGCTACGAAGCTCTAAATGCACATGTGAATGTCTGGATTCTTACAGGATGTTATCCTATTGTTCCGCTTTCTATTATACGATGCAAAGAGAGAGACGGAGAGAGACGGGTGTGGGTTGTGTTTTGGGTTTCAGAGCTCGAACACGCTGTGCTACATCAGCTCGATGACTAATCAGAGTGCGAGTGTGGTGGAGGAGTAGGGGAGGAATAAAGGAGTGAGAGAAAGACAGATTGAGAAAGTTGGAAAGGACATGACCACAGCAGCAGCCACTGCTGGTTGCAAGCAAAGCTTTACGTGAAGAAAAACAATACACTGTTGAAATCCACTTTATAAATATTCTTTATGGGTCCCTGCAGCATGTGTATCTCATCATCATGATAAATGAAAAAATTCATCTAGACCAACACCGTGAGCCAATAAGTTTTGATTTAATGCTCCTCTATTGACCGTTAGTGATTCTGTGTTCTTTCTAATAATAAAGCACATGACAGTCACATGATCACAAATTGAATTTTTATAGCACCTTCAAGCCAATAAAATTCAAAGGGCACTGAGAGAACAGTAACAACATTGTATATTGTAAATGACTCAACTACAGAACTCTGTTCATTGGTCCTTGGAAATAAAATATAAAATCGCATGTCAAATTTCCCAGGAGACTAAAAATATGTACAAATCCATTCAAAGCACTTAGAATGTCTCCAAATAAAGGCCGTCTCCAAAGCACAGTGCAATATGCTTGCCATATGGTGTACTACAAAGCTGGAACAATAAGCAGATCAATTAATTAGTCAGTTGTGCCAATTAATCGTGAGCAATCTCATTACAGCTTTCAGCATCTTTACTATTACACTGTTAATAAACTATCCATGTGCTGTGTAAGTATGTGTACATTTAAATTAATGATGTCAAAGCCACTCTGATTTTCCCCTGTTTAACAAATCAAGACGTTAGTCTGCATCAAATATCCACGACATCTGAAAACCCAGATTTATTTCTAATGAGAGGTCAGCGGTTCACTTCACTTATATGTTCCCGATATGACAAATCTACACACAAGAACACATTCACAAGCTGATAAAGACCACAGGGTGTCTGTGTCTACCAGGCACGAGTTATCAGAGGCGAGCACACGGCTGTCCTGCGACACAAAACACTTCCTTATCAGCGGCCTCCTGTTTCCTGTGCCCAGCAGATGACACCATCTTAGCTCATAACCATTTAGCCCGTGAAGGGGTATCAATGCTACAGATAGGCACCATATTGTGTTAGTACGGTAAATCAAAGCCATGTTTGAGATAATCTGTCACACAGCCGGACAGGTCTTTTTTCAGGGTGTTAAATCTTAGTATAGATACTTCTGACACACATCCAATAGATCTTGAACACTCCACGTTCTCCAAATTAGATCAAAACCAATAGCAAAGAATAACTCCGGGCAGCCCTCTCTATTAGTTCATCAGTAACTTTAAAAATACAGAGCACTTGTCACCAAATATCAGACTGTCAATTTTAGAGTTTAATGATGGGTGAAGTAGGGAGTGTTGAATCTGCATGAAAATTTAAACACATCAATTTAAAAAAAAAAAAAAAAAAATCATCGCACAAAAACAACACTACAAATGCTTTATTTTCTCTACGATAAAAGAACAGGTATGTTTACAGGTGCAGGCTGCAGCCTGACTGCTCATTAGTTTGTCATCTCTTGAAGTTCAGGGTCTGGCTGCTGGGCTGGGGTCAGAATTCACTCAGCTTTAACATCATACTGGGGTCTTATCTAGCTCAGTGTTAGCATGCTCTCTGCGTGCAAAGAGCCAAAGTTATGTGTACATAATGCAGCCGTTTCCATCCTGGATAAAGTTTGCACACCACTCTCTCATCCTTTTGTGCAATAAAAATAAACATAATGGCCATATCCACGCTGCAGACTCTGCCACTATTTTCCTCCTTTGGCACACAAACAGAAATCAGCTGACTACAGTGCAAGTGGAGGTGGAACCAATAAAAAGGATCGTTAGGCACTCAAACTAACAATTCCAAGAAATTGAACTACTGGGAATTGGCTCTTGTAGAGAACCGGTTCTCGATTCCCATTCCTATTCTTAACAGAAATCTTGTTAAACAATCTGCTTTTTAAAAGGGTCCACAGAATCAACTAGTTGTATTTGTAGTGGCACACTGTTCCAAAGGCTGGTGTCACACTGAAAGGCGCCTCCGGTCGTTAGTCATGTGCAAAGAAGAACTAAAACTTTGCAGCAACTGTGTGATGCAGTTGAATCTATGCCATTTAAGGCAGTTCTGAAGGCAAAAGGAGGACCTCAATAAAAAGAATAATAATTACTTGCCTCAGAATTCCATACTCAGCTTTGTAAGGACAAGGAAAAACCGTTCACAAAACCGTAACCTCAAAGTAACTCCCTGTCTCTGTTTAAGTTCCGTTTTGTGCTACAAAGTCAGGTTAGTAGGATAAGCTGGATGCAGTTCTGATGAAAAAGTACTGTGACATTTACAACACATAAACTTTGGCGCAGCCGCTAAGCAGGGAACATCTTAACACTGGATCCAGATCCCTTGTTGCTGTCAGGACCTGCCGAGTGAGTAGGTCCATGTATTATTCATGGAAGCAAGGACATCGGCCTTCCTTTTCCAGTGTCACACCAACAAGCCCCATGTCTGCTAGATTCACACACAGAGGGGAACCTACAGAGCCAAAATTAAAAATGTAAAAACATATTGGTTTGACTTATCCAACATATGGGTCCATCTGCTATGGTCAAGTGGTAGATTCCTGAAATCATATGGGAGCTGGAGGTTTAGCAGCTGATGAACAAACAAACAAGGTTCGTCAATTTAACTATTCTTATCTCATGTTCTTACACAAACTCATTCTAGTATGATTAAAAGTGAGCGCAGTGAAGAAAGTTGAATTTCTGAGCTTTACAAACAGCCTCTCTCCATTACAGAAGCTAAAAACCTTAAAATGTGGCACAATGATGTGTACCAAATCTAGCTGCAAATGAGGCATAGTTTGCGTACGACAGCAACAACAACTGATTCCCAAAAAGGCTGGAACAAACTGTGACTGGCAGTGGTCACATCCAGCCTGAAATGACCACGCTGGATGGGAAAGCGTCCTAGGTGTGAGAGCCACCATGATAAGATGAAATGTTCTTGGATTTTATTTATTTATTTTTTTTAAATTGCAACAACACCTGTAATTACCATCAACGAGAAAAGTGAGAAGTAATGTTGCAGAATAAACGATTGAGATAAGATAATACACCATACATTTCCTGAATGGGTTGGCACATCTTACTCGATTTCACACAAAACAGGATGCTGTTGAGCGACTGGCTATTAAAGCGTGTGATAAAACCTTCAACCTTCACTTTTGCTATTCACTTGCCTTCTTCGCGACCTTTGGTTGTATAGGGAAAAGAAAGAGTCATGCATCTAAGCCCAACATCAGACCTGCATGTTAAAGCCTGTCTTTGGCAGCAGAGAAACACAACAAGGTGGGTGATGTTGAAAACTCGCATTCAAACACGTACATCTGCTGTGGATTAAGGTGTAGTGGAGCTACATGTTTGCTATGATGACAGTGTCTAGTAGATTACTTTATACATTAGTTCATATACAGCACACCTTTGACAACAAGATGATTTCACTATGGCATTTTTACACTTTACAGAAATTGATAGGGATGGTTTGAAAATGACACGTCTGTGCTTACCTTTACATTTATTTCGAGCAGAATAATATACTGTTGGATGCATTTTCATGTAAAGGAAGTTTAACTGAAATATTATCAAAAATGTTTTCCTATGTAAAGAAAAATGCTTTTCTGAGGTCTCCATAGTCACAGAGGATCCTCACACTGCTTTGCTAATGAGCATCTCTGAGGGAGACCCAATGTAACTGTGAGATGATTATGATAATCTCATATACTCCACCACACAGCACACACACACTTACTTCCATAAACGCTGTATGCACCCTTAACTGTGTTACTAGGCAACTGGAACCCGTTAGCCCCCTAAAGTAGCCCACACACAGACACACAAACAGACACACACACACACGAATATTTAAATAATTGTTCGGGAGGTGTATGCATGAAAACACATGCATATGTAGATGTCATCAGCCTTTGAGGGCACACAGGAGGCTAACATACATAAGCATTACTTAACAAAAAATAAATAAATCTGCTAAGGTCGGCCAAATGGTCCTCCTTCTGGTCTACAGCACACAGCTCGTCCTCCATGGCCTCCTGTACGGTTAGTGGCATTCTTGAGGTATGTGTGTATTTGTGCGTGTCAAACATTGTTAAATTCACAGCGCGCATATCACGAGTCATCTGAAAATGCAAATTCAGCCGATAAAAGAATAAATCTAAAGCAACAAAGGGTACTTTTTATATGAAACTGTCTATCAGAGTAGCTGCACAAAAGGTTGGTCTGATCACAAACTAAATGCTCTACCTAACTGTAACAAGATAGCAGTCAGACAGCGGCACAGCTGTGTGAAATGGAAATCTGCTAAGTGCGACTGGCTTCTCCACCCCATTTTTGTTTAATTATAAAAAACACAATGTTCCCAAAATATCACTAATGAGTGTGTCCTCTTAAGCATGCTCGGCCCTAAAAACGGCTCACCCTGCACATTAATGGAGACATGTGACTCCATTAACGCAGCTAACCTGAAACGAGGCAAACGGGGCAGGGGAGGGATGCAGAGTGAAAATTCAGTTGACATGTTAGTGAGGATCACAGTGCACATTCTGCCATATACAGCTGTCAAGGCACACAAGGTGAGGTGTGAGGGTTCGCAAATATGAAAAGGTCGCATGCACAGCTCAATAATAACACTCGACACTGGATGAAATATCACACTGTCCCCCAATAAGGGGCTGTTGTGAGCCAACGAGGGTGTAAAATCCAGAGAACATATTGAAAGACAAGATTACTGCTGAAGGGATAACAGGACTGCAGACCAATCTAGAGATTGGGAGTTTTAAACTCATGGGAAGGTAACATTGGGTGGGGAAGGCGAAAAAAACAAAAATTCCGCTTGAATTCTGACGATCCTCCTGCATTGCATGCCCAATACTACAGACGCAGTAACAAATTCTCTTGATCAAGACCATATTTCATATCTGCTATCCTGCCTTTTAAACAGGGAGGGGCCATATGGATGAAAAACCCTCTCTGTCATTTTTGATTGAGCGGTGTTGCATGACGTATACAGCCTGGCAGCATTTTGGTGGGTGATGTGATCAGTTGTAAGGTTGAAGTTAAAGCCACATGCAGGATGTCACAAGCTGTTTCTTAGGACAGACTGTCAAAATTCAAACACAGGATTTTCCTCCCTGTTTGAAAATGTATTAGCTCCCTCTATGTTGCAGAAGTGCTGCCAACTGTTACTCTTCACATTTGTTTACCTCCCTCTCAATCTCTGTGCACACGTGTACTGTATTTTAATACCGCAGAATTCCCAGTTAGGGAGCTCTCACTGACATTGTTTCAGTTTCTCTAATTAGATACATAACATTGCATTTATTACATAAATAGCAACCATTTATTACATATGTGCTAAACCTTTGATTTACATGCAAAATGTTGGCTCTGAGAAAGTTAGCTGATATGCACAGTTACTCACTCCTATGTCAACACCCATGTGGTCAGCTAAATGTAATTCAACTCAGGTTGCGTTTAGACTAAAATTTGAGCACAGCAGCCAGTTTAAAGCAGTGTGATGGAGTAGGCAGTAGGCAAGACTTCTGGTTTATCTGTCAAAATTTTAAAAATTTAGTCCAATTTTTGCACTAAATAAAAAAAAAAAAAGCACACACAAAAAAAAAATACAGTGTTTCTCTCACACTGCGTTAGTCTTATCTCATTTAGACAGCAGGTGTGAGAAGGCTATACAGCTGAGAGCTGCAGCACTCTGTGCATTAGGCTGATTTATCTGGCTGCACCAACAATGTACAGCTTGCCTGCATGAACCAAACTGAGGACGAGGACAGGGCAAAGCATTGATGGTGTTTATTTATAGCCGTTCTGTCATGAGAAAACCCCCAACTCACCCCACTACCCCCCACCGACAGAGGCTCAGGCTCCCACCCTCAGGGAAACCCCTAGCAACAAGGAACTCCAGCAAGTCGCCCGCCATTTATTTTTGGCGGCTGCAGACAGACCTGCAATGGTTTCAAACTCGCTGCTGCGTTTCTCTGAGAGCATGAAGCGTTGAGGGGGGTTTCATGGTTATGTGTGTGTGTGTGTGGGGTGAACAGAGTGGCGGAACAGAGTGGGCGCGTGCATATACTTTAGCAGAGTGTACTGCAAAAGGATGTGTGAGGAGGTGTGTGTCCGTGTGGTTTGTCTAATTACACACTGCACACTGTTACAAGTAGGCCATTAAATTCTGCCTGATCTAAGCTCGCTTAAGCCAGCAGTGGTGAGACACTGCATTGAAAAGAGGCTACAGGCCTTTCAGAAATTCATCCTCCAGCACAGAAAATAGAGACAAAAATCATGTCAGGCTGAAATGCAACACACAAATATCTCAGTAATGTCTGCAAAGTAGGCTAAATGATTAGCAGCAAGTCGAAGCCACATGCTAGATGGCACAATTATTCCCATAATTACTGACATCTACTGTTCACTTGACTCGAGCCCTTTAGGTCAGCCAGAGTCCCTATTAATGTTGCTGTACTTTCTTCATGTGGCATTTCAACAAAAAACTCAGTTAACACAAGCCTTCAAATACAAGAGGTGCATTTTTCTTCGACTAGCCCTGCTTCTCATGTTGCAGGGCGAGTTTTGATCAATGTGGCCAGGGAGGGGCGAGTGGGATTGTGCATGGAACGTGACCCGATTTCACAATCCATCTTATCAGTGCGACACATGGAGAAAAATTCATGTTGATGTTCCACACAAACAGAGTTAGAAAGTGTCTGATGGCAGGTGCGAGTGAGCGGGCATCAGTCTCACGGTGGGGCAGTAAAGGTGCAGCAGGATGAATTTCTCTGACCAGAGGGCCAGAGCTAATTTCTTAGCAGCCAGTCAAGTGCCTGCCTGTCCAAGCACTTGATGAGCTGAACAGCTGCTCTGTCAGTGCAGGGTGAGACAGAGAGAAGACAGCGAGTGAAGGACCGAGAGAGGAAAAAATAAAATAACAAATAAAAAGGAAAAATAGAAGGATCCTGAACTAAGAAATAAGTTGGATAGCAAATTTTACAATAATAACAGAAGCAAATATATTCTAACATAATAATAATAATAATAAAAAAAAAACAATGCCTAATATATAGGAGGAAATCATCATTCTCTTTCCTAAATTCCCACATGTCTGCATATTATGTGTATCTGTACACATATAAAACAGTTTTGTCATTACTAATTACTTTGAACTGACAGTTGGTCACACAGATTTTGGTGATCTAGGAAGCACTTATATACACGTCCCACCTAAAATGTTTTTGGCTGAAACAAGCAGTAGCTAGCTAGCTGTACTCAATCATTGCTATATCACTGATGTATGCATATGGTCAGATCTAGAACAGGCCTTAAATGTGGGAGGTCACCCAAGTTTAATTTTGGCTCATGTCTGTGTAACCATGACACAAATGGAGCCATCGGAGCAATAGGAGAAACACATCCGGGTATTGCATTCTCAATTTGGCATTTCTTGTCAGTGTTTGTATTTGATGCCTAAGTAACGCATTTAAAAACAAACAGCAAATAGGATTGATAACATTTAAAGAGAAGGTGAAAGACAATTAGACAGTGGTGACCAGGAAAAATGTAGCTAAAGAGAGACAAAGACAAGGACAGGGAAGCTGTTAATATCCTGGACTGAATACAGAGTTCCTTTATGGGTTCATTACAGGGTCATGCATCAGCCAAAATTCATCTCCCTCATTATGGTGGTATAATCCTGGGGAAGGAATGGCTGGAAGGCCCGGCAGGCCAAGGTCCCGTTCCCCACAATGTTACAGTAGGACAGTCTAAGTATGGAAAAGCCACAGTCCACACGCACTGTGGCATTAAAAATATAAAAAATATTCAAAATGTCATTTTGAATATTTTTATGCGTATGTTTGTCATGGTAAGCATGCTATGCAAATATAATTATAATAAAATAGCAAATTAACTTTAAAACAAATTAACTCATAATTTGCAACTTAAACATAAAGCAAGCAAATCGTCTGTTTTTGCAAAGTCATCCCCAGCTGCAATACTTGCAAATTAATAAAATCCCTGTGCATGTTCCTTGAATATGAAAAAACCTGCAGAAAAACTACTACTACTAAAATTCCTGCCCTTCCTATATCTCTCCATCCCATCTCTGCTTCACCTGGTTTGATCAAGATTATAACATACAATAATAGTTGTGGAGAAGAAGTTTATTTTAATCCAATTCTGCCTCATACAAGACTTTTTTTACACTGTGACACCAAAACTCACAACAGCCTCGGTAATCCTGATGCAAAAATGATTGTTCTTGTCTGAAGGTCAATCTAAACAGCAGTACCCCTAAACTACGAGGGACCTGTCACAGTCTCAGCACTCATTAAACACATCCAGCAGCGCACCCTTTTAGCAGGTGTAAAAATGTGCAGTTTGCACCAAAGAGAGCTGGTGAGAAATCTGCATCTCTGAGGACTTTTCAACAACACAAAGCAGTATGAGCTTGTGTGGATGTGCATCATCAGGTAGGGAAGGTGAAGGAGGCCAGCAAAGAAGAAATGTGAGTCATATCTTCAGCTCTCCTCCTCCTCTTGAGCTCATAAACCTGAATATGTCTGTCTACCAGGCAGACATCTTGTAGATGTAAAAAGAGCATAAGAGACTGATTTCAAGACAATGTCTTCACCATTTCAGCACTTATGCATGATAAATCATAAAAAGCAGCTAAGATATGATGTAGTTAAAATAATACTGTAAGAGATTTTTAATTATAAAGATTTTTAACCCAAAGGAACCCAGAGGAAGTCAGATCAGCAGAAACACCAGACATTCAATGAATGGCATTTTATCAGAGGACATTCAAATTCTGTAAACTGGATGTTAAACCCAATTTGTAGTACTGATTTTTACCCTTTACACCAAATGAACACTGTCTCCTTACTGGAGAGTCATCAAAATATTGGTTATTTACTAGTCATGTCAAAAAGCCCAGAAAACGTATCAAAATAAGTATTTTCTTTTTACGTTTTTTTAGTAAACTAAGTTTTGTACAATTAGATCAAGCAAAGATTTAAGCTACTTACAGTGTGAGCACATCTCCAGGGGGTAACTGGCTTCATTTCCCTGAAGAAAGAAGAAAGGCAGAACGTTCAGTTTAGGTTGTAATAAAATATCACAAAAGCACAAATATTTTAAATTATGTGCAATAACAGTAACAAGTTCACTCATATCAGTTAAATGTATTTAAAGACCCCAGACTGCAGCAGTTTCTGAGATGGCCAATAGGATCCAGTCAATCTGCACAGTCTAATTCTGAACTTCTTCTTTTTTTATTTATTAATAAGAGTATGAAAACTCTTCAGCATATGTGTACTAATTAAAAGTTAGCGCAGCACAGACATGTACAAATACTTTTCTACAAAACAGACTGCTTCCTTGTTGATCAAACAAACAATGTCACCTACGAGGAAAGACAACACACAATAAGGCCACGTGATTTTTGTTAGGTACAGGATTCATTTTCATACCACATTTTATCAGTGACAGTAATAGTGCGGCCAACAGGACATTATTATGCGTTTATATTTGATTTGTGTATTTAATCTAACACAAAGAATTCCAGGAATTCCAGAAAAAAGAAAAAGAAAAAAAGAGATGGAAGCGTAACCGATCTTGCCAGCTCATCTTGCCAAGATCCAGAATCAAGACTGAAAATGAATGGCTTTATTGTTAAATTCAAAGTAATGGATTGGAACCATAGACACTGTAAACGATGTCCTGTAGCCTCTATATTTGAAAAGTGAAGTCAACTCAAAATTTGCTTAAGCTTACAGTCTTTTTTTGAAGAGCAGCAGGAGGCCACGGCACTGGCAAAATCCCTTCTCGTTGTACATTAGTCCATAAACATAACATTCCTCAGCTGTTTAAAACATGAAGTTAATTTAGTAAATTATAGTCAGTGCTATTAGACCCAGAGTCGTCAACAACAACAACAACAATCTTTATTTATAGAGCACATTTAAAAGCCTTGGGCATACCAAAGTGCTTTACATAAAACAATAAAAGGTTCAAACATTGATAACGGATAAAAAAATAAAAAATAACGAGTTATGTTCATAGATAAAAGCTGTACCACCATAATAAAAGACACCAATAGAAAGATAGGAGGGAATTAATACAAGAGGTCAATAGGTCACAGCAACCAAACAAACAAACAAACAAACAAACCAGCAATTAAAAGGTGGAGAAGGCAAGTTTAAAAAGATATGTTTTAAGCTGTGATTTAAAAGAATGAATAGAATCAGATGCCCGGATGCCAATCGGGAGATTGTTCCACAGCACAGGTGCAACAAGAGCAAACGATCGATCACCTCTAGTCTTAAGTCGAGATCTGGGCTGAGCCAGCAGTAACTGTGACGATGACCTTAAAGCCCTAGCAGGAGCATAAGGGTTTAAAAGGTCCTTAAGGTAGCTGGGTGCAGTGTTGTTAGTAATTTTAAAAGTAAACAACAAAATTTTAAATTGAATACGATATTTGACAGGCAACCAGTGCAGATCGGCAAGGACAGGAGTAATGTGGGCAAACTTGCTGGTTTTGGTTAGAATGCGAGCTGCAGCATTCTGAACTGTCTGTAATCTCTGTAAAAGAGAAGAGTGGAGACCACAATAAAGTGAATTACAATAGTCTAGCCTCGACGTTACAAAGGCGTGGATGAGCTTTTCGAGATCTTTATGCGGGATATAGCGCCTAGCCTTAGAGATAAGACGAAGCTGGTAAAAACTAGATCTGACAACAGCAGACACTTGTTTGTCAAGTGAAAAGGAGCTGTCAAATAAGACACCCAGATTCCTGACAGTATCAGAGAGAGAACAACTAAGAAAACAAAGGCATCCCGGAGTTTGGCACGAAGGGCATTACTACCAAAAATCATAATCTCAGTTTTCTTCTCATTAAGGATAAGAGAATTCGACAACAACCACTTCTTGGCCTCAGACATGCATTCTCGGAGGCTATTCAGAGACAGAGCAAGATCGTCGTTTAGCTCAAAATAGAGCTGGATATCATCTGCATAATAGTGATAAGCAATATGGTATTTCTCAAAGATGGCACTTAAAGGAAGCAAGTATAATGAGAAAAGGGTAGGGCCCAGCACAGATCCCTGGGGGACACCACAGCAAACAGGTACAGCCGAGGAAGAGGATGTAGCCAGATGTACCGTAGAGAGCCGATTGGAGAGATAGGATTTAAACCAATCCAGGGCAGCGCCCTTGATGCCTACAGTGTGCTCAAGTCTCGCTAATAAGATATTATGGTCAACCATGTCAAATGCCGATGATAGATCCAAAAGCACTAAGACTGAGGGGCGTCCATTGTCACACAGAAGTGTTATGGGGGTTCATATGAAGGGGGTGAAATAGTTTAGAGCCTAAAGTCAGAGTTTTCAGTGTTTTCAGTGTCACAAAGAAGAGCTCCGCTTCACCTGGTCATTAGCAGCACAATTATTTTAGTGAGACAGATCCTCAGCAGAGGGAACAGGCTTTATATATTTGAACTTCTTCAAATGTGGTTCAAATATATAAAACCAAATGAAGGGGTGCAATAAAGCTACCTAAGATCACATCGCTATATACAAATGTCTTCAATGCAAACTTTGTGTGTCACTGTACCAAAGGAACTTATGGATGATACAGAAAATGAATAAATATCTTCTACATGTTTTGCATTACAGCTGAAAAGAAAAAAAAATGAACATTTATTACCAGAGAATAATGAAAATAGATTTGGCCAAGAAAGCCTGCGTTAACAAGTTGAGACACACTCTCGTGATACCCGTGATCTTTAACTGTTGTTTAAGATTTTGCTTACCAGATAATGCAAAGAAAGGCATTTCAAACAGTACACCAAAGGCCATGTAAAGTTTTTTGTACACAAATTGCAATCTTTACTATTCTACATTATAGCAAAAACACGACTTAGCACTGAATTTGTAATGTTTAACTGAAGCCCCAAAAAATTATTAAAAAACAAAAAACAAAAACAAAGTCATGAATCACGCACTGCATTAAATATTCAAAAGAACAATGCCATCCAGAAAACCCCGCAGTCCCTGGCTCTTCTGCATGGCAGTGTGTGGCATTGGCTGCAGCCACATGCGCATCCCATCTTATCCAACAGTGAAGTGTCGACTCAGCCCAAATATGATTTCTGGCAGAGAGAACAAATGAGGAGTCTCTGAAGCAGAGAGGTAAGGTTAATCAGTTGGGAACATGCAGCTGACAGCTACACGGCCCACGTTGCCACAAATGTCCTACAGTTCCATCAAAGAAGGCCAAACTCGACCTACAACGCTATGTGATCTTTCTTTTCTGATGGTACCACTCAGTCAGAATCTTTCAAATTCCATGAATAGCAGTAAAAAAATAAATAAAAATAATTCAGTGAGTGGTGGTCCATGTCCTTTCCACTAAAGTCTGACAAAAAAAGAGCAGTAGGGACACTTTCCAGGCAGACCCCACCTCGCCTGTAAAGTGGATGAGAGCAGGTGGCACCAACAGGGGGTGGAGACAAAGAGCTGCAGTAAAGTCGGACTGTTTCCATCAGCTTTTTGTTTCTACAGGAAGTCAAAGAAACACTTCTTTCCTGTGAGATCTGATCCCAACTTAATAAGATTGCCAACAATATAAATGCAAATGCGGTCTCAAACAGTTGAAATTATGAATTTTTATTATGGGTAGTCTATTCAAATGCAAACTAGATCACTACATAAAAAAAATCTAATAATATCTGAAACAATTCAATATTCAATGCCATTTCTGATAGCCAGGACAAAAGTACTGCCACAGCACAGAGGGCGGAAATTTCTAAGTGTTAAAAGATGAACAGAACTAGGCTATTTTATGACTTAACAATAAAAAGACAACACTGTGAGTGTGGGGAGGCTGGCCTGTATGGGCACTAAGGTGGTAGTATTAACCCACAACTAGTGTATCAACGCTGTATAAGGTGACCATTAGAACCATTTCATATTCAACATATTAGATTAAAATAAATTTGATTAAAAAAGATTAAAATAAAATACAGTAGATGTCTGAATTTGATCTTAGGTACAGAAAAAAAAGCAGTTGTATGAATGTATGTGTGATTGGGTGAATTTTTCTTTTTAAAAAAAGTCCATTTACTATCTTACCATCAGGCAGGAACTGGGCAACATCTATCGTGCCTCGGGACCTTGCAGTCAGTAGAGAACTGTGGCACCTGGCTCTAAAAACTGCAGTTGCCTTGATCTTGTGATGTTATCATCGCCTGTTTCAATGACGCAAGGATGTTTTCCAATAATCTCAGACAGAAATCTAACTACGGCGCACTGTGTGGTAACTGTCAGTGATTCAGCACAAGACACTGACACTGGTAAATGTAATGTAAATGAACTGCCGAAAAGAATCCTACCGTTTTTGATCTTGAGGATACATAGGCATTATTTTTACATCTGACAGCAAAACAGAGCTTTAACTATGCTGAAGCATGAATGTATATTAGATCTCACAATTGGTTGCCAGGACAAATATTAAAGTAGTACTCATATTATTAGCACTACTCATAATTTACTCACATTATTCATATTGATTAGAGAGGAAAAAAACAACAACACACAAACTAGAGCCAGTTATGTCATACACCAGGTTGTTGTTGTGCTGCTGTGTAACAGCAGACTTACCTCACAGAAGTTGAGGTATTTTAAGAGCAGTGAGGAGAAAGAGGTGACACAGGATTAGCCAGGAGAACGCCTTAGCATTTGACACCCTATCAGAGTGGAGTCAGTTATGATTAGAGGTTGACATGGTTTTTCTCTCTGGAACAAGTTGGCAATGGCTGGGTGCTGCCAGTTTAAGGGATTGAATTCCAATGCGTAGCGCATGACTCCACCATTACTGAGGTTGGGTGTCCCATTGCCTGTGTGGCTCTGTAATAGTGACAATGTGATACTTTATTGATCCTGTAGGGAAAAGTCCTTTTGTTTGCTCCCCTATATAGCGCTCACTCAGCTACAGAATAGCATAGCTTTACAGAAATGTGATGACTTGCTTAAAAATTTCAACAGCATTTGAAACTGAAGGCCTTGAGCAAATGTCTTCGAGTTCAAGGACAGGTTCTCAGTGCTTCCTCTACCTGCCATGAGACTTAACAAACAGCTATGACAAAACTAAAGATGATCCAGGTTAAACAGAACAGGTCACTTTTTTGTTCATGGCTTTTAAATCTTGTAAATCTTTTAGAGCCAAATGGACCAAAACGGATTAACAGATAACATTTTTATGTCATTTTTGACATTTAGGAAGCCTCTCTAAAACAAAACAAATAATGAAAAAAGCAGACTTTGTAATAACTACCTCAACAAAATGGTGTGCAAATGTTTGAGGAGCATACTTCTAACTACATCCCTAACAGCCACTCTCAGTTCAGTGTTAGCTATAGGGTCTCTGGAGGTAAATAGACTTACTGCAAAGAAGATTTGGTTTTGAGGATTACAGGTTTACTTACTAAGGCCTACCTCCTGGGGTCAGGAGTAACTCTTGTCATGTCTTCTGTAATAAACCACTTTGGCAGCTCTTGTTCAGCCATAAATACTCATGATGGATACCAGATGGATGAATATAAAAAAAAAAAAATCAGAAAAGGGGAGGGTGATACGTGAAATGAAAAAGCATCTTACATACACAGACCAGAACACAGGCACAAGAGAAAGACTAGTGTTGGCTCATTTATAATGCATGATTCATTCAGAATCAATTAGGCCTCAGCGCACAAAACACATTCTGTATAATGAAGAGCTTGGCATCACGGCCGGTTGAGTCGCAAAGAAATGACCGGCACAAGAATCTGGCCAATTACAGACCCACAGGGCCCAGTAATAACATCAGTGAGTGACGAATTCAATACATGGGCCTAAAGACTTGGAGGACTTTTTTCAGGCTTTGGCAAGATGTGAGAATATATTCTCATAACAAATTGAAACAATAAGAAGGTGCATAGTGAGCGAGAAACTGCATTTCTAATTTACTCTAAAAGGCAGAAAACTTAGTCATATGAAGTCATAAACAGGTGAACAGTACAGCAGAGGTTCCAATGTTTTATTTACTATTGGCTGCCCTCCCTCTATAGATATAAGATCTAAAAAAAATTTTTTTTCATTGCTAAATAAAGGATGAATTTTTTGTGTGTGTGCACAGAGCAGAGGAGAAACAGGTGAAGATAATGTTAATGGAGCTGATGACAATTTGTAACTTAAAGTGCAATAAAAGCCAGCCAAGAAATTTAAAAGCAAAAAATGGACCGATGCTGCCCCCCAAAAATCTATGAAATTGAGCCTTGAAAACAGAAGGTGAGGGTGGGCCACAATAAGACAGTCACAAAACTAAAACTGTATGCAGATTTCCACATAGAACCATCTGCAATAAGCCTTTGTGAGGGTTGGGATTTCAAACCTTCTGTCAAAAGGACAGCAGCAGCATGAGGCTGTGACACTAGTCATTCACTTCCCTGCTCAAATGATCGAAAAATAATACTTCTGACAAGAAATCAGTTCCTCGTTTTACATAAATAACAATAAAACAAAATGATATCATTGATACGAAAAACTTTCACATTTTTCTACTGTGATTAAATCAGAGTTGTAACACTCACGTACACACTTGCACTGAGGTGCCCTGAGTGCAGCGAGCCCAATGTAGAACATGCTGGAATGAAGCGATGACTTGCATAAATCCTAAAAATTAATCAACACTGCAGTGTGTGCTCTAGGCAAATTAGCATAGCGTAGAAAATGCAGGAACAAAGCAGAGGCACACATCACTCGCTGAATCCTAACGGTGGTGCATGAGATATTGTGCATAACACCACAAACGTTAGACTAAGAGACAAACTGGACCAATCGATACTTCTTGCCTAGGTTGTTTTTAATTTAGATGAAAACATTATCACTCTTAGTTATACATTCATAATGCATAACACTGAAACAGTACAAGCGAAAGACAGTCAATAGTATGCATTAATAATCAGTTATTGCTCATTAAAGTAACTCCAAATGCAAGAAAAAAAAAATCTGAAAATCCTACTGAATACAAGACAATATATGTGAGCTTCTTTCTCTGGCTTCTTACGATTCCTTAGGGTAAACTGCACCCTCTCCCTGCTGATGACACTTTCAGCAGATAATGTAATCAGAATTGCTTTGAGTCTTTGGCTTGGCCACCAATGTGAGTCTGAAATCACAGCAGCTATTATCACATTTCAAGGCAACACAAAGGCTGCCCTGAAAATGAATGCTTTCAAGTATTAAAGATCCCTGATTTGGCTTTAATTCTCTGCTTTGAGTATTTATGTATTAGACCTTCGTGGCTAAGGATGAAATCTGGACTGACACTCTACCTAGTGCCCATTTATTTCCCTTTAATTATCGTTAGCTTGCAGGCTACATGTGTACGAGGCAATCCGTTTGCCCAGTACTTAAAGGAAACCCCTTTTTTTTCTTTAAATTAACACACCTGCGGTTATGGTTAGGGTAAAGGTTAAGTTTAGCAACACCAATGAGTAAGAAGTTATGTCACCAAGACATAGCCACTAAAGCGTATGCAGACATGGGTGATTAACTATGTATTAATAGACCTCTCTGCATTGAATCATATCTGTTATTAACCTCTGTCTCTCTTCCACAGCATGTCTTTTATCCTGTCTTCCTTCTCTCACCCCAACCGGTCGGAGCAGATGGCCGCCCCTCCCTGAGCCTGGTTCTGCCGGAGGTTTCTTCCTGTTAAAAGGGAGTTTTTCCTTCCCACTGTCGCCAAAGTGCTTGCTCATAGGGGGTCATATGATTGTTGAGTTTTTCTCTGTATCTATGAAGCGCCTTGAGGCGACTTTTGTTGTGATTTGGCGCTATATAAATAAAATTGAATTGAATTAACTAACAAAGTTTCAGTGTAAGAAGTAGTATACCATGATTGCCGCCCTACAAGAAAAACAATAGAGGTCCAGTTCATGCAACGTTACAATGGTCCCCACCCGCGACTGTTCTCTAACACCTTCTCTTTGTTATGGAGCTTAAAGGCCTCAGTACGTTAGGAGTGGGGATGTTGGCTAGATAAAAATATGCAACTGATGTTGTCTTTAAGATCTATGGGAACTTGTGAGAAGCAAAATTACTGTTCACAAACCCAGAACGCTCAAAAGCAAAGAACTGCTATGTGCACTGTGTGGATGTGGACACAGGGAATCAATTAAAACAGCATTCCATGTAAAGGCATCTGTGTGTGTATGGTTTGGTGTGTCTGAATTACGTTTCCACACAATTTAAGTTACTGATCCATTAATCTTGAGGTGGAAAAAGTGTGTTGTGTGTGTGCAGAGCTGTCAGTTTATTTGTTGCGCATTTTCTTTCTGCTCTGCTTATTTGGTTAGTTCAGGGATCACAAGACTCCCCTCCTCCGCACAAATGTGTCTGTAAGTATGAAGCTTACCATATAGCCGAGCTTTGTGATAAACATTACCAAGTCTCACAGCAGAGAGCAGAGCTGAGCTGAGCTGTGCTTTCAGACTGCTTTTTAAATAGACTTCTAACCCTTATTTTTTTAGCCTAACTTTGTACAGCAGGCAAAATCCAGGCTAATAACCAACTGACTGAGAATGATCTCTTAAGAAGAAAAGAAAAACACCCAAAAAACAAAGAAACAAAAAAGAGGCTCAGTTACATAGACCAGAATTAAAATAAACCATTGCTAGTTTGAATCCATTTGTCTGTTTGAAGAGGCACTCAATTATTCTTCTGCTCATCTCCATCATCTCTCACCTTTGTAATCGTGTTTTGCAATATTGTCTTGGTTGCCGTGTTTGCATCTATCCTTGCTTTTATGAGAATGTGTGTGTGTGTTTCTCCATGGATGCGTGTGGCTGTCTGCAAATGTGGTGAGGATCTGTACAAGATTTAGGAGTCAAGTGCAAATATGAAAATAATTACCACAATCTCAGCAGCCTGAAGGAACTCCAGCAGGGCTAATCCTCTCAGCCATTTCTATCCTTGGTTTGGGCCTGTCTTCTGAGGGTTTTGAAAGCCTCATAATTCTATGTAAACTAACAATGCCTAAATCTTCTTATGAATTAACACAGTGGAGATAAAACTACACTGTATTTGCCAAATACTGAAAAACATCTTTCTTTCTTATTTATATTTATTTTTGTAAATCAAGGTGTCAAATAGATGACAAAGCATGGCATGATTAAGGCTAGCTCTGCAATTAGTGAAGAACATCACATCACGCAAAAGTATAATACCTACCAGATAACGGAAAAGTTGCTACCATATAATCGTGAGAGTTATCAGTTTTTTTCATTTGCTCATCACGCCCCATGTACAGACAAAATGCCACACTCTTGGGTTCAAAGCCATAGTGCATACAGTTGATGGGTGACAGGTGGCTACATATATTTTTCATTTACCGTCTGACCTGCCTGGAGTTTCACATAACAAAGCATGTAGTATTAAATGAGATGCAAGGTTATTTCTGGCTACACTGAAGTATGATTCATATATTCTTAGAATTGCTACTGAATGAATAATTTCAAAATCTTAAAAACGTAGCATTTTAGTTTAAACTAACAAATACTACTTCTGTGAGGATTCATTCAGGAGGCAACTCTAGCCTCAACGGTAGCCTCAGCAGGAGTATCAATGCAAGTAAGTTACAAGACCTAAAAGCAAATGATGTTCCTTTTTTATATATTGCAGCAGTTTATTAAGGATTTCAATCATTTTTCTCCATCACATTCGTGAAGAGTAGGTATTGGGGTTAGGCAACCAAAATCATCATTTCAGCCAGCAACAGGAGATTACATTAATGCGCTAAACCTATGGACCACTGCAGGTAAATTGTTTCAGGGCAGATAAAATGCTGAAGACAGTAGCTATTAGTTAATGAAGCCCCATACTGTTGGTTCCATTATTACCACTGACAGTGTGCAAAATATGCTTTTAGAGGTTAATTAAATGTAGTACTTTTGATGCCTTGAATGCTGATGAGGTAAATGTGATTTAAAAATCATCCCCAAAGCCATCAATCAGCTATAGATTCTTGCCAAGAGTAAAGTTATCATACTGACCACCCTCTGTAAGTCAACAAAAAAAAAAAAAATCTGACCTTTAAGCTCTATTGAACTGTTTCTAGTACCACAAATCCACTGAGCATCAAGTTCCTACCAATGGTTATAGAGGTAAGTTCTGAATGATAATAAACTTTTCTTTTCACTGTGCACATAGATTTCCAAACAAATAGGTGTTTATTGAAGAAACTGACTAGTTTAGCTTATGCTGGTGACTGCTGGCTCCAGTGCAAGCCATGGATTCTGCAGAGATGCAATGGCCAGTGAGGAGAATAAATCCAGATTGAGTGGGCTGGTTGGAAGTGCTGTGTGGATCACGTAGTGTTGATCATCACTTCTGTTGGTGGTTCACTGTGGCTTTTATCTCTTTTACATTAGCTACAGCTCAATCCTTATGTGGGTGGCGCTTGATTGCTAGGCAGCATATGGTCCCCTTAGCATCAGATCATTCCACTACATGCTTAAGCAACTGCGCGTCCCTGCCCCCAACCTCTCCTTGCGGCTGAGAAGAATACATCTGACAAGCCATAGGTTGCCACAGTGCCTGCAGGACGTGCATGTCCTGACAATCCACGGTCTGATAGTTGAGATTGCTGCAGGGCAAATCTAACAAGGTAAGCATACACAGGAAAAAATGTTTCCTCTGACAAAGTAAAGAACCCCCCAGTTACTGCTGCCCCCAAGTAATGAGATGCTGCTCTTAATAGCTGGTTTTTGTGTGTGATTTATGAATTCCTTTCTATTTACAGATGCAAATTTTCTGCGCTAATTTATGCAGAATTAAAGTCAGGGATGATGTAGGCCCCTTAGAGTTGTTTAGCAATTGTATGAGTAACACTCACTTCTAATAACCCAGTTTCCAAATATCCTCTTTGCAATAATGCAAACATGTTCCTAGGCCCGGGCTGGTGAAGTGTCAGATCAGGAAATTTCATTTATTTCTTTACAATAAAAAAAGAAACAGCAATAACTCTACCAACAGACTGGACAACAGTTCCTTTTATGTACTTGCAAGCAAGGGACTCAAACCACCGCAATCACACCTCTTGTGTTTTCAATGAGAAGAAGAACGAGCAGCAAAACCAGTGAATGAGATGTCTACATACGCACAATGTTGTTTTTGTGGTTTGTTACCTAGACCGCAGCACTACAAATAAAAAACACAAAATAAAAAATTTTGCTGAATAAACATTTTACAAATATCCATGGGCATGATATACACCAGGTGTTTACAATCTTCTTTTTTTTTTTTTTTTTAAACACTGTTGCGGTCATACAGCCAGGATTATTATAAATGCATGCTTAATTAAACTAAACATGTGCAACACGGTCATATTCAAACCAAAGCTTCTGCATGCAAATGCAATCTATAAACAGCGACTGCTGTTTACAATGATGTGTATAAATGCAGAGTCTCAACATGACAACATGAAAATTGCAGACAAAATGAGAGCAGGAATGACTTCATTGGCTTATACACCGCTCTGAATTCACAGTCATACCAAATCTCTGCTTTTTTCCCTCTTTTTTAAATTACATTAGACACTGGCATCAACATGGTCACAAAGTTTTACTTGGTCACAATAATCCCACCTCTAGTGTTTGACACGAGTAGTTCTCAGTTGTAAAGCTGCAAAAGTGTTGATACCGCCTTGACAAAGTTCTAATGGCGAGATCCTGCTGTCATTATGTGACAAATTGCTTCGAGATTAAGCACTGGCTCCGGACCAACCCTCATACCGCCTTAGTGAAAAGAGGTTGTAGAATTGGTGATTTTACATCAGCTAGAATATACAGAAGTGAGGTTTTGCTTCTCTAATCTTGATTATCAGGAAGAATATGCACCTGGTGAGTACATACTACGTCAAGTAGCAATGCAGTGGCAAATGGGAATGTACTTACACAATAGCCTTCCCAAGATTGAATTTTCTAAGTCAATATGCATAACACAGATTAAAGAAGGGGGGGGGAAAAAGGTCTAATAATAGCCAAGTCATGACAAACTATCTGACTTTGGTTAACATTTTATAGAAGAAAAAGATAAAGAAAATGTTAACACTGTTTCTAATAACCGTTTACTTTTTAGATGTCATAAGTGTTAGCATGAACTAACATGTTAGCATGTTGTTAGTATAACCCAATTAAGAATTAATATTTTAATTTTTCCTTTTCCAGGCAACAAGAAAACAGGAAATTCTCCCTCCCTAGACAGATTATAAATAAGACCAATAGCTAGTGTTGATGTGGTTGATACTGCTTATTTTATATCATGGGTGAACTGTCAATAAATACGGTCTGCAGTCATTCTGTAGTGTACATGAGGCTTTTGGGACAACATTTGGGTTAGAGGTTATATATGGGGCTTAGCCTTGAATATGCAAAGGTCAGCCTATTTAATGACCAATCACTGCTCTTTATTCCTGGTACTTACCTCAACCTGAAGACAACGAAGCATTTTCAGTTATTGTCCCCAATCTGGATTTTTCAAAGCCATCGAAGGACCCACCTTCATCCCCCTTAGCCTCCTCTTTCCCTATATCAGCCTATGCTTACACAATTTATTTACTTATGTACTACTACTACTACTACTAATTAACTACTTCTCTTATTAAAATAGGAATTAATTTAATCATTCTTAAGTTTATAATTGCTCTGTAAAGCAGAGGCGTCATACTCACTTTTTTTCATGGGCCCAATCTGATCTCAAGTGGGCCAGACCAGTAAAACTATTGCATAATAGCCTGTATGAAAAACACCCCTTTAAATGTCTCCTCTCTTTTATAAGTGCAAAGAACTACAAGCAGCTTCTTCAAATGTTCATTTTTTCACATTCGATGAACCATCAATTGTAAAATGAAGGTGTAATTAAGATAAATACGTAAAAACAAATGAATTTCAACACATCCATTTTACTATATTTGGCAGGTCCAACCGTCATTACATGTACATTACAATTCACAGATCACAGTGGATCTAAAATAGGCACAAAACTCTTACATGTCCAGTTTTTGTAAATAGACGAAAAAAAATAGCATTTTATGCATTTACAATTGTAAAAATTTGGCTATATCTAAAAATACTTCCACTATTTTGCATACATGATTTCTCCTGTGTAGTAATGCTGGCATCACGTCGCCAGACCAAGAACTGCAGTGCATTTTATTGAAATAAAGAGAGTAATTAATGTCTTTGCAAAGCTATCCGGTGGGTGGAATTGGACCCTCTAGTTGGCTGCTTTTGGTCCTCGGGCCACATGTTTAACAACCCTACTGTAAAAAGCATTTGGGTTACAGTTTTTAGAAGCAAGTCATATATATATATATATATATATATATATATATATATATATATATATATATATATATATATATATATATATATATATATATATATCCCTCGATGTATAGGCACACACGTACACCAAACAATCGTATGAAGTGTGTGTTGCAGGAACAAGCCTGTGGCCTACTATGGAAGCCTCCTCTACAACCACAGGTAGAAATGATACAAATGTAGCCTCGGCCGATTATTGCACTTATCACAGTTTAGTGGCTCAGACGAAACAATGTTGCAACCATCAACACAGCGCCATGCTATCTAGAAAACACACCGAGATGGATGTTATATATTTGAATGCAGTGCGATATAGTAGGAGCAAAGACCTAACATAAGCAGCCGTTACATTTTCCTGTCTGCTGTGTGAAATGTGCCACAAATAGTCGCCAGCCTAGGCTTAATAAGCGTGTATTTTTGTTTCGAAAACTCATTTGCACAGGCCTAGTTGCTAATAAGAGTGTAGGCTATGTCGAGAAGGGATAAGAAATATCTGGGCCACAAGCTGCAGGCTACTGTCAGCCCTGGGGTATTGCACAGAGAGCGCGACAGGGAGCCAAAAGTGGGTGAGAAAAGCGTTTCCTTCTCGCCACAGCTCTACGTTTTTTCGACCGTTCACTCAAAGCGGAACGCTCGCTACGAGCGAGAACCTGTCAAAACTGAGCTATATTCGACACATTAAAGCACAGGCCTGTCCACTGGTGTGTTCACCAGTCGGCGGAGGTTGAAAATAAGAGTCGTTGCTGCTTACCATCTTGCAGGTCGGATGATGAAATCCAAGCGATGTGAACGGAAAAGGAGGTTACAACAGCAGAAGTCAGCAGGCCGCCGAGCTGTGGCGAGAAATACAAGAAAAATACGCTGTAGGTGTTCTCGGCTCTCGTCCTGGCTTTACACCCAGGTTCAGGATCTCTTAACCGTTTCTCTCTCCTTCACCGAGGCTTTCACTGCAGTGGCTGAAGGGAGGGAGACCCGCTGGGAGGGGACAGTAAGCGGAGGAGGAGGTTCGGTTTGACAAGCAGGCGGTGGCGGAGGGGAGGAGAGAAGAGTCGAAGGGGGGGAGGTGCAGCAGTACTGTACATCCGGGAACTGCTGGGTCTATCGATTTATTTATTTATTTGTATTCCTGCTTCGAGTACAAGTTTGTGCACGTGCTCCCCCAACTGGCTTTATGACTGTACTACAAGAAGTGGCCAATCTAGCCTTCGTCTCCTGAACCTCAGTATATCCAAGTTTTACATGGAGTTCATTTTTGCTATAATGCCCTAAAGTGCTTGAATTATTCCTCGGCGATTGTGTTCCATATTGACACGGTAGCTTCACACAGTTGCTGCAGATTCACCTACTGAATCTCCTTGATATGCACCTGCTGTTTCACCACTTGCCAAATGTGCAATACTGGATTGAGAGCTGGTGAGTGTGAAGACCAGATAAGCATACCAAACTTAATTTCACATTAAAAAAAATAGTCTGAGGTGATTTTACCTTTGTGACATGGTACATTATCATGCTGGAAGCAGCAAGATGTCAAAAGATGGGTGCACTGTAGTCATTAAGGGATGGACATGGTCAGCAGTAATACTCAGGTAGAGTGTGGTGTTTAAATAAGGCTTAGTGGTCCTACGGAGCCCAAGGTATCCCAAGAAAATACCCCCTCACATTTACACCACCAATAGTCTGAACCACTTATACAAGACAGAATGGGTCTATGATTTCATGTTGTTTATGCAAAATTCTTCTTTTTGACAATGTGCTTGTTTCTAGATTGTCTTATCCTTGTATTTATCCCCAAACGCCTTAATAAATCACCTATAAACATGACCCAAACAACAGCAATATGTTTTGTGCGAGTATGCACATAATGTGATTCTGCAGTATGGTTTCCTTTGTGTCAGCCATTTTCTTCTGTACTATACTTTTTTCGGAGGATGTGCATGGATTCTTTGTTTGTTCCTAATTCCATTCCATTTTTTAAAAATGTATACAGCGCCAATTCACGACAACATTCACCTCAAGGTCTATTATATTGTAAGGTAAAGACCCTACAGTTTTAGAAAGAAACACCAATAATAACACAAACTTCTATGACGAAGCACTTAGTGACAGTGGGAAAAACACACTGAAAGTGAAAAGAGAAGATTGGAGAAGAAATGCTCCGTCCATTAAGCAAAGCCCCCCCGCTCCCCACCAGCAACATAAGCTTATTGCTGCATAACAAAGTTTTATTCCTAATCTTAAACATAGCACAGAATGAGTGTGCCACGCAAAAAGATTTTTCATTTTAATGTCTACAATGTAAACAGTCAACACTATCACAAAAAAGGTCAGAACAATACTGAATATAAACTTCACCACAGAAAAATTTTAACATCACATTTGACACCAATTTCTTGCATAGGTAAGTAAAGTATTTAATTGAAAATAGTTGTCATTTCTACAAAGTACACACAGTAACGTAAAAACATTTCACATGGTCCACTCACTGTACAAAAATACATTTTTTAAAATATCATATATTTACCACATTAAATAGAACAAAATGGTCCAAATATTCCAAATAAATTATTTGTCTTTATGCACAAATATCCGTGGCAAGGACCACTGTTAGAGGTAGAGAGAATAAACATACACTAGACAGGGGCACAACTTCACCCAAATCCAAAACTCCTATTTGCCACACTGTATTACACAAATGATAAAACACAGTGATCCACAACACTACCCTGAGGGTTTCATTCCAAAATTGGGACTATTTTAAAAATCACTCGAAGTGTGACAGCAAAGTTTCGATAATTTCATGGTTGCTGACTCACAAGACTCACAAGTGCAATCCATTGCAAAATGATATGGGCTGAAAACATTTATCAAACAAGACAGTTATGATTTTGGGTAACAACAACTAACCAAAGTTTGCATAGAAGCAGTCAATAATGACTTAAAATGGCAACAGCACCAACAAAACAGCTGTTTGGATAATAAGAACAGCCTTCAGCCTTGGCACAGCATAAATGAAGCTGAATTCAATTGAACCGAACTGAATTCTAAATTTATATTACAGTGACAGAAACAGTTGTTTTGATTCTTGTATAAATTACTGCACTTGTTAAATCAGACAGAGAATGATGTAATTCATTTTTAGGCATGTCTGAAGAATTTCTTTAACCACACTAGAATGCTCTGTGTTTCCTTTTGTGGAAAGTTTGGATTTTGAAATGAAACTCTCTGTAGACGTTCAGTAGCTTCAAAGTACATGCACGTCTGTACAAGCACCATATGTAAACAGATACTGTAACTAAACACACAGGCACTCTCACACACATACACCAATGTACATACATGTAACTCTTGTCACACTTGGGGTTTACCAGATGTCACAAAAAAACTGCATGTGAAAAAAAATATTTGCCTCATAAAACTTCATTTAATTTTAGCCTCAATAAATGCGAAAAGACTGGAAACATCACTGCATTTTATATTTCAAACCATTAGAAATGAATTAGCAGGAGCCTGAACACATTCTTGAGGGCATAATGGAGGGAAATCCTGCCACAGAATTGTCTTCATTTCAAAACAACATGCAGATGATTTAAAAAATCTTTCAGACCATCACACAAACATCTCCTTGTTGACCCACATGAGCGTACGCGTGTCGTTGGGTTTGCATTCGTATTCAATGCTGTTGAAGCTGTTTCCCCACTGGCAGTGATCCCTCTTGTTGTAGTTGTAGTACTTCACCTGCCACACCGTTTCAAACATTCCCGCCTCTGTGAACTGAAGCAGAAGCAGATGTACCACTGTGTGCATACACTGGCGCACACAATGATGTAGAGCACATGCAGTGTGGTAGACTGGAACATGCATGGGTACTCTCTCTATAAAGGCACAGACTCCTGTTGCATCATGTGTAAAATCATTTGAAGATGCAGTGAAAAGGGAGCATACTGACAGCACAGATGGATGCACACACAGGCACACGCACACGCACACGCACACACACACACACACTTCCAAACACACACACCAGATCATCCCATAGGCCTCAGCGTGTGAACTCAACAGATGGGTCACACATATAAATGTATGTAGACACAAATAACACAGTATTTCATAATGTATTTATATTTCATTTTACTGCCAGAAAACCAGAAACTTTAAATTTATTAATATATATTAATGTATTTTCATGTAAAATCTTAGCATTAGGTGTTCTCATTGCCATAAAAATCTATGTAGTGCTGCTTGCTGAAAGAAAAATGTACCATCTTCAATGATGTCACACTTTCTAAAATGGAACTTGAGCAAGGAAAGCGGAGGATGCTGGAGAAGCTGCGATTAAAGATACAAAGTGAATCTTCAGGGAAGTGTTTTTATCCATGGTGCATGAAAAGCTGTGACTGAGTGGGCAGTGCATGTGATAAAATATATACATGGGGTGCTGACGGTTCTTTAAGTTATCACTTTAACCTGTTAAGTTAAACTGTCTTAACTTGGCAAAGGCTAAGGCCGATTAACTTCTTATTTGCCAGCATAAAAACTATTTGTTTGACAGCACTCACTGGATATTCAAAACAATGGGATAGTCCATGGAGCTCACTGAAGTCTAAGAAAGAAGGTCTTCTTGAGATTTGCGATTCCATTTGAGAGTCCAAGATCACCTGTTGAAACAATTCTATATATTAAAACTTAGTTGGATTTGTCACTACTTTGCCAATACCCAAAACTGTCACCCTGAGATGAGAGGAAGT
Source organism: Astatotilapia calliptera (assembly GCF_964374335.1). Lineage (NCBI taxonomy): Eukaryota > Metazoa > Chordata > Actinopteri > Cichliformes > Cichlidae > Astatotilapia > Astatotilapia calliptera. The sequence goes on along the minus strand of NC_137434.1, from coordinate 25,006,062 downwards.
TGACTGAGATGTTCAGGAACTAGGGGAGAGCGGGGTAAGTTGTCACACGGGTAAGTTGTCACACTGTTCATAACTCCAACACTAGAGGCTCTATCTCAAAAATGAAATAGCCACTTTGTGTGACTTCTTCTTCTATAGTCAACCTCCTGTTCACATGTGGTCAAGACTGCTCTAATCTGAGGTGAGCACATCTTTTTTATTTTTTTGACCTAAAAGGAAAAATAAATCACTTTAAATTTTCTTCAGTACAACTTTGTTAGGTATAGATGTTACAAATTATTATTTTACACAAAATAGAGGAGACATTAACGTGTCTTTTGATACTTCAGCTGATGTGCTATGTTGAGCTAACCCTGACATTTAGCCAAAATTAGCATAAATGTCAGTTTGGGGCAAGTTGTCTCATTAACTTTGGGGCAAGTCGTCACATGTGACAACTTGCCCCAATACAAATAAATGCTCCAAAAAATTGTGATATTGTAATTCATTTGTATTTGCAATAAGGTTTTTGAAGAAAGGAAGGAGAGGCAGGAATTAAGGAAGGAAGGAAGAAAGTAAGATGGTTCGAAATTATCAACGAAAGACAGAGCGTGGCAGAACACCACCTGACATTATGTTAAAGGCAGTCAGGCAGGTAAAGATGCAGAACAAATCAATCAGAAGTACAGCAAAGGATTTTGACATAAATTACCGTACTCTAACTCGGTATTGTCAAAAGATTACCAGAGAAGAAATTGAAAGTCAGACAGCCATGCCAACAACAATGGTTGGTTATACAACGCCAAGGAAGATTTTTTCCCCTGATTTGGAAAAGCAGCTTGTTGAGTATATTACTAGGTCAGCTGACATTTATTTTGGTCTGTCACCAAGTGAGGTCAGAAAGCTTGCCTACCAGTTTGCTGTGGCACACGAACTGAAGTTTGTGCCTTTGTGGGCAGAAAAAGAAAAGGCCAGCAAAGAGTGGTTTACAGGCTTTTTAAAGCGGCATACAACATTGTCACTGAGAAAGCCAGAAGCAACTAGCCTTGCCAGGGCAAGTAGCTTCAACAGAGAGAATGTCAATGCTTTCTTTGACAACTTGGAGAAAGTGTTATGCAAATATGAGTTTGGACCAGGAGACATTTGGAATGTTGATGAAACTGGGGTCACCACTGTACATAAACCAGACAAAGTGTTGGCCAGACGTGGATTCAAACAAGTAGGGTCATTGACCTCTGCTGAAAGGGGAACCCTTGTCACACTGGCCTGTGCTGTCTCAGCCATAGGGAATAGTTTACCTCCATACTTTATTTTCCCGCGTGTCCACTTCCGTAACCATTTCCTGATCAACGGGCCACCCGGCAGCAAAGGAGGGGCAAATTCCTCTGGATGGATGAAAGACACACACTTTGTTGACTTCCTGCAACATTTCAATGAACATACAAAGTGTTCAAAGGAGAAGCCCTGTTTACTCCTTTTGGACAACCACGAGTCTCATCTGTCCATTGATGGACTCAATTATGCCAAAGAAAATGGCATAATCATGCTGTCATTCCCACCCCACTGCTCACATCGGCTCCAACCATTAGACAGGTCTGTCTACGGGCCACTAAAGAGGCACATCAACAGCACGTGTGATGCCTGGATGAGGAACAACCCTGGGAAGACAATGTCTATTTATGACATTCCTGGGATTGTGGCAATTGCATATCCTCTGGCTGCAACCCCATTGAACATTCAGGCTGGTTTTAGGGTGGCTGGGATTCAACCTTACAACAGAAATGTATTTCTGGAAGCCGAGTTTGCACCATCCTACGTCACAGATCGCCCTATTCCGGACCCTGCCCTGCCAGGCCCCAGCACTACCTCTGCACTGCCAGGCCCCAGCACCAACTCTGCACTGCTAGGCCCCAGCACCAACTCTGAACTGCCAAGCTCCAGCACCATCTCTATCACGAGCTCACCCTTACCCAGCACTGCAATTACTGACAGCAGACTACCAACTCCAGAGGACATCCGGCCATATCCAAAAGCTGGCCGCCGAAAACCATCCAGCAAAGGAAGAAAACGACGCAAATCAGCAATTCTAACCGACACGCCAGTGAAGCAGCAACTAGAAAAAGAAAAGAATAAGGCTGAATCTAGCAAAAAGCTGTTTCAAAAGAGAGGGACGCGAGGGGGGAAAACATCTGGACCTATGAAGAACAACGCAGCTAAAAGAAGAAAAATAATTCAAGAGTCATCATCAGATGATGAAGAGTGCTTCTGCCTTGTCTGTGTGGAGCCATTTTCAAACAGTCGTCCAAAAGAGACCTGGGTAAAATGCATAAAATGCAACAAATGGGCCCATGATGCTTGCACCTCAGGCCAGGCAATTTATGTGTGCCAGAATTGTGACTCTGAAGTTGAGTCTGATTAATCAGAAATAGGGCATCTGTTTTGTTCAGAGGATAAACATGTTAATTAAAGCAAGTTATTTGCAGCATTCCATTCAGTTATGATGGATTTATGTGCAAGCCAGAGAACATTTGAGTTTAAAGTTCAAACTAAAGTTTTCTTTCTACTTAATGTTTTGATTAAAATGTGTATTGGATTGAAATAATTGTTTTTTTCCAAATTCTCTTGGCATAATTGTTCAAATTTCCAGTTTTGGTTTGAATTTAACAATTAAAATCAATAATCACAATTAAGTATTTGTGTTCTTATTTTAAGATAATCTAGTGTGACAACTTACCTGCCGATGGGGCAAATTGTCACAAGTGCACATTCTCCATTCAACAGTCTACAACTCCGTAATGAGATAAGATATGAAAATGTAATGAATACATCATATGTGCCCGAGACTTCCTTCTTTCATTTGGTGAAACATTTATTACGTTGTGATGTATGGTGCTCAGTAAAAGTTAGTCAGTGTGAAAAGTGTGACAACTTACCCCGCTCTCCCCTACTACCAAGGCTCAAGCCTGCCATGAACTGCAAACTGCTGGAAAACCAGCATCACTGTTCACAGTGAAAAGTTTTATGTCACTGTGGAGCGAGAGGGTACAGACCTGCCCCTTGAAATTTAATTGAAAATCCAACACCTTCAGCCTATATGGACAAGCGGATTGCCTTCTGGAAAAAAGTTTTTGATAGGACAAAATAAAGATTGAGCTACTTTGGCCGCAGTGAGAAGAGGTATGTTCTGAGGAATAAAGATGAGGATTTCAAACCTAAGAACACTGTAGCAACCGTCAAACACAGTGGTGGTAACATCATGATCTGGGGGCCGTTTGCTGCCATTATTACTGGTACATTGCACAAAATTGATGGAATAAAGAAGGAGGAGACCTGCTTCCAAATTCTTCAACCTTGCCTCAAATCAACAGCTAGATGGTTGAAACTTAGACAGAGTTGGGTGTTCCAGCAGGACAATAACTGGAAACACACATCAAAGCTCAGTCCATGTCAGCAAACAAACCAGTTTAAATGAACTCTACCAACTCTGTCACAAACAGTGGTCAAATATCCAGCCATAATAATGCCAGGATCTTGTTTATGGCTACCAAAATTGAGATAGATCTTGGTGGAGAGTGGCCGAGCTAAGATCTTGTGGGACTTCCAGATACAGACGTACAAAATGGTGGCGGCAAACCAACCAGACATAGTGGTGGTAGACAAGCAGAAAGCAGAAGAAGATGGCCATAGTGATAGGTGTAGCGATACAGAATAACAGCAACATCAGGAAGAAGGAACACAAGAAACTTGAGAAGTACCAAGGGCTCAGAGAAGAGCTCGAGAAGATGTGGAGGGTGAAGGTAACAGTGGTCCTAGTGGTAATCGGAGCACTAGGTGCAGTGACTCCCAAGCTAGGTGGGTGGCTCCAGCAGATCCCAGGAACAACATCCAAGATCTCTGTCCAGAAGAGCGCAGTCCTGGGAACAGCTAAGATACTGCGCAGTACCCTCAAGCTCCCAGGCCTCTGGTAGAGGACACAAGAGAAGAATTTATATATATACTTTTGACTCTGTGTGGATTACAGAATATATAAATAAATTCAAACTTATAATAATAATAATAATAATACATTTTATTTGAAAGCGCCTTTCAGAACACTTAAGGACACTGTACACAGCACAACACATAAAACAAATTTAAAATAGCAGAGTAGAAAGGTTATGTGGGATAAGCAAATTTGAACAAGTGAGTTTTGAGTCTAGACTTAAAGAGAGAAGAAAGTGATATTTCCTTAATCAGGAAGTAGGGAATTCCAGAGTCGAGGAGCAGACCAACTGAAAGCCCTGCTCCCCATGGTGGAAAGATGGGCAAGACGGGGAGAGGGGACAGAGAGAGAAAGAGAAGAAGAAGATCTGAGACACCGAGATGGGATGGTGATCTGAACCAAATCAGAGAGATATGGAAGGGAGAGATGATGAATTGCCTTAAGCGTATACAAAAGTATTTTGAAATTGATGCGATATTTGACCAGGAGCCAATGAAGCTGCTGCAGGACAAGAGTGATGTGATGGATAGAAGGGGTCCTGGTGATAATATGGGCAGCAGAGTTCTGGATGCGTTGGAGCTTGTGGATGGATTTTAGAGTAAGACCGAAAAGAAGTAAATTACAGTAATCGATGGCTATTAACAAGAATGGCAGTGGCATGTGGAGTGAGAAAAGGACAGAGATGATTAAACTTGTGCATCTAATTGTTGTTTTTTTGAAGTCATTAAAGACATATGCTTTACAATCAATCCACCCTGGAAAAAGTAATTAAAAGTTCAAAATTAACATGACATTCATGACCATGATGAATATATATAGCCTTCTGATCACAACAGTAATATTACACAAATACTGAGATATGATATAAATATATAATATATAAGTTGTGAATATGCTTAAATGTAGGTGTAAATATAAAAGTAGTCTTAGGTACTCCTACGCTCATAAAATACTGTATCAGGCTATCACAAATCAATGGACCGGTGATGCAGCTGTGCCACACATCACCGATTAAAATCACTTTAACATAATGTTTCTTTTTGATTAAATGCCTCAACTCCTCACATGTCGTGTTTCTCCCTCAGGCATAAGAGGACCTAAGACTTGAGAACGCAAGGAAAGGAATCAAGGACATACCAGCTGAGACTCACTGTATATCATGAGGTTGCTTTCCCTCCATTGTGATTGTCTTTCCTTCTTTAATTAGTCTTGTCTATTCAATTACTCTCTGCACACCCACACACCCACACACACATGAATATGTTTGTCCTGTGTAAATTGTCAGTCCATCTGTATTCTTGGATTCCTGATTTCTCCGTTTGGCTTATTGTGAGTTTGAATCAGCTTAGCATTAAACTGGGATTTTGGTGTATTCCTGCCTCATGTGTCCTTCATCTGGGTCCTCATTTGCATAAAACATAGTAGAAAGTTTGACAGAATTACTTCTATTAGTTCAGTGTTAAGTTCCAATCTTAATCCAAGTGTATTAACAAACTCTGTTAACACACAACTGACCGCAGTCACTGTTAACCTTTTTGGGTTTATTTCTTAGCCACCTGTGTTAGAACATTAGAGACATTTCTGGGTTTCGCAAAGCTGATTAAGAATAAAACATCACCATGGGCTCCAGGAAATTCAATACTTGATATTTTTACTGTTCACTGGAAGACAGAGCAGAGTTGAAACCCTAAATAGGTTATATTTCCACCCTCGAAACATTCATCATCTACCTGGTAACCTTGGATAAAAAAAATGAGGCTATCAAGATACTCTGTAACCATAGAAACACTGCCAGAACCAGAACCATGACAACATAAACAGGCATGGTAAGACCATCACTTGACATTAATCTCAGGATTATAAGAACATTATGAAACACAGATATAGATGAGGTGAAGTGGCTGAACACAGATGAGATCACTTGGTGATTAAAGGGCTGGTGAAGACCAAATCTTTCTATCAGCAGGTTTTGATTTTAATCTGTCTCCATCCCATTTATTCCTATTTTCAGTAAAAATGTGTGCCACAGTTATTATTATGTTGAAGTAATTGTAAGATATGACACAACAAAGCTGGTGGAGGATCTAGAGATATATTAAGAAGACCAGGTAAGTAGTCTAAATGCATCCAGATTAAGAATAAATAGATGATCTGGTTATTTCTGGAGCCAAAAAGGGCCTTGGTTGCTACAATGAAAAACACAAAACACTACCATGTTTAACGTCTTAAAATGAGTGGAACTGTAAACATGACTTGCAAAACTGATAAAAAGTCAATCAAGAGAACCAAAATCCAAATTGAAGATACATGAATGATAAAACCATCGTTAAAGAATTAGAATTTTTTTTAAAGAGCTTACTGGGAACAGGGAAGCTCTTCATCAGGTTTCTTTACCAGCTCATATCAAAACATAATTCCTAAACACACGAGAACAGTTCTTCCACCTCTGTGCTGTGCACAGTGTATCCATACCTGTATGCTGACCTGAACTGGTTGCCTCTCTCCACTTTTGGTATGTGCCACACCTTCTGTGTCGTACAGGCCAGTATAGACCACAGACTGTGGGTCTTTAGACTGCTGCTCCAGGGGGAAGGTCACCCCACCCACGCTCATTGACCTGCATTGACCAGATCACACAGCAAAAATAGAATCATCACAAAACAGCAAAGGTATGAAATGCATGAATGAAAATAGTTTTACACAAAGAGGGAGGGAGAGAGAAAATCAGAGGAAGAGAGAGAGAGAGAGAGAGCCTTGTGTTGACAAATCAGTTGGTGAAATAGGGCTACAGCTGGGCTTCACTGGCTTGCCCCACATTCAGTTCAACACCACCTATGCATCACTGCGTGTGTGACCTAGTTTTATATTGGAGTGCTCCTTCAGTGATGTTTTTACATCCTGGTAGTTAAATATCCGACGCTAATCCTTATTGGGAGATGCGAGTACGACAACTCACATTACATAATCATGAATTGTAGGCAAATCCCAGGAGGGCGGTGCCACAAAGCCCAAACACTGGAGTCCTAATCTGCGGGGGATTTGACGTGCAGCCAGTTGGGGTTTATGCTGCCTTTATGTGCTCCACGTAAAATCCAACTTTTGAACGTTGAACTTGGAAACAGTCTCTTTACCCCGTTGAGCGCTCCAGCAAGGCTTGCTTCTAATTCAGTTATTATTATTATTATTATTATTATTATTATTATTATTATTATTATTGAAAGCTACTTAAAAGAGGAAAAGGGGTGTGTTGTTTTAGGCTCTCTGTATTTTAGGCTTGAAAATCAAAATCAAGCCTAAAATACAGAGACCATCAGAACATCGTTGTAATCGACTGCAGGTTTAAAATCTGCACTTGCCTTCTCTTCAGCATATCTGCTAAAGTCAGTGGTATCAGTGCGTCTGCCTTATCCTTGGTCAGTTACAACAAAGACATGTATCTAATTACTCTCAGTGCAGATGAAGCAGAAAAGCAGTGGTGCAGGCTATTTCGCTTTAAATGGGAAATACATTAAATCAGAAACAAACAATACGACAAAGAAGTCCCAATATTTAGTAAATTCAGGGAGGATTAATAAAATATTCGTAAAACAACGTCATACAACCCCACAGGTCGCTATAGAAATAATTATTTAAAGGGAAAATATCATCAAAAATAGCAAATCAGACAGAAGGAAAAATCTTCATTATTTGAAAGGCTTTCTGAGCTTTTATCGCCATCCTCCAATAACGTTTATCTGAATGCCTGAAAATATGTCAGCGACGCTCTTTGATAAATGAAATGATCTTTGCGTTTCCAAAAATAGAATATAGATTTAGAATATGGTGATCTGGACGTGATATTTGCCTCCCTGGATTAATAGGTTTCCTAGCAGTTTGGTTGGGTTATGACCTGGTCAGGAAAATCCACATGGGCTACCTACGTGGCCTCGACCGCTCCTGGTTTAACAACCACCTCGATTTTGTACTTCGACCCGGTCAGAAGCTTGATGGTTCGGGTCTGTCCGAACCGGGTCCCGTCGGATTTGAAGTACACGGCTGTGTTGTTAGGAAGCATCTTCAGTGAAATCCCAATTTTCACGATCTGCGGAACGTTGGCCATGTTTCCATATAGCTAGTGTATCTCAGGAGGACCGCGGGGTGTGGGAGGGATCGTCGATCAGTTCGTGGAAACTGAGAAATGCCGTGTGGTGAATCCCAGAGAGCACCGCGCAGCACGGGGAATTGCGCTGCGTAATCCCGTCCAACCTCCAGAATATAAACCTAATCCCAACCGTTGCACTGTCTCTCTCCCCCTCTCTCTCTATACACACTCTATCACCGACTATAGCCACCATCCTCTCGATCGCTCTCTCACCTATCGTCACTGTTTGCTTGCAACACAACCAATGCTGCTAGTATAATAGGTCATCTATTCTCTCTCTTTATATCTATGTATATCTACGTTGTCATCGACCAATGTAAAATTTGTGTCTCGCTGTCCTTGGTCCTGAAGTCGTGCCAGTTAAGACAGCGGAGCACTTAAAGTGATCCTCAAAGGACCGATTAATCCTTGAATACTCTTAACACCGCGCACAGCTCTCCTTGGGTTAGGCGTCGAAAGTGACACATCGTCACAAAAACCCTTAAAATGAAGCAGTTTGAATTTTAACCCCCCAAATGCACGAAGAAACAAACCTGGTCTCAAATTCTGTTCACAGAGCCGAATGACTGAAATTAGTCAGTGTACAGTAAACAGCATTAGTCTAGCTGGCAGTAATTTCGAATCTATTTATTGAAAAGAGAAGTGTTATCTATATACACTAGAAAACCCCAATTTTTTCAGGTTTTTATTGAAAATTATGCAGTTTAATGTCTCATTGAGCTCTGAAATGAAAGCATAGTACAAATAAGCAATAAGAGTTAAAAAAGAAATCATGGAATCAATTTAGAAACCAAACTTTATTCTAAACCTTTGACTCAAGTAGCCACCTTTGGCAGATATAACAGCTGAACACCCCGGTGGCACATTACAATAAAAATCGAAAGCTCTTCTCATATCTGTTGCAGAGATTACCATAAATGTGGGGCACATGTAGGTTGCTTTGCTTTCACTCTTCTTTCCAGTTCGTCCCAAGACCAGCTCGATGGGAGAGACTATGCTGGCCACTCCATACTTTCAAGCTTACTGTCTTGTTCTTTTTTCCTAAGTAAGTTTCTGGCATAGCTTGGACTTATGTTGTGGATCATTATCTTGCTGTAGGATGAACCCCTGACCAACTAGGGGCCGACCAGAGAGTGTTGCATGCCGCTGCAGAATGCTGTGGTAGCTGTTTTGGTTCAGGGTGCCTCTCACGCTGTACAAGTCATTGACCCTGGATCCAATAAAACAGCCCCAGACCATCACACTTCCTCCTGCATGTTTGACAGTTGATGCCACACACTGTGGAACCATCCTGTCGCCTACTCAATGGTGTACAAAGATCCTGTGTGATGAACTGAAGATTTCAAATTTTGTTTCATCAGTCCATAATACCTTCTTCCAGTCTTTCATGGCCCAGACAAGCCTCTTTGTCTTATTCTGGCATCTTAGGAATGGCTTTCTTGCTGCAACTCATCCTGTCAAACCTGCAGCTCGAAGTCTTCTCTGTAGTTAAAACTGAGACTTGCTTATTACGACCACTATTAAGCTATGCTTGAAGCTGTTGAGCCCCCTATCACGCAAGCTGTTAACTCCTAGAAACTTGTCCCCTGATTCAGTTGTGGCTTTGGGTCTGCCAGACCTCTTCCTGTCAGAGTTTGCCCCATTTTCTGAGTGCCTTTTGATGGTGAAGGAAACTGTACTCACTGACGCCTTGAGATTCTTTGCAATTTCTCTGTAGGACTGACCTACATTTTTAAATGTTATGATGTTTTGTCTCTCTTCCATTGTTGATTGTCTTTTTCTCGCCATTTTGGTAGCAACACACAACTTTCTGCAGTACAATACTGTTCAGCTGATGCTCACGAGGCTATGGTACCACAGTATGTTCCAACACTGCTTTTATGCAGACAGAGGCGCTTGTAAGTAATCCAGAAAAGTTGGAACACCTGTAGGAATTAGTAGACCAGCTTTTAAGGCTTGATCAACGTCTATTGCTGCAGAACAGCTTTAAATTGTTAACCCATTATGTGTCCCCCGAAAAAGGCCTTTTTTGTATAATTCTGAAAATGTACATTATTTTTCACTTTTGGGTAAACTTACCCTTTTTTTAACCTTTGCCAGTTCACCACTTACCTTTGTACCATTTCAAGCTATCCATTCATGGGTTTTTACGACTGGAATTGCAATAAATAACTGGAAAAATTTAGGTGTTCTAAAACGTTTGACCTGTAGTGTATATTCATAAAAAATTGAACATGAAATTACATTTTCCTCTTTTTAAATCATTCCTCCAGCCATGATTTATATCAAAAAATAAATATGAATAAAACACTTTAACTGATAGGGATAAACCAGAGAGAAAGAAAGAAAGAAAATGTCTTCATGTATGCTCAATCAAATCAATCAAAAGTCAAAACCACGATAAAATGGAAATATTCATGAGAAAATTCAAGAACGTCTAGATCAGGGGTAGGCAATTCCAGGCCTCGAGTGCCGGTGTCCTGCAGGTTTTAGATCGCACGCTGGGTTAACACACCTGAATTAAATGATTAGTTCATTACCAGGCCTCTGGAGAACTTCAAGAAATGCTGAGGAGTCATTTAGCCCTTTAAATAAGCTGTGATGGATAATGGACACATCTAAAACCTCCAGGACACCGGCACTCGAGGCCTGGAGTTGCCTACCCCTGGTCTAGATAGACGCTGTGGCGCAGGCCATGAAGTGGGTAACCCCCGTACGTCCTATGATTGACCACTAGAGGTCAGGCTTGGATTGGAACTGGAACAAGCCATGTACGCGAATAATAACTGTATTGTTTTTCTAGCTAACGTGGTGGAAACTGATGGCCATCACTTCTACAACTATTACTAATACAAAAGCTGTTAAGTTGGGCCTGAAAATACTTAGTTGTAATTAAATACAAAAGAAGTTAGTGAAAAGTGATCAGATAGAAGGTTTAGAGTAAAAAACCATTCAGCTTCAGGGCTACCGAAGTTGTTTAAGTTATTATGGCAAGCAAGCAATTAAATAAATAATTAATTACAGCTCTTAAATTCAAGCCTAATTCATGTTTTTTTTTCGAGAACACATCGTGTACATTTAACTGGATGTATCCAGTAAAGGTGGAAAATAAGGCAGTAGTTCTCCACGGGTCACGTGATCGGTCAGTAGGGAAGAGCGTGACGCAGCTGTTACCAGCAAAGCATATTCTGTTTTGGGCGGAAATAGTTTTGGACCGAGCGGACCATCTTGTCTACAGCTGCTGAGTCCAGTTCTGTTTACTGTAAACTCTGTTTCTCCTAGTATGTAATAATGTTAATGTGCTGTTCATTCTCCTTTAAGTGTAAGCAGTCATTCAAGTTTTATTTAGGCATATGTGTGTAGGTTAATCCTTGTACACTCTTTAGTATTTCCCTTTACAGGCTACTACTTCATAGTTAACTTCCTCTGAAAGTCTTACCCCCAGAGGGACTTTCTTTCTTTGTAGAAGCGTTTCAAAGAAACTATGTTATTAGCTGTAGATAAGGTATCTTTATTTTGCTATTTGATGCATTTTCTTACATAAACCAAGCACAGTGATCACTCTTTGGGGGGTTATTGGGCAGTTTCATCACCTGCGTAAAATCTGCGTCATCGGTGCATATATATCTCTCTTGACGTTTCTTCGGTTAACATTTATCACCCAGATTGAAAATCTGCTATCGTTCAAGTCCAGATTTACGACATCTAATAATCTCGTGGCGCGGGTGGTGCTGCGCCCTTCCCGTCTGATGCGTAAAAGAGCACCATGACTAGCAGAGCACCGGCAGGCTTCACACACTTTGCCAGAAAGAGCCAAACCGGCGTGAGAGTGAGTTGAGTAACAAAGAGAGTGTGGGAGAACCCTCCCCCCCGTCAAATGTATCGATGGATCCACACCTTCATAACCCAACTCTTCTTCAGCTTCGCGCAGATGGCCAAAGTGTTCAAGCCAGACCGTGAAACTGTTCAGCCAATAGATTAGTTATTTAACTCTTCATCCACTGCTTTGTTGTACTTAGTGTGTAGTGAAAGTCAAAGTAGCCACACACCCTCTGGCCCAAAAGCACTTGGCCACACGTGAATGCCTGCCGGTCTCCCAGCGCACTCCACGCTTGCGCTAGTTATGCCATGCCGCGAAGTCATACCGGCGACGAAAGCGGCGGCAGCGGGATCTGGCTAAAGACCTCGACTGGACGTCGGGGGCAGGACTACCCACTAAAAGATGTGGAGTGCGGACGGCAGACTATGAATAACGTTGTGGGTGTCGGGGACGGTCTCCTGTCTCCAGCCGCGGCAGGTGCGGTGGGAGCGGAGAGGAAACAGGGCGCCCGCCTGAGTCTGCTGGGGAAGCCGCTGACCTACAGCGCGCAGAGCAACCGCAGAAACGCACGCTACCGGCGGCTCCAGAATTACCTCTACAACGTTTTGGAAAGACCGAGGGAATGGGCTTTTGTTTACCACGCTTTTGTGTGAGTACTTATGCTTGTGCAGCACAGAACTAAACACTACAAGTCGTTTAGAATCTCATGTTTATGCTTTCCGATTGAATAGGAGTTCCCCACCTCTGAAAGCTGAATCAGTAAAATATTTTGTTAGGCAGGGATAAAAGTGAACACACAAGATATCAAAATTTGTATTGATTTTTCTGCTGATGATAATGATCAGTTTGGGTCATGATACATTTATATATCACTCTCTGTGGTTTCTTCTTCTCTATGGAAGATGTTTGCATCTTCCTCTAAACATCCAACATGTCAAAAAATCATGTAAACACTTTTTGATTTAACCTTATTTATCTTGAAGGTCTTATGCCAGTTGTTGATACATTTAAATGGAATGAATATGTTACTTTTTGAATGTGACCACCTGTTGCTCCAGGTGTGCAGAAAAGACTAAGAACACAAAGCTGAAAAGGTTAGAATATAACAAGCATGTGTGCTAGTGTTCAGAAAAAGCAGACACAGTGCAATGCTACTATCCTCCAGGACATTATTGGTAGCTCCAGCAGTTTTTGAGCTCTTTAAGATGAGCAGCAGACTGTCAGCTGAAAATGGAAAAATGTAATAACTGCTGCTCCCTTGCATGATCTTGGTTCTTTCATCACTTCTTTCTACAGAGAGTGGCACTGGGAAAAGCCCTGAAGGGACAATTTTAAAGCTGACATGTTGCAGTTCTTAAATTCAAACCAGTCCTCTACTGACCACAGCTTGTTTTTTCTTCCTTTTTGGTTATTTTTCTGGTGTGAAAATGCTTCATGATCAAAATTTCTGATTAAAAAAAAAATAGCATCCAGCTTCCTCTTTCTTCATGCAGTTTCCATTAGCCATGGATTATTGCTAACATTCAAGCAAAGCTTTTCTTGCTCATAGCTGTCAAGATCTAGCTAAACTATCACAATTTGTTGTTCTATTGCTCTTACGAATCCTAGGATGTTTATCAACATGACACACACGTACTGTAAACTGTATCTATTATCCACATCCAACAGTTGTGGTCATATTTTTAGAGAAAGCTTTTTGAGCACTCATATACAGTGACAACCCTCAAAAATTCGTCTCTGCTTTTCCCTTTTTGGTGTGCAGATCACCTGTCAGTAGAAGTGTGTAGGTGGTGTTGGTGCACTGATTAAGCAAGGGTTTCTGGAAGTAGCTCTTATTTCACTGTCTGCTGTGGTGGCTTTTGATTCTCTCTGTTAAACACAGGCTATGCAGTAAACCTATGCAACTCGTTCACACACATACCAGTGTCAGCATGGTTATGGGTACAGATTAAAACACTGGATCCATTCCTTGTGCCAGTCAAGTCCCGTGTGAAGAGAAGGAAGAGGAGCTGTCAGAGGAGGGGCTCCACAGCCGGATGCTGACGTTTTATTTGCACAGGCAGGACAGCTGAGGTCGCAGGGGTTAAGTTGTTACATCTACTCACGACTGCAGCCTCCCACACTTTAGTAGTTTTGGATCAGCTGCACGTATGAAATGATTTAAAAGCCTCAAACAATTTGCTTAAGTGAGATGAAGAGAGCTTTGGAAAAAAAATACTCCTCCGTGTCAGAAAACATGTGTTTTAATGTCCAGTGGTGGAGAAAGAAAACAGAAACCTAACAAAGCAAAAGACAGGGGCAAAAGTAGGTTAAATTACAGATTTAATTTACTTATTGTAAAAAAAAAGCAGGTGTAAAAAGAGGTAGATGCATTAGAATACTGCAAATTTTTGTCGTGAAGAGTCAAAATAAATGTATGGTTCCTGATTAGAATAGCGTTTCGTTGATTTAGAGGTAGGCCTGATGATTTTGAAATAATGGAAGTACTTTTGTGCAAATTGAATTTCTAGCCACAAAAAATTGCACTTATTCTTCACGGTTTCCGTTAGTGTATTGGAAGCGCAGCAGTCTATCAGGCCTAAGTTTACCCCCCACTGGGTCTGTGCATTGGTGATTAAAAAAAACAAATATATATATATAAATATATATATATATATAAAGCTGCAGGCAAGCACACAGACATTTTAGCTAGACAGACAACAGCATCAGGCAATACAGCAACAAAATGAGTAGAAATGTGCATGAGTTCGGTGATCTTAAAAGTGTCTTACTGTACAACGCCCATCTGAATGTCAGATTCTCTAATTGCCGCCACCACTTCTGGTGTTAGTCAGTTTTTAGATCTCTTCTCATGTGTAGTTTGTCCGGGGTCATTAACTTGTTGCTCTGTTACCCAAGAAACCTTTGAAGCCTTTGAGCAACACATACATAAACTTAAGTCACTGATCTAAAAAAAAAAAATCTGAATTAATGAATCTTCACGCGTAACTGAAGTTAAACTTTGAATATAGCAAATCACATCTTCTATTGCAAACTCTTCAAATGCGGATAGTTTTGATCCATCTAGACCACAAATGAAAGCTAGTGTGTAAATGCAGCATCTCGCTGCAACTTGTCCACAGTGTGATGTAGATGTATGGCTTCACAAACTTAGAATCGCATGGCTTCACACATGTGTTACTCACAAACACATTCACACGTGGTAAGTGATGAACCAACACACAAACAGCACAAAGCGCATGATTTATAAAAGAAAAGTTCCTTTGATCGTTTAATTAGTAAGCACTTATGTTGAAACAGATGCTGCTGTGTGTGCGTGTGCATGTGTGTGTGTGTGTGTGTGTGTGTGTAGATCCACACCGTACAGATGCGTAGGAAAACAGCTGAATGGTGTGTGTAGGTATTTGAATTATAAGTATGTATACTACACTCCTTAGGAATCCCTGATGTGCTCCTGATATCTGCTGATGGGCTGCAGATATCAAGACACTGATAAGCATCTGGGCTTATTTCTTTCCAAATAATGCTCCCACACTGAAACACTGCTGGCATTAAGATTCAATCTCTTAATGAGATGGCGTGTGTTGGGCTAATCACATTTGCTAAAATGGGTTCCAGCCACAGTCTGCATTTGTGTTCTATACTCAAAAGATGATTCCTTCCTGTGCATGTGTTTTAGTGTGTATGAAAGTAATGTCTTACCTATTTTTTTCAGATCTATTTATTCATTTTTCTTGTGTGAGTTTAAGATGATACAAGCATCCATGTTTTTGTTTTCGTGTCTGAAAACGAGTTGCAGAAACGCTTCAGAGTTTGTGTGAGATTGAATGAGTCACACATGGTGTGAGTGCAACAGCAATTGATTCCAGGGTCATTTTGGTCTGCTGACAGGTAAAATGTCAACATCGCCTGATGATTTGCCAGGTGGATGGACACCTTCTCTAATGACCAACCTCTGTCCCACTTTATCTTTCAACCAGACTGGCTTGTACTGAGTCGCTTATGCGTTAACTGTTGACTTTAACTGGAACTGGGACACTTTTAATGCAATGTAATATTTACTATAATGGACAAAAAAAAATCATTAAATGTTGTATGTGATATACATTGGTCTACCAATGTAAACCTGACTTTAATATTATTGTTTCTCCTGTGTCGCCAAAAAAGCTTGATCTTTTCTTGAGGCAGCATGAGACACCCCACCATTTGCAGACATATCCTATAGGCACTGGGTAGGGTGTAGCGATTACATGGCTTGGACTTGGGGATGTTTGATCACCTTTGGATGTGGGGAATTTGGAAGTCAAAACCATCCGTGGGGTCTTTGTCATGTTTGCGATCAGTTTCTGGGATGTTTTTGATACACAGTGGAGTACATTGTCCAGCTGGAGGAAGCTGTTGCTGCAAGGCGGTGCAATTTCTGTTCCTTCCTTCCTTCCTTCCTTCCTTCCTTCCTTCCATCCATCCATCCATCCATCCATCCATCATAAACCTTGCAGTTTTAGGTTTCTGTTTTGTGTGTGTGGTTTGTAAATTAACTTTTAATGTTATCTGCAGAAGGTTAGTACATATCTCAGCATTTTTGGCTACCTACTTGTGTTAAACCATGACAGAATTATAGCGGCGAGAGTGAAAAGGAAAGTTTACAAGATGGCAGTGAGACCTGCTATAATATATGTTTTGGAGACGGTGGCACAAACAGAACGACATGAGGTGGAGCTGGAAGTGGCAGAGTCGAAGGTTGTAAGATTTACATTGGGACTCACCAGGATGAGTGTATCAGAGGGACAGCTCAAGTTGAGCAGTCTGGAGACAAAGTTAGCAAGGTGGTGTAGAGACAGTTTGGACATGTGAAGAGGAGGTGTAGTGGATATATTTGACAAAGGTTGTTGAATATGGAGCTGCCAGACAGGAGAAAAAGAGGAAGACTTCCGAGGAGGTTGTGTGGATGTAGTGAAGGCAGACATGCCTTTCAGACCTACAGTTAATTTGTCTGCCACCATTTAATGTAGCAAATATGCCTTTGGACTGTTAGAGTAAGCCATATTATGCAGAGAGAACCCATCCAGGCATAACAAAAAGACAGAAAGATTTTCTACTTATCACTGACTTTTTTTGGATGACTTCTTAATCATCTCATGTTGATTTCTGTTTTTTTCCCCTTGTGGTATCAGTGCACTGCCTACTCAGACCTACCATGTCCAAGTTTGGTTGTCAGCACATAGGCAGTGAGTGGAGTGTAGCAGATGCAAAAGAAATACCAGTGTAGTTACTGATTCAACACAATGTCTTATTATGCAACCCAAGGCTGGACAGAGGAATTGTAGTTGCTGGCTATTTATGATGCTAAAAAATAATTACTTATAAAATAATAAATATCTAGTAACTTAGTGTTCAACATGCATATATTGTGGAATATTGTTCCTCTGTAGAAATTAAGAAGAATTCAACACTTGTCTTTGTCTTAGTCTTTGTAATCCTCCTTTAGAAGTACATTGTGGTTAGACCTTAAAGATTTTTGTATTGGAAAAGTCCTTTAGAATCTTTAATACAATAATCATCAAACATGAATTTTATATAATATATGTAATCTCAAACAGTTATTGTACTCAGAGGGTATTTTCTCACTCATGAAACTGCAGGTGCACTGATCAAAAAAAAAATTGCGCTCAGATTTGAAGAACTTAAAAGGAATCCCGAAGAGGCTGCTCTTTGTCTCCTGAGATCATGGTGACATTTGAGACACCTGAGCATATAAAAGGGTCTCTGTGTTTAGGTTCCCTCTTGCTTCCAGGTAGGAAGGAGGTGGTTGGCCAGCACCCAGTGGAAAATGCTGGAAGATGCAAAAGGATCTATTTGATAGGGTGAACAGAAGGAGGGACGTGCGTATGTGGGTGACTGTATAAATACTGTCAGGATGCCATCCGGTGTTTGCATGAGTAGATACAGAGTTGCTACCCTATTAAAGATGTTTGGTGTATGTGTGTGAGCGGGTACTTGGTCATCACTGGGTAATGTAACATATCACAGACACATTGTGTGTCCAGGTCACAAGTTGGCTGTCTGTCTTTCAGGGCCCAATGAAAAGAGGAATGAAGAGGAGGCAAGAGAAGATAACAAACAAACAAACAAACAAACAAAAAACCAACTGTTATCACATAAAGGAAGTGGTGATGTGGGAGGGATTTAAGTTTTGTTTTTTATGCATGAAAACACATATAGGCAGTTTTTTGTCGACTCAGTGTGTTGTAAAAGAAAGGTAACATCTGGCTGTGAAGTGTGATTTCAAAGAGTGAAAAAGAAACAGCACCAGCATCCTGTCTAGACAGTTGGATACTGGCCTTTATGCAAGATTTGCAAACACAGTGAAAGATGGATAGCAAAGAAGTAATAACTTTGTGAAGGTCATGTCAACAACAGATTTACAAATTATTTGAACAATTTTAAACATTTCCCATTTTAACAATTCAAAGAACATATTTAGGAGTTAGGCCCAAATGGAGCTATAGAAAAGACACCTTTTCACCCGGTGATGTGGTTATCAATTAAATCCTAAGCTTTCTAAAGTAACTAATGCACTGTAACAAACTTTTTCTCCCCTTTTGGCTTTTCTATGCTTCACTGTCTCCTGCTAATATCCGACTTGGAAGTGTATCATACGGACATTTGAGATGAGTGTCGATCTGGTGGAGTCAGTTTTGAAGTAAGTAAATAACAGACAGATTTACTTATATACCACACACTGATTTCCCCTCAAAATGAACAAATTCGATAAAAAAAAGAAACTCTTTAAGCTTCTTAGAGATATATGTCAGTGTTGGACCTATAGTGGTCCACATATAAGTGGTTCCTTACTCTTCATAACATCTGTTTGAAAAGTTTAATTTTTATTCAGCATCATAAAATCTAGTTGCATAAAATTCAGTGTGTCAGCAGTTAGAGTAACACGTTATAGTTTTATGTTGTTGTGATGTCACTCAGCTACAACAAAGACCTGTTTCCAAGCCATCTTAAAGTTTGATTCACAGGCACTGCAGTATTCATTATTTCATAATAAGATGCCTATCATCTTTTTAATCAACAATCCTCTAACAGCGTATGTGTTAGATAATAGATAAATAGCACCTGACAGTACTATTCCTGAATCCCCAGATTTAACAGTCTAGCTAACTGCTGATATTCGATCCACCTCAATGCATCAGGAATGAGTTGCAATAAAATGTAGGGAGAAATGAGAATAGTTTGTTATTTAAACTGATGATTAATACGCGAAGAATCACTCCTGACACACAATGGATCATCAAAAAAAACCTTTTTCCCCATCGACGCCCACTATTCTGCATGATAACTTGTTTTTGTATTGCTTTTATGGCATTTAATTAACTTATTTATTTGACTCTATTTTGTGTACAGTGATTTGTAACCGGGCGTCGGTGAAAGACACTTTATAAATAAACACATACTTTCTTACACTCTTACTGCACTTGTAACCCAGAGCATTTCACGTCTTCTGACTGCAAAGAGTATGTAATGATTCCCATGACCATCGGTTTATTTACACCCACCACATATTCTCCTCAGTCTTCCTGTGTTAATCACGCTTGCAAATGTGTTTAAAAAAAAGAAAGAAAGAAGTGAGCTAATTAGTCTGTGCCAGAGTGGAGCGATTTGATGAATCAGACTTTGATGTTAGTGTCATCAGGGAACAAGTCGTCTACATCAGTCAGAGCTCACTGGTGAGAAGAAGATCAGAAGGGATTGCAGTGATAAATATACTGTGACATTCAAGCAGGTCAGACAGCAAGTGTGTATTTCAGGTGTGTGTATGTGTTTTGAATAGGTTGGGAGAGAAAGACCTGGAGTGAGAAAAAAATTGCATTTCTTTTAAAGTGCATACTTGTATGTCTGAGTTTCATATGTGTGACATGGATATAAAGAAGCAACAGAGTGAATAGGAGGAGAATAGAGTGTGTATGTGTGTGACCATATGAGTAGGAATGCACTATGTGTCGGTTAGTCTTTTTGCGAGAGCGTGTGTGTGTGTGTGTGTCCAAATCAATGTATGTCTGCTCGTTAGTCATCCAGCAGTCCTCTCGTACATCAGCGGAGGTGCCACTTTGCAGAGCAGACTGCAGCACTGATGGATGGAGACAGGCTGAGCTTGTTGGTCCTCTTGCCCACACAGAGTGCACCTCAGTTGGGCACACATTACACCAGCCTCATTCCCCTGTCGCACACAACTCGGACATTACCCTGTCAACTCTTTTAATGAGAACATGGCTCAAAAGCACTCTCACAAATACACAATCATCCATGTTACGCTCATGTGCACACATGCACCTACGTCACTAAAAATGCACCCGTGCCATTAGAATGATTTAGTATGCAAAGTATGTAATATGCATTCTGTATAAAGTTATTATAATTAGATTTAGGAAGTCATTGACCGCCGTGAACTATTACTATTTTTCTATTTTCTTTATTATTTTATTTTATTTTATTATATTTTCTCCTACTGTATCATGCTGCTGAGTGACTGCTGCTCGTCAAACACATTTCATTGCAATTTTGACCCTGTGCTAACTTGCATATGACAAATAAAACTGAAAACTGAAAACTGAACTCCATATGCACATGCATAAACATGGTATTGATCTACTAATTTAACTTTCTGCAAGGACACCTATAAGTGTATTTGCAGAAATTATTGTTTTAATATATGATTGTAATATGAATCTGCATCCCTATCTTTTGGTGGTCTAGAAAGTTTAAAGTTTAGTTTTTCCCTTTCTCATTTCTTAGTTTTTAGTCACTATTGCATGTTTCACATCATCAAAATATATATACATTAGACGAAGAGCAAATACAAAATGCAGTTTTCCAATTATGATTTAAAGTTATCCAAACCTAACCGGCACTATGTGAAAAAGTAAGTGCCCTCTACATCTATCAGTTGGTTGCGCCACCCTTTTGACTGTGGGTGTGACTTTAAAAATAATAAGTGCTGTGTTAGTTTTATATGTAATGGGACACAAACCATCCACAGAACATTTTCCTGAAAGTCTTGGCAAATGTGAAACAAGCCTTTGTGTTCTTTTTGGTCAACACTGGTTTCCGCCTTTTACCCAGTGTCCTTCACATTGTTGAATCGTGAACACTGACCTTAACTGAGACAAGTGAGGCCTGCAGTTCTTTACAGGGAGTGCAGAATTATTAGGCAAGTTGTATTTTTGAGGAATAATTTTATTATTGAACAACAACCATGTTCTCAATGAACCCAAAAAACTCATTAATATCAAAGCTGAATGTTTTTGGAAGTCGTTTTTAGTTTGTTTTTAGTTTTAGCTATTTTAGGGGGATATCTGTGTGTGCAGGTGACTATTACTGTGCATAATTATTAGGCAACTTAACAAAAAACAAATCAGTGACACCAATATAACATCTCCACATTCACAAATATACATTTCTGACATTCAAAAACAAAACAAAAACAAATCAGCGACCAATATAGCCACCTTTCTTTGCAAGGACACTCAAAAGCCTGCCATCCATGGATTCTGTCAGTGTTTTGATCTGTTCACCATCAACATTGCGTGCAGCAGCAACCACAGCCTCCCAGACACTGTTCAGAGAGGTGTACTGTTTTCCCTCCTTGTAAATCTGACATTTGATGATGGACCACAGGTTCTCAATGGGGTTCAGATCAGGTGAACAAGGTGGCCATGTCATTAGTTTTTCTTCTTTTATACCCTTTCTTGCCAGCCACGCTGTGGAGTACTTGGATGCGTGTGATGGAGCATTGTCCTGCATGAAAATCATGTTTTTCTTGAAGGATGCAGACTTCTTCCTGTACCACTGCTTGAAGAAGGTGTCTTCCAGAAACTGGCAGTAGGACTGGGAGTTGAGCTTGACTCCATCCTCAACCCGAAAAGGCCCCACAAGCTCATCTTTGATGATACCAGCCCAAACCAGTACTCCACCTCCACCTTGCTGGCGTCTGAGTCGGACTGGAGCTCTCTGCCCTTTACCAATCCAGCCACGGGCCCATCCATCTGGCCCATCAAGACTCCCTCTCATTTCATCAGTCCATAAAACCTTAGAAAAACCAGTCTTGAAATATTTCTTGGCCCAGTCTTGACGTTTCAGCTTGTGTGTCTTGTTCAGTGGTGGTCGTCTTTCAGCCTTTCTTACCTTGGCCATGTCTCTGAGTATTGCACACCTTGTGCTTTTGGGCACTCCAGTGATGTTGCAGCTCTGAAATATGGCCAAACTGGTGGCAAGTGGCATCTTGGCAGCTGCATGCTTGACTTTTCTCAGTTCATGGGCAGTTATTTTGCGCCTTGGTTTTTCCACACGCTTCTTGCGACCCTGTTGACTATTTTGAATGAAACGCTTGATTGTTCGATGATCACGCTTCAGAAGCTTTGCAATTTTGAGACTGCTGCATCCCTCTGCAAGATATCTCACTATTTTTGACTTTTCTGAGCCTGTCAAGTCCTTCTTTTGACCCATTTTGCCAAAGGAAAGGATGTTGCCTAATAATTATGCACACCTGATATAGGGTGTTGATGTCATTAGACCACACCCCTTCTCATTACAGAGTTGCACATCACCTAATATGCTTAATTGGTAGTAGGCTTTCGAGCCTATACAGCTTGGAGTAAGACAACATGCATGAAGAGGATGATGTGGACAAAGTACTCATTTGCCTAATAATTCTGCACTCCCTGTACATGCTGTTCTGGGTTCTTTTGTGACTTCCTGAATAAGTCGTTGATGCACTCTTGGAGTAGTTTTGCTATGCTGGTCTCCACCTGGGAAGGTTCACCACTGTTCAAAGCTTTCTACATTAATAGGTAGAGGCTCTCACTGTGGTTTGCTGGCTCTGTAACCCTTTCCATAGATAGATGTCAATTACTTTGTTTTACAACAGTTTCTTTAGATTGTGCCATAATGTTCTGTTTTTTGAAATCTTTTAGTCTACTTCACTTTGTCAGACAGGTTCTGCTTGAGTGAGGGTCCCTTCACACATGTACTATTCACTTTTCCCCTTCACACACAGGGGGCTCAATGCTTTTCCCCTCAGTGACTCCTTTCTTTGTGCCCCTGAAAGTCAAAACAAGAATTATGAGTTGTGCATAGGAGTATAGCCATGAGGGCCAATGTGTGAATATTTCAGTAGGTTTTCTGCGTATGTCAGGCAGTTCAGTCTTGTCTGTGCACTTTTTATGATCATATATACACATAAAGTATATTGTGGCAAAAACATAAGAGCCAGCTCAAGCCAACACATACTGTGAATAATTTATCAGTGTAGTCATACACATTTTTCAGTGGTGACACACTGATTCAGACAGAACAGTATTAGCTCACCCATATTGGTAAGTTTCCCTCGAGAAAGAATAACAGGTGCCTGCTTCATGTCTTTCTTTGTTTCACGTGGGACTTTGCCATCACAGACAAATAATTAGAATTGGAAGAAAGTGCTGAAAGTTGAAACAGAGACATGGAAGAGTAGAGAAAAAGAAGGAGGGTTTGGCTGAGAAAAGAAAAGGTGAAGAGCAAGCAGGAATTTCACTGAATGACAAGACAGTGATATGTCAATAAAATATCTGCTAGTTAATTGCCCTTGATGGACTTGTTGTACGTAGCTGTACTAATCTGCTTGTATTCTGGCCTTTCAATAAAACTAAACAAGCAAAATGAAGATATCGCAGTCTGGTTGGGAACTGTTTTGTATTTCCATGATATGTTTTTTATGTTTTTTATCCTGAGCTGAACACATAATATGCTTGCCAGTTGATTTAAAATTTAGCTTCTAATGTTCTGCTAACAACTTCAGTTACACTGGGTTAGATTGTTAATATCAGCTGATTCAGACAATAACTTTAGTGAAGCCTGCAAAAATTTCACTATTAAAATTTGTCAAGTTACAGGCCCTCAGAGCACACAGGGCAAGTTTGAAACTTGGTGCTTGGCTATGTTGATGTCTTTTTCCCTACATTTTTAAGTTCTTGTTGTGTCTTAAGCACTGAAGCTAGCCATATGATATTTTCCAGGTTGAAAAACAATTAATTAATAGCTTCACTAGAGGGAAAACAGGGCAGCGCTAAATTATTTATTTATTTGCATATGCTTTTGGTGACTAATTACAAGTGGCTGCAGTGAACAGCTGGTCACCCAGACATTGGGGAACCACATTTGATTGCATGGCAGTTGCACAGGTCCCCTGGTGGGAGGCAACCTGTCACACTATTGCAGACTGACAGTAGTCACTCTGAGACAGAGGCAAGTTGCTGTTTTATTTCTAAACAGATTGTCAACAGATTACAATCAGTCATTCTGCACTGACGAACCCACTCACATGTGTCTGTGCAGCAGAGGACTTGGTGGCCAGCTGGTTGTATTCTGGTTTAATTTCCATAATGTAAAAGCAAGGTTGCCTATGCCATTTTGCAGTCAAATTGCCATTCTGCAACATCTACAATTTGTAGAGGGATTTCTGAATTTCTGTTTCAAATCTATGCGATCCAGGCTGGACTCAGAATGTAAGCAGTCAATGTGAATTTCTATTTAGTGTAAAGTTCTTTCTTTAAAGACAGGAATAAATTTGCAAATTTTGCAAATTTGCAATTTTTGCAAATTTATCACCATTAACAGCAGCTGACTGCAAGTGGGCAGACCTGGTTCACATCTTCAAAGCAAACATTTCAAAGGCTTCAAGATCGCAGATTGCACATGGTGGCGTAAATTTTGCTGTGCTGTAGTTTACAGACAGTTTTTTCCAGAGCTGGGGAAAAAGCTCTGTAAAGTGTTTCTGTTTATAACCACAGTATGTAATTAAATTTGTTCATGTGCTATTGTTAAAAATAAATTCTCAGAATCTCTGAGGCTGAGGTACCTTAAAGACTCAGATACATGTGAATTTGTGTTAGCAGCCAGGTGAAATGACTCCACAAATGCAGGATTCTGAACAAAGAACACACCAGTTTTATTGCAATATAAACAGTATATATGTATGTATGTATATATATATATATATATATATATATATATATATATATATATTTATATATATATATATATATATATGAATAGAGAGCGAGAAAGAGCCAAAGTAAAATTGATGTAGATTAATAGAATTGTATGTATTGTATGGATTTATCTATTATTCATACAGATTATTTACCTTATTTCCCATACTCGAATAAAAGTGGGATTTGGAAAAAAAAAGTTTTAGTTACATCATGTAACTGGATTACATCAGAAATGGAATAAAACACCACATCTGGAAACAACAATACATTTGAAACAATACGTTAAATCTACTGTATTTTATGCAAACTAGAGTGACTGCAGGTGTTTCAGGTCTTTTTTGAGTTCATGACGGGTTAACCTCTTGAGTGTTAGTATTCCAACTGCTATAGACGACTAAGAAAAAGAGATGGATGGGTTGAGGAGCAAAGAGGCATGTCACAGAAATGCGACATGAGTACAAAATAAACCCAGCATTATTTATGCTCATTTTTATTTCCGCTCTCTCACTTTCCCTGAAGACACAGAGCTAATGTGAGTAGGCGTGTGATTTGGCTTTGCTTATTGTGTGAAGTCATTACAATTCTTCCATTAGAGACAGAAGCAGCAAGAGCTTCCCTCTCAAGACAGAAGTCAGACTTTCACAATCTGTTATCAGCAGTCATATCACACGTTTGTCCATCTGTACTACGTGTTTATTTTGGTTTTCCTTTGGACATTGACATAGAAAATGTTCTTTAAAGAAGGAAATAGATAAATGGTGTTCCTGCAACATTTTGACTTCATTTAAGCCCCCCATCCCCCATCCTCTTGGATGCCTCAGTCCATGCCTGCCCTTTTAAGTGCTCAGAGTAAAGAATCTCAAGTGTTTGTGCAACTGACTGAGACAAGCTTGATTCATTTATTTTATTAAAAGCCTGAACCAGAACATGACTTGTGTTCACCATAGGAAATGAGTACTGTCCATCATCTTTGTCTGGTGAGTATTTTTAGGGTGCTTGGGAAGTCAGGAGTCACAGAGAAGTGTTTAAAGGTAGTGCACGGTGGTGTATGGGGACAGTGTAACTGTAGGAGGGATGGAGGGGTTCAAAGTGGGGGATTACATAAGGGATTGGCTCTAGGTTAACAGATGAGGGACAGCAGCTCTGATACGTGTAGATTCACTTTGACACCCAAACAGACTATTGCATGATCTATACGGACGGCACATTGGTTGTCCGCTATGGTTTGTTTCACCAGAAATTGAAAGAACACCAATCTGATTTCACCTAGCCAGCTGATAGATGTGACTATAAGTGAGGAATGGACAAAAATACGTCGAGTTGATATTTGGCTTTGGGCCTCTCACCTATCAATCCCTACACAATCACATGGATGCATAAAGGTCAGCTCAGCAGGGACTGAGGAGTGACAATAATGATTTCCACCGCGGGGAACATAAACTAATAGTACGTATGTGAGCTGTGCAGCAGCATACTGATGAAGAAGAGAGAATACTGATGGCTTAAATACAGTGCCTTAAAGCACAATCTGTGTTGAATAATCGCTGAGCTGAATAGAAGTTGTTGTGTGGCAGAAGGCAGGTGTTTTGTGCCTGAAACAGCACTCGCTTTCTTCACTTCATTTAAGGTAATTATGTTTGGTGTAATTCGTTGAAACATTTAGTGATAGAGTGACAGAATTTGCTGTGCATTCAACAAGTGATTTTGAGCACGTGGTTAAGCAACTCAGTGATTGGTTTAATTATTTTAACAGCTGCTGGAGACAAGAATCTCGAGTGTGTGAACATAAACGGATTTGTGCAAGCAAACAATGAAATTCATTCATTATTAGATTTTGGTGTCTCCACAGTGCAGTGGTTTACGCATTCATCTAACAAGCAGACACAAATTCCATTCGGAGTTATTTCAGGAAGGGTATTCATTTTTTAAGTAAATAAAACAAACAATATTTAACTTATGGAAGATACTTTAATTTGCCTTTGTATATTAAAATACCTTGACAACTAATCATGTGCTCAGTTGTTCTTTTGTTCCCGCACAATTTGTCAAACTAGATTTATATATAAAGTCAATGTAAAGTGTTTTCCATAAGCTATATTTTGCTTCCCTTGTAGCTTAGGATGAACCCTGCTGTGTTTTCTGTTCGGGAGGTATTTGCATATGTTACCACAACCCCCAGCCCTCCCCCACAATAACACTGTTTAGTTTTATCATAAATGAAATAAATGTTTAGGAGAGTTTTGTAGTTTTGATTAATGTTGTTGCAGGTCCAGCAGGTACCAGCAGAGGCTGATTTAGGTCACAGATTGATCTATTTTCTGTTAGAGGTCTGTTAGAGTCTTTCTTTCTTTCTTGCTCCTGGTCTTCTTTCCTATTTCTTTTCTTTTTTTTTCTTTTTTTTTTGAGGGGGGGTGGGTAAAAACACTCTCTTGCACGTGCACATTTGTACCTGTATCTGAACCTCTGTCAGCCATATTTACAGTCATATTTACAGCTGTGGCTACAACCGTAGCTTGCCTCCACCAGTGTGTGAATGTGAGAGTGAATGAATAATGGCATTATAAAGTGCTTTGGGTGCCTTGAAAAGCGCTATATAAATCCAATCCATTATTATTATTATTACTAATGAAAATGATGATCTCATGAAGAAAAAGCTGAAAGATTAGGTGACACATAAGATTTTTTGGAACTTGTTATAACTGATTAAAAAAAGTTTGATAATCATAATGATTGAGAAAGAGATGGGTTTTAGGCTCAAGTGTGTGGACATTTGGGTATAATAGCGTGGTGAAACGCTATTCCTAATCATGGTTTCCTCTCCAAATCAATGCTTATTTACATTTTAGTGTTTGTGTAAGTGAATAAGGAGGATGGGTGGATCCTTCATTTCCAATAATAATAATAATCTTTAGTTCTAAATCACTTTTAAAGCTCAAGTTGCAAATTGCTTTATACAAAACACAGTCAAAAACATGTGTTGCCACTGAGCCATAGCCTGTATATTAAAGATGGAAGTACTGTAATTTAAGTAAACCTTAAATGAGGTGTGGACATCATTCCTTTGAGAACTGTCAAGGCAGGCAGGTTGGACTCAAACATAGGCTGAGAATATAATAAAAACAGTTCTTTATTTACAGACACCAGGTGCAATAAATACAAGTGAGGGGGGGATCCAGGGGTTCCGAGGATCCACGGGAAGGTTCAGGAAAACAGGTTCTTCCCACTTGCACAACGATCACCACTCTGGGGGAAAATCCACTCCACACTTGTCACGCCAGACTTCTGTATACTCACGCTCAGACATCCAGGACTGAAGGGTTACAGGACGGGTCCGGGGAATGTATATACAAGGAGACGAGAAAGTTACAACCAGGAAACCACGAAGAAACGCAGAAGATCACAAAGCTGGGATTTACACTAATGTGTTTTACTCAATAATCCAGCAACGAGAAGCTCTGAGACACTGCTTTAAGTAGTGGCCGGAAAACCGGATGAGCCACAGGTGAGTGATTAGTCACAGGTGCGCGGGCCAAAGGCGGGAACCCACGGTGAGCTCCGCCCATGCAGAGCGATGCAAGAGAGAGCTGTGTGGACCGGGCAGACACAGGGACCGTGACAAAAAGATTGCCTTGTTTTTTCAGTAATTTTCATCATAGTTTCTATGTTTACAGTTTAAAACAAAATTTGTAAAGCCGCGCCCGTTCCTCTTTTAGTGACTGTGTAAATGTGTAGTTTTAAACACTGCTCAAAGTCATGTTTAGTAGTAATTAAGCTATTTTGACATATGATTTATAGGCTGATCAATATTTACATAAAACATGAATGATATGTATAACAATCTAAATAGCTGACGATGATTTCAGCCGTACCACATACATAATGCAGTTGTTGCCATTCTGTCTTTTCTTGTAACTTATGTGTTCCTATTGGATTTCTAATGGTTCCATATTAAGAGTAACTGAAGCTGTTTCGTTCAAAATCCTCAACTTTTAACCGCAACAAGTCTGAAACAGTTTTGCTAGTTATATTAAAAAAGGATGATAAAGGAGGGTTTGCTTCTGCTTCTGATTTCCTCTGCCAGGTTGCAGAACCTCAGGATCCCAACTGCAAACACTGTCTACTTTAGTGTTCAGCAAGGGCTCGGAGGCAAACAAAGACCTGCCTGGGTATCTCAAACCACTCTACCACATGACTCCACAAAACTACATTTCCCCCCTAAAGCACGTTGCCCCTGGCGACCTAGCTCTGACAAAAATCCAGCTACTTATTTTGCACAGAATGAAATGTGCTTGTGTGTTTTTATGTCTGGACAAAGTGTTTGAATCCAAAATAAGAGAATGCCCCTGTGAATGCATGTGTGTGAAGCTTCCTGTAACTTCAGATTCAGCGACTCTGAATCGGACACCATTGTACTGTGGATGTGTCTGCACTGGCGTGCATGAGGACAGACGCGGTTGTACAGTCAGGTTAGACTTAGGTTAAGGTTAGGGGAAGAGTTAAGCATTTAGTTGTTGTTACATAAGTGGGTTAGGGTTATTGGGTGTATGCTGGTGAGTGTCCTCACAGTCATTGTGTGTGTGCTTTTGCATGTGTTGGGTCTAGGCCATTGACGGGAGTCAGTCTAATGTAGAGTGAGTGTCTGTTTTATCTAAGTAAGCCCTCTCCCAGGCCTGCAGCCAACAGAACAGCCATCCTGACACAACAAGACAGCTGGCTGTTTGGATAACATCACACCTTTTTACCATGACTGTGCGAGAGAGAAACGAAGAGAGACAGAGCCTTTTACCATTCGATTAAGCTAAAGTAGACCCAGTTGACTGGTTAGTGCAGTTGTGTGTTGATCTATGCAAGTAGACTGAGTAGACGTGTGTGACAATATATGTGGATCGGCCAGCTCGCCTTTTCTCTCTGACTCTCTCTCCTTCGCTGTGCGTGTGCATACAGTTTGAATTGGATCATCTAAATCTCTTCACAAAGCCGTACTGTGGCAAATTTTAAACTTAGAAATATACTTGTAGAGTATATTTACATTCGCTTGTCAAGTAATGGAGTTCTCCATTTCTACTCTGAATGAAGTGTAGTGGAATGGGGATTTTGTAGGAAGTGAGACATGTATGTGAGTAATCAGTACTGTTTTATAATTAACCGCTGTGTGACGTTCAGGTCTGCTGTTTTCAGTGTTTACCAAAGAAAAATTACACAATTAATTATTATTTCAATCTCAGAATCATTGCCTATGACTTATCGTCTGTGAAGAACTTATGCAAATGCACTTTTTCAGCTCCACATTTGTAACTTTTTAATACCCTGCAGATTATATTACATGTGGCATTCAGGTCCACTGTACCCATGGGCCATAAGTGTAGAGCTGCTGTGTCCCTTCATGCTTTTTGTTGTTTGTATATGTGTTCCTGCATGCATCTTCTCTTTTTGTCTTTCTGTTCGTGCTATTCCTGTTTCCAACATTTCCAAAATCTGCACTTCCACCTGCTTGCTCCCACATTTCTGCATATTTTAATCTCAGTCTTGCAGGAACCACTATATTTTGTCACACTGGAAATCAACAGGTGGACTACAACAAATAAATAGCTTGACAAAATTCTATACTTGAAAAAATGATAACATTTTACATGAGAGAGAAGATTTAGAAGATGATAGGGAGGAAGGGGTTTTAGAACATGGATAATACTGTGTAGACAGGAAGGCAGGGTGAGAGTGAACGGGAATGACAAGCAGGAAATTGTCTGAAACAGATTCAAACTCAGGCTCTAGCAGTGAGAAGTCTAAAAGTGCATAAGTAACCTATTCAGCCAGGTGAGCTAAAGCACCATCAACTCAGAGTCTGACAGTGATTGTGAATACAAGAATGAGTCTGACCATCAGTCACCTCCATGACAAGCCTGCCAGTAGCCAACAAGGGAGAACTATGGGTGTCAGTAAAAAGTGAATGGTCTGAATGGGCCTTCGTGCCCAAGGAATGAAGCATCCCACATAGTTGCCAACATAGTGCAACAAGGGCCAACACAAAGGGTGGATATTTTAGTGCAGGAGATCAAATCTAAATTTTAGCCTTTGATCATAGCTGCCACCTAGAAAAGTGTCCTGATTGGGAAATGATCTAAATTCGGTTTCAGGTCCCTTGTGTGTTTTTATAGGGTGGCATGAATAGGCTATTCTTTGAGTGTTGCTGATATGAATCTGTTCAATTTCTAAGTTAAAAGAAGTAAACATCAATAGTAATGAGAGACCTTTCATTTATGTTTGTTCAAGATAAAAAAAAACAACTACTTTTAGTTATGATTGATTTCACTCTTTAAAAAAAAAACACATTTTATAACAAAAAACTAGTGGCACTGTTGTGCTCTAACATTGGTAAATTACAAATATTAAATATATATATATGGTCTGCATTGGTTGGAATTGAGATAAATTCCAACCAATGCAAACATCTGTTAACATCTGTTAAGTATTTGTACATAATCTTTTATGGCTAATAAAAACAGGAACACAAGGGTTAATCTTATCTGTTTCATGTCACTGTTACTCACACGTGCTGTTTTCCACACATGTTGTGCAGCCCTGAGCTTATCTACGCATTACTCAACAAAGCTGCATGTAAGAAACCAACCTTTCAGATTAGGGATATCGTGTTTTACTAGTATTAATGATAACCGTAACATTTAAACTGAGAAACTGATATTGTGTAAAAAGATTGCCATTATAGGTTCATGATTTTCTGTAAAACTGAATATTGCCCTTTTTTATACTGCTTTAGCCAATTTTTTCGATTTTCTTTTAATTATTTACATCAATAAATCCAATAAAGCAATAGAAAGCACTGCATCCATGTGATAGGGTGATCGTGAGAGTAGTTAACCACAAGGGATATTTGTGAGCCTGTGTTGTACACTTGCTAAATGTCAACTACATTCAATTCTGCATGAGGCTGTTTATAAGACCAAAGGCCAAAGATGACACTCTGCACCCAGCTCCCAGTTCAATCAATCCCCCCTATTCTCTCTCTCTCTCTCTCTTCTGCTTCCTACACATTACAGATGCAGTACATAATAGCACCACCATAATGGATTTACGGTGGTGCTATTATGCTTTCTTTTACATGTAACGTAGACCTTTATGTTCTCAGTCTTTGTAGGTTATAAGGCCATCATATTCGTTAGAAGGTGTCCAGTATTATCCTGCCTTTGTCTGCACAGGTGTTTTCTATTACTTAGAATAAGCGCTGCTGATGGATATCAGCTGTTGAGTCTAATGGATTTTCAGAGGAATGACTGCTAGAGCACAGTATTGCTTAAAAAAAAAAACTGCACTTGTGTGTGACAGCCGAGCTGAATGTTACTCTGAAAAAGCCTCTTTAGGCGTCAGTTTTAGAGGATTTAAAAGGTAATCATGGCATATACTCAAGAAAATCAGCAAACCTTTCAGTTTCATAACTTTCCTCCGTCTTTTGTCTTCTTCTGGCTTCTAAGGTTAGTGCTCGCCACAGCAGAACATGCCCCCCCCCATGCCTTGCATCCTTTTCTGTAGCATTGTTTCTACTAGTGGCCGTCGTCAATCAATCCAATATTAAAATCAAATTCTCATTGATCCAAATATTCGATTTGGTAAAGATTTTATGCTGGATGCCTTTCATGACACAGCCATCCTTGCTTGTGTACTCGTAGATGGGCTAGTTTCATCATTTTATGCACAAAAAAAGAATAATAACTACTAGCAGGTGTGTACATGATGCTGAAATGTTGCAAGAAGTTAACATTCTAGTACAATCTCTTCATTTCAAAGGAACTTTTGTCGTTGGAAAACATTAGTGACTCATGTTTGTATCACTGACCAAGAGTCTTTCTGTAGCTTATTCATTGTATTGCACCATCCACTTCTGGGAAAGGAAGTGTTCCACAGAGGAGGTATAATTTATTCACATGTATGACAATTGAGGCAATAAAATGAATGAGTTTTTTGGACATATTGTCAACCAAGCTAATGGGCCTACTAACTGACAGGTGATATTCTAGTTATTTAAAAGGTCTCTATTCTCTTCTTTAGTCAGTGAAATAAAGCACAGACCTGAGAGCGAAATAACAGAGACAAGAACAGCACAGAACAGAAAAATATAAAAGAAATTTCTCTGCCCTGTCACGCGTTAGTAGTGAGTTTGCCAGTAATACTTGTTTGCTAAGCTATGTGAAGAGCCTGTGTCACTTAAAGTGCTTATTAAAGATTTTATTTCCCAAAAGACAAACTCCTTTTTAAATGTTAGTGCTTTGGATATCATGAAATCCCATTTAACTTCCTTTATCTGGGGTGGAGACAAAAATCTCAAAATAACCACTTGAGATGAGCTCAAAATTAGGTTTCTTTTCTTGTTGTTGTTTTTTGGAAAAATGGTATTATCTATCTGATCCTTTAAATTTACTACTATATTGGCCTTTTTGTGCTGTTGGTGAACTGATATACTTAATCACACTGGGAAAATACAGGGGATACAGCTACAGCAGTTTATTTAAAGCACATACTGCAAGTACTGCAAGTGTCTCTAAATCATAACTACAGGATTATGACTAAAGATTACAAGAACTTTTAAGTTGTTTGCTAGTAAATGTGGATGGCAGTTAATATCCGACTTCTAGTGTGGATATGTGGGCGAACACTTCCTATTTTGTGCACCCATCCTTGACTCCAAATGTAGTTACTTGTGTGATATTTTGGGTGTAACATGATGTGTGGGCACTAGTATGATCAGAAAACAAGCTGAAGCTGAAGTTGCACATATGGCAGGAGAAAAGAAATAGCATGCATGCCAGCCAGCCTGACAAAATGTGGAAGAACCAGGACTGTAAAACATGCAGAAGCAAAGCATGGACTGTAAAGCAACAGTGAAAGGAAAATGGCTCCATCCTCTAATGTGAGGCCTGCTGCCAGTTTCCTACTGTGGAAGTTAAAACATATTTAGTGGTACAAATCAAGTGTTTATATTCCAATACACAATAGAGACGTGTTATATCAAAAAAAGTTCCCCCTAAAAGGGCTTCCCGCTTCACAAGATCAAAGCAAGAGAAACAAAATGTTCTCTTTAGGAAAGGAAAAGATCATTTCGAGCCCTAGCATTAAATAAAACTAAACCTGGAACCACGAAAGTTTGGAACATTTGACTAAAATCAATAGATCTTCTGAATAACTGCTAAACCAAATAACAACATGAGAAGCTGCCAAAGGACAGAGTTGTGGAAAAATGGGCTAATATGTGCAGAAAACATGTTTATTTAGACTCAGTTTTGTTTTTGAAAAGGAGTTAGGCTTCCTGGCACTTATCTGTAGATGTAAAACCTTGCATTGTCGGGTCCTTTTTGGAAACTAAAGGCTTCTCTGTGGTGCAATTTTCTGTGCAAAGTTTATATTCCCATTCTTAAAACCAATAAGGAACTCATAATGCAGTAGGGCTAACACTGACCCCGGTCTGCAGAGATATTGGAGCAGCAAATATTGTGCTTGGGGATGCACAGATCTCATTCACCTTGAAGCTCAGCTGTGTATGAATATATGAAGGGAAAAAAGTGCACATCCATGCAGCTTGAACACTCATAGTTGGGTCACACTTCTGCAGAGAGATCCACAACCATAATCTTACAAGTACTGAACCCTGCACACACAAAGTAGTTATCGCACAAAGATTCCTGGTCCAAAATCTTTAGCTACTATAAATTTTCCATACTCGCAGAACCAGGAACACGCACGTATACGCCAATGCGACGATATGCAAACTGTGACTGAGTGTGGAGCTTCTTCACCATGACAAGTCAAGTGACAAATGTCTTCTCTCCCCTCTGTCTCCTAACCTTCTTAAGTAAAGAAAGGAGGAGGCGAGGAAGGGAAGACGACATATTTTGGGGAGGCCAGCGGATAAGTTATGACCGAGGGTTTCTAAGGTAAATGGTGCACTGAGAGTAGACATGGCCACATTAAAGAAATTAGGACAGACACTAAACACAAGACCTGCTCTAGACCTCGGCTCCGCTCCAGCCAGCAGATATAGACTGTCCAAGTCATCACTTCTGGATCATAAACTCATAAGCTTACGGTAATATAAAATCATCAGGAGCCACCTCGCAATATCTGGAGTGTTTGCTAACGTCATCTGCTTTTCCTCTTCCTTTGATGCAGTCACTTATCATATCCTTCCTCGCGTCTGCTCTGTTATCATTATCCGCTTGCATCACTTTTTTCCCCCTCATTTTGTGTTCACGTAGGTGAGCCAGCAGCATATGCAATTTCTTTCTTCTCTAAAACACGAGGAAATGAAGAGGTTTAGTGTTATTTGTCCAAAGCATACAGGCAGAAAACTAGAAGATTTTTTAGTGTTTTTTCACACTTTGTTCAACAGAGAAGCTGCTTTTCAAAGTGTTGGTTGCTTTTAACTCTCTTTCTATTTGAAATCTGTCTCCTTAACACTTTTGATAGTGATCAAATGCTATTTACAACTACAAGCGACAATAGTCACATTTTAATTTCACATATCGTATTTCTCAAACAAGCAAAGATGTCCACATATATCGAATTACCTCCACATATGCAGTTTTTTGTCAGTGCTGGAAATTTAACGAGGTAAGCACAGTAAGACACATCTTACTGTATTTTATCTCTATTAGTGGTACAGAAACTAAATCAGAAGTAATGCAAAGGACTCGAATTTTAGCTTTCTTGTCTCATCAAGAAGATTGTGGAAAAAACGACAAAAGTTTAGAGTGTCCAGAAGTAATAGAAACAGGTAGTGATCTGCAACTTTGAGAATGTGGGAGAGAGGCTAAAAGTGAGGGGATAATAGGCTCTCTACTGCTGGCACTGTAGCAAAAATCATTTAAGAATCAAACTCTCTAAAATGCTCTATAAGCCTGAAAGGGATCTGAAAGGTTTGCAGTTTTCCCCTTCAGAGGATGACTACTGTAGTCAGCTACAGCAGCTACCATAGATATAAAAGATAACTAACAAAAAAGCTGTTTTATACTGTATCAAAGTATCCCTAGGAGTGTTTTCCACTCAAACCAGTTAGGTAACACAGTGCACCTAATTGCTAGTTTCTCAGTATATTACAAACAGTGTGTATTTGTCAGTGAATTAAAACCTGTATTACTTTTGTTGAAAGGCAAAAGAACATTTTAAATACTTTTGTTTACTAGTGTGACTAATTATTTCCAACAAAACTAATAATGACCAAAAAGAACATAGGAGGTGCACGCAATGTTCGCATGATTCTTTTTGACAGAATCCAATCTGCATTTCAGAGTTCATGCTCATCTTATTTATGAGAGGTCGTTGGAGAAATATGAAAGAGGATAGAAGTTTTACTATCACTGTTACCACAACAGTGACACAGATGTTCTCTCATGCAACGACAAGGCTCAATGCAGTCTTTAAACCGAATGAGTGTTTGTCTATGACACAGTGGGAGGTACTGTGCTAGTATATCTTTTTATAATGGCTTTCTTACTGTCTCAGTGACAAAAGTGTTGGGAAGCATTAACAGAAATAAGAAAAACATTTTTTATTCCATCGATCTTGAAATAATTGCTGGAAAATAGCGTTTGCTGGCCAAGAAATGCTCTTTTAACTTGACGTCTCTGGCAGCCAGTGTGTGCGTGTGTGTGATTGACTCAGTTTCTGTGTGCGTGTGAAGTTGTAATGCTTTTTCCATTATGAATCACTTTTATTATTCATAATTAAGAAAAGCAGTGAGTCCAATGCTACAAAGCAAAACAAAAACACCACCATTCAGAAATACAGCTGGCCTTTAATCCTTTTCTGTAATTGGAAGTAGATGAGTGGCGGAGATCAAAACGTATTGATGGCGTCGTGGATGGGCGGGGGAGCTGGAGGGTGTTGAGTGGCTTGATGTAACTGTACCCCCAGTTTTTTGGTAAAAACACCCCTCCTTCTCAACGATTGCAGCACATTTGTGTCAAACCCCACCGGGTAAAAATATTTCCCCTATTTTGGGGCTTTTAATGATTTCTTTGACCTGCTCTTTCTCTAGATTGTACAGCATCTTTAACATTTTAAGTTTGAAGAGTTTTTCTAATTCACACAAGCTCAAATATCCCGTACATCCCACTAATATTTGGCTAAACAATCCTTAGTAAATTGCATCTCAGTCAGGTGCTCTTGGCAGCCATTGACAAGCGTCTGGCATAATCTTAACTGGATATTTGACCACTCGGAATTGCTTTTTAGAGTAGTCCCCACATTTTCATTAGGGTTGAGGTTGGAGCTTTGGGAAGGCCATGTCAGAAGCTTAATGTCACCTTGCTTTTTTAAATGCCAACCCAACTGTAATGTGCGTTTGGGATCATTGTCCTGTTGGAACATTTAACTGTGTCGTAGATTCAGCTGTCTAGCTATTGATCTGAGATGGAGTTGAAGAACTTGGATGTAGTTCTCTGTTTTCATTATTCCATCCACCTTGTGCAATGTACCAGTACCAGTGGCAGCAAAACAGCCCCTGATAATGATGATGCTACCACCACAAATAACTTAACCTTAGTTTGATCTGAGCATAGAAGTAGTCTTCAGAAGGCATTTGGCTTCTCCATGTGGCAGCTGCAAATTTCAGCCAAGTCTGAAGGTGTCAATTTTCTTGCTCTCAGTGGTGATTTAAAACTTGCTTCAATATAGACAGCTGTTTCTAGTTCATGGAAGACTTGATCCGGGGTGGTTCCTGGGTTATTCCTGAACATCCTAGCCAATTTCCTCTCATCTGGGAGTGATAGTTCGGTTCTTCTTCCAGACTTTAGAAAAGTGGTGACACATTAGAATAACTTGTACTTAAATACAATTGTTTGAACTGGCGATCTTGGAAGCTGCAGTTGTTTAGAAATGACTCCAGGAGTTCTTCCCAACTTGTGTAAATCTGCAACTCCCCATTGTAAATCTTTTCTGAGTTACTTGAACTTTCCCATTGTTGACTGTATTGGCCAAACTAATGAGCACTATCAAACAAATCCTTTTTATGCTCGCAAAGAGAAACTACAGTTGTAGTCAATCATGATGACTGACAAGAACTTAATACGCCTTTTCAAATTAAAAGACATTCAGAACCTTCAGCAGCATTTATTAAAATACTTAAATGAGTGTATGATTATATTTGAGCCTTTATGTATACTTTTCTTGCTATAAAATCATTCATCCTGGAAAAACAGAAAACATGAAAAGCTCTAATTATGATGACATTTATGCCCATCATTAATGTCTGGAAACTTCCGACCATAACTGTATCACTAAAGCACAATTTAAAAAAAAATCATTGTCTAGGTTGGAGAAATGAGCATCAATTGACTTTGAAAGGAGGAAGGCCACACGTTAAGAAAACACCAGAAGAAACATCACACTCCCGCATTAGTCTTATTAACAGGAGAACTTCAACAAAAAGTTCACAGGGAAGAACAGAGGGGGGATAATTTAAAGGTAAGTGTGAAAAGCTAACGATAATAAATATGTATTAAATCAAGACATAATCAATTTTTTAAAAAGTGACAAGGTGGAAATTTTAGAGGTGATTGTATTTAAAGGTGTGCCAATCTCTATGTACCCCATATATCACAGGGTTGAGGTACTTGCATCCAATACATATTTGCTGGTAGAACAAATTTATTTTTAATTTTAGTTTTATTTATATAGCAGTCATCTCAACAGGTTTAATACTGTAAGGTAAAGACCCTACGTTAATGCAGAGAAACCCCAACAATCAGACAACCCTCTATTAGCAAGTATTTCACAACAGTGGGAAGGAAAACCTACATTTTAACAGGGAGAAACCTCCAGCAGAGCCAAGCTCAGGAATAGAAAGCCATCTGCTGCAACCAGTTAGGGGTGTGGGTATTTAGCATTTTGTAGGTATGGGAATTTCACATTAGGTGAAGTTTATATTTCAGTACAAATGGGCTTTGTGCCCTATGTACTTTTATGCTTGCATGCACTATTAATCATATTGATGGTTAAAGGTCCTCTGTCATGATTGCTCATGGCTACTTACACTGGCAAAGCAGAATTTACTAAGGCTTGACCAGATTTATTGTAAATGACTCACTTGGCTGTCTTGCACACTCATTATTTCTTGCAGATATCAAAGATGAACACTTCTTCCTTTTATCTCTTTTTCTAACTCACAGCTTGTCCAGCTTAAACTCCCCCTGTGCCTTAGCCATTTCCATGGTGATGACAAACCCATTTCAAGAGGGGCAGTTCAATTGATCACCACTTGGCCTGCTGAGTGAGGTCTGTGTAGATGCTTAAAAACAGAGCAAACGAACAAAAGATCAATGCACTTGCCAGTAAACACACATGGACTGTGTGTAAGCTTAAGTTTTTTTTAGCTTATTAATTTCAAGTGGCCAAGACATTTACAACACAACCAAGCTGCTCCATGCTACTTCGTAGTTACTTAAATAAATTAGAAGACGCTAAACAAATGTCAACTTTTTTCCCATTAAATATTAAACCTTTTAAAAGATTTTGAAACTTTTCAAAATTAATATCCGCTTTAGATTGTTTTTCAGTGTTGCCATGCAGTGCCAAGGTCTGAAACAGTCAATCAGATCATCTAGCCACAAAGTCTTACTTGCCAGCCACTCTGATGACACCAGCAAATCCATCTTTCTTCTTTCCTTCTATGCCTGATGCTTTTACTCAGGAAGCCAATGAGGCAGCCACCAGTTCAGAGCTGTTGAGTCAATAAAAGCAATTAGATATGAAATCACTTCTGAGAGAAGATTATTTCTTACAGGAAATCTGCTGATCTGAGCCCCAGCTGAGCCGCCTAGCAGAGTACAACCATGGGCTGTGAAAAGCTTGATTGTTGGGGAACAAATGGTGGCAAGACAAAAGCAATTCTGTGGCGGTATTTAAGGTGCAAAAGGCTTATTAAAGATGGAGGAAATATGTGTGAAGGCTTTCTTGCAGAGAGTGACAAGAAGCCTCAAGAAAGTCACTGTACCTGACTAAGAAATAGTCTAGTATGTATCCTTCCATATAACCCCAAATAATTCTGTTTTATAAAGTATACTAAACTTCAATATACAATCCTAACTCCGAAAACAGCTTGGACACTGTGTAAAATGTAAATAAAAACAATGCAATGATTTATTTACAAGTTGTAAGTTGATTTCACTTAATTGCTGAAACCTGAAATGTATATTTAGTCCACCATACATGCTTAATTCTACAATTAGAAAATACACTGTTTAGTAGGAAAAACACATATGTTCAGGGTTCATTTTGAATTTTCTGTCTACTTTTCTGTAGACATCATACGCTTCTATCATACAAAGCTTTCGTAATTATTTTATAATTAGTGCTTCAAGTAAGAGAGACTTTTGACCAGTGAATGTCTTCTTTGTCTCCCTTTTCTTCCTCCTTATAATCTTCTTCTGTAAATAAACTGCACTGTGACGTGGACATGGCAGAGTTGTAGTGACCTGCACTCCATCTATTCTGAATGTACATGTTAAACATTCTCAATAAGTTAATGCTCATTTTAGAATATACAGTGGATCAGACTGAACCAAACAAATACAGAGCTACTTAATCAATAAAAATGAAAAGGCAGTTGAAACTCCAGTACTTTATTCCAGCACTCAGCACTGTTTACCTCAGTGAAATTTTTCCCAACACTTTCTGCAGCTCACATGATAAATCCCTGTAATATTGGAAAGGGGATTTAGCCTTGAAGTGTGAGTGAATTCATTCTCTGAGTCTGATCCCTGGTGCTCCCACGCAGCTCAGAACTTACTGTACAGTATATACCATAATGACTCAACTCCTGTGCCACTCTTGAAAAACCAAACCAAGCAGCACTGACTAATGGTGTGCATATCAGTGCTTCTCTTCTCTTTATAGAAATGTTTAGTGATTTTTTTTTTCAATACAAAGCTGCAGAAGTATCTTTAGTGCTCTGTGTTCTACAAGACTATATCTGCTTGCTGAGCTGAAGTGGAATACAGGGTAAACTAAGAGCCAGAGAAAGAAGTCTGCAGTCCTTATAGATGAAAGTCTTACCACTAGGCTGCCATCTTAGTAAAACAGCCAGGCATTTATATCAGGCTAAGGAAATCAATGCACCATCTAAATAAATGGACAGGAAGTCATAACGTTAACACTTGAAAATAAAAATCTCCTTGTAAATGTTCTTGGGCAAATCTGATTAAAGAAATTACTTTAAAAGTTTGGAGAACTTGGCCCCAAAATGAGTTGAAAAGCTTTCAGCCCCAAAGGCTATATTTCTATTACTCATGTGCAAATTGTTATAGAATCACACAGTTCAATGCCATTAATATCTCTGGTTCATCCCAACAGGGCACTTAAAAATGCAATACTTCAATTCATGTTTTAGATACAGAATAAGATACATCAAGAAAAATAAGTGCACTTCACTACATCCTACAATCCTCCTGCATATTATGGGTAGCTATACCTGCCACCACTGTGATAGGCTCCCCCCCCCAAGGTTGAGTCCCTGCATCCATCCGCTGCCCTGAATTAAATAAGAAAATGAATGGATAGATGACTATACCTGCCATCATCAAACAGATGAAACAGTATGGTTTCATCCCAACCCTAGATTAGACAAGTGATTCGGAGAAAGGATGACTGATGTCTTTTATATCTCGTGGTTTGGCTGGCGCTTTGTGACAAAGATGCAGGAGAACCAGCTTCTTTGGTGTTTTGAAAATCTTCTATCAATGCTCTGCATTGGCATTCTTTGAATGTCATAGTTCTCCATCATGCATCTTGTTGCTGCAGTTACTTTGAATAAGATAAGATGTTATGCTTAGGTTTGATTAGGTTTCAGGAACTAAAATGCCAAAACTGCAAAAAGTGTAGTTCTAAGCATAACTGTAGTAAAATGCTCATATAAATAGCTCTCAGTCATGTAATTACTGCACTGACCTAGTTTATGGTGCATTATTTGAACTTGTTGGTGTGACTGAATATGAAGCAAATAACAGCATGATGGACCCCTAGGCATTTGTGTGTAGACTGACAGGTAGAGCAAAGCACTGAGGTGTGCTGTGTCATTTCTCAGTTCAGAACACTTGATTTCCTCCTCAAAACCCTGAGAGGAGAGAATACTTGGTTACGTCAACGCTTTTATTTCCCTGCTCTTTTCTTTGCACATTACAGTACAAAAAGTACAGCAGAACAAACAATCTGTAACTGCAGTAGAGATGTGAGACTGTGCAGGCAGCAAAAGAGCTGAGTGTATTTTGTGTTGTACCTGAGGATCTGAGTTGATTTGTTCATTCTAAACTCTGCTTATTGGGTTACACTTCCTGCCTCCAGCTGTTTTAACAAATACCTCGCAATCCTCTTCTGTTTGTGTGTTCCTCAAGTACCAGCATCCATCATTCTGTTTTTCCTCGTGGCCCCAGAGAGTAATGTTGAGTATGTCAGAAGGAGGGGGAGACGTACTATTATAATGCAATTAGGGCATAAACGACATAATTATTTGTCATTTCTAAATGAGAGTACAACTTCAAAATCTCTTTCTGTATATGAATTTTTCATTTTAGGTGTCGTGGTTATGGAAATCTGGACCCAAAATGCAGACTCCGAGACAGGATATAATAAACAAAAACCAAACTTTATTATGTGAGGCAGCAAATCCAGATAGCTGAAGGAAGCAGGGCTAAAAAATAACCCAAAGCAGGTAATAGACAAGGCAAACGCTTAGGCAGACAAATAGTACAACACAACAAAGAATTAAGGAAAACTGAGAGCTTGAATACACACAAGGTAATCAGGGAAAGAGACTCAACTGGGGAAACCAAGGCACACGTGAACAGAATCAATTAACAACCAAGAGGGAAGCAAATTTAAACACAACACATGCGAGACA
Source organism: Astatotilapia calliptera (assembly GCF_964374335.1). Classification (NCBI taxonomy): domain Eukaryota; kingdom Metazoa; phylum Chordata; class Actinopteri; order Cichliformes; family Cichlidae; genus Astatotilapia; species Astatotilapia calliptera. Next base: position 24,963,204 of record NC_137434.1, on the reverse strand, counting down.
AGAGACTATCATGATAAAACAGGAAACTAACACTGAGACAGAGACTAAGACTCATGAGCTTGTCGGCCCAAAGTAAACGCAAAGACAAAACTGACACAGAAGATATCGCAGAAACACAGATTAGGTATGGGGAACACAGGAGGACAGGAAAACCTCAATAACTAACAAGATCAGAATGAAAACACAACCGAGACAAAGGTAATGTCCAAACTGAAAACTACAACAACGCCAAATGGAAAATATCGAACAGAAAACAGAGTCCAAAACAGAAAATGCTGCGTACAAAACCATAGGTGAGGATAAAAATATTCTAAGATAAAGTAGTAAAGTAAAATCTTGTCCTGATCAGATCTCCAATGACGTCACCTGGTTTGCCAACACAACAATCCCTGCACTTCATAAAAACCTGAAGACACTCCCTGCCAGGCTGCAGTCGTCAGTCCATCAGTCAGAGAGCAGTGTAATTTCTTTTCAGTTCTATTTATAGTGAACTCTGTTTTGTTTTCCCTCTTTGTATGGTTCATTTGGGCAGATGTGAACATGGTAATCACACCCGGGCGCGACCAAAACAACCTCACCGAGACCCTTTGTGGGAAATGATCTTGGCTCATTTCCAAAGGATCTCCAGGTTCAGAGAATATGAGAATGACAAGAATGTTATCTAACCTCGATCCAAGTATACAGTATACAGCTCCTTCTTCCATTATTTACTTTTATTTGTCTTGCCAAGATACTTCTGGCCAATGACTGGGGGGAACATTCTTTCATGGCTCGTAGTGACATATTTTATCAACTGATTCAGACCCGAATAAACAATCCATAGATGTAAATATTAGGGGTGCAACGATACACAAAATTCACGGTTCGGTTCGGTTCGATACTTTGGTGTCACGGTTCGATATTTTTTCGATACAAAAAAAATGTTCATGCCTTTTTAATTTGTCATTTATTAAAATTATAAATATATATTTTAACTCAAAAGTACAGTTTTTAAATTTAATGTTGCTGAAACAAAAGTAATTTAAAAAATAAATATATCTCAGGGCTCTCAAAATTTCAAAATCCCTGGTAGCCCTTCGGGCAGGGACTCTTCAGTTTTTGGTAGCCCAAAATAAATGTAAGTAGCCCGAATAAAAAAGAGAGCAATTTTTTGATTGATGTTTTGTTTCCTGTTTTGTTTCCTTTACAATATTATATATTAAAGTATAATATTGTAAAGGAAACAAAACATTAATCAAAAAAGTGTTGAAAAACAAATTACAACATTGTATAAAAATTACAATCATCAACTCAAATACTTGGTTCTAATTGAACAGAAATTTCTATGAACTTGTAAGAACTGTGTAGGACATGAATCAACTGACTGCGTTAACACACTAGTTCCCACCAATGTAATTGAGCATTGCATGGCACATCCAACATACTGTTTTACTTTAGTCCATGACGCGCTTACCTTCAGGGTCATACGTCACATGAAAACCAAAATAATTCCAAACGCCAGATCTGAATGAGGGTGGAGAGGTTCAATTTGCCATGTTGCAAGGAGAGCTTAACTTCTGTCTTGCTAGCTTGCCCTGCGCTCTTCCTTCTGACGATGCTGTCTGTTTTGAACGCTCAGTGGATCTGCGCTCGACAGTGCAGCCTAGGCGGAGTAGTCGAACGCAGATTCACTGAGCGCTCAACACAGACAGCATCGTCAGAAGGAAAGTTGATAAAATAAATTACAAATTTTGTATTGTTCGATACATATGTGTACCGAACCGAAAGCACCATATCGAACGGTTCAATATCGATACGAGTATCGTTGCACCCCTAGTAAATATATGCCCTGCAGGGCATATATTTCATATATACATCATAGGGATCTATCCACCTCTTCATCTCCCAGTCACACTGCATCCACACAGCCTCTGCTATTTCGAAGGACCCCACTCAACCATACTATGAGGTTCTTCAATGACACAAGTGAACATTGTGGTTGTTGTAACCACAAATGACTGTGCACCACCATCTTACCTTTCTTTTCGAAGAGCTATATCCCGATTGCACTATTTACTGTCATGCACTCAAGAGTGTTGCTGGAGACTGTAATATTCCACTGTCACCTTGCAAGAGTGCTGTTGTCTGCCTGGCTGTACTTTTCATGCATTTATCAGTGAATGTGTATAGTTGAATATATAATATGTCAGCTTAGTTGTGTTTGCTATGGAACAGAATGATGGTGCAGCTGTTCACTCTGTCGTCAAAGTTTATGGTACAAACTTGCTGGTCATCTGGATAATCTGGAGCCTTTTTTGCTGTGAGTTATGCCTATATGGATTCTATACATGTACTTTGGCTTCACCCTAGCAATCCAAAGACATGCATCTTTGGCAACTCTAAAAAATTTATGGAAGACATTCATTTGTATAGCTGATTGTTGTGTGTAAGCGTACCAGTGCGAGCCTGAGAACACTCTTTTCACTCATTAAATGGAGTCCAGATTCATCATCTTGAGCTGAGTTTGTTTCTGACCTTCACAGTCCCTTATTTAAATGTTAATTGCATTTTCGCATCTGCTACACTGTTCTGCCTTGTAGTATCACAGAATTACATATTCAATGTCTCACATATTGTACAGTGGCTTTATAGTTTCCCGACTCTGTAATAATAAGATACTAGTGTACACTCATGGCAGGTTTGGCAAATTTTTCACAAACACACATGGATACACAGTCAATCTCCTCTTCACAGTATGTGTGCAGTAATGACCCAATCTCAGCTGTGAAAATGAAAACTGCATGGATTTCACTGTGGTTTCTCTTCTCAGTCAGTCATTAGTCTCTGTGAAGCATGCATTAACACTGGTCCTTAAACTAGGAATTTCAAGACTGAGTCCTAATATGCTACTGAGATATTACCTGTATGAGTGATATAGCATATAAGCAGTAGCCCAGTTAACCTGTCATGCCAGTGAGCAATATCCATACTGGACAATTCTGCTTCTTGTTATTTATGCCCATTACTAACATGATGGTAACTCAGGAAGTGCCTGTTATGCAGCAAAGTACCAGGAGTGGGGAGGGTCTCTGCTGCATTTCTTTCTGGAAAATCAATTTCTTCTGGCAACCTATCCCTGCATCTGCCAGGTGGGCACTTCACTGAGTATCTGTTTGGCTTACATTAGGGTCCTTCTACACCAGTTAATTTGCTCTGAACCAACTAGATAAATTAACAATGCCTACCACTTAGTCATGTTTTCTTTTTGGTCACATGAATTCCTGTTATATCAATCATAAATAGACCCACAAGTGGAAATCTAATCTTGTGACTGCCATTAAGTCATGCAGCAACTCATAATGTCCTCAGTCATGTTGTCACTATTAACAGAGAGTTCATGGAAAAATCCAAATCATACTAGTTGAGGCTGTAGGTTGGTTATCTGTTTAGGTCATGATTTACAGACAGAAAAGGGTCAGTTAATAATTGCACTATTAAATAATGGGTGAATGTTACTGTGTCACAATGTTTAACTCGAGTTTTTTTGAGCAAGCTCAGTAAATCCTTCTGGTATCAGAGAAAATCCTGCATCGTGATGCTCATGTGTATTTCAATCCATCTATCATCATAACTGCTTGTCCAGCAAGGGGAAAAGGTGGGGTGGAGCCTATCCCAGCTGAAATTTGTTGGTGAAAAGCAGACTACACCCGGGATAGGACACCAGTCCATTGCTAATTTATCTTCAACATAAGAGATGACATTTTGTTTCTATAGGCTGTTGGATGACTTTTGAAAACAGTAAAAGTAGCAGATGGATTTAACAACAGTATAACTTTCAAATTCATGCTGAAATTACAAACCACCAACTGAAACCTTGGTTGCATGTTGCATCTGTCAGGTTGTTTAATCCATACCAAGTTATAATTGCTTTCACACCAGTCAAAAGTAACCACAATAAACAGGCTTTTGTTTTAATTGAGTCAAGCAGGTTATGTGTTAGAGCAACCTTTGCTACCTACTCCAGTCCCAAACGTCATTATGGCTTTTAATTGGATGTCTGCAGAGCAAATAATATTTTTGCTGGCTGATGTCTTGCTGGGGAAAGGCTGACACACTTGTACCTTTGTAATAATCATGAAAATTTGATGGGTCCTCTTTGGGACAATGGCAGCCTCACACTTTGCATCCCACTTCTTTTATTTCAAAGTTAAAGATGTTAAATTGTTTTTGTTGCACCTTACCTATAGTTCATTGAGCAAGCAGGAATTATACAGCATAATGTATTTGTAGCACTTATACAGAAGACATTTAGAGCCTACCGCTTTACTCTCTTGACTGGCCATTGTTTCAGTGAATTAATTGTCCTAATATGCAGTATATCTGCCTGACTTTACAGCTGTCCACTAACGACTGTGCTCTCACAAATGTCAATGCAGTCTGCACTCTGTCGCTTGGACAGTTTTTGCTCTAGCAAAGCATTCATAGAGGCATCGTTAACACAGGCTGTGTTTGCCGAATAGATAATTTACTGGGAAATTAGTTCATTTTCAAATCAAAAATTGCCTTTTAATCTTATGAAAAAGATGATTATTGATGCTGTAGCTGTAACAGAGATTATATCTGTTGCTAAATGCATAATTACCGAAGCGCAATCCTTCATATACGGGAAAAAACAAACTGTCAGTGAAGTGCTGTGCTGTAATCAAGATTTAATGGAGGAGTTATTAGTGCTCAGGTTCAGCATTATGGAACTATTTTTTTTATGATAGACATACGTGTTGAAGATTGAAAAGCTCAGTATTGTGATGGTTCTGAGTTTGCATCATTTCCTGTTTTATTTTGCAGTCCTTACTTGTCTTGCTTGCACATTAGTCAGTTCAGTTAGTTCAGGTATACCAGCTGTTCACTTTTCAGTCGCCACGTTGACTTGTCACTTTTTTTGGTAATCCTCTCCAACATTCTTCTGGGCTTTTGCAGACCTAGTCTGTTTTTCCACATTTATCACTCCTTATTTGCCTGGGTTCCTAATAGTCCGATTGTTGAATAAGTGCCCATTCATGTTGTTTGCCTTTTGATTGCTTCTTCTTTGGAATTTTTTGCTTCATCATTGCATTTATTGTGTATGACTACTGGCATCTGAATAAAGAGCTGGATTTTGCTGTTGGCACCAAAAGTAAGAGAAGGCTGTTATGCATGGTTGAACCGCTTGATGTGGAATGGTGGTGTTTTGTGACTCTTGCGTCAAATTGTAACCTGTGTCTACATTTAGAAGTATTTGGTACTTGTCCTCTAGATACAGGTGTACCACCATGTCGTCAATGTAGACAGTGCCTTAGTCGCTATTTTGTTCTGTGTATAAATAAATATAAAATTAAACTGCACGTTTGCTGTGACAAGTGCAATGTGTTCTGATGTTTTAAACGTCTTACAAAAAAGTACAAACTGACAAAAGACAGAATAATACAGCATAGCAGTAATATCCCAGAGTGCTGCAAAATTACAGTGTGTAAAGATCCAGCTTTATCCTCCTACCCCTCTCTCTCCCTTCTGTGGAGCCGTTGGTCATTCCTAATGATGCCGTACATTTTTCATGCCACCAGTTGCCTGCCTCCCTTTAATATTGCAGTCACCAGGAAGAGAGAGCTGACTGATATGGAGTCCAGAAATAACATCCTGTCTCTATGGGATTCTCTCAACCAGTCCTTTTCATCTGCACCATATGAAGGCACTGGCTACTGATCAATACACTGCTAGCTAAGTGTATGCGGATTTCTCATGAAATCAGCACGTGCACTCGTCTGAAACCTGTAAATATCATTAAGCCCGTTATGGTGGCAGTGACAAATATGGCGTAATTTGGCTACTCTGTTATATTTACCCACTGGACAATGGGTGCACCAGGCAACAGTCTGTGAGCTCACGTTCACGTGACACTGCTGTTGTCCGCCCTCTTCTATCTCTTTTTTTTTTGCTTTGTTTCCTCTTCATTTCTTTTCTTCCTACCTGAATGAGCATGACGCCTTTGTGTAGCAGTGTGTGCATTTGTCTTTGCAGAATACTATCGTACTATACTATACGTACATCTTTGCATCATTCCTTCATGCTTTCTGATGCAGATTTACATTTTCCAGTCTTGTGCTTTTCTCCTTCATATCTCTTCTTCTGCTCACTTTTTTGTCACTGTCTTTACTTTTATCAGTGGAAAAAAAATCTGAGCTGAAGCGTGTAAAAATTCTCAGAGGCTCATAATTCTTTTTACTAGAGTTTTACAGCTTTTCAAACTAACCAAACTGTCTGATTCTTGCTGTGTTTTACAGTAGCTTAGAATAGTTGGCATTGTAGTTAAGAAGTGAGGGATACAGTCTCACATGGTGGAGGCTGATGTTTGTCCTGCCCCACTAAGCCTGTCCTTATACCAACAGCATTATGGATGTTTATAGATGTTTTAAGCATGAACAGACAATGTCAGGGTTCAGCATTGACCTTTGACTGATGCAATTTAGTTGTGTTTGGGCCAACAGAAAGACCATGCACTCAATCATTTCTCACCCTCACTCTTGGGAGAAAGGCTATTGTTTGTTCTGCACTTTGTCATGTACAGTGTGAGTATGCATTTTTATCAGACTGTCTGACTTTGAGCGCATGCCCATTTATATGGGGTTTGCATAGTGTGTGAATTAGATAATTAGTAAGTGTGTGCAACTGCATCCCTGCTGTTATAATCCTTGAATACACATACAGTAAAATTGTCAGCATCTCAGGAATCATGTAAATTACTCAGATACAAAGAAATGTGCTGCGATGTTAATGATCACAGTTAGCTCTTAGTTTCAACTACTGTGCGGGAGGTTTATAATAATTAGATAGAACAGTGATTCCCCACTGTGCAGTGTCCTCTCTGTTGGGTCATAATGCTAAATGCCATATAAGTATCATAAAAACTGTTAAAGTTAAATGCTTATGATCAAAAATATTTTAAACTAAAAATAAATCTCTATTTCTCTTAACTGTTGGGAAATTCTAATTAAGGGACAGTGTAACAGGATGGCCTCTTGTGGCTGGATTTACAGTGAGGCAGACCAAGACAAGTATAGTGGAACGAGGCATTTATTCACAGTATAGCTCTCCTCACAAAACAATTCACTGCATCTAATGACAACCAGCAGCCTTAAATACTAAACCATTATTCCATAACAGGTGAGTTCTCAAATCACAACCTTCCACCACATTATACAATACATCATTTTCAATAGATAAATACATAAATACATTTTACATTTTCATATTAATAAATATTTTACACTTTATCCTTACAGCATACCCATGATTGTAAAAACACCAAAAAACCAAGCAGAAAAGATTCCCCACACTCCCTTACACTTACCTTTCACTTTATTTGCTCTCAACCACAACCTTTCCACTTCACAACCACCACATTTCTTGATGAGGAGCAGCTGTGCAGGACCTAGAACAAAGGCTGCCAACTAATTTTAAAATACACAATAAATATTCATTCATATTATAAACTTCTTGTGTGCGTATGTTCTTCGATGCGATGCTAAATAAAGTGCCAGATAAGGTGCTTTTAATAAAGTGAAAGGTGTGCTCCTAAAGTGGACAAAGAAAAAGCTGCTCATTGAAAAAAAAGAAACATTAATTAGTAAAGGCAAAAAGAGGGACTCATAGCAAGTACTCAGATACTGGTATTTTGAGTTTGGCACCAGAATATTAGAGATGTTGTTAGGAGTGTAGGTAGGGCACAGATTGTCTGATCCCAAGTTTGAGAGTGTTGAAGGTGGAATTTGTTTTAGCACCAATGCAAATATCAAGTCATCTATAAAAACCTCAGTGTTATAATTCTCTAATAACTTACTGTGGCAGCACTGATGCCTTAGAGGAACCATGTCCTGGGTTCTTGTGCAAGTTTTTTTTAGGGTTTCAGTTTCTCCCACTGTTAGAACAAAGAAATAAACAAAATGTAATTCTAATAGCATGGTACTCCTGAACAATGAAATAACAACACAGGTGAGGTATGTTGTTTTATATTGAATTCCATGTTTTTTTCCAGTTATCCAACACAGGGCTGCAGTGGGGCTGGAGCCCCAGCTGTCATAGCTGTCAACAGGCGGGGTACACCCAGGGCAGGTTGCCAAAGAGAGACAGACAATTCACTCTCACCTTCACACCTAGAATCACCAGTTAACCTTACACACATCTTTGGACTGTGGGAGGAAGCCAGGGTATCTGGGGAGAACATGCAAACGCCACACAGGAGGGCCCCAGCTGTCCGGTGGATTTGAGCCTAAGAACTTCTTGCTGTGAGGCGACAGTGCAAACCATTCAATTCAATTCAGCTTTATTTATATATCAACAAATCACAATGACAGTCACCTCAAGGCACTATATATTATAAGGTAAAGACATTTCAATACAAAACCCCAAAAATGAGATGACCCCCTATGAGCAAGTATTTGGCAACAGTGGGAAGGAAAAACTTCCTTTTAAGAGGAAGAACACTGAAGCACAACCAAGCTCAGAGAGGCACGGCCATCTGCCACAACCGGCTGGGGGTTAGGGGAGGGAGATGGGACAAAGAGCATTTCAAATTAGGTCTCATAATTGTTTCTCACTCCCAAGTTCTCACATACTGATACTTGGTCAGGAATAACAGGGTTTAATATGTAATGAAGTGGATGTCCTTTCTGCACATTTTTTAATTGTGCAGGGCAGAGTGACGCTAAGAGCCCCCAAATGTCTAAAATGAATGTGATGAGTTTGAATTTTAATGTGTTTTTTTAATTTCAAAACCCTTAACCACAAATCCTTAACTTAATCACGGTTACATTTACTGTCTATCACTCCCCAGATAGTTGTAGGGCTTAAACCTAACCAAATACTGACAGTATAATTAAAATTTCAAACTAAAGCAAAAGCTGAGCGAATGTCTTAAACTGAATTGATTTGAGGTTCGTTTTGAAGGTTTTTTCTTCACGGCATCCTGGAAAAAAGCACACGAATATGAGGCTAGATTAGAAATGTGATAAGGAGTTACTTACCAAACATCAGAAAGTTGTCACACAGCTGCAAACTCTGTCTTTGTGGAGAGGTTTTAGGGTCCAGTCAGTAATCAGTGTTAGCAATAACCACTCCATAACTTGCACCTCCATAAGCTGCACTTCTATATTTAGTGCTGTGCAAAAACTCTTGAGTCACCCCTTACTTCTTTTCTTGTGGGATTTCAAGTAGTCAGGCTTTATATTTATTTTTAAAGTGGTCTTGAGAAATCGTTCTCCAGGCTTTACGAAGATTTTTCCAAGTTTTTCTTTTGACACATCCAGAAAAGACCTGACACAGAACCGGAGACTAATTGCAAAAGTCTCATGACAAATGGTCTCAGTGGAAGGATGGCCACCAAAAGCCATTCTTAAGGAAGAACAGGGAGAAAATGCTGAGCTATGCAAAATTACACAAGAACTGGACTGACGGCTTGATGAGCTTTTACAGTTTTGGTCCTCATCAGTATCTACAGAGGAGATCAGGAGAAAAGCAGAAAACTAACTATATCAATCTTTAAAACACGGCAGGGGCTCTATTATGGTTTGGGGCCACATTCCAGCCAGTGTTGTTGTGGATCTCGTAAAAATTGATAAAATCACAAATGCAGAAAAGGACAGAAATATTTCAATCCACAATGCAAAATTATCTGCAAAGCAGCTATGATCTCAAACACACTACCAGTGCAGTAAAAACATACATGAATAGAAAAACACACAATCATTCGCTATGAGTCATGGACTGGCCGAGAGAATGAGCCTGAACATTACTGAAGCAATGTGGGATCATCTTAACAAAGAAGAGAACAAAACACAGCATTGAAGAGCTTTGGAGAGCTTTTGGAGAAAGCAGGAAAAAAGACCTACACAAGCGTTTAAGTTCCTGTTCGGTTTGACAGAAATGAAGTTTGGAATAAGCAAAAAGGAAGAAGGATAGTATTTATTTTTAGTAGTAGAACACAAAGGTTGTTCCCATCATTTTAATTGTTTGTGCTGATGAGCAATCGCTGCAGTTTGATGATGTATGACCATGAGCTGATGAGACACAGGGAGGCCAGATTGCTGCTATTAATATTTTTTTCTTTTAGAAGTGGAGTTTTTAACAGTTTTATATGTATCTCCTGCTGCTGGTACACTTCTGTATAAGCTGTATCAGCAGGTAGAATAAAAAAGAAACTATATGAGATTTTAAGTTGGAGGATTTGTTCAGTTTGAACGATTCCAAAAACATGTCAGTCCACATGAATTTATATGTAACTTGATCTGATCCACAGTGACTGTCATATTCAGAGCTCAACTCTGACAGGAATACCAGCTATAAATACATCCAGTAAGGAAAATCCTCTGCAGGATGGAGAGAATGAAATGAGTAGAAATGCCAAAGAGAAAAATGAAGAATTATGACAAAAAGTATGACAATAGAAAACATTTTGCTACCATTAATAGATCACCTGTTATATATACAAATATATAACCCCTTTAGGTTTTATCAGTGGTGACTGAGATAAATGTTGTGTTTTGTGAAAATGTGAAATTATGCTTGTGCCATTCATCATTTTCTCCAATGTTATGATGGAACAATATGGCTCAAAACTTTATTACCCTTTGTTCATTCTGGTGATCTATAACTGGGTGTGAATATGGAAATAAAACCAATGTAGTCTGTTCATTGCAGTCTACAGAGAATCTGTGATAGTTACTTGCATTTCCTACACATAGCACACGTTACTCTCTGTTACTGGACATCTTCTGACCCTTGGTGCAAGAGTAATTTCATAAAAACATCTTGTTTCGTCAGTCTGTTGTTGATTTGTTTTTGTTTCAAAGTTATGACGGGGAAGTTAGTGATGTAAATGTTTGATGCGGTCATGTCTGTTGTTCTCTTGACTGACATCATGCTATGATTATCATGAATGAGTATGGGGGAAACTAAGAAGAGTACATTGTTTGCCATTATGAAGAGGGCATATCGATTTTGGGAGACAGAACATAAGGGGAGTTCCCTGTCACTTTGGTTGTGATGATAAATGAGTGTGAGCTGCTGAGACAAATGAAGGCCAGCTGGCTGGAGAAGAAAAGAGCTCCTTATTGAATTTCTCATTCAGTCTTTTTTTATTTCTCATGTTTTTTTGTTTTTTTTGCTCAGTACATCAAGAAAAAGTGTTGAGTCAGATAGACATTAACTGAATGATTTCACTTGTGTGTATGCTTTATGTGTATGTACTGTGTATTTGCTTGAATGTGGTTTCTAATTTAATATTTGAATAGTGGAGAGGAGAAAAAAACAATTTCACAAAGTAGCTGCCAAGGAAAAAAGAGCCATTAGAGGTTATTTTAGAAATAGATTTTCTAAGGGATAATCCTTTACATCGTGTGCTTGTACATACCAATCCAGTCTCGCCTGTGTGTATCTCTGGAGACTAAGGTTTTGTATGTGTTTACATTTGGTGTGTTTCAGTATGTGTGAGTGCACTGATGGCTGAAATCTTAGAGCAGCTGCTGCCATGAATCCATCTCCGTGAGTCAGGCGGCAGAGAGTAGTTCATAGAAGACATAACTACTCACTCACAGAGGAGGAAATAACAGGCTACAAATTATTACCCACCCTCAGCGCTGGCTAGTGCTAATTATGTTAGCTTGTCATATGATATTGCTTGTATATCTTTTCTAAAAACAGAAGAAGCTTCACCAACAGCACGTCGAGGTAGATTCGCTAGTTCCAAGGCTGTGTGCAGGAAATTACACATTAGGGCTAAAAAAGTTCTGTAGGACTGTATCAGTTTTGTTTTAGGATTACGTCACCCAGAATAATGGATTTCAATTGATCTTGGCCACTCAGCTCTACATAAATACATATTAACTGAGAATGGACACAGTGAGTCACTGCTTCTGAGTTTTTCTTTTGAGGGGATAGTAGACCTATAAACATTTTTCACTGGATTCCTGTCATGCCCTGGAAAGTGTTTTGTGCATTTTTCTAACTACAGATAAAATAATTTTTGAATATAGACAAAATATAAAACACCAATTAAACTGTAAAAAGAAAACTTGCACTTAAATTATATTTTTTATTGAAGATAGAAAATATCTAATGACATCTTTATTCCCACTGTTGCCAAAGTGCTGGCTCATAGGGGGTCATGTGATTTGGGATTTTTTTCTCTGTATGTATTTTTGTAGGGTCTACCTTACAATATAAAGCCCCTTGAGGCAACTGTTGTTGTGATTTGGTGCTGTATAAATAAAATTGAATAGAATAGAATCTTACGACTAATTACGTCAACTGGCAACAGACCAGTAACATGATTCAAGTTTAAAAAGAGGATTTTAGAGGTTTTTCACACCTATAGTTTGTTTAATCGCATAGAAAAGTATTATTATTACACGTGATACATTTGTATCACGACATGTGAGAATAATTAATCTGCTTATTGGTCAGATGTCTCTGGGACTGGAGCAGTAAAAGTAAATATAGACAGAAGATGTTGCGCTCTGGCCTAGAAAATAACATGGAGAATTTACATAAAATTTCATGGATAGATGTTAACCTGACAGTTTGTGTGCTACACATCTGTGGTATACTGCTGCATCCCAGAATGCAAAGCATACCTGGCTACAGGAAGGTATTTAGCTCAAACTTGCAGAATAGACCTGGTAGGTGGCTCGGATCACATTCATAATAAGACCCCTTCTTCCTAAAGGGCTCGACGTAGTTGTTTTGATCTGCACTCAAGCGTGATTACCACGCTCACGCCTGTACAAGTTCAATTTTTTTCACGCAGCAGGTGTGAGAAGAACCCTTAGAGAGACAATTTTCTGAACTAAAGGTGATCAGAGGTTCAACAACCTGCAAAATACTGTGTTTATAAACTGTGGAATCATTTCATATTTACGTAGCTTAATGTAAAATTGACTTTAATTATCTCATTATCTATAATAAATAATATTGTTAAAAAATTCAGAGAATGTGCAGAAATTTCTCTGTGTAAAAAAAATCAGTACTGGATGCCCCCAATCTTTGGGTCCTCAGGCAGCACTGCATCAAAAAGAGGCATGACTTTGTCATGGAGATCACTGCATGGGCTCAGGATCACTTCCAGAAATGGCTGTCTGTGAGCAGTTTCCCGGGCATGGCATTAATTTGATTTCTCTCTATTTAGACAAATCAGAGGATTTTTGTTTTTTAACATATGTTGGCTTTAGAGCAACATCTGTACTTATCTTCATAATGTTCTTTCAAGGGAAAACCTTGTACATTTCAGCAAGACAATGTTAAACAGCATACTGCATCCACGACAGCCACGTGGCTTTGCAGTAGTAGAGTCCAGGTGTTTAACTGAACGTTCTGCAGTTCAGGTCTTTCACCAGCTGAAAACATTCAGTGCATCATAAAGAAGACCCAGGATTGTTAAGTAGCGTTTGTGTTCTTTGTCAATAAAATTTGGGTTTTTCAGATTTGCAAATCATTGCAATAAACCACAAATAATCCCCAAATGCTGTGCCTGAGTGAGTGTGTGTTGTAGGAAAAGTCCTATACACTATGTATTGTATAAAAGCAAAGTTCTAGTGGTGGATTAGACCAGAAGAACAATATGTAAATGTCAATCCATCTACCTTCTTGAAGGTTAGAACGTGAGCTCACTGGCGAGCCATTTTCTTTCAGCCATCTCCCTACACTCATTCATTGTAAGACCTTCCTGCAGTCCTACCTTCAGCATTTTACACAACAAGAAATGTACACTGCACGATATGTCTTTAGTGAATGTTCCAGTTAATCAGCTCAAAATGCCCGAAACTGAAAATGTTCGTCTGCCATCTCTTCAGCAGGAATGTAAATTTAAAAAATGCTAGAAATTGTACATTGATGAGTCAGCATTGAGTTGAGCTCACTGCCTCTTAGTCTTGCTAGTAGGACACGTCACTGATGTGGCACTGAAATTGGCGAAAGTGCCATTTAATGCTCGATGAAGGAGAACGTCAACAGAAATCACAATGGTGTTTGAAAGGCTGAGGCTTCTCTGGTTAGTTCATTATGCTTCTAATTTAGTTCAACAACAAAGATAGTTTATACTAAAGTTAAAGCAGAAGTTAGGAACCTTGTGGATTTCTCTTTTGAACGAGATCACCAGTCACACTCCACAGGCTTGTTGACAGTGTGCAATACAATATTTCTCAGCAGAAAAATTATGTATTTAGGCCATGTCCTGTACAGGCTCAATTACAACAAATTTTCACATTTTGGAATAACACAAAAGTGGGTGAGTAATCTTTATCATTTTGCTCACTCCAGCTATTTCCTCGGTTAGTACCATTTTGATAAACTGGCACTGCAGAGCAGAAAGAACAGAGGCTTTTTCTGTGAAAACCAGCGGCAGCATCTGTCTCTGAGAAACACATGATATTTGCAGCCTTAATAAAATGAGTCACACCTTCACATATCAGTCTGTGACTCATATAGCACCGACTTTTTTCAAAAAGCTGGGATCTGAGCGGGCTCTGAAGCCATGATATTATTTAAATTCCAATCTAGTATCCTAGCACCATAGTGTAAGAACATATGGAATGAATGAAATTGGGATTTCTCAGGTGTGACGGATGCTTTTAAGTAACTACATCTGGATGTTTAAATACTACAGGGACTGGGTCACACTGTTAATATTTACAGGTGACAGCTATTCTGTCAATACAGGGCCGCCTCTCCGTTCTTTTTATTTTGCTTCCAGGGAGCCACAATTTCTTGTGATTTTGTTTTTCTTTTAGGCCTCTCAGTACTAACCCATTAACCATTTATGCTTGAATGGTTGAACAGCACTGGTTCATCCTCTAAGTACTGTTTCCAGACAAAAGAAAATCTTTGGGCACTTTGTTACCTTTTATAAAAATACAAAATTTGCTTCCAACGACTGAAAAATGCCAAAAATAATGTCTTTTATAGGCATAAAAGAGTTCTTTAGCACCAGCAAGGTGATTCCCAAAAAACTTCCAGCTAAAAATTGGGAATGTTTGCACTTGGAATGGTGTGCAGTGTGCAGTTAAAAAAGTTTGAGGAAGCTGGAGGACAAAAGAAGAAGTGTCAGGCTTAAAAAGAAAGTAATATCTGACAGTCATGTTCTTAAGAAATGGGAAAAAAATTAGATTCATCTGGCCCTTCAGTCAATCTACTGTTTGCCTAAAACTAATCAGAAATGGTCTTAGTGGAAGGGTGGCTGTCAAGAAGCTATTCTTTAAAAAGAGGGAATAGGAAGAAAAGGTTAAGGTATGCCAAATTACATAAGAACTGGACTGAAGATAAGAAGGTGTCAGTCCGGTGAGTGTCTATAACCATCTGTAAAACATGATGGAGTCTCTCTGTCATGGAACAAAAGGAAGCCAATAGCCAAAGAAGAGCTTTGAGATGTCCTCTAAGAATCCTGCAGAACTTTTCCCGAAGGCTACTTAAAGAAATTACAAGAAAGCTTGCCTAGTAGAATTAAGGCTGTGTTTAAGAATAAAGGTGGCCACTACAAGCTTGTTTTGTTTGCATTAATTGTACAAATGCTGTTTTTGCCTTATATGCTGTGTCTTCCTGCTGCATTTGCTGTATATGTTAGAACATGTTTCAATAAATCACTACACCCTTTTCCCAGTATAAAGAAATGAGTGTTGGCTCAAGACTTTTCTATAGTAGTGTATATAAATATGGGGGTTGCCATCTAACTGTTGTGAACAAACTTTGTAGCCATGCAGTCAGCAAAGCCTTACTGATGACAGTGTCAAACTGCTACTCCACCAATTTTAGACCACAGCTTAGAAGCTGTGGATTGAGATGTTTCTTGTCAACTGAGGAGAAATAAGGGATGATGGGCTCTGCCTGAAAGGCAGACACATCATTCACAGGCAACATGTTTTCTAACTCCCCAATAACCACTTCAAAATGTTATTTCTGCTAAGAGATAGCAGTATAATATAGCACATTACGTCACATTTTGTCATCTCTTCTTATTCCCGTTATAGTATGTGAACAGAAGAGTTCTCGTAATTGTAAGTCAATTTTAAAACCTTGCCCAAATATAAAAATGAAAAGGGCAGGACACTAGATCACTGAGTGTAAAGAAAACATCTTTAGTCGATTTAATTTCATGTAAATTTTTGACTCCAGCACAGACACAACCCGGCATCCTCCTTCTGCCTTTCCCTGACAGACTCTCTTGTTCCTTGGAAGTGTTAAAGTTTAATAAGCCCAATCTGCAAAAGAAAAGTATCCAAACAGACTTGTTGACAAGACAAAGCTTTGCATTTAGTGCTTCATTGCCAAAGGGGTTATCTCGAGTTCATTGGAGACCACAGCTAGAAATAAACAAATAAGTCCATAAAATACTGAAAATAGCTAAGCAAAACCTCAAACCTGAGTGCTTTGCTCTCAATACAGGCTATTTCGAAAAGGGACCTGCAGCATTTAACTGCTGTAGTGTTGTCTCAGGGTGGTCTATTTGTTTGGTTTACAAAAAGCCACAGGCACACCCTGGTAACTCTGAGTGCTTGCTGCTTTTTGGATTCAAAGACAAACAAACCAAATTTATTTTGAGCTATTTTCCAAATTCATGTTGATAAAGTTAGTTGTCTGGATTTCATAACATCTTCGTCTCTCCATAAATTCTCTAAATCATGTAGCAAAACAAAAAGAGGTTCAGACTGGAAAAAATATGTATTAATATATTTGTGCTTATTTTTGTTGAGGGGAATTTATTTCATTTAGTTTTAATCACTGAATATTTTGTAGTCTCTTTTTTTTCTTAGCTGCTCACCTCCATGCTGAAATCCAAAGTGACTTTCTCGTTTTTTAGTGTTTTTTAGTGATTTTTAGTGAAGTAGGCTAAGTTATGCAAAAACTTTACTGAAAATCAGTGGCAACAGGTCTTACGAAGTATTGAATGGGGAACTATTCCTCAAGACTACTTAAAGAAATGACGAGAAATGTTGAGTTTAGGCTGTGTTGAAGAATTTAATGTGATCATACCATATGCTAACTTTCAAACTTGTTATAAAAACTCATTTTTTTGTTTGCTTTATATACTCTATTCCCGTGTATGTTTGTATGTTTTTTTTCTTCTCATTTTTCTAGCAAAATATAAAGAAATGGAAATTGGCTCAAAACTTTTGCACATTACTACAGTATAATATTAACAGTACACAGTATTTAATATAGTAGTAGCCAAATACTTTACAGTGTAAAATTCCTATACCTGCACAACTAACTCAAGACTCATATACAGGCTGAACAGGATAAATCAGGAACGCTCGGTAAGCAACACTACATGTAATTAAATGAAACATCATCCAGCTTTGACGTTCACTGTTTAACTACACACTGAGTTAGAGCCTGTGTGTCTACGCTCCAGCCTGTTCCGCTATGTCAAGCCTCTCCTGTACTTTTTTAATTTTCCCATGGCAACAATTACCAAAGACTTATGATGTTTACACCACTTTACAAGTGCTTTAAAAGTGCTTCACTGTGTTCTAACAAGTACTTTGACATGACTACAAACAAGCTTTGCGGCTTTTCCGGGTACATTTAGTTTCATTTTATGTCCATTTACTTGAAGAATTTATGTAGCACAGTGAACACTTGTTGGCAAATCTGAGCTTTTCTTCTAGTGACTACTGTGCAGTGACATTACAATCCGTAATCCCAAACAAACTAGGCATGAAGATATATAAGACGTGGGCGTGGACTTCATTATCACACTTAAAAGCAGATTAACTTTACCAGGTCAATACTTTTTCCATCTGACTCTGAGGACCTGCATGCTCCATAAGGTTTAGTGTCCCCCCCAGCGCCATGTCATTTCTAGCCATGAAAGTTGGTAAATAGGGCCATGACTGGATGCATCTGTGGGGCACAGTTTGTCCTGCTGTTCCCTGAGCAGGGCCTCTCTTTCAGTAGCTCTTAAAAGCAGAGAGCTGGGGGCCGGGAGTTCCGAAGATGTCCATGCATCCTGCTGGTGATGGTTCTACCATAAACGGTGGTGAAGTCGGAATATGTTCCAGATGCTGTGGGAGAAACGAGCACTTAGGCACACACACACACACACACACACACACACACACACACGCAAATCTTCAAGGGAAGAGGAGCTATGAGCCAGCATAGAGACAAAAGTTCGAGGGTCAAAGATCAAACAAAATTTCTGCTCATTATTCACATGAAGACAGCATTGTGTGTGTGTGTGTGTGTGTGTGTGTGTGTGTGTGTGTGTGTGTGTGTGTGTGTGTGTGTGTGTGTGTGTGTGTGTGTGCGTGTGCGCATGTGCAGACAGAGAGAATGTAGGGCAGTTAAAAAAAGAAGGTATATCCTTTACACTACCACACCCTGCCTGTTGCATACACTTAGTGTGAAGCGACTGATACCTCCAAAGAAGCCGCTGAGATACTGCTTAAGAGGCAAGACAGCCCTCAGACTGTTATACAAGCAGGTGGTTAGGACATTTTCACAACAGGAAACTCACACAGGAACACAGAAAGACGTACACAATGCTGCTGGGAGTGTTTTTAATATAGTTTGACATTTGTGAGGACTGATAAAGAGACCCTTCAAACCAAAAGAGTCTTTACCACCATACCTTGTCTAGACAGAGAGATAGATAAATAGGACCTTTCACTCATTTCATGCACAGTCTTTCTTTTTCTGTCTCCTGGTTTCTCAATGTTTTTTACCCCACACAGGCATGTGTAATTTGCAGTGATTGTAGAGGAATTCCTGTCTCAGCTGGATACACAACAGATACTGGTCCTGATTTGTGCCGCCGTTTGTCATCCTCTGGTTACTCTAACGGTCACTATCTATAGACCACAGTATCTCAGCTGTCTTAGGGCAGGAGACAGAGCATACCCTGGATAGAGCTCCCCTAGGCTACTGCAGGGCATGCATACTTAGACCCACACTGTCAAATAATACAATTTTTAAAAATTGTATATTTTTCTTATAATTGGTTCCTTGTTTTACCTTACAAAACAGTTGCAAATCTGGGATAATTTGGTGTTCAGCATCTTACTCAAGGATACTTTAATGAACTAAGGGAGCCACAGAACCACGTTCAATTTGTAGATGATCCTCCTGAGTTACAGCTGCTCCAAGTGTGGAAGTCGGGTTCCTAGCTAGCGCTAACCGAAAAGTACAGTTCCTTGAATGGCCACTTGAGGCTATCTATAAAAGCAACTTGGAGTAGAGGTAATCGTCTACTTTGCGAGAACTGCATGGTTTGAATTTTTATTTACAGCGGTGTGCAAAAGTCTTGATCAACCCCTAATTCCTTAAATTGTGTATAAGGAAAAAATAGAGTTTGGACAATTCTAACAAGGTGATATAACACAGTCTGAGCTTTTTGTGCTTTCTTTAAATAGTCTTCAGGAATAGTGGTCCAAGCTTCTTGAAGAACATTCCAAAGCTCTTCCTTGGTTGTTGGCTGCCTTTTGTTCCATGACAGAGCTTCCACCATGTTTTATAGATCGCTGTAGACACTCTGTATAACATCTGTTACCACTGATTTTCCATCCAGTTCTTGTGTAATTTGGCATACTCACTGTTTCCCATCCCTGAGAATAGCTTCTTTGCAGCCACATTTTCACTGGGACTGTTTTCAGATGAGGCTTCAGCAAACAGTAGCTGAATCAACAGAAGGGCCAGACCCACTCTTTCTTTTGTTCTCCACTTGTCCAGTTTCCTCAAGCTTTTTTAAGGACACACTGCACACCATGACAGCGACAGGATTTTCTGCCAATAGCTACTTGTAGATTTTGTAGATTCAACTAAAGAAAACAAATGATAGTATAAAAAATCTTTGCTAAGTTGTCTTCTATGTGCAGTTAGAACATTTGTTCATGCCGTGAGTTAGGTGCCTTTTTATGTTTCAATGAGTCATAGGTAGGTGTTAAATGGCTTAGCAAACTATCCATCCATCCGTTCGCTACCGCTGATCCTTTTCAGGGTCACGGGGGGTGCTGGAGCCAATCCCAGCTGTCATAGGGCGAGAGGCGGGGTACACCCTGGACAGGTCGCCAGTCTGTCGCAGGGCTAACACACAAGGACAGACAACCATTCATACTCACATTCACTCGCACATTCACACCTAGTGGCAATTTGGATTATCCAATTAACCTATCCCCACAAACTAATTAACTTAGCAAACTAATTAATAAATAAACGTTTTTCCAGTACAAGGGCTGGATTTTAACCCCCTAGGACCTGGCATCCACATATGTGGACATCACATTTTAAGTTGTCTATACCACAGTACAGTACAAGATTATAAGAAAGTCTGGCTACTTAAAAGTAAATGTTGAAGAATTGAGGGATAATTCCAAGACTTTGTCGACGTGTACTTTTTGATCAACAGTTGTGATTCTTTCAAAATTCTCTCTAAAATGTTTGAAGACATTTCACAGTAACTTTTACTCATTAAGGTAAAGAGTACTTCATAAAGAATAGGAGATGAATAATCTGAGTACTTGGATGTGCAGAACTGGAAACTTAAGTCTAAAACTTTTTAATCTTGCTTTTGTACCTGTCAAATGAAAACAGTGCAATGGCATTGAAGTGAAGTAGGAGAACAGCCTGGTGCAACAACTGTGTACAAACACTCATACCGCTCTATGAAAAAGAAAATCAATTCTTCCACACATCCACGTCCATACATACATACAAAGGTGCTGATGGATGGAGCCTATCCCCGCTGTCATAAGGTAAAATGCAGGGTGGCTAGTTTACTGCAGAAGTAACAAAAACCACCAAGTTATACAGTTACACTGGTTTTATTCACATGTTCATGGCTATATTTGGAAAAATAACATATACAGTATGAATTGAAGTCATCTGAATCAGGGTTTTATAACTGTAATTTGCACAGATTATAAGATGCTCCGTGTTGAATTAGTAATTTAAAGCTACATCAAAAAAGTGAATTTTTACTTGCCCTCGAAGACTGTAAAACAAACCTTTGCTCTGTTACATGGCGACAGTTTGAATTTGGTGTCAGTATGTGTGTGTGTTTTTGCATGTGTATGTGTGTGTTTGAAGACAAGTGTAAACTGTGTATAACCCAGACACTGCAGTGTTGACCGCAGCCTGTGATGCTGTCCAGACCACAAGCAGCTTGCAGACACCACTACAGTGTTTGTGTGTGTGTTTTAGCAAGAGATGAAACACAGCTACAGTAGTAAGTCAGACATGAGACCCCCTAATATTCCATTACGTAGTGCTCTTTTCCGCTACAAGGCTGTAGGCAGCTTACAGTCACATCATACAGCCATGATTAAACATTCACTGCGCAGATTAGATGCCTCCAGGGAAACAGTGATTACATTTACTTTAGATTTAAGGAATTTTGCTCAGTTTTTTTCCAGGAACCAAAAAAAGAGGTCTAATTTATACATTTACATTGAAAGGCGGAGCTTAGGTAATACAAAGCAGGGACCACCGAGGTCCTATTCAATTCATGTTTATTTTAGCATTAATCAAATTTTCAGCCTGTATGTTAAAAAAAAGATGGGTTCAGTCAGTTTCTCTTCATGTTATCAGGCTTCAGTAAGGTTAGGTTAGCAGTTCTGTAGAAGTGGTTTCATGAAGCTGGTTACAAACTGGCTCTTTTTACCCCAGGTTTTCTAATCCACCTTTATCCATATGTGCATGTATCACATTACAAACTGAGAAATTAAAAAAGCAAAATTTTGGCATTTTCTTGATATATTTTTATGTAACGCTCATTAAACAAAATAATAGGGCAATGAGAGACCTCTAACAATTCCACATCTAGCAAGTGGTAAAATCATCATCATTCCTCCTCCTCTCGGTTTACTTTCAACAACAGCCTGGGTGGGCTGTGAGTGGCTGCACCTGAGAGGTGGGAATGTCAAGGAGTACATTTTATAACCAAAACCACTGAATGA
The DNA here is from genome assembly GCF_964374335.1 of Astatotilapia calliptera. Lineage (NCBI taxonomy): Eukaryota > Metazoa > Chordata > Actinopteri > Cichliformes > Cichlidae > Astatotilapia > Astatotilapia calliptera. Next base: position 24,941,251 of record NC_137434.1, on the reverse strand, counting down.
AGAGCAAACTGTGTGTCGTATTATCAGAGGAACATCTGCAGCTGATTCTGCTGGAATTGGAGGTAGTAGAACACCGAACACACACCAAGAATACCTGTTCAACCAATTAAAATTCCCTTTAAAAAAAAAAAAAAAAAAAAAAAAAATATATATATATATATATATATATATATATATATATATATATATATATATATATATATATATACAGATTAAAGACTGTAATGTATAATAGCTGGTGTGTTAAAGATAAACATCAGCACTGAGAGTGCACTTGAAACGTATTGACGCATTTTACTGGTTTAATTTTTTATGTTCTTTATAGATCTTTATCACTATTTTCCCATCATTATCATCATCTGATTACATTTGTGATTAGAGTAGGCTCCACTTATGGGGATCATTTTGCGCAGAAGAAGAGTCATTTGACATGTGAAATGGCCGTTCTTATGTGAAGCAAAAAGCCCGACCTATCAGCGAAAGTTGATAGCTGCCGTTGTGATACCTTTTATCCCCAACTGGAGTTTTAGGTTTTGCCGAGCCAACTGATGCTACAAAAGCTTGGCTGTGTTGAACTTCCTTTGTGTTAAACCCCTCTGCTCTTTTAGTCTGCTCTCAGTCTCTCTCTCTCTCTGGATAGCTGCCACTTACTCATGATCCTGCTGGTTTGTTAGGTTATTTTGTCCTCTCCTCCTTATGTAACACCCTACATACACCTACATACACCTACACTCATCCACACACACTGTGCACCACTCAGACTTCACACTTTTACACATATCTACATGTTTAGTTAAATACACTGATTGGGAAAACAATTGCTGGTAACACAATGCTCACCATTTCTATTAAGTTTCATAAAAACTGGCAGATAAACAAACAAACAAATCAACCAACATAAAAAAAAACCTCTGCCGTTGCTCAGGTTAGGGCTAGAACAAACCAACAGATGGACACATGGAAAAAAGTGAGGAAAAATTGCATCACAATCGTCACATAGTGATTGTTAGTAGTCAGCAATGAGTGCAATTTTTTTGCATGATTAATTATGTGTTACTGAAAATGAGGTCACATTTCAAAAACTATCCACAAATTTTGAAAAAAAAAGAAATTCACACTACTTTGTATCAGTAATGAAATAAAATCAAAACTTTTCTTTTTCACTGAAATTTGTTAATTGAGCTCCCAAAGCTTGAACTAGCAGTGTGGCAACACTAATTAGTCTGTGAGTTTTTTTTCTCATGGTTGTAATTAGTGGAGTAGGGCACACTGGCAGCTTGAGAAGTTGTGAAGTTAACCAGATGGAAAAAATGTTTTCTTGGATCAAATTACATTTTTTGCAATCTTAGGGAAACATATTAAACTAATTTCAAATATGCTGCATGCTGTATTATCAGCAGACATACTGGCACAAATCCACTTTAGAAAAATGATGAGTAGATGAGGAGCTAATATACACACATATTACTCACTCACTGAAAAACCAAAAGTGTCTAAATGTGGGACATAATACAGATACATTTGGAACAGTATTTAAAAAGTTGAGTTACAGTCAGGACCATAATTTGATGGACAGATTATGAACTTATTGTAGAAAATATTGTAAAATTCCTCCTTAAAAGTCTGCATTTCAGTAACATCTTGACTGTTTGATTTACAATTGACTGTGTTGGTTTGAAGAAACAAAACTACCAAAACTGTCTTTATCTAAAAAGTCATGGATCTTATAGTGACTTCCCCTGAGCTGTGCATAACTCACTCTTTGTGTGTGTGTGTGTGTGTGTGTGTGTGTGTGTGTGTGTGTGTGTGTGTGTGTGTGTGTGTGTGTGTGTGTGTGTGTGTGTGTGGCCACATTAATGGATGGAAAATCTCTTTACACACTCCAACACAAGATCAAACCACCCTAACTCACACTCACACTGACTTGTGCAAATGCATGGAAACACAGTATGTGCTGCTTTCACTCTGTGTTCTTCTCAGACTTTAACTTTCTTTACTGCTGAGCAGTTCAGTACAGACACACACAGACAAACACACACATACGCAGACATGTACTTTCCTTCCCTCTCTGTCTCTTGTTTCTTTTGGAAATCTCTTGGAACAATCCAAGTTTTGCTTTTAAAAAAGGTTATTTTAGCCAAAAGGGCCTCATATTAAAAACTGAGAGATGGTTGGGTTTTTTTCTCTCTTTTTGTTAGATAACTCAGCCTGAAGCGTTTAAATAACTGAACATGAAGTTCAAAGACAGATAAAATTAGCAAATGCAGTAGCTGTATGTTTTAACTGTAATAGCAATTAAAATGTCTGGTAATCTCTTTATGTTGGAATATAACCTTCCATATCACAGATTTCTATAGCTGTGTTCCAACACTGAAATGAAATACACAAGCAATCGTGGAGGGTCATAATTTAGACATTTGTTGGCTCATCCAGCTGAAAGACCAATGAGCTTATGGCTAGACATCTGTCATCCGTCTGTTCACTGCATTTTCACAAGATGTGCTTCTCCTCCTGCCGTATTGGGCAGAATGTAGTCAAACTTACACATATGATCAACTAAACCACACCTTCCCAAAGTGTGGGGCCCACCCCCTAGGGGGGGCGCAGAGCCATTGCAGGGGGGGGGGGGGGGGGGGGGGGTGTGGTATGAAAAGGGAAAAAAAACAAACAAAACTAAACAACAGTTGGACACTGCTAGCACGAGGCTCCCACACAAACGCAAAGCGGGAGGTGAAGCATTGCTGAATATGTTTCCAAACCAACTTCCTTCCAACCCAAAGACTAGAAAATATGGTGAAGCATATCTTCTCTTTGGTTTCACCTGCACAAGTGCCGAGGTAGGTCTCCCCTGCAGAATTGGTTTCCCCTGCGTCGGGAGCACGCGCTGGGCTCTCCAAATGACAGACAAACAGTATCCCACATTCTTGATTTTTAGTTCACAAACACTTGTTGTAATGACTAACTACTCCTGACATTTTGGAGATGTTAGCTCTTTATACAGTAAAGTTACAGCGGGATACAAATAATATCAGGCTGATATTGCCACGATTTGTTCCCCCTGTCTAAATCACGGACAAACAGTATCCCACAGCTGTTTATGCTTTTAAACCCATTTTGCACAGAGAGGCATTTTTTGAAAAATGTATTGATAGCAATGTTGAAAATTATTACACAGGAAAAAAAAACAACTACATGTAAAATAATCACACCGTGACGCATCTGCCTTTGTAAGTGGAGGAACAGTAACTGCGTGTGTATATGTAAGTGTGTAAAACCTGCAGATAGTCAGATTAACAGTATTTTGTCTCTATCTGCCATTCTGCAATTATCTCAATGTAAACAATAACGTGGCGCACAGCGTGACGTGAAAAAAGGCACATCCCTTTGACGTTGCGTGACGAACTCTGTATTCCTTGTCCACACGTAAACGCAAAAAAGGAGATTTAAAAAATCTCAGTTTTCGGTTATTCGAAACGCCGTTTACGTGTGGACGAAACAGCTGCGTTTTCAAAAATACCCGTGTAGGTGTGGACGTAGCGTAAAAGAGTTAGTAGTTTATTTTCTCACTACCTGTAATTATTGCAGATTACTTGTATTTGCTTAATTGTTTACTAAATGTTTGAGGTGTGAAATAAACCGCAATGGAGCAAAATATGGGTGTGTGTGGTTGGAGGATGTGTTTGTGCGTGCGCGCGGGAGGGGGGGGCAACATTTTTCTTGTAAAACAAAGGGGGGCCTAGCAAAAAAAGTTTGGGAACCACTGAACTAAACGGTCTTCAATCAAACTGTGCTGAAGGTCAAGGTCGCATTTGTTGTTTTAAAAAAAACACACAGTAGTGTGTGATAGGTCACGAGTCACTGATGATGATGCTAGCAAGCTGAAAAAGTGTGGGATGCGGTAAATTGGATGGTAAAGTGCAACCAGGAGAAACTTAAACTCCAAAATGAGATAAACTTTGTGAAGTTGGCATCAGGCAAGACCAGCACAGTCGTTTAAAGTTACAGTGTTTAAATGATCTCCGGTAGATGTTAGCAGATTGCAGTCTGAATTCTGTCTTCTTACACATCGCGATTCAAGTAGCTGCTCTCAGGCGTTCATCAGTAGTGAGTGTAGGCTGTCGGTCCGCTGTTTACCTCAGTTGGTGTCCACATCTATTTACTCTGAAAGAGGCTGTAAAAGGTTTGTGAGAAGATTTGATGAGTCAGTGAAGCTCACTTCTGTCTGATGACAATCAAAGGCTACGTTCACACTGCAGGTCTTAATGCTCAATTCCGATTTTTTGATCAAATCCGAATTTTTTGTCTGCTCGTTCACACTACAAATAAAATGCGACAGCAAACGAGCTCTAGTGTGAACGCTCAAAGCGGCCCGCATGTGCAAAAGAAGATGTCACACAACGCGCTCTGTTTAGACCCAGAGCAAACAATATTGTTTGACTGATGGCCCTTAATATAAAGACTTCGGACTTCACGTTTCCCAATTTTTGCTTTAAGTTATTTTGTTATTTACATAATAATGTAAATAACCTAATAATTGTCCTTATTGCTGTTTTAGAGAGGAGCGGTGCTTCAAAGGATAGTTGCAGATTTCTGTCAGAATCTGCAGATTATACAGTACAAATAAAATGTTCACGTTTCTCCAACGCTGTCTTCCCAGCAGTTTCACCGGGTGGCCAGGAAGCGTTCGCGATGTCTTATCGGCCGCTTCTCCGGTGCTGATAATTGGCGTCTGTCTTGTGTCAGTGACGTAAAAGACGGATTTAATGCGACTTGACCGTTCACACAGCAGTCGCTTTCTGAAACATCGGATATGTATCGGATTCAGGACCACATACGAAAGTGACCCAGATCGGATTTGAAAATATCGGATTTGTGCCGTTCACACTGTCATACCATGATCGGATATGGGTCGCATAGGGTCAAAAAAATCGGATTTGATGCGCTTTTGCCTGCAGTGTGAACGTAGCCTTACTGAGGTGTTGAGGATATCTTGAACAGTAAGCGCTGCTGTTATGTGACGTTAGTGGAACTTTCTTGTAAGTGGGTCTAACTTTGTTGAACTTTGTTGACTATATTAAATAAATGAGGGAGTGCAATCAAAGCGTTCATCAGAAGGAAAGACTTTTAGGGCACTTGAACCTAACATTAGCTGGCATACTGTTAGCTTATAGCGACTTGTTGTTGCGTAGTTGGCTCGTTGTCAGCTGTCTGGAGACGTGAAGGCAACTTGTCTAATCTGCTGACACTAAATATTTGCAAAAATGTCAGGAATAAGTACGCTTGTTTGTGCATGTTTTTGTCTGTCAGATCAGGAAATGAGGCTTGAGGTGAGGAGAAACAAGATGAGTTTTTATCTCTGACCTTCACGTTTTCACTTCTTTGTACTCCTCTCAGTTGATAAAATATAGGTGCAGACAAAAATTAAAATTTACAACATTTCTGTTAAGTAATCTCAAAAAAACTTTAAGAATATCTTTCTTACTATTTACCTCTGTAAACAATATAATCCAACATTAAGAACAACTAAGTTTACTCAGTGAAGAATTTCCCCCCAAACCCATCTGTATTTAAATAAAGCAGCAAATAATGACATCCCCAGTTTGAGATCTGCATAATATTAGGACAGATAAACTTGCATATCTCTAAATCTGTTGCCAGTTTTGCTTAAACCTTTATTGCCTGTGTCACATTGAAGAAATTATGCAAGCAGACTTTGTTTGAATAAAACCAGCTGAATCCCTTGTAGAAAGAAAAATCAGTCATCAAACTTTCAGCGCTTCTTTAATATTCTTTCACGGCTATTTTTCCTTTTCTTTCTTTTTTTTTTGCAGGAGAAGATAAATGATTATATTAAATGTGTGTGGTGCCACCCTCCAGTAATACTGCATTAGTTGTAAGATGGTATAAATTAGATAATTAGGAAATTGAAGCAAACCAGTGTTCATGTGAAATGGCAAAAAGGGGAACACATTAGAGTGGGTAATGGTAGCTGCAGCAAATGCTCATTAGTGCTACACATAATTCCTTATTGTCCCAGTTAAAACTCCCACAAATACACACTCATGTACGCAGGAGTCAGCAGTCAAATGTCAGTCATTTCTATTATATAGAAGCATGGAGAAAGGCAGCTGCACTTGCTATCATGACAGACAGCTCAGGAAATAGCTAGCAGTCCTGGACACACACGCACAGACGCACACTGTTGGCTGCAGTCTTGTCAATATACAACAGCTGGGCACAGCTTAAATCAGAAACACAAGTGTGAAAGCATGCAGCCACAATAGTCTGTGTGAGTGTTTCTGCAGAACCCCAGCAACAGTGTCTAATGAACCTGCTGGTTACACATTTTGTGATGTTGTATGTACATTTTTACAGAGCTTGTTTATTTGTTTTTATTTTTTTAAATGCCTTTAAATGTTCTTTTTTTCTCATAGTCCATTGCATGAAACATCTAAAGTTTTGACACTGGAAATTTTAATACGTATTTTTTTGGGGCTTTTTTGGACTTACATTAGTCAGCTCAGGGAAAATATAGACTACATATGGATTCACTACATAGCTGCTAGTTTCAGGTCATCTTATTATAATATACAAAATCTGACTGTGTTTGTTTCGTTGTCTGCCAACTCCTCTTGCACAATCAGGAGCTGAGCAGCCAAACTTGGTACACAAGTACATCGTAGACTCCTGATGCTTCTTATTGATATCATATATTATGCCATCATCATGTTGACTAGAAACCTCCTAACAAACGGCTAAAATTACTTGTTTTTAGCTGTTCTTTACTCACTGTACCTTATAACAGCATCATATCTCAGGCCCATGCTACACTATCAAATAAAACATGAACTTCCTTTTACAGTTAGGAAGGAGGATAAACATGTGCAATGTGCTTACAGTGTGACTCGATTTCACAGTCAGATCCAGCCCTCGCTTGTCTTGTCTTGTACCAAAATGGCAACAGTGAAAAAGCTCAGCTTGAGCCTTCGCAGCAGGATTTCATTAACCAGCAGGTGATGTCACAGTGGCCATGTCCATCTTTTATATACAGTGGGACCGTTTTCACTAGCTCATACTGCGTTGCATTCTTTGTAACTGCATGGCCACATGGCATCCCACCAATATGAGGACGAACTAATTCAAGTTGTAGATTGAAAGCAGATAACACCACTGTGTAGCATTGTTAGATTTGCAGCAAGGGGTGTATTTATAGGACGATATTCCCCCATCTGCAGTGTGCAATTAATAATGCCAAAAGTCCCATAATGTAAAAATCAGTATAAGTGTAGACTTATAATAGCCTAAAAGATGGGAGAGAAATCAAGGGGAACAACATGCAGGAAAGGGCCTGCGGCAGACACAGACCTGCGACTCTGCAGTAGGCTTTCCTCAACGGTTCCTCAACTCAAACACTGCGCTATAGCAGTGCCTCAGCTATGTCATTTGTTTTAACAATAGTAAATTATGGATGCATATTTATGCACCTTTTCTCACAAGGTGTCTTTCCAGCCCTTTATTTGTATTGTAAGCACAACAGTTTCTCATAACGCACTAGAACAGCGCAAAAATCATTTTGCCACTGTGAGTGATCATACTAAAGCTTTTCTTCCAATAAAAACATTCACACCTACTATTTCTCTTAAAACCTGCATGGGATAACTCTCCAGAAAACAATTTTCACCTGCTACTTTTCTAATCTTGCGCCATTGTTGGCATTTCAAGGCTATTCAGCGAAGCTACATTACTATTACAGCTACAGACTACTCAATACTTTCTGAAAATTGGGGAGCCAAGACAGTTTGAACTAATGAGGCCTTCAAAAAACATATTCTAAATCAAATTTGTTGCAATACACTGGTCTGTCTGCTAGCTACTGCTATGTCTGAGTGATTACATAAACAAAGCGTTCACCTTTTTTTGAATACTTGGATTGAAGCACCCTTTCACGGTGGTGCGACTGATTCTAACTGGCAGCATTTGCTTTTCATCAGAACGTCAATCGTCTTTCTCATTCCTTTTCTTTCTACTATTCTTTTTTTGTCATCAATATAAAAAAGTTCAAGTAAGTCATGTCATATTTTATGTGTCAACTTAATGCTGTGTCTGTTTTCCTTAACTTAAAGTATTTAAAGTATTTGTGGTCAAACTACACAGGAAACTGTTAATGTGGTAATAATTACTAAGAAGAAGATGAGCATAACAAAAGAAAGAAATAAGTAAACAAAGGGAAACGTAGGACAGGAGAAGCTTGGGAGAAAGTAGCAAGAGGACAAAATAGAGCAATAAAAGAAAGTAAGAAAAGCAGACAGCTGTTAGGGAAGGAACTGATGGGAAAAAGATACATACTGAAGACATTGCACTGTGTGTTGGTTAGCGTTAATCAGGGTGAGCAAGAGCCTCGCGGGCTGCGCTTGATGGGAATTGACATGCAATCAGCTGAAATAATGATTGGGATCTGACACAGGACTGTGGAACTGGGTAGGAGGTGTGTGTGTGTGTGTGTGTGTGTGTGTGTGTGTGTGTGTGTGTGTGTGTGTGTGTGTGTGTGTGTGTGTGTGTGTGTTTGTGTGTGTGTGGTGAAAGAGAGGAGACTGAACACCCAGCCAGGACGATGCAGCATCCACAAAAACTGTCTTATTCGACTTGTTGTACTCGTTTTATATTCACTGTAGATTCACCGCTCACATTTCAACATCACAGACAATAATTGTTCATGAACCAAAGGTCAAAACTAAAGTGCTCCATCGACATTCCTGTGTTCTACAAACAAACGTGTATTTCATAAAAACAGCACAGTTATTTGAATTATTGAGTGATTTAAACAGAAAAGTGCAGAGTTAGATTATGAATACCTTCATTTGAATTTTAAAGGCTTCCACATTTGTACAATCTTGATTTTCGGCAACCTTGACTATAAAATATTTTCTTAGGATTTTTCACTTCTTTAGTGTGTGCAACACATGACTGTGAATTTGTTTAAAGGGAACCTATTATCATCATTCATAGCTCCACATCTAGCTTGAAGTCTAAAACTTACTAGCAATTACTAGTATTTACAATATTGGAATCATTGTCCATTTGTTTATGTAAAGAGCAAGAGAGATAGAGAGATAAATACCATAAAGTACATCAAAAGATGTACGTGGCTCTTCATTCTTGCATCTTTAAATCTGCTCCAAATAGTCAAAAAAAACCTTCATGACAAGAATTGGCACTATTTTTACTTTACTACATTTATATAATATATTCAGAATCATTTTTTTTCTTTTAAAATGTTATCCTATTTCCACAAATATTTTGGCTTGACAGCAAGTTTGTTACATTTAATTGTATAGTTGTATAGTTAGAAATCAAAAACCTATAAACAAATGATTAAAGAGAATATTCATACGAATAATATAAATGTACAAATAATAGTTATCTACTCATTGTTAGACAAGATGTGAAGCATTAATATGCAGATAAAGCTCATGCAGGCTACCGCACAGGGAGACAGGATAGAAACAGATGCGGCGTGCTGAGCAGTTTATACACATTCGTTACACATTTGTGCACAAAAAAATGCAAACACATCTCACTGATACCCCGCCTTCAATCATAAACAAATATGTTACACACATCATACACAAACGTACATGCACATTGGAATGCCCACAATTTCCCCACCAATCAGACATCAAACAGCAGTCTGAGGGTTCCCAGCCGGAGCTTTTGATCTGCTTAAATGGGTGTCATTCCGGTACACATTTCTCCAATCTCCTTCTATCAGCAAACAGCCATTTGTCCCCATCACTGATTATCCATCTTATCTGGAGGCCATCAGCTTGGCTGATTAGGACATTCCCAGAATTCCAGTTCTTCTTGGCTGATGGAATTTCTGCATTTCTTCTGGTTAAAATGAGGTATCTTACAGCTCCCATTTCACCATAATTCTTTAATTTCATATTTTATCTGTCAGTCTCTTCACCACACCATCATTTAGCACCTACACACAGTCATGGGAAAAACAAAGTTTTCCTAGTATTATGTGCAATCCTCTGAAAAAAGGAAGTGTACACTTAGTGTTCCCATAGGAATTAAGAGGGTAAGTTGAAACCAAGTGCTGCTAATCAAATGCACTTGATTAGCAATTGTGACCACTTCTTTGAAAGCACAAGTTTTGGCAGCGCGCTAGTGTGGTGAGTTCAGGTGTTTTATCCCAATGCCACGGATTTCCCAGTAAAAGTGTCTTTTTTTGTCATTTTATATTCTAAATAATGTTTCACACTGAAGTTGGACTTTTGTATTAAATGCAGTGACGCTTCCAAACAAATCTGTAGGAGTTTCCAAACAAATAGAGCGCATTTCTTTGTGGGGCCTTGAAATGATTTCTAACCACAAAAAGGAGGGCCCTGCAGAAAATGTTTGGGAGCCACTGCCTTAACATGTGCGTCTGCATGTACACATGCTTTCCACACTCTTCCGCTGCAGTACTGGAGCAAGTTTCAAGCCAACTTGTAAAAATGTCGTATTTTACCTCGTAGTGCCTCTTGCAGTGACCCTGTACAAATCAGAGTCCCGCAGTCAGCACAACCTGCCAGCCTGTATTTTACTAGCAACACAGATATATGGAGCCCAAAGACAGTCAAGTATGCACAGGAAACCGAGGTTTTTACACTTCATCCCTCTTATCTAATACTCATGTCACTAATGGTAGGCAGTATTTCATTCCCTCCCCCTCATTAGTTCTTCCATTTCACTTTCTCTGTGAGAGGTATAAGATAGCACTCTTGTGTAATAGATAAAAGTTAAAATGTTAGGACTCATTTCACTGGTTTTATTTCTTTTGATTTCCATAGACTTTCCATTTTAAATGCAAAAAAAACAAAACAAAGAAAGGAAATACATAACGTCACACGTTATAAATTACCCGTGCACATTAAAAGACTTAAATGCTTCTTTTTTTAGAGATCCCAAAGGAAAAATGGGAAGAACCCAGTACTGCAGCCAAGAATGATCCAATAGATACACCAGACACTGTTGACTGACGCAATTTCTTTCAAAAATAGCTTAAAAATCTTTACTTGGCAAGTTGCTATTCCATTGTTAATACAGGGAGTGCAGAATTATTAGGCAAATGAGAATTTTGTCCACATCATCCTCTTCATGCATGTTGTCTTACTCCAAGCTGTATAGGCTCGAAAGCCTACTACCAATTAATCATATTAGGTGATGTGCATCTCTGCAATGAGAAGGGGTGTGGTCTAATGACTAGAGATGGACCGATCCGATATTACGTATCGGTATCGGTCCGATACTGACCTAAATTACTGGATCGGATATCGGAGAAAAATAAAAAAATGTAATCCGATCCATTAAATATCACGAAAGCACCTCACAAAACTTGCAACACGCCGTAACTCACCTCAGAACGTTAGCACGTCGGAGCAGTATGCATCACGTGATAGAGCGGCTGTGGCATGCGGGACCTGTCGGTGGTCTGGATAGCATGTGGAGCTTCGCTAGCAACCCGGCATTTCATCTCCGACAAAGTTATCCCCGAGAGAAGTAAAGCAAGTGTGTAAGTCCATCTCTGAATGTAAAGCATTCCTGCGTTAAGTTTAACGAGCGACTGCCTCTCGCTCTCCGGCTGCTACTTCAATCATGAAACTGCTTAATGATCAGCTGATCGGCTTTTCTGTCGCGAGTCCGTGTCTCTTGTTTGCTTTTGGCCCACTTTGCACCAGAAAGAGGAAACCAGCGGCTGAACAACAGCAGCACGTTTAAGCTTGATCAGCTGTTGTTAGAATGTATTTAATATTACTTTCTACTCGAGGATCTTTTTCTACATAGCTGACGCTGGTAACTGTGCAGGGGCGCATCTAGCAAAGTTTAGCCAGGGGGGCCGACAGGGCATTAACAGGGAAAAGGGGGCACAAAGACATACTTTTCTTTCTTATTCTCATTTAAAATGTCTCGCTTTTAATTATTTAATATTTATCTGAATCTTACACCCAAAGTTTTAATCTGATGTAAAATGTATAGAAGTCCATTACTGCATATAGTAACTGTTAAGTCTAATATACCCTAGTAAGCTATAGTACTTTTTCCTTTGGGAAGGTACCATCTGTGCAGTCTGCAATTTTGTTGAAGAAAGATGTTGAATCTATTTAATATTTCTTGAAAAATAATTGATTTCTGTGCATTTTTTTTCCACACTGCATCAAATTAAGGTTGATTACGTCGATTAAGCATCATGAGGTGGAGCGTGAGGGGTGGTTCCCTATTTTTTATTTATTTATTTTTGTTGTTGCTGGGAGTTGGAACCCTATTAGTTAGGTTGCTTAATATTTATGCTAAGTACTCTTTAAAATACCAGAATAGGGAGGATGGTGTAGGTTTAAGTTTATTAGATTGATCAGTATTGCTGAACTATGAAATATTTTTTTTTGCATACAGGTATAACAGAATAGCTTTAGTGTAGTTGTTGTTTTAAACTTGAGTATGAACTTATACAAAATGCAGCAAGATATTTAAAAAACAGTTTTGTTGATTAAAAAACACTGTATCGGATTCATATCGGTATCGGCAGATATCCAAATTTATGATATCGGTATCGGTATCGGACATAAAAAAGTGGTATCGTGCCATCTCTACTAATGACATCAACACCCTATATCAGGTGTGCATAATTATTAGGCAACTTCCTTTCCTTTGGCAAAATGGGTCAAAAGAAGGACTTGACAGGCTCAGAAAAGTCAAAAATAGTGAGATATCTTGCAGAGGGATGCAGCAGTCTCAAAATTGCAAAGCTTCTGAAGCGTGATCATCGAACAATCAAGCGTTTCATTCAAAATAGTCAACAGGGTCGCAAGAAACGTGTGGAAAAACCAAGGTGCAAAATAACTGCCCATGAACTGAGAAAAGTCAAGCATGCAGCTGCCAATATGCCACTTGCCACCAGTTTGGCCATATTTCAGAGCTGCAACATCACTGGAGTGCCCAAAAGCACAAGGTGTGCAATACTCAGAGACATGGCCAAGGTAAGAAACGCTGAAAGACGACCACCACTGAACAAGACACACAAGCTGAAACGTCAAGACTGGGCCAAGAAATATCTCAAGACTGGTTTTTCTAAGGTTTTATGAACTGATGAAATGAGAGTGAGTCTTGATGGGCCAGATGGATGGGCCCGTGGCTGGATTGGTAAAGGGCAGAGAGCTCCAGTCCGACTCAGACGCCAGCAAGGTGGAGGTGGAGTACTGGTTTGGGCTGGTATCATCAAAGATGAGCTTGTGGGGCCTTTTCGGGTTGAGGATGGAGTCAAGCTCAACTCCCAGTCCTACTGCCAGTTTCTGGAAGACACCTTCTTCAAGCAGTGGTACAGGAAGAAGTCTGCATCCTTCAAGAAAAACATGATTTTTATGCAGGACAATGCTCCATCACACGCGTCCAAGTACTCCACAGCGTGGCTGGCAAGAAAGGGTATAAAAGAAGAAAAACTAATGACATGGCCTCCTTGTTCACCTGATCTGAACCCCATTGAGAACCTGTGGTCCATCATCAAATGTGAGATTTACAAGGAGGGAAAACAGTACACCTCTCTGAACAGTGTCTGGGAGGCTGTGGTTGCTGCTGCACGCAATGTTGATGGTGAACAGATCAAAACACTGACAGAATCCATGGATGGCAGGCTTTTGAGTGTCCTTGCAAAGAAAGGTGGCTATATTGGTCGCTGATTTGTTTTTGTTTTGTTTTTGAATGTCAGAAATGTATATTTGTGAATGTGGAGATGTTATATTGGTGTCACTGGTAAAAATAAATAATTGAAATGGGTAAATATTTGTTTTTTGTTAAGTTGCCTAATAATTATGCACAGTAATAGTCACCTGCACACACAGATATCCCCCTAAAATAGCTAAAACTAAAAACAAACTAAAAACTACTTCCACAAACATTCAGCTTTGATATTAATGAGTTTTTTGGGTTCATTGAGAACATGGTTGTTGTTCAATAATAAAATTATTCCTCAAAAATACAACTTGCCTAATAATTCTGCACTTCCTGTATTTCATGGCTAATTAATCTATTGATTTTTTTTACCTTAAGTTTTCGTGTATTAACTGCTGGAAAACAGCCAAATGTTGCTGTTTTATTCTCTGTTGATTGACTTTTCCATTAACCAGTAAGTAAATGGTGTATTACTAATAAGCAGATCTGCACATCTTTATTCATTTTTAGCTGTTGTCATTAGTATTTAGTTGTTAATTTTTAATGGGGAATGTGTTTGGCTTTGCATAAATGTGCCGTGTGTAGGCACAGAAATATTGCAAATTAAAGAGTATAGTTTTATATAGCGTTAAAGGATTAGTATGTTGTTACCAGTAAAACAGTAGCATTTATGAAATGAATCATAAAAATGAATCTGGGACAAAAACGGGATCACTGCGTGCAAAACTTTCTCAACTTTACTGCAGTAGTGGAAAGTGTTGATTTGTTTTAATCCAAAAGTGGTGATCTATAAAAGTCGGCTCTATTTATCAAGATGTAAAAAAATGACAAGTTTAAATACAGTATGATATGATACTAGATTTAACGTAACACCCCACATGTTTTCTTCGCTGAATATGGGGACAAAAGTAGTAAAACTAGTCCCAAATGGTTTGTTTGAAAAGGAGAGAGAGAGAGAAGACAATAACAGGAGTTATAGCTGATTGTTTTTTTTTACTTGCCTGTAGGCTGGCTACGTCCCATTTCATCCAGACTGGAAATAGGGGAAATAGCCTTCTGCCTTTTTTTTTGGCTTTTGTTCCTTTGTAGTCTCACTTGCTTGCTCACATGTTCCTTTTTGACTCTCTCCTTCTTTAAAAAGCCCTTTTTATCTTCTCTTTTATACCCATGTCTCAATAATACTTTTCACTTTAAGTCATCTGTAAAACACACAGATTTCCGCATTGGCATAATAAAATATTAATGCCTGTATTCATATTGAAAGGTTTGCTGACGTTGTCGGGTATTATTTGTGCTTGAAACATTCACATACATTTTTGTGAAATGAGAAATTTATGTTGAGCATTTTTATTTCTGTTCATCAAAATAATACATTTTGAAGTTTCTCCAGTAAAACTAAAGCCTTATGTACAAATGGCTTATGTTTAACTATAAACCTGGGCCTCCAGTACAAAAGGAAACAAGTGTGAAAATGCAAATTGGACCAGGTCTATATCTGCTCTCGCCCTTCCACCACTTACCTTGACTTGAATGTCAGCAAGACTGTGTGACACAATGACAAGATGGATTACTATTACTATTATTGTAATGTGGCCATGTATCACAATGATAATATTACCGTGTTATGTCAAATCTGTTTGTTTGCCCACAAACTCCCACAAAAACAGGAGTTGAGACACTGAAATTGGCACTGAAAGATTGGTCCCTGAAGATTCTTACCTATATCAGATATCACAACTTAATCATGTTGCCTAGCAACCACCTACCAATGGGTTAAAATGACCAATTTGTATCATTTATTCACATATAATACCTTATAAAACATCTAATTTTTATTTCATGATGTTTTAGCAAATGTTGCACATTTCTGACATCTCCAAATTGTGAGATTTACAGCATCAGTATTACACTATTACACTGACACATTAGCCTGTAACATAAATTTTATTGTATTTAGAGAATACACAAAAAGTTTAACGTTGTCTACATTATGAACATACTTGCAGCCATGTGATTTCAAGTCATGCAAAATTAGTCCAGGATACAAAATCAGACGTTTTTCCAGCATCTCAATTTATGCATTTTTGTCAGGTGCAAGTTATAGACATATGTATCTAAACCACAGCACATGTAAACAGTGCTAATCAGTGCAGTGGAATTCTTATTTTTTAGAGAATCCATGGTTTACATGGTTCCTTAATCTCAGATTTATCTATCTATTTATATAAACAACATCTAACACCACTTTTTTAACTTTTCTCATTGTGGTTACGTTTATGAATTTGCCAGCAGCACAATCAGATCAACCACTACTGTACCATGGGCAGGTATTTGTTTGTTATTTAAGGTGTTGCAATCAAAATAGTGACACATAACATGAGCCTTAAGCTTGAGCAAGTTATGAAACAGCTAATAATCTGTTGGTAAAGTTTAATAAATCTTGCACTAGAAGTTAGAATAAAATAGAAGGCCTTTATTTACCATCGTTCTATAGGTTTAATGTATAAAACCCCGACTTTCTGAATCTGCTTTTGAGAGTGTTGAGAGAATTGATACACTACAATGCTCAGCCATGGCACTGACTACTTATCATCATCATGATATCTGTTCTAGCATGTGAAATAAAAGGTGTAGTCATATTAATGAGGATGAAAATGTAATTATCATAGGAGGTGGTTCATAAGAAACCATGCAATGGTGCAGTATCTACCCATCATTTTGCTCTGTTTTTATTTTGGTTCAAGAATTTGTGTGGTGCCTCTAAGAATTTCTAATCAAAAAAAGAGTAAAAAACCCAGGAATTGAATTTTACTGGCATTAACTGGAGCACATCTCTAGTGAATCACAAGCAGCAGCAAAAGTAGAAAGCAAAATCTCAGAAATTTGAGATATCGCAGTAAACTGTTCAACTCATCAGTAAAATATACCGTAGAAACGACAGGAAAGATGAAGACATTTAGTAGCAAAATGTTCTTTATCTGTTATGATTCTTTTTGTTTAGCCTCCTCATAACGAACCTTACGCTTATATAAATGTGTGACAGCAGACATCTTTTTAGGTGTTTTCACAAAGGCATATCATCATTCTTGAGCTTTTACATCAACCTTCACAGACACTGAAGACAAAAAAAAGTAAACAGAAACCCATACTCAAAACGCCTAATGTTCAAAACCTGCAGCCTAGACAGCAGAACAGATGGAGCTGTGTGGGCTGATACATGTGTTTGACACACTGGATATGTGCTTGGACCGAGTGTAAAAATGATAGCAAATATGCATGCATAAGCACACTCACTCAACTCAAAAAGCTATAAGCAGTGTGTACATAAAGTACAAACTCTCACACTTGTACTGACATAAGTTGCGCTGAGTCAGCTTCTCCAGTTCGGTTTTCACTATGTCTGTGCTAAGGGAACCAGTCGGCCATCTGTTGACCTAATGAGCTGACTCCACCAAAGCAATTCAACAGCCCAGATTTACTTCTCTAATAATTCCCTTATTCACCGTTCCAAAGTTCCAGAGCAGCAGTGCTTTTGCAAACAATTTTTGGCATGTTTCATGCTTTGATTTTATTTGTTCTGTGTTCTTTTTAATTTGCTCATCATGCAAGTAAACTGTTCAATTATCAGTCAGTCATCTGAGCTGTTAATTTCTAAGCCTTTAAAACCAAACATAGACTCATCTTCTTCATAAAGAGGTTTTGTGATATACTACAAGAAATACAGTATTTTGAAGGTGAATACAGATTTAAGACGTAGTTTTCAGTTAACATATGCACTGATGAAAATGTATCTCATGCTCGAGGACCTTAGGTATTAGGCCCCTGAGTTGAACTGAGCCTTGCCAGAGGCTCAAACTTTCTCACTTAGTATCCTGACACATTATATAAATAAAATTCTCCAGTAAGTACCTTAAAAGTATAAATATTTCAGACTCTAACTTGGCTTTAACATGGCTACACTTCTGTACTTTATACACATTTGTTTACTTTACTGTTATAGCTTTGCACTGCTACAGTATTTAAAAAACAGTTTTAAATGGATTAAGACTGATGGAGAAAAATATACTATTAGATTTTCATTCAGGCAGCACGGTGGCACGGTGGTTA
The DNA here is from genome assembly GCF_964374335.1 of Astatotilapia calliptera. Taxonomy (NCBI): domain Eukaryota; kingdom Metazoa; phylum Chordata; class Actinopteri; order Cichliformes; family Cichlidae; genus Astatotilapia; species Astatotilapia calliptera. Next base: position 24,923,434 of record NC_137434.1, on the reverse strand, counting down.
GCACTGTTGCCGCACAGCAAGAAGGTCCTGAGTTCAATTCCAACATCAGGCCGGGGTCTTTCTGTGTGGAGTTTGCATGTTCTCCCCGTGTTTGCGTGGGTTCCCTCCGGGTACTCCGGCTTCCTCCCACCGTCCAAAGACATGCAGCTTGTGGGGATAGGTTAATTGGAAAATCCAAATTGCCACTAGGTGTGAATGTGTGAATGAATGTGAGTGCGAATGGTTGTCTGTCCCTGTGTGTTGGCCCTGCGACAGACTGGTGACCTGTCCAGGGTGTACCCCGCCTCTCGCCCTATGACAGCTGGGATAGGCTCCAGCGCCCCCCGCGACCCTGAAAAGGAGAAGCGGAAGCGAATGGATGGATTTTCAATCAGTGCATTTTTCTTCACATTTCCACATAAGCCTGTTCTACGGACAGGGCAAGACTCAACCCACTCAAACAGGGCATTCTGCCTACTAAATCAAAGGTAAAAAAATAAATAAATAAATATGAAAAGGCAACAGAAAAATCACAAGAATGATTGCAAATGTCTGATTGGGTGAGCAGCTTACTGCCACCTCCAGAGTTTCCCACTGCAGAGAGAGATGTGGCACAGAGATGCAATAAAAACAAACATAGAAACAAAAGAAGCACATACACAAAAGCATGATCTACTTCAGTTAACTCAAGCAACTTTTTTGATCTGTGTCTAAATTTCACTGTATTTCCATTTTACCTGTTGTAGCTGTTTTTGTGCTGATTAGCACAAACTGATATGGGTAACTGTTGATTCCTGCAGTGACTTCTATTCTAAAGCCTGTGGGTACTATTTTTAATTTAGTTCAGATGGCTTGTCTATTACGCTTATTTTCATCAGGACTCGTATTTTTAAAAATAGACGAGAACATCTGAACAGGGACCAAAGTTGTCTGCTCTGACCTCCTGTCTTTGTCTCATCCAGGTTGCCTAGGGTTTATTTTAGCTGCACCCTCAAACATAGCAAGCTAGACTCAGCCCTGTTTTTCGCTACACAATATCCTGTGATTATAAATACGTAAAATTCAACAAGGCCTGTTACTGCCTATTGTGTAAGTACAAATGCAACAAAAAAGTGTTTTACAATGCTAAAGAGAAAAAAAATGAACTCAGTCAAACTAAACTTTTAGTCATAAAATTTAAATTGCAGTCCTGTCTAAGAAACAAAGGAAGTAAATGTGCTGTTGAAATGAGTTACATAAAATGCCAAGATTCAAAACTGCAAGACAAAAAGCCAGACTTAATTCCTGACAAACCATATTGTAGTCCTGGCTTAACTGAGCTCATTTAAGCTGCACAGGCCCTGTACTTGATCAATCATAGTCCTCTTTGGGCTCAGCTAGCTGGGTGTGAGTAATGAGCCTTCATGCACATGCTGCACATAATCAAGTGGCATTAAAGAAAGCTACCCACTGAGCCCGGTGGATTTCCAAATACATAAAGGTGTGATATTTTCTGTCATAACGTGCATAATGCAGCTGGCTAAGCCAAGTGTCTGTCTTTAGAACACAGCAAGAAAGAGGAAAGTGTATCTACTCAATCTATACAGCCAGCAAAGATATTATTGTAAAATAGATAATTCAGAGTCTTTATCTACACAGCAACTGCAGATTTGTGCTTCTAATTTCCTTGCCTCAGAGGTTTGGATAAGCCTGTGTTTATGTGCGCTCTGATTTCTGAGAAATCAAATGATAAAAAGCTTTTGATTCGAAGTCCAAGGGAAATCAAACACAGAAGCTGAACCCCTTCCCTTTCCCACTCTGTCAGTGTAGGGACATCACTCTTGTTTATGAGGCTGTGTGTTCAAGAGAAACAAATAGTTTAAAATAAATAAATATATATATATGATTTTCAATGCAGGATACAGTTTTGTCACATAAACTTGTCTACCGTTCTCTCCTTTTTGAACTCTCCTTTGGTCTCTGGTTCACTGTCTGCCTCTGACATCTGCTTCACAGCATTGTGAACGGGAGTTTTGGAGTGGTTTAAATGCTGAAATGGGTGCTGATAGGAATCTCGTGTATTGTGTGTGTGTGTGTCTCTGTGTGTGTGTGTGTGTGTGTGTGTGTGTATAAGCCAGTATTTTTTATGAACCCCGTTAGCTGTTGGCTTTCTTCAACAATGTGTCAGTCTGTGTCTAGTTAACGAAAACACACATACGCACGCACGCACTGAAAGCTTTCCGAGTATTCTCGCACCAGTCACCCATCTTCAGTGCATCCCACATCATGGAAAATTGGCTTCTGTCCGGCTCTTTCTTGCTCTCTGCGCCCGTCTCTGAAGTCTTTCTGTCTGTCTCTCTTTGCTGCAGTAACACGGCTTCTAGATGTGGCGATGTGGCACGTTAATCCACTGGTAAACCGGTGAAGAGGGATGCTCAGACATACCAAATTTAGATGTCGCAGATCTGAACTGTGCAGTTACCTTTAATTCCCTTTTGCACAAAAAGTTTGGATTGATGTTGTGAATTTGTTGAGACATCTCTAAATCTGTTTCTAAACTTGTGCGCTAAGTCAAATCAATACAGAAAGCAAAAACTAAATAACACCTCTACCCACACGGCTTTGCCAATTCTCTTTCCATAAACAATCATTTTATGCTAATAATAGCTTCCTTCTGTTTTATGACATTGGTGCAGCTCTCTATGTCTAAAGAAATAATATGAATATGATATGATTATTATATAAAAGTCTTATATTAGAAGTATTTCTGTCGAATAAAAAATGAGGTGATAAAAAAAAAACTGCATATGTGTATAGATGGATGTGTGTGTGTGTAATATAAAATCTCCTCAGTCAAAGCATCTGCTGTGCCCACTGTGGGAGGTTTATCAAATTTTCTCTGTGAACTGGCACATGCTGAGCAGTTTATCTCCATTGCCTCGTAGGTCTTTATGTCACTGACGTTACTGGCATTAAATGACGCACGCAGATGCAGCTGGAGTGTGTCGTCCCCACAGACTGTATATAAAGATGGACGATGCATCACGATGCAGCCTCCCACTGTACAGAAGTAAAGCCAAAATATCCCGGAAATTAGCAGGGCATTCTTGGACTAGTGGTGTTATTTGCAACCGGAGTCCGTGCTCTTTAGTTCTGTATATAGAGTCTATCATTGTTTGGAGGCTGTTCAGTTCAGCAACATTTAAAGAAGACAAAACAGATCACTGAGAAGTCTTCTAGGGTTTATTTCCTACATATTATTTGAGTCATATTAGAACATGTGACCCTTAAATCTATCAGCTCAGGATTAAAAGTTACATACTTTGTAGATCGATTGAATTGAATATTACACTTCAAGCTTGGTTCATGCCCTTGTATTAGGCCTTTCTTATACTTCCTGACATGAGATGGTATGTTCCATCCACCTATATATTTGACTTCTGAGATTTAAAGATCGACTATTACATCTTCTTGCGTTTTTCTTTTAGTGGAGAAAGGCTCGATGGAGAAAGCCTTGCAACTCTTTCACAGGCTTGTAGAGCCGTGCAGCGCCATGTCCTTGGCCCGGCTGTGTTTGGTCAGGTAGTTGCTTAGAAATAAAACCGTATGTTTTATCACTGCCATCATCAGGTAAGATACTGCACTCGACTGGATAAACACAGGGATTAACTAATAGACTGCTGGCAAAGAATCACCCTGGCTCCGTCTTTCTTTCTGACTATGCCTCCTTCTTTCCCTCATCTTGCTTTTTCATCTCTTTCTGTCATCTCTTTTGGCTCTTTATCTACCGGTGTGTGTGTGTGTGTGTGTGTGTGTGTGTGTGTGTGTGTGTGTGTGTGTGTGTGTGTGTGTGTGTGTGTGTGTGTGTGTGTGTGATATCATTCAGTGACACCTGAGAGGTCCACAGTAGGTCCAGAGAGAAAGTAAGAGATTGGGCAGACAAAAAGACTGAAAAGAAAGAGTTGCTCCCCTTACCTTCATCTCTATCTCCCTGTCTTGTTTCATTAGAGATATACCGATTAACCAGGACTTTCTTATTTGGATATATAGTATTTATAGCTTGAGCTGTGTCTTCCCATTACAGCCACAACTAGCCCTGCTGCTTTCATCCAGGAGAACCTGCTGAACTAACTCCTATATTGTTCAATCATTTTGATTTGTGGGAGTCAGTATTTCCCCTTTAATCCACCACCGAGTTCTCTGCTGCTCTTTTGTTTCTTGTTTCTGTTTCTTTTGTTTTGTTAACTTGACACATTATGAGGAACATCATGTACTTCTCCAAAGTGAGTAGTCTCGTCAGCTCTCTCAGTTTGTCTTTTTCTCTCCATTTCAATCTTTTCCCCTCTGGTTCCACTCCCTTGATTGAAAGGGTATGCATGGCTGGCACAAAAAGAAAGAAGGAAATAGATAATGATACCAGACAGCATTGTGTGGAAAACCTTGACCTCTCACGTACCCAGTCTGTCTCTCTCTCTCACACACACTCAGAGACACAGAAACACACCACGCTTTCTCCATCCATGCTCAGATTCTTATTTAATTATAAAAACATCATGCGTGCTCTCTTACTTGGCTGCTCCCCACACTTGTTTAAACCAACCGTATCATGTTAGTATGTGCATACTGCAAGCTTTTACATCTCACAAACATATCTGTGCTTCACACACAGATGCACACATCTTACCATAAGCTGCTTGATGACTTTAAACCTTCTTCCACTTTCCATGTCCAGTCAGAGACAAATTATTATCCACAGAAAAGAGAAAAGTCAAGTGGTCCTCTCTCCAGTGTCAAGACTATATCTGCTTTGTTCGTATCAGTTTATAACTTTTTGCACTGATGATATCAGAAATTTAGTTTACTTTACACATGAATCTGAAAGTGGGAAAGTAATTTCCCACAAATAAATCAGTTGAAATCCTTCTAGTTACCTGTAAAGTTGGAGGTACATATTTGGAAGAAATAACAAATTGTGTAGCTTTAAATTTTGCTATACACACATTGTCAAGAAGGAACAACTTTTAAAAGTCATCAAATTGGAAACTGCTGTGCAGCTACTGTTTGTTTCCTGTTGTAGCCTACTTACCTTGTTTCTATTTTAAGATCTCATGTTTGTAATGAAACCGCCCTGGGAGTCCAGGCTGCAAATCTCCAGGGAACTGATTACTCACATACTCACCTCACTCTCCTGGCTTTTTTGGCATTATTGCCAGCTTGTCACCTTGTGGAGGAGTGTGTGTGTGTGTGTGTGTGTGTGTGTGTGTGTGTGTGTGTGTGTGTGTGTGTGTGTGTGTGTGTGTGTGTGTGTGTGTACAGTAGTGCAGTTCCTCAGATGTTCATCAGCAGTAAATAAGTCTGTGTCATATGCACCAAGGGGGGCAAACTATCAAACCTGCAGTCCTCTACTGAGAGTGTCAAGCACCAACTTAACCACATGTTGGTCTGACAATGTGATGCAGAAGTTGGCCAGCATGCAGTAGAGCAACCTAATAAACAAAGTTGGCTGACATTTAACAAACTGGGACATCCACCACAAATGTTCTGAAGAGGAACACTGTGAAATTGAATGGACTCTAAACATTTGGTGCTAATGTCAGTAAACAGCAACGTTTTTAGCAACAACAACTATATGAACCATATATGAGACGACACACAAATCGCCCGTTAGGTTAATATTGATATTAATTAATATTGCTTTTGTGCCTGAGTTGGATATTGAGCTATGAGGTGATGGAAAACTTGTACTTATGCAAATATGTATCATCACGTCTAATTCTTTAGTTTAAACTGAGCCAGTAACATTAAAGTCTTCATACTAAACACAGAGGCATACTGTTCAATCTTTACAAGAAATGCCATACGATGGAGCATTTTGCAAATGCTAAAAATATGTCTTTCCAAACACTTACATGAAGATGACTTCAAGCAAGGACAAGTTTCAGCATTGCTAGTCAACTGCCAACATCTATTAAATTCTCAAAGTCAGGATCACAAGTTTTTTAATTTAATTATATAATTTGAGACAAGTAGCTGCTTTAAAACCACTGGATCTGTTTTTCACAATGTGTTGTTAAACATTTGGAGATAAAGTATTTGAATTTCAGGAGCAGGCCCACACCTCCAAACACGCTCCTTCCAGTTCTCATCTATATATGTTCCCCCAATTCTACAAGCTGTTCGTTCTCGTTTACGTGCCCCACCCTCCCTGCCCTTTTTAATTCTTTAACTTCTTCACTTCTATTTAATACATGAGGATCGGCCCGGGAGCCACTGCCAGTCAGCTTCAAGGCCTTCCCCAAACATCAGCTCAATTCATGTCCAAGCCTTTATCTTTATCTTAACCTTTATCTACCAATTGCTGTCAAACATAAAATAAGGACGTGGGCCCAGCAAGTGAAACATCTGTTTTATAAGTTATTCGCAATAGTATCAGCATTTTCTCAATAGCCTTAACGAAAACTAAAAATATATTTAATAGAGAGCCTTGCTTGAGATACTTGTACTGAATACATACTTGTTTCTGCACACTCAGCTTTCTCAGAATGAGCTACACAGATCTCAGCACTTCTACTTTATTTGTGCAGCTATTTTTAAAAAGTGGCAAATTCACCAAGGAACTGTTATCAACTATATCTCTCATCAGTTCTTCCTTGTTCGTCATGTCTGCCTGCATCCACTGAATAATTTCATCATCAACCGATGTCCGACAAGAGATGCAACAGATGGAAAACACACACTGTTCCTGGATGCTTAAAGCAATGTTGATACTATGCTGATTTCAGATGAGTGATGTAAAATTATGCCACTTTTAAACACAGAAAGCCGAGAGTTCATTAGACTTTTTTCATTATTCATAATCACACGGTTGACTCAGAAACCCGCAGTCATGCCTTCTTCTCATCAGCATGTCTAAACAATAATCATCTGATGACTGAAATCACAGATCCAGTACCTGTCCACCAAATGGTAAAGAGCTGTCTGATGTGATGGGTGATCTTTGCATCTCCTCTCCTCAAAAATGAAAACTGCTGCCATTGTAAATATAGCGTGGAGCGTTCATCGAGAATGCCTCTGCTTGTGTTGTTATAAACATCAAAGAATAATAACGTGTGTTTCCAAAGTTATTCATATAGTCCCCGATTGTAAATTGCAGGAGCTATTCACTCTGATTTTGCCAAAGGCTGTAATCAAGGTCTCTCATTGCTCTATTTTCACACAGTACACTAAACCGTTCATTCATTTTATTTATTCACTAAAAGCCTGGTACTGAAATGTTATTAGAAAGAAAATATACTTGAAACATGAGGATGAAAAATAAAAACATCTTGAAAATATGCAATTGTCTAATACAAAATAGCCTTAGAAATTACATTTGGACACTGAAATTTAGCCAGGCTTCACTTTATTAAGTCAAGAAATTTTGGAGAAAAATTCTTTAACCAATTTCAAATCACATCACAGTATAATTTGTACATGTCATTGCTTCTAAAATTACATGCTCTTACAAAGAGTACCAATGCAAACACGCAATTAATGTGCTAGTGATGCATTTTTATGTTTCTAAAACGTAGTGTGTGGAATAAGGCCTACATATACACCACTGCATGCAGACTCTAGGTATCTCTGAAAAACTTTTGTAAGTCAATTTTCAGAGTGGCGTGTTTAGTGAAGCTATCTGTGTTTCCAAAAGGTGTCAGATTGGCTGAAAGGTCAGCTAGATCGCAAGACAAAGAAGAGCACTACTGCTTACCTCTGAAGTTACAAGCCAACTTCTGCGATATTACCTTCTAAAATGTTGAAACCAGTGCACATGATTCAGAAACTCTTTTGTCTTCATATTCATAATTTCCTGCTGAAATTCAGGACTCACCAGCCTAAATAAATAAATAATTTAAAGAAACAAGCATTCATAGCATTCTAGCAATGAAAAAACATGTTGTGCTGCAACATTAGAGGGAGAATTCTTTAAATAGCCACACTTGAAGGATGTGTTACAAGCTAGGATATATTTTGCTCCATAAAGTAAACATAAATGAGACAGGAGAGGAGTGGTAGAAGTACATATACATAAATGCATCCATCCAATCATTTAAGGGAAGTTGATCTGGTCTCTTCCATAAACAAGAGATCTGGAACATCCCACACTGCTTTTACAGAAAGTGTTTTTGTAGTCTTCAGGAGTACTTCTCCAGGCGTCTTGACGGACAGTCCAAATCTCTTCTTTGAATCTTTGCTGCATCTTGTGCTGTCATCATGATCCCTCACTGCTCTTGGCAGTTCATGACTGATAGTGCTCCACTGTGTGTTCTTCCATCATTATGCTGTTACTGCACTGCCATTATGTTTGGGATCATTGATGATGCTGTTGCCAAGCAGATATTTTCTAAATAGTATTACATGGTGGATCAAAATGTGACGATCCTTTACTGCATTCATAAAAACATAATTTTGTTTACACTGTTGTAGCCAGCTCTACTGATCTCCTCCAGGCATATTTATTTGAACCAAAAGTTCACATTTGGGTTCATCATTCTATAAGACATGTAGTTACTCATTTTCAGTCAAGTTTTAATGTAATTGTGGCGTCTTGACAGCCACTGTTATGACCCCTGGTTGGACGGAGGGAGTAACGGGACAGCCACAATAATTTTGAGTCCTTGTGAAAGTGAAGAAAATTATTCAAGATTGTACAAAATGTGGAAAGAGACCATTAGGTTGTGTCTAACAGAAAAGAACCTACATGTGAAAATTACCTAGTCCTCTGTCTCCCACCACAAACCTTTTAAAAACAAAAGAATTGCTCAAGAGCGGCACCCCAGGTATGCCAAATAGTCATCAGCAAGGAGAGAGTGAGAGTCTAACCACAGGTAGGTTTCCTTTATGGGAGAGTCCTCAGTCCTGATTGGTCCTGATACAATGACATAACCTGCCATCTAGTTTCTTAAATGGAATTGGACTGAGTTAGGAATGGTCATGATCCTAACAGGAAAAGCACATTTTTTCAAAGATAAGCTGACTGATTAAAGCCAGTCAGCACATCATTTTTAGTGGTCAAATTAGTGGGTTGGCAAACAAAACCAAACACATTGCCTGGGAGTGTGTTGTCACTGCAGTGAACGAGGTGGAGCAGAGAGATAGAAATGATCCACCGCAAGCTTGGACACTTCCCAAACTGCTAACGCCTAACAAAAATCATTAGGAAAGTCATGTTAAAACCTGACCTGTTTCAGACCAGGTCTAAAGGATTACCTATGCCTGGTTTTTTACTTTTCTGCCAGAGATCAGTAATATCTTCCCCACTCACTGTCTGAGGAGGGTGCACAGTATCCTGCGGGACCAACATCACCCTGCGCGCCACCTTTTCCATCTGCTGCCCTCAGGGAGAAGGTACAGGTCTATACAGGCCAGAACATCCAGACTGGCCAACAGCCTGTATCCACAGGCTGTGAGGCTCCTGAACTCTCTGCCCCCCTCTCACGGACAATAACCATATCCAACTTCTTAATAGCAATGAACTGGTCTGCATTGGTGCATCATATCTTTATTCTCTTCCCCCTCCTGCCCCCCCCCCTCTTTCTTAAATAGATAACTATCATATCTGATATCATATCTCACAGTACAATAATATTGAATGGGTTGCATTGTTGTATTTTGTCATGTTTCTCAGGTCTTTGTCTGAATTTCTACGAACATTATTGCTAAGGATTGTCTTATTGCATTGGAGTCACACTGGGTTAAATATGTACACTTGGGTTTTAAGGGGTATTTATTATTTTCTTCTTTTTTTTGGGTTGTATGGAAGCCCCAAACGCAATTTCATTGTTCTTGACAATGACAATAAATAAATAAATACTAAATACTTCTTAACAAGTTATCCTGACGATCTGTGGTTACACACACAGACACACCAACAACACACAAACTTCTCTATCACAACTGGATGCTGTTTTTAAATGTGCTCTTCATGCTGTCTGTCTGCATGACAGTAAAGAGCTATTAGACAAGGAGCCAGTATCAGATACAGATGTGTGCTGGAAGTTCGAACCATCAGTCCTCTGCTGCTGTGAAGCATGCAGCCAGGTACACACATGAGCATTCACCTCACTTTTCATATTCCTTGTGGATCCCATGGAAAATAAATCCTGACATCAATTATACAAGGAAGCCAGAAGAGAGAAAATAAAATGCGTCCAGAGAAACAGAAGGCTGAAGGAAGGAGAGATTACAGTTGGAGGATGGGAGGTGAGGAGGGAAACAGTGTGGGAGGGACCAGTAAACAATTTGGTATATTAAAGAGACAAGTAAGAGCGAGGGTCCCGAAAATGAGAAAGGGAATAAGACTGGAAAAGAAACCTTTAAAAAAATCTGTGGGAATGAGACCATAAACACATAAATATCAGAAAGACAGATGGCGTCTTGGAAAAAAACAAAAACAGTTCAGAGTTACTCTGAAGAACAGTAGGCTGGGACTGCTAGTCGGTGCATATGTTGCCTGGAAGCGGCCTTGTGAATTTTAATTTGTATTTGCTCATTAACCAAGTTGCCATATGACTTACTGTACAAGAGACTGAGTGGTTTCCTTGCAGGCACCAGTGATGTAGTTTGAGTCTATATTGTCATTTGAAACAACGCATTAGAAATTGGAGCTTTTACTCTGAGTACGTTAGAGTTATTCCAGATCCATACCCCACAGTTCCACTCTGATTATGACTCAAGCTTTACAGTAACGATCAGAAATCAAATTACAAGGATGTGCAGAAAGTTGGTGTGGCAGGGGAGGATGCTAGGGATAGAGTGAGATGGACGCAGATGATACGCCGTGGCGACCCCTAAAGGGAGCATCCAAAAGAAGAAGAAGAAGAAGAAAAAGAAGAAATTACAAAATACTTTTATTCACGACTGGATTCAGTTTTGGATTGACATACAGATTGTGGGATATCAGCTCTGACATACAGATTTTCCAGTGACCCCCCTTTATATTGATATTTTAGCTTTTTATTTGTTTCTGTGTGGGTTTTTTCCTGTGAAATATAAATACTAAGCTCAGTGTCTATATAATCTCTATGAACCAGCGAGCTCTAGATGCTCAGTTTCACACAATTTTTGTATTCTTGGCTCTGCATGATACAAGTGAGAGTAGATATATCTAAGATAGATCACTAACTAAGATAACTAAGATCAATAACTAAGATAAGATCACAACGGAATAGAATTAGAACAGAATAGAATTCAACTTTATTGTCATTGCACACGTCACAAGTACAAGGCAACGAAATGCAGTTTACATCCATCCAGAAAGGGCTTTGAAATGAACTGAAGGGCCATTGTAGACCAGATAAGGATCATTGAAGAAGGAAGAAACAGCTCATTTCAAACAGGAAATCACGCCAACCTGCTCTAGTAGAGTAATAAATATATTAAGCTGGAAATTAATATAATGGCTCCCCTTTAAAGGATAACCCTAGGATAACTAGTCAACAACAGAATGTATTTACAATCTTTTGAGGCCTTATTGTTACTGTGATAACCATTTATTTGCCTTCCCTCCATTCACTAAATTACAGTGCTGTAATAAAATAAAAGATGCTGAAGCTGTAAACATTGTTTCGTCAGAAACTAATAAGGCTCTTAACAGTTTAAATCCAGATTGTAGCCTGGTGGGGGGAAAATAATCACTTCCAGAGAATCCCTGAGCTAACGAGTCTAAACCTTTACGACGATCTAAATCACCTTTATTACACACATATATGTTTTGTATTAATATGTGTGTGTGTGTGCGTGTGCGTGTGCGTGTGCGTGTGTGTGTGTGTGTGTGTGTGTGTGTGTGTGTGTGTGTGTGTGTGTGTGTGTGTGTGTGTGTGTTTGTTTTGTCTTCAAAGGTTTATCCTGGTATTCGGATGTCTAGTTCTCTCTGTGTTTTCCACCATCCCTGCTCACCAGGAGTTCTCATCGCACTGCCTGCTCATCCTGGTAGGACACACAAGAAAACAACCACACACAAATGCACCTGCACTGACACATACATGCACAGACACACACACTCATACAAATAGTTGGACTCAATAGGTGGGTTTACATTATATGATTTTATGATAAAGTCATGCAGTAAAATAACTGTGTGTGTGTGTGTGTGTGTGTGTGTGTGTGTGTGTGTGTGTGTGTGTGTGTGTGTCTAAATCAGTTTGTTAAATCAGCCAGTTTTAACAGTGTGTACCTTGGACATGCTTGAGCAGAAAACAAATCTGTCAGCTAAGATAGTGATGAAAAAATAAAAGATATTGCAAAAATAACACAAAACAGTTTTACTTTTTGCACAGCAGAGATATTCATGAAGTGCTCATGGTGAAGCTCACTGTGGATGACTGACAGATCACACAGTGTACCATTATACACAGTATAACCAATATTATATAACTACTTTTTGTTAGTGGAGCTGTAGTGGCATACAGTATTTTTTCTTCCTATTATTTGGATTTGGTCCGATTTTTTAAAGGAACAGTTATTTCCAGTTATGAGACTTGCACGAGAAAAGTGAAAGGAAAGCAGATAGCTAAGGTTAGCATACATTTGAAAAGCAGACTTTCTAAATCCTTGTAAAGCTCACTGATTAACATGGGGTATCCTGTTGGCTTACTCTGTTATACTGAGTAATTACTTTATAACACTTTTATGTAAGCACAGTGACCTTCTGGAGTTTTGTCACTTTTTTAACCTTTATTGGTTCATCTCTTTAGATTTTAGCTAAAAGCTGACTATGACTTTATGTTTCATATGTCAAAGTTCTTAACAGCAAGATACTCTACAGGGTGGGCCATTTATATGGATACACCGTAATAACATGGGAATGGTTGGTGACATTAAAGTCCTGTTTTTGGCACATTAGTATATGTGAAGGGGCAAACTCCTCAAGATGGGTGGTGACCATGGTGGCCATTTAGAAGTCGGCCATCTTGGATACAACTTTTGTTTTTTCAATAGGAAGAGGGCCATGTGACACATCAAACTTACTGGTAATGTCACAAGAAAACCAATGGTGTGCTTGGTTTCAACGTAACTTTATTCTTTCATGAGTTATTTACAAGTTTCTGACCACTTATAAAATGTGTTCAATGTGCTGCCCATTGTGTTGGATTGTCAATGCAACCCTCTTCTCCCACTCTTCACACACTGATAGCAACACCGCAGGAGAAATGCCAGCACAGGCATCCAGTATCCGTAGTTTCAGGTGCTGCACATCTCGTATCTTGACACCATAGACAATTGCCTTCAGATGACCCCAAAGATTAAAGTCTAAGGGGGTCAGATCGGGAGACCTTGAGGGCCATTCAACTGGCCCACGACGACCAATCCACTTTCCAGGAAACTGTTCATCTGGGAATGCTCGGACCTGGCACCCATAATGTGGTGGTGCACCATCTTGCTGGAAAAACTCAGGGAACGTGCCAGCTTCAGTGCATAAAGAGGGAAACACATCATGTAGCAATTTCAAATATCCAGTGGCCTTGAGATTTCCATTGATGAAGAATGGACCCATTATCGTTGTACCCCATATACCACACCAAACCATCACTTTTGTTGTTCCAACAGTCTTGGAGGGATCCATCCATGTGGGTTAGTGTCAGACCAATAGCGGTGGTTTTGTTTGTTAACTTCACCATTCACATAAAAGTTTGCCTCATCACTGAATAAGATCTTCTGCGTGAACTGAGGGTCCTGTTCCAATTTTTGTTTTGCCCATTCTGCAAATTCTGTGCGCCGATCTGGGTCATCCTCGTTGAGATGCTGCAGTAGCTGGAGTTTGTAAGGGTGCCATTTGTGAGTAGCTAATATCCGCTAAAGGGATGTTCGACTAATGCCACTCTCCAGTGACATGCGGCGAGTGCTACGCTGTGGGCTCTTGCTGAAGGAAGCTAGGACAGCCACTGATGTTTCTTCATTAGTGACAGTTTTTCTTGCGTCCAGTTTCACGAAACTTAGCAAGCAGTTTGCTGACTGTAGCATGGGAGATGGGTGGTCTCGTAGGGTGTCTTGCGTTGAAATCTGCTGCAATGACCCGGTTACTACGTTCACCAGATATCAACACAATTTCGATCCATTCCTCAGGTGTTAACCTCTTCGACATGTCAATGGCTGTGAACAAAGAGAAACTTGTAAATAACTCATGAAAGAATAAAGTTACATTGAAACCAAGAACACCATTGTTTTTCTTGTGACATTACCAATAAGTTTGATGAGTCACATGGCCCTCCTCTTATTGAATTGAAGTTGTATGCAAGATGGCCGACTTCTAAATGGCCACCATGGTCACCACCCATCTTGAGGAGTTTGCCCCCTCACATATACTAATGTGCCAAAAACAGGACTTTAATATCACCAACCAATCCCATGTTATTACGGTGTATCCATATAAATGGCCCACCCTGTATGTTGAAAAAAGTGTTTGGCCACACCTCTTAATCTTTGAATTCAATTGTTTACAGTCCCAAAGGTGATTAGAATCACACACCTAGCAATGCAGTCTGCCTTTACAAAAATTTGTGAAAGAATGGATCTTTTAAAAGAGCTCAGTATTGGAGCATGGTACTGTAATAAGATATTAATAATCAGATCAATAATAATCAGTTTGTGAAGGTTCCTCCCTCCTAGATATTCCACGATCAAATGAAATGGTATAATTGCAAAGTTAAAGCCTTGATGGAACCAGGGCAACTCGGCCATGAAGTTACAGAGCAGGGTCGCCAAGTCCCAATGCTCTGAAGACTCATTAACTGGAAATTTCAAAACCTCTGGCATTTACAGCAACACAAAAAATGCACTAGGAGCATCATATCATGGGTTTCCATGGCTGAGCATCTCCTGTAGCATTAATGTGGACATGGACCAGTACATTGGCCACATTCTCCAAAGTAAAGTTTATATTTTCAAAGAATTGTTATAATTGTGGCTAATTATCAGCATGAAAACAAGTATTTTGAAAACAAATATTTTGGCAGGCTTTAGTCCAGCTGTTAGTCGCTTATCTGGAAAAAACAAAAAACAAAAAACGAAGCACTGTAGACTTTAAACAGGCTTTCCCTGTTATGATGAGTCAAAGTATCTGCAGTAAAGTTGTCTTTCTTATTACAGACATCTTTACTACCAAAGCAAGAAAAGCACAAGTTTAGCCATTAACCGTGTTAATGGCCTTGTAACACTGAATTATCACTGTAAGTCTGAATAGTGAATCAGTCTGCATTATGGGGAAAAAAACAAACAAACAAGGGCCTGGCTCACCTTAATGGTAAACAGTCATTAACAATGTTGTTAACTGCACCTTTTCTTTTCCTGTCAGGAACATCAACTTGTTTCATGTAGTGACTTTAAATTACCCTCATTAAAATGCATAAATATACAGTGATTATAGTGTAAGTGATGATTGTTTTTTTTTTTTTACAGATTTACCTTTTTGACTTTTTGAAAAAAGCTATTGAAAGAATAACTTTTTAAGTCTATCTTTATGATGCTACGAGGTTCAAGCGTGAACTATTGTGTGTGCGTCCTGCGAGAGTTTGTGATGATTGTGGTGTTTGACTATTTTTATGATGCTACAAGGTTCAAGTGTGTGAATTATTGTGTATGCATCCTGCAGGAGTTTGTGATGATTGTAGTGTTTGGCCTGGAGTACATCATCCGAATATGGAGTGCTGGCTGTTGTTGCCGCTATCGAGGCTGGCAGGGACGTCTCCGCTTTGCCAGAAAACCGTTTTGTGTCATAGGTAGGTCTGTGTGAAGATGTTGCTATGTAACTGTACAATTTATGGATGCAGCCATTCACAACTCCAAACAGTTTAATTGTGTTTGTATAGCGTTCTTTTAATATCTTTCCTGTGATGTTACATATAGTTTCTTATATAAACAGGTTCATAAGTAGGAAGTTATACTTTTGTTGCAACAATGTTGATAAAACTTGTCTTCCCTTAGTTACTACAGGTACAGTTACCACTGTCACAGCTATGCGTAGAACATAAAAACACACATTTTTAAAAGACTGCAGTTCTCAGTTCTTACTTTGGTGTTCAAGCAAGGAAGACGTCAATATTCTCGGGAAATTCAGTGAGACAAAATACGTATGATATCTTAAAGCTGTAGATTTAATGACAAACAAAGACTTATGTAAACATGTAAATAAAAGGAAAACAACAGCTTCTAGCGAATAAGTAGCTGTTTTAAAGGTGACGGATGGCAGGTTGGATGGATTTAGAAAGTAGGTGAGTCAACCACAGTTCCTGTTACTAATATTGTGAAACCCATGACCTTTAATTTCCCTCTTTTACTCCCCAGACATCATCGTACTTATCGCCTCAGTTGCTGTGGTTTCAGCTGGTAGCCAGGGTAACATCTTTGCCACATCTGCGCTGCGTAGCCTTCGCTTCCTTCAGATCCTGCGCATGGTGCGCATGGACCGTAGGGGAGGGACCTGGAAACTGCTTGGATCTGTAGTTTACGCACATAGTAAGGTAGGGCTTTTTTTAACAGTCATTTCAGGAGTCTATCTACAACTAAACATATAGAGAGGTGTTTGGATCTGTGTGTGTTTGTCTAGATCACTAGGTGGCCTGATTTTGTAGGTTTGCTAATGGTGTGTGTTGCTACATTTGCTAACAACCCACCTCTTTTATTGTGTATTACAAATCACTGTTGTATGTTAATTAAACGAATATAGTATACAAAATGTAATTAATCATCTAAATTATTTCAAATACAGAAATAAACCTATGACTGTTTCTGCGGCTGAAGTGGAGCTGGCTTTAAACTACTTTGTATCAGACTTACTGGAATGACTGTTTACACAAACCTTAACTTAAAAGCTTGAAAGCATTAAGTAACTTTAGCTGTCAAAGAAGTCTAAAATGTGACTGGACATTTTACTTGCTCGTTCTACTGCTGAGCTGCTCTTTGGACTGGCCCCAGTACCTACTCCAATAAAGCTGCAGTCTCACCTGCTTAAAAGGGCAGCAGAGCAGTTCGTCAGGGCCACTTTTGATTTAATGTGAGCAGCCTGTCGCCATTTCCGTAAACCTTGTTAAAAAAAAAAAAAAAAAATCATTTCAAAGCCAACATCCTTCTGTAAGACTTGAAACTTGCAGTGAGATTTTACATCAGCAAACTGAGCTAATTGGAAACTGTCACATTTATTTAAAATAGCATCAATGCAATGTTGTTGAGTTGTTATATGGCACCTGACAATCTGTTAGTGCTAGTTTTTAATCACCATTTTCACAGGTACTTTATAAAGTATGCTATTACTGTTCTGATTGATATATTATATGCAGATGTAATTTCTTTTATTTGCCAGTTGCATGTACTCCTGATATTGTGACCATCCGTCTTGTTTATGCATTTATGTTCATATTTATTTTGTACTGTATTCACTGTTGGTGCAGTGAACTTTAAATTGACCAAATTTTCATTGAAAAATATTGTTTTTTTTCTCCATACCACAAACCAAGTTGAAAAGTGGGGAAAAGATAATAATGTTACTTATTGACTTATGTGGAGTGGTGAAAATCTCAATAGGGAGCGATTATATTCAAAAGAAAAAATCAATCAATATCTTTCACCATGTTTGCAGCACAAGGTTAGAAATCATCTTTATGAAAATATAAAGATCTTTTATCTGTATTTCTTGCAGGAGCTGGTGACTGCCTGGTATATAGGGTTTCTGGTGTTGATCTTCTCCTCCTTCTTGGTCTATCTGGTGGAGAAAGAATTCAACAAGGAGTTTGCCACCTACGCTGATGCTCTGTGGTGGGGCACGGTGAGCACATGGAGATGCACACTAACCTGGCACACGGCATGCTGTAAAACACAGCCGGTTAAAATTATTTTAGTCCTGTTTGTGACATCCTGAAGTCTCAGCTAAAATAACCATAACTTAATTGAATGACAGCTGAATCATTTGTATTAACTCTTAAAATGAACTCTTAACTCTTAAAATATTCCAAACCCATCATAATTTTTTCACATGCAAAAAATAAAGAAAACTTTTGTCGCTCTGATCTTGCAGCAGTGACATATTTCTTTTCATAGTTTGTCTGTGACCTTAATGACACCTGCAATACAAAAACAAGGAAGAATGGTCTTTAAATTCACACTTGGCTGGCTATACCGCACTGTTTCCTCCTTTGAAAATATGGACACAGACAACACACAAACAAGAAACGGCCCAATCAATAAAGTCAATTTTCTCCTGCGGCCAGGTGCGACTGGCCTATTCGGCTTGTGGGAATGACACATGCTGCGACCTTGGAGAAGATTCTGTCTGGTAGACACTAAAAACTGTAGTATTATACTTGCTAAAAGCTCAAGTTTAGATACATTTAATTTTAAGGTGAAAAAACAGAGATCCAGAAGCCAGTTTCACAGATTTAGAACCTGCATTTCACACAGCTTTCGAAATGCTGAGGATATTTTCCTTCACACTGATTAATCTTTTATTCCCTGGTTGGAAAAATATGAACATTTGGGAGATGCACAGCGTGCCATTCAGCAGATGTTGGTGTTCTTTAATTCTGTTTAATAAGTGCATTTGAGAAATTTGTTTGAAAGTAATTAACTCTTGTCTTTACCGGTTATTGAAGATTATAAAAATTATTAATATCACTTATATTTGGAAATTCATTTGAAATGAAGTTTAACAAATAATACTATAGCCATGTAGATAGGAATGTGGTACCTTGAAGGCAAGATGTTTTTGTTAAATGTAATAAAATAATGTGAACTGCTTCTGTGCACTTTTCAGTCTTTGTAAGAATATCAGTTAAATTTGAGGAAGTAAAACCAAAAAGCAGACAGTACATAAACGTGCACATCTCAGTCTCTACTTGTACTTGTACGCTTTTACAATACTGTGAATGTGATGCATGCTTTGATGTTCATATCTGTTGTGTATATGAAAGCGTTGAGTCTCTTTTATTTCAGTGTGCAAAAATATAATTTCCTTCATCCTGTGAGTTAAATTGTATAAATAAAATGATGTTGGCTATGATTATTTGAGTAGTGTCCTCTGAACTTTCAGATCACCCTTACAACTATTGGCTACGGTGACAAGACCCCACAGACGTGGACGGGGCGGTTATTATCAGCGTGTTTTGCTCTGCTGGGGATCTCCTTCTTTGCCCTGCCAGCTGTGAGTAAAACATCGTGGCGCAATGACTGATTACACTTTCTGTATTTCTTCAAAATAATCTGTACATATTACACAAATAAGAGCAGGTGCTTTATTTTCTCTATGGTGAATTTTCTTCAAGTTTAAACTCAGTGTGTGTCTTTGTTTTCTCCACATAGGGCATCCTAGGTTCAGGCTTTGCCCTGAAGGTGCAGGAGCAGCATCGACAAAAGCACTTTGAAAAAAGGAGGAACCCAGCTGCCAGCCTCATCCAGGTAGATACTCAGACATGCAGAGAACAAACACACCTCACCTCGACTGATGTTTTTTTTCAGTAGAAGCAGCTGAGTACCAGTGTGAATAGAAAAAAAAATTCCCTTTATGTGAAAATGTTCATGGATTTGTGCGTAGTTCACGTCCGTTTTGCCTGTTTTTAAATAAAAGCATGAGTGTGTCCACTCTTTACCCTTTGTTGAAGTGCAGGTGTGCATCACTTCTATTACTGTAGGGGTGTTTCATTAAGAGCGTACTTAATGTGAGTGTGTGTGTGTATGTGTGTATTATGCTCTTCTCGGCCTTGTCAAGGTGTAGTTGGTGATGACTAACAGTGTGTGAGGCACACTGCCGACTCTCAGGTCCAACTGCAACACACACTGCTGGGATTTATGAGCCGTTTCCATGGCGATCATTCCCTGGGCGGACGCTCCTTCAAACTATCACTTATTGTAATAGACAAGACCAGCTGCATTGCTTGCTAATGAACAATAAATATCTGCTGTGGAGTGTGTTCCCTGAAGTGCGCAGCTAAATGTGTGTGTGTCTCTTTTTTGCATGTATTTGTGAGACTGCATGTGTTTGTTTTTGTGTAGGCGTTTGTCTGTTCTGTCTACCTTCTCCTATCTTACGAACTACCTTGCACTACTTTCTGAAATTTTCCGGTCAGTAATAGAATCCAAACTCGAACGTCTGAGTCTCACGCTGCTGTTTCGAATGTTGTTCTAATCTGTATCAGTTATGATAATATGATAGTATCAAGTTCGCCAACTGTTAGACACAGCTAGACAAAAACTTCCTCACACTTTAAATCCAAAACTCTACTGCTGACCCAGTTTTAAAACTGCATATTTGGAAGTGGAAATCTGGAAATCTAAATTGTTACCCAAACTGTCTGTCATCATTTGCATCTGTTTCTTAATGAAGGGGTTTCTAGACTGTCATAGTAGCCTGACAAGATCTTTCCCTTTCCAAGGATATCTACAAATGCGGCCAAGAAGTCTTGCATTTTCTTCCCTCATTGTCCCATATCCGCTGTCAGTCGTTTGACGAAGCAACCGAGCGATCATTGTCATGCTTGTAAAGAACTATCTCATAGTAATGTAAATATGTCAATCAAACTAAACCAAAGGAAATCTAAAGCATACAAACAATGGAAACTAAACTTCACTGTTGGTCACATGCAGCAGTCTGGTCTTAATATCAACCTGATAGCTCAGGGAATGCCGTTGTAATTTCTTTATGTTCTAAATAGAGCATATGTCGGTGCATATCATGTGTTTTAGTGAATAATTAATGGTAACATTAAGATACAATTTCTTAGATACTTTGCCATCTGTTTGACAGCATCTTCCTGATGAAAATAAATGAGTAAATAATTTATACATAGCATTATGGATCCACTTTATTCTCACTGTATGCGCACACATGGTATGGGTGCTTTTCCCTTCCAAATAAGTAGTCGGATGATATGGGTAAAGTTTTCATAAATATTTATATGAATAATTCATTAAATCAAACCAATGTTTTGTTTGATCTCCTTGTTATGTATAAATATCTGTTGTTAGCATAGACGAAATCCAGTTGGAGCCCAACTGATCCTTAATAACCCACTAAGTGAACAATTAATCCAGTGTGTTGGTCTTGTTCCTCTTTTACTGGCTGTGTATCAAGTATCTGGTCACTGTCTGTTATCTGCCAAGTTCATAACATTTTCCTCAACAGGTAAAAGGAAACTTGGAAGCACCTGTGAAGTGTTAAATATGTGGACGGCGTCATTACTCTGTCGCTTCACTCCCCTCATCTCACGCAGCTCTCCCTGCTTTTAATCGCTATTTTCTGTGTGTGCATAACAGAATATTACTACTGTCCTCAAGCCTTCACAGCTGGTCAATTCGAAATTTCAACATCTGTCATGGTCGTTTTGCCAAATAACTTTTTGTGTAATTTTCAGAACAAGATTGAATCTATAAATGATAAAAAACTGTCCACATAATAATCAGCAGCCAAAACTGACTAGCGTTTGGCAGGTGGTCAGTGTTAATTTTCCATCCTGTCTGTGTGAAGTGTTTATATTTGGGTTTTCCAAGTCATGTCTGAAATCTTGTAACCATACCTGGCAAGTTTGAGGAGGCTGAGTCAGCTGCAAGTAAATTATGGTTGACGATGTAAAGGAAGCAACCTTTAAAAGATAGGTGGCACACAGCTTGTGGCCTCATCAGTTATTACTTTTGAATTAGGTTCACTGTTAATCTGGCATAGAAGACTGTATGACCGGCTCAGTTAAATAAGATGATGTATAAAGAGTACTTTGTGTCCATCACTGGCTCTGACAAACACCCTAAACACACTGATGTCTCATCCTGCCCCACTGTTACAACTTGCTGATAACTTTACCAGCAAACACGCGATTTCCATAGATAAATTTAAACAGTCTGTTGCACTTAATATTTCTCCTGCACTGAATTTAGAAGGTGTCCTAATCTTTTAGTTTAGCCTAAATGCTAAACTAAAAGCACATATATTTTGTAGACATAGATATATACATGAAAACTTGATGATTTTTAAGTTTTGTTTTTTGTTTTTTCTGCTGTTATTTCAATTATATTTGCATGTTCGAAATAAAATTATATCTATCTATCTAAATGCCAAGAAGCCATTTAATTTCTGATGTACAATCACCATAGCGACAAAGAGCAATTAAATCCATGCACAGCTAAAAGGAAAACAATTCACGGCTCTCCACACTCTTTGTATTAGGCGGCTGTGTCTCCTTGTCACTTCCATCTGCCAGCAATAAACTGATAAATGCCTAAGAGCAGATGTTTGTGTGAAAGTATTACGACGGGTTAAAGAAACCCAAATGTTTTTTAAAAGCTGCTGAAATTAAAAAAAATAAATACAGGAATGACTGAACCTTTATAAAGACCATATTAAAAGCAAAAATAGGAAAACTGAGAGTCAACATGCTTATGTAGGTAGAAGGCACATTTCTCACTGATAGGTCAAATACAATCTGGTATATTCCTCCAAGGTAGGCCTCCAAGATATTTTTAATTTTATTATATTTCTTAGGCCAGCTAGCATTAGATTTCCTACAGCTAATAGCCATATGGTGCTAAAATAATCCTTTGATATTGTGAAATCCAGCAAACCTGATGCTTTTTGTTAGCATTTCAGCCCATGTTTGCATTTTATACAGATATGTTTTAGACATATATAACAGATTGCACTCTGTCTCTGTAGTTTAGCATTGCTTTGACAAAAGTTTAAAAACTCCTTGCCTAAGTAGAAGTTAATATGGAATAGCATTAGAACACTGGTTTCACACTTTTGTTCATATCTTTGAGAAACTATGTCAAATTAACTACAGTGACTGTAAATGACACAATTTACTCTTCATGTCTGTACGGACAACCTCCACAATATCTGCCAGGTGGTTACAGGCTTTTAAACTGGAAGTTACGTTTTCACATAAACCTCAGTCTATTTTTCCTCACCAAGTTTGTGTCATTTCTGTGTGTTCGTGCGTGTGCACATGTGAATGTGTTTGTGTCTTGTCCATCTCTGCTCCTCCCCCACCCAGGCAGCTTGGCGTATGTACTCCACCGACGGTGCTCGTCCCTACCTCAGAGCCACCTGGCACCACTACCAAAGCGCTCTCCCCCCCCTCAGGCATGTATCCCCTCCACCAGCACCACCACCATCACTGCCCCACCTCCCTTCAACATCCCCCAACCGCACCGCATCAACACTCCCCCCGAAAACTAATCAGGTTTTTCTTTTTCCCTCCTCACTTTTCTTCTCTCACTTCCTACCCAACCTATATGATCCTCCCTCACCCCTTTTTTGCTCCATTTATTGTTCGATTTATCATTACTTTATTTATCCTGTTGACTCTGCACGTAGTGTGTCTGGCGTAGTTATGCTGCTGATGAGAACTCGGTTTCCATTGCTACCTGGAAGCCTCATTTGAAGGCGTTGCATACCTGCAGCCCCGCCAAGTAGGTAACAACTTACAGACTTACAATCATGGCCTCTGCTGCTCAGCCCTCCTTCTCATCTTTTCCTCCTCACCTGGTGTGTGTTCACCTCCTCTGGTGTAACCTTGGCTGCTGTTTCATTGCATAACTCATTGTTATGAATCATTGTAACGTTCTTTTTTTCATAAGCATACCAAACTCTGGAATGTTTTGCTGATGGCATAACTTTCACTATTGAGTACATTTTGTAAATATTTAGTGCTGAAAATGCCTGCCAGACAGGTTAAAAGAAAATGCAGGCAAAGGTCATTTCAACATTAAAAAGAAAGAAAGTACTTTTTTAATTTTTTGGACTGTAGCACAAATTTAAAAGATGCCAAAGATTATGAGATGCTATTAATTCAAATTCTAGCTGACTTGATGTTTAATTAAACTATGAATTCAGCCTGGGTAAAATTAGCACATTACTTTCAGCAAGTCAGACAGAAATATTGAGCTGGCATGAATATGAGTGAGTTTTGCGATGTACTAATATTTGTTTTGTCCTGCATTTTTGAAGCTGTGCCAGTATACAACCAGTCTTGTGGGGGGGGGGAAAGGTTCCACACGACTGTATGCAATCCTGTTAAAAAAAAGTACACCCCATGATTCAGAGAACCACCTTCAGAAACAGTAACTTAAGTTAATCATTTTCTATTCACATCTGCCTCTCACATGTTT
Source organism: Astatotilapia calliptera (assembly GCF_964374335.1). Taxonomy (NCBI): domain Eukaryota; kingdom Metazoa; phylum Chordata; class Actinopteri; order Cichliformes; family Cichlidae; genus Astatotilapia; species Astatotilapia calliptera. Next base: position 24,899,353 of record NC_137434.1, on the reverse strand, counting down.
TTCAGAATTTTTCAGTTTGTGAGGTTTGTGGACATTTGTTTAAAAATCCTTCAGGTGACAGTTGTTGGGATTTGGCGCTATGTGAATTGAATCATTCATTCACGTTGAAGTGTGGACTTTGACTGCACCTTGATTGTTTTCTATTTCATAGATTTACTTTGTGCTTGGCATCATTGCACTGGTGCGTGTCCCAGTTTAGGGTAAGCTTTATCTGTCAGACAGATATCCTCATGTTTCACTCAAGAATACTTTGGTATACTTTATGGTCAACTCAATGAGTGCAAGTTGCCATGGTCACTATCATGCTTGACAGTTGGTACGACGTATTTGTGGTAATATGCTGTTTGATTATTGCAAACATGGCACTTCGCATTATGGCCAAACAGCTCCACTTTAGCCTAGTCTTTCCAAATTAAATTGTTTAAGTCTTTTGGTTTGTTAAGATGCAACTTTGCAAAGCTAAACCATGGTGTTGTAATGTTTTCACAGAGAAGAGGCTTTCCTCTGGCAACACTTTAAATAAGCCATCGATTTTTAGCTGTTTTTTGTAACTTAACATGCTTACTGAGGCCTGTAGAGTCTGACATGTAGCTCTTTTTTGTGCGTATTTTTGCTGATCATTGCAGGGTCTAACTCTGCGCTGAATTTGCTTTGAAATCTACTCTTGAGAAGATTGTGGCATTGTGTTAACATGTAGCTGAATGATCCAGATCAGGAAACTGCCAAAATACTTCTTTTATAGAGGTGGTCACACTTACTGATGATCAGTTAGTCACATGCACCTGGCTGCTACTTATCCTCTTAGTTACTGTAGAAGCAGTGAGGGTGTACTTTGTTTTTTCTCAGGACTTCATAGAGTCCTAAAAAACCATGACTGTACTTTTCTGATTTCCATGTCTATCCTTTACCTAACATTTAGCCTTGTGGTGCATGGCTGCTTGCATGTGATGAAAGTAATTAAACCATTGGACTCAAATTTATTTCCTTTTGCCTCCTTTTGGCTTGATGCTTCCCATATCCATTAATGGCAACATCTTTACAATCCTCATTTAATCTGCTGGGTTACTGATTTCTCTCCCTTTTTCTCCTCTTTTCCCCACTAACCCTTAAAGGAAAGAGCAGGGCGAGGCTACTTACAGGTTTGTATGACTCTCAGCTCATACTGACAAAGACACAAACACGTAAACAACTTAACATGTGATACAATTGTTCGATTATTTAGACGATTGTTTAATGACTTACACATTTTATAGACTGATTTCTGCTCTTATCTGGATTAGCTGGTTGTTTACTCCAGTCTTAGTTCGTTTGTCATTTGATTGTGTTGACAAATAAGAAATGGATGGTTTTTTTGTTTAGTGACATTTATTGCAGATTGCAGCTGACATCAAAGGGCAGAGACAAAAGGCTCAGTTTCTTGGTTTCTTTATTGATTTATGGAATGACTGAACCCTTATTTGCCCTCACATTACTTAACAGAATCTAGCCATAGTTTTGATTTGACATATGCTAAATGTACAATATTGCCCAGATGAATTGGAGAGGAGAAAAACTGTTCAAAAAGAGAGAGGCTGTGCTGCAGTGTTACGATACAACATAAAAAGGGTAATGAGCAATAGTGGACAGTTAATGATTATCAAGGCTGATTTGTTCTGATAAAAGAAAACCAGATGTGCAGTGTCACCCTTTACTTATTTTCACTGTTAGGAAATTCTGCTAATATATTGCAGTTCATTGATTTGAACTAAAACAGTGACATAATTAAGAGGTCACAAATGAGACTAGCACTCAACCCAACAATATGAAATTTCCCCTTGTGGGACTAATAAAGGTATATCAATTCAATTCAAACAACAACAGACACTGAAATTCCTCAGGGCCCAGGCGATATACTTAGCAAATTTGAAATAGACTGAATGACAGGTTTCGAAACACACACACAATCTTGTTTTCATTTCTTAGTCGGAACATCTTATTGCCATAATGCTTTCCCTACCTGCATACCCTAACCATCAGAAATGAATGCCTAACTCTAACCTAACCATAACCTAATTGTAACCATGACACTATGGTTTTTCTCAAATGCTAAAACACATTTCAAATGTTTCCACCATGTTCCCCAATGTCTAAACACAACACCCTTTTCTAAAGCTACATAAACACAACCACACCTTTCCACTGCAAAACTCAAACTTTCACACCAAAAGAGCAGCTTGAAGCTTTCAAAAATGTAAACAATATACACATCATTACACACTACAGCAAAACAATTGAAAACACAATGCTCAATTTGTGAGAAGGTTCTTTGTTTCATAATTACATATTTTTAGAAACCATACAGTAACGGATCGTCATAGATCTCTGCAGAGGATTAGGCATTTAGATTTGTGAGTTTCATATGAAGAGTATAAATCTATAGAAAATCCTGCATGTACGTACACTACTGTAACACAAAAAGAATCTATTGCAAACAACAATACTCCTGAAAACATGATCAGGGTGTGAAGTTAGTCACACCACACACACCACAATCACTGTGCGGCATCATGTCGCTGTGCTGCATCGGGCCACATCACCTCATCCACATCGCAGGCTATATTGTCTCTTGCCAGGCACCGCGGGAAAAACGCCCTGGAATGGCAAATCCATCCTTGGAAGGCCTCCGCTGGGATGTCAACACAGGCCAGCTCCATTGCCCTTAGGTTCTCTCTTGTGTATGGTTGTCTGTCATAAACCTTCCATCTCCACGATGAGAAGAACTCCTCTATACGGTTCAGGAAAGGGGAGTATGGTGGCAGACAGACGTTTAAAAAGTGGTCACTGTTGGTGGTGAACCACTCTCTGATTTGGTTTGTTCTGTGGAAGCGGACATTGTCCCAAATGATCACATAAATGTGATGTGCGGGCCCAGGATGGTCTTGTTGGCGGTCCAGGAGGATGTCTTTTAGCTCTTCTAGGAAGGTGAGGAGACGTTGGGTGTTGTAAGACCCAAGGACAGCATGCCGGTGGACACGCCCCTCCAAACCCATGGCCGCACAAAGGGTAATATTACCCCCCGTTGGCCAGGGACCTCAGTGATGGCTCTTTGGCCAATGATGTTACGGCCTCTTTGCCTTTGTTTCTGCAGGTTGAAGCCAGCCTCATCCAGGAAGAGGTACTCATGAGGTCTGGTCATCACGTCCAACTGTAATATCCTCTGTGAAAATGTGAAAGTGCACAGGTGTTCAGAACAACAGTCAATCAGGTAGCACAGTATTGTCCAGAAGTAATGTAGGCCACTGAGCAACACAGTATGTCCACTAACTGTACTGTGAACATGGATACTTACTTGCACATACTCGTAACGTAGGTCTTTGTGTCGCGCAGAGTTGCGCTCAAAGGGAACCCTATAGACCTGCTTCATCCGCGTCTTTTTGCACCAGACAACTCGGTCTATTGTGGCCAAGCTGACATCGTCAATGCTCTCAAAGTTGACATTATCGGCAATGACTTTGTCTCTGATCTCCCGGAGTCTGATGAGGTTGTTCCCACGAACCATATCCACAATGAGGGTTTCTTGTGCTGCTGTAAATATGGCAACCCTCCCACCTCTATGTGGCATTCTTTCAACTCTAAAGAAAGAAACATGTGTTGTCAATTGGCATGTGTTACAATACAGTCACAACTGATTTGAAACCAATAGACTACTTTCACAGGTTTGTAAAACTTTATTGTGACAAAGAAAGCAAACGAGTACAATACCTGTTGTGTTGTCTGAATGCCCTGATAATGGTGGCCACGGTGAACCTACTCAGGTTCGGACGGACTCTTAGTCCTGCTTCAGCCATTGTCATGCCATGGACAATGACACGGTCAATGACTGTTGCTCGCATCTCGTCCGTAATGATGGTGCGAGGTTGTCTTGCACTCCCTCCTGGACGTTCTCCTCTCCCATGTTGGCCTCCTCCTCTTTCTCGTTGGCCTGCTCCTCTTCCTCGTTGGCCTGCTCCTCTTCCTCGTTGGCCTGCTCCTCTTCTTCCAGGGCCAGCTCTTCTCCCTCCTCTGCATCGACTTCCTCTTCCCTGACTCTGCCTTCATCCATTGTGTGTTTGGAATCTTCGGCATACTGTGCACTCTGAACTTGCTTTTATACATGTGGTCACAGCATTAGCAACAGGTGTCTTCAATTTTGAGTCGTTGTGTGTAATGAATGACGTCACGCCAGGTCTGTTCATTGTGTTCAAATATTGCTGACTGTGGCAAGCATGTTGCATCACATGAGCTTTCATTTGAGAAGATGAGCAGAGTTCTTTTGCAACTTGTGTTTTAGCAAGGCAAGATGTGTTTAGATTTATGACGACGGAGGATTGTGTTCTGTGACTTGTGTCTTCATGTGACATGTGTTTATGATATTGGTAAATGATGGCTAGATTTAGTAAATGTGTTTAGACAACCGGTCATTTGGTTTAGAGCAGGGGTGGGCAATTCCAGGCCTCGAGGGCCGGTGTCCTGCAGGTTTTAGATCTCACCTTGGGTCAACACACCTGAATCACATGATTAGTTCGTTACCAGGCCTCTGGAGAACTTCAGGACATGTTGAGGAGCTAATTTAGCCATTTAAATCAGCTGTGTTGGTTCAAGGACACATCTAAAACTTGCAGGGACACCGGCCCTCGAGGCCTGGAGTTGCCCACCCCTGGTTTAGAGGATTGGCTTTTGTGTTTTAGCATTTGAGAACAACTGTAAAACCACATTTTGAGTCTCAAAAATGCCTTCAAACTCATGGGGACGTGCATTTTGTCCCCATAAGGGACTGTTGGTCCCCACAAGTGTAGTAGTATTCAAGTTTTGGTCCCCATAAAGATATGTAAACATGGTACACACACACACACACACACACATACAGACATGCAGGCACACATATGGTGCAGAGACTGTGCAGAATTTAAAAGTCAGGTAGGCAGAAGTGTGGTAATGGAGACAATTTTTTAATTATGAGCAATTGCTCAGCAAACAAGTGCTACTTTCAAACAATCTTGTGAAACAACAGAATGTTTTTTCTTTCAATTTTTTTTACCTCAATTTTCTATCTCAGTTCATAAACTGTGATGGTGATTGTCTTTGCCGTGTGTCTGCGTGTGTGTGTGTGTGTGTGTGTGTGTGTGTGTGTGTGTGTGTGTGTGTGTGTGTGTGTGTGTGTGTGCATATGAACGCACACCCTTCTTCAAACACAGGAGCCTGTACCATGTCTGTACCATGACGCACATTTTCCATTGGGATTGTATTTATATAACTCATCAAACACAAGTCTAGAAGAGACAGACCAAAGTTGAAAAAGAGGGAGGAGAGGGGAGATAGAGGATTTCAGAGAGGGGAAAAAGACAGAGAAAGATTTGTGAGTTTAATTATGCTAGTATAATTTTTACAGTGCAGCACTTCTTTGGCAACATTTGGGGACCTTATGTTGAGACAGCAGCTTTTTAAGGCATTTAAACTTAAAACACCACCACACATACGTATATAAAAAAAACAGTTTACACTCTCAGTCAAACACACAAGCAAATGTGCTTCTCATCCTTAAACAAAATAGCATTTAATTAGGCTTTGTTGCTTTCACAACAACATTAATTCCCCAGAAATCCTTCTGTTTAAAAGACTGTGTTTAATTAGGTTTTCCTTTCTTAGAAACAATTTACACTCGTTTAATCATAATTATGCACACTTTTATGACACTGCTTCTCTTCTAAATGTTCTCCTCCACCAAGGGAACTCATAACACTCTCTGTTATTAGTGGTTTTACAGACTGCCAACTGTGGCTGTTTGGCGGCGGTAGGTGCCGTGGTAAACGGCTGGTGGTTTTTGTGTAAGCAGACTTGTAAACACCAGCAGTAGTAAACATTAGGCGCACCACAAAGTGCTACAGCAGGCATCATGCTGAGCATAAGTGTGCTGGATATTGGCAGTGAAAAGAAACATGAAATAAAGATTAACGGCGGTTTAATCATTAGGTTATGCGTATAGACAGGTGTGTGTGAGAGTGTGTGTGTGTGTGTGTTCATACCTCCATGTGCAGTGAAGTATAACTCAATCCCACTGATAGTAGTAGGTAGACTTCCAAAGAATTTGTCTTTTTTCTAACATTTCCTTTGTCTATTTTTAACCAGAGAACTATTTCTCATCATTTAAGTGTGAAATTATATCTCTAGCCGACTCACCTCCTTCCTGATAAGAAAACATTTCTTTGCAATGACACTGTTCATGTGAAAATATTTATTTATTCCACAACACTGTTGAAAAACCAGCATTCACTTCAAACTGGGCCAAATAAACTGGCAAGCATGGCAGCTTTTAATTTAAAGTTTTAGACAACGGAGGAGAGGAGACAGAACATATGGATTTGGTTTGCTTGTATTGGATGCAGTATTTGCACATAGATTCAGTTGGACATACTTTGTACTAATAAACTGTCAGTTTAAATTCTGATAAATGTCCAGTCTGACTCCAGCTCTGCAGCTCAGGGATCCAACAACAATGGCACCGACAGGAAATTTGTTGGATTTGTACTGTAAATATGTTTGTCTTCCCAAAAGTGAGGGAAAACTGAGTACAGGTGGTTATACCCATTCCCATCCCTCTTTGAATTATATCCCCTGCCCCTGTGTTTGCTGTGCATCAATATTGACTGTAGAGAATTTCTCCACTGTGAGCTGAAATCTGCTCCAGGTTTAATATCCTCCCTTATTTATCCCTTTCTTCTCCATCCCTTTCCCTCCATTTCATTCATCTGTCCCTTGTGCTCTAGTAAGGGTCTAAGTAATGGAAGGCTCTTCAGAAGGTATTCTCGGAAATATAGGAGGTACCTACAGTACTACCCAGCATCCTCTCTGCCCTGCCCTTAGCCCTTAGAGTAACTTGTGAGAATGAATGACTAATGGCATGGAGGAGAACAAAGAGAACCCCACTTAACTGCCTTCTTACAGTGCTTCCTTACCCGGTTATTTTTTTATCCCATAAAGGAATTTGTCTCTTTGACTATTGCTGCCTGTCTATCCCAAACAAGTCTTTGTTACTGCATTAAAAATTAAAGGGAATTCCACCTAAAGTCATTGCAGAAGTAGACTTTGTTTTACAAGGTACTATTTTCAAAAGCAATACCAATTTTTTTTTTTCCTTAATATGATTAAGGAAAAAAATTGCAGCAGTAAACAAATTGCATGTTGAAACCCCTTTTGTTCTTAAAAGGATTCAATAAACTGACATTATGGCATGCTGCTTGTCACGACTCTTTCCTAATTTGATTTCATTTAATTGCAAATTATGGATATTTATACTAGTTTCTCAGGGAGACACTTTAATAAAATAAGGAAATCATGGATCTGGGCTTGTTATCCTAAATTATCTCTCAACAGCATATATGTAGCTCTTCTATATTTACTGTTAACGTCACTGTTACATTACTGCTGTACCTCCCATTTAAATCATTATGCCAATCAATGATGGAAACTATGATAACACAAAAAGATCTATTTCTCTCCAACTATTTGTCTCAGTCCACAATATTGGATTTTTATTTCTGTTTATTAATAACAGTACGTGTATAATATCACATCGTTACTGTATTGCTCAGTGATAATTTATAGTTTTAGCTTGTGCATTGCAGCACTGAATTGTGTTGCTACACAAGTAAGAGAAAGGAATGGTAATATTGCACAGGTCTGTAAGTTTCAAGAAACAATAGTAGATAAATTGGTAAATTGATCACTGAATCTCAGGTGAGATACTGTGGTCTGAACAAAAAGATGATTTTTTTTGGCATGGAAATTGTGCTGGAGCTTTGCATCTCTCTCATCGATCTGCTGCATTGCATGCTGATCAATTTGCCCAAGAAGCATACAGTAATAGTTTGCTGCAGTGCATCTCATTGATTTTGAACTTTCTGCATACCCAGCAGCCCCTTAAAGGTTTCCAAAGATGTGAACATTATGTCATGAATTTCATTTTTGTTTGTCATTTTTAAATGTTTGTGATATCATTAGGTATTTATTTAGCCTGACAAAAATTGGGGTGATAGAGGAAGACCAAGTTTGTTTGATTTAATAGAAATAAAAGTGAAAATGTGATCATAAATAACTACATTAAACAGTTATATGCTTCAAAAAACCTCATTAATGATTAACCTTTTGATACTGGTTTTAGTAGACTTACCTGTGACTATTAATTACCATGCTGGAAGCGATTTGGCAACAACATTCGTCTTGGAAAAATCTTGTTCTTTTTGCAAGTAAAGAAAATAAAATCTAAATTAAGATTTTGTCCAAAAACATAAAAGATCAAGCACCATCTAGAAATTTTAGAGGCTTTTTCTCAATAATGGTGTCATTTGTTTAATGTCGATTAAAAATGACCGTGGTGATGACGGTAATGTTACTATGCTTCAGCTGCGAATGACGATTACAACACCTCAGGATCACTGAGGGTTTGTTTTTGGTGGCTTGGTAGGCAGTCTGGCACTGTTCTGGTGTTTTGGGCATGTCAGTTGGATGGATGATGTTTGGTCTAAAGGAAAAGACAGAACAGTGCCCTTTGTCTGAGCTCTGAACTCTTCTCACTCTCTGAGGGGAAATAGGTGTTGACAGCATCCCCTTTTTGTCTCTCTCCTAGTGTCTCTCTCTGAACCCCAATCTGTGTCACACATAAGCTCTTTCTTTGTCACTTCAATCCTTAACTCACATTCTTCACTTTTTCCTCTCTATATCTGATCATTCTTTCTGTCCCTCCTACCCCCCCCCCCCCCCCCCGTGTCTTTTCTCTCGCACATCTTTCCTACTTTCCTACTATATTACCTCTTTCCTTTCTACTGATATGAATGTTTCTCACCATATCCGCTGTCATCTTCTCTGCTCCTCTGCTATTTTCTCTCTCTCTTGTCTTCTCTCCCTCCATGCAGTCAGAAGTTGAGCTTTAAGGAACGGGTCCGCATGGCGAGCCCTCGTGGTCAGAGTATGAAGAGTCGGCAGACGTCCATGAATGACCGCCAACGCTGTTCCCCTGGCAACGAGATGGTGGGCAGCACAGAACTGATGGGCGGCAGCCCTGCCAAAGTGCAGAAGAGCTGGAGCTTCAATGATCGGACCCGGTTTAGGCCGTCTCTGAGGTTGAAGAGCCAGCCTCGTACAGCTGTCCCAGATGGTGAGCTTGTAATGTTACTGTAACCAACCAAACCAATATCTGACAAATGACACTTTCAGAGAAATATGGAAGAAATATGGGAGTATATGTAAAATGCCCTGTGGAGTTACACCTTTCAAGACATTACCTTAAATATAACCCAAAAAAGTTAAGTAAAATAAATTCAACAGTATTGTAGCACATTTGAAAACCCAGTTATCTTACCCCTAAATTTGTGAAGTAGTTCGAGATATGTTTTGGATCACTGCCCTGCCTCCTTTCAGGTTCAGTCTTTTAACTGACTGTGTGACATTTGCACTCAGACTTATATGATTAGAAGAGATTTAGTGGAATCCATTCTTCCAAGTTTCTATGCCATCGTTCCTGTGCCAAGGTTGTTCATTTCCTCAAACAAACATTTTGCCCTGTGGTTAATTATAGTTTGGTAAAAATTTGGTTAAGGAAATCCATACATTACAATTCATTGTTAATATAGCTGATTATTTGTTATTGCTATGTCCAGTTTAATTTGTTGTCATTTTTTGCCAATTTTATGTTGCCAACTTTGTGGTAACCATTTATGATGGTCGCATCCTGTTCTAACAAGCAGAGCAAAGCAAAGTCCATAAAGACATGGATGAGCGAGTTTGGTGTGGAAGAACTTGGCTGGCCTGCACAGAGTCCTGACCACAACCTGACTGAATTACAAGCCAGGGTTTCTCATCCACCCACACCCAAGTTTGTGAATGTGATAGCTCGAGAACAAAGCAGCATAGCAGCTTCAAATTTATACCACAGGTGTATCTGTTAAAAATTTTGGACAAGTTCGAATCTCAGTGACCTTGACCTTTAGATTAAGTTCAGAGGTCAAGTTTTCTGAAAATCTTGTGAATGCTATAACTTGAGGTTCCATAGAATTTTGAAATTGATGATTTTATAATGCTTATTTAGTCCTCTTCAGGTCCACATCTCCCACTCTAATTGTTATCGGTAGTATCAAGGATATACACCCTCCTCTTCCATCTTATATCGCGGAGGTGGCAAAAATATGTCAGTTTCTTTGTTCCTGTCTTAAATATCCCAAACACAATATAGATTTTCACCTCCTAAAAGTCAAAATAGTATCATTCGGAAACATTCTCACAGACTCTTTTCTCTTCCAGCTTGCAGAAAGTTGCAAAAGGTTTTTGAGTTTCAAGACTGCAGATGCTTTCAGCAGAGCAACATTTATTGATGACTCAACACTCTGTTTCTTTCAGTGGACACAGGCATGACCACAGAGGAATCCTTTGATGAGCGAGGGTGCCACTGCGATGTTACTGTGGAGGATCTATCAGCACCTCTCAAGGCTGTCATCAGAGCTGTCAGGTGAGGTCCTGCTCCAAATAAACTTTATGAGTGCTTTATGAGGTAATCAAAATCAACCCCAAATCACCAAACTGCTTGAAGACTTTGGGCGAGCAATTCTTTTTTGAAGAAGAAAGAACCAGCAAAAACACATTCAGATGCTAATATGCAGTCACACTCAAGAAGATTTTATTGAATTTTCTTACAATGTCGAAAATAGGGAGTACTATTACGAAAATAAGACAGATAGGGAGGTCACTTCTGCAGTTAGCTTTCCAAAATCGTGCTTTTATCCATTATCCTCTTCACTCACATTAGGTGCCAAAACTCAGTCACGTCTCACTTTTCACAGCTTTTGTTTTCATTTGTTGTTTAACACTTTAGATATATAATTGCTTTTTAGAGAACTGGATGGCAAGATTGATAAAATAAATCACATATTTTGGTAAATGTGAAGATGATAACTCCCGAGCTCTACCCACTTGTTGTCTTGCTGTCTAGTTAAAAAATGGCAACAAAATTACAATTTCAAATTTAGGCCTTTTTTAAAAGCAGTGCACAAACCATCTGTGGTGTCAGGTGGGCTACCTTTATCTTCTATCATATACTCTTAACCCTGAAACTACAACTATTTCTAAGCTCTAGTTCAAAGCAGCAATAATGGAAACATCATTTTGTTAGGGGTAGGAGATTGCAGTGATGTTGCACGTCGCACATTTGGATCCCTGGGTATAATATAATTCCATTTTTTGAGATGTCTTTGTGCCTCTGCAGTATACATGAGTCTTAGTGCGTTAGAATCAGCTGTGTCAGTGTCACCATAGATAATGGTCCTTACAAAGTCAGGATTAGGAGGCAGTGACAGCTGCATGTTTGTAAGGAAAGAGGATCTCACAGATTTCCTTTTGGGACCTTTGTGCTTTTCTCATTAGCTTTTTTTTACATGTTACTTTCACTGTCATCTGTTGGTTAGGCTTAGGCACTGAAAACTAAATTCAGTAAAAGATTGGGGTTTGGTTTAAAATATGCTCCTGGCAAACCTGCTGATGAGTTGGGAGTGACAGCCCCATCTCACTAATGCCATAAGAGCACAACCCACCAAAAGGACACCTTCTGACTTAATAAGCCACGTAAGCTTTTAACAAAACAGCTTTAATTGAGGCCTTGGGGATGAGAACGGTCTGAACCAATTCAACAAAACCATGAAACTCTGATTAGTCTAATATATGCACTTTAAAGAGCAGCCAACAGACAAATAGCTAGCTAAATTACAGGCTGCAATATATTATACCAGTGGTTCTTAAACTGTGGGGAGTAGAGTCTTTGGTTGGTTGCAGAACCTCTGCAGGTGGGGAACAGAAAACCAGGTGAAAAATAGGAAGTTAAATATAAGTGAAGAGAAAATGCAATTTATAATTGCCAGTTAACTTAACCAGCAGAGAAGCTGAGGGACGCTGGGGTAGCTGGAGAGAAGCAGTACAGGTACAAGGACAACATGCAAAGATCTAACCCTGTGCCAAATAATTCTGAAGCACTAGAAAATAAATCAGAAAGTCTAAACCTAACAGAAATATTTGATTAAACTACGAATAGAGCAGAACGCTGAAACTCTTTATATACTACCACATATACACCCGCCAGCAGACCAACAGTCAACTAATTAGTAGACTTCAGAATATTATACCAGTAGTTCTCAGAAGCAGGCATAGGAAAAAATCAAGTTCAAATCGAATGTTAAGCAATTTCAGGGAAAATCAATTAGTAGGGATTTGGTGATGCTATTTGGCTGACCCTTACTTAAGCTGTATTTTTTTTTTTTTTTTTTTTTTTTTTGCTGTTGATGAAAAAGTGGCAAATGAGCTCTTTTTGGCTTCTGAAGCAAGACATGCCAGAAAATGTTCCTGCAGTTTCTTGCACAGAAGCACCAGGTTTCCAAAGTCTACACTTGGTGTGTAACAAGCTGCTGGTGCTGAAACTGTAACGGTAATAATAACTAAAATTAAAGAGGATGATGTTATTAGTATTTTTCTTTGCTAAATGCTAAATTGTACTAATTTTAACAATTATGCAAGTGAGAATATTTTCCAAAATGCTAAATTAGTCCTTTTAATCAGACTAACTAAAGTGTTTGTGCTAATAATAAAACCCATTATTTATAATTGGTTATAAAAGATAATGGTTTATTGAAATGAAGTTTGAGATTACCCTTTATCAGCAATCCAACTAAATTGTTGAGTAGATTTATTGTCTACTTTTACATATATGTCCTGCATGTTGGAACTAATAATACTGCTATTGATCACATATTTATTTTTTATCTTAGTAGTTTTACCTCTCCTGTGCTCTCTAAAGTCAAGAGTTTCTTCCCAATCAACTGGTAATGTGACGGCACTGACCCGTATTTATGACTGCTATAGTGCATGAATATAGTGTGTAGATGTGTTCTAGCTGAGCCTGCTCTCTTTCACTGGCACCGGCACCCTGTGAACAAGTGTTTATCCTACTGGCACCAGATGACTCTCTCACTCCACCGCTTCTTCTCACCTTTTTTCATTGTGCAAATGTCTAATTTCATATATGAATGAAGTATTTTTTAAATGGCCTACTTAGCTGTAGTTTCTATATTTTCTATGGTTTACTAAGAATTAAAATTTTGCTGCCTCAATTTTATAGATCATGAATTCGATTGTTTCCATATAATAAAGAGACAGATTGTTGACGAGGTAAAAACTGGATAAATTCAGCATTTAAAAACCATTAAAACAATTTACATTTATCAGCTTTTTAAGGCAGGGGTTCAATAATAGTTCAGTAATAAAAAGACAATGAATCATGTGTGAAAACCTGAAACCCCTGGCATGCCCTTAATAAAAGCTCTGAATTATTGATACAAGATAAAAAGCCAAATTATGATTTTCAGTTTTCCATCTTCAAATAGTTGTTGCCACTGCTAGTATCCCTGCATTTTGTTCCATGCTTTTTTTTTGTTTGTTTTCCTTCTGTTCAGTTGTCATCTTTATATAGAATTATGGAAAAATAAGCACATGCACTTAATATAAATGGTTAAAGGGGTTGTAAGTATACTTACAACCCCTTTAGAACCTCACATTTGTTTCTCCAGGCATTTGCTATAAGTTTGTTTATGCATTTCTGAGGTATCTTACAATTGATCTTAAACTCAATTGTATTCTTTCTATGTCAGATTTTTCATTTACCAGATTTTATCGTTGTGGCCTAATGGAGAGTAGTCAGTTATGTAACAGTTTGAGTGGAATCTTTTTGTAATCCACTCTTTAAGCGAATGAAATCATTCTGTCAACCTTTTGATAGTTCAGTAACAGTATCCACTCAATCATTCTTTTATCTGATCTGGATTATTGTCAAGTTTAGGGGTTTACATGCAAAGACTTTATATCATCCTTTTGTATAATGAAGCTTATTAAACCCCTCTATCACCATCATCATCTCTTTCTAGATCTACATACAGTTGCACAGATAAACTCCCATCTACGAGCTATGCTGCTGCCACCTAACCCTGGCTGGTCTGCACACTCAGCAGGCCATTCTCCATGGGCAGCCAGATCCCAGGGTTTTCCCAGGGTGTCGGGTTGAGGGCTGGAGACCCCCTCCTCTGTCAGGGCTGTTATTACACAGGGTCATCTGTCACTGCTGCTTCCATTTAGGCAGTGAGAAAAATAGGCAGTGGGAAACTACCAGAAACCACTGGGGACTCTAAATGAACCAAGAGGCATAGATCTCCTTACCTGGATCAATATTATTACTCAGCAGCGGCTCTGTTCACCAAATAAAAGGAGAAAGAAAATTACACTCAGGTTTCACAAATTCGCCATTACGCACTGGTTTTCCATCAGATACTTCAGAAAGTATTTGAAATTTTGTGTTATCTTTGTTACACTCCAAAAAGAAAAGATCAACAGTGAAGCACAAGAACCTCTCTGTAGGTTTTCTCAAACTTACTGCTGCCACCTAATGGTGGTGTTTAGTAATTACACCCTAGATTTCACTTAAATTGACTCCCAGCAATCACTGTGTGTGTATTTGTCTTTTGCATGTATAGGATCATGAAGTTCCACGTAGCAAAGAAGAAGTTTAAGGAGACGCTGCGTCCGTATGATGTGAAGGACGTGATTGAGCAGTACTCTGCAGGTCACCTGGATATGCTCTGTCGCATCAAGAGCCTTCAGACCAGGTCAGGAAACGGCATGCACATTGATTGATATTGACAGATTTCTGTGTTCCTGCTTTCAAAATCAAGGAATTTATAGATGTATCAATAACCTGAGCTGCTATGTGTTGATTTTGCTGCAATTCGAGCTAACGCTATAGGTTATATAGCACGTCACAGAAAATCATTATAAATTAACTTTAAACTTTAACATTCTTTTAAGTACATATTTCTTTTCCAAACTAAATACATATGTGTAGATGTGTGTTCCCTCTCTCTCCCAGACTAGACTCTGTAGTGGGTCCTCCTCCAAGGCCTTTGCGCAGCCGTGGAAAGACCTTTTCCTCTCCCTCCCTGCATTTATATTACAGCCAGACCAGCAGGAAACGGTCGACACCGGGGTTAGACTCACCCCCTTTTCTGATCCTTCTGCCAAACGCTTCCCTACTAACTTTGCCAGCCAGTTTGAATTTGCATATGCTTAGATGTATTTGAACTAATTCAGCCAAATGTACAAATATAACTTATCTTAATACTTGAAGCAATCTTGGTGCAGTAATCATTTCACTGACTTAATAAGTGGACACATAGAAAACACAGGCCTTCTAGGTGAAAAGTCTGTCAAAATGGCATACACATAGCTTCATGCCACACATTACTATGACCACCGTTATTCTTCAGCACAGACTGAAGTCTTCTAGGTGAACTTTCTAGTATTTTCTTAAAGCAGTCTTCAGGAATAGTTTTCCAGATTCTTGAAGGACATTACAAATCTCTTCTTTGGATGTTGGCTGCCTTTAGTTCTATTCTCTGTCCAGATGATCCTACAGTCTATGATGGTGCGTGGTTTTCTTTTCAGGTATGCTTTGACTGCATTAGCAGTGTGTTTGGGATCATCGTCAAGCTGATGAATTGAGCCATTGCTTTCCGCATGGTATTGCACAGTGGATTAAAATCTGATGGTACTCATCTGCATTTGTAATTTAGTTTTGATAAGATCCCCAACACCAGTGCCTGAAATGCAGCCCCAAATCAAGACAGAGCCTCCACCACGTTATTTATAAATAGGTGTACAGTCAGTGTTTTCTTCTCTCCTGACCTCCTCAGTATAGACCGCTGACAATTTGAATCAAACTTTTCTCATTTGGATTCATCACTCAATAACACCAGTTCTTGCTTTCTCCCTTTTTCCCTTCCTTAGCAATGGCTTATTGACTACCACCCTTCTACTGAGATAGGTTTTGATGAGGCAACATCAAACAATAGCTGGATTAACTGAAGGGCTCGATGCAAATCTTGAGTTCTGTGTCAGGTCTTTGTACAGTTTTTTTTCCTATTTGTTAATGATAGACATTTAAATGTTGTTCTTCTGCAGTAGATATGGTTTTAGGCCTACCGCTTCTTCTTTTGTCCTCTATCTGTCCAGTTTCCTTAATTGCAGGACACACTGCACAGCATGCTGAAACATGCCATGTTTTTGACTAAAAGCATTTTAGGAATCACCTTGTAGAGAAATACTATTTTTTGCCAGTCGACCTGTGTTTCAGTCGGCATTAGGCGGCCTCATAAACAAAAAATCATTCATTTGAAAATGCCATCCTTCACCTCTGTGTGTATCTGTTCATTTATGTACCTGTGCTTAAAGCTTCATGGTGTTAAGTCAGAGAGAAGTGCCTGATCCAGTTTTTTTCCTATCTCCAGACTGGCCAGTGCAGCAGACTCTGGTCGCACCCAGCCAAGGAATATGTCCTCTCCTGCACTACACTATTATTACAGCAACCACATGAAGAAGCTTTCTGGCTCAGGGTTATTCTATTTCACTTAATTTAATTTTAGACTTTAAAATCCTGCCACATGCAGCCATAGCTGCTAATAAGTGCTATAGCAGTGGCAATCGGGTTACTGCGAGCAGATATAAAATATCTGAAATGTATTAACCTTCCCGCAGAACCAGATGGTTGGAGTTTACAGTAGAACATGTACTTAATACCAGAAGGTTTTGACAATAACTGAAAGGCAAATTAAATTCCAGTACAATTCAATTCCTTATTTTAACCCAAAACTTGATGATTTTAATATGTTAAACTCCATCCACATGGTAAGGTTTTTATTAACCGTGTCTGACACATAAATATTTGAAGTAAATGCAAACAAACCCAAACACAGCTGTCTGACATCACATTAGATCTCATCTGTATTTCCACACTTCATTCTTTCTCCTTTCATCAGAGAGTGGAAACATTATTGTATGTGAATGCTGCTGATTTGTATGCAGTTGTGTGCGGTTTGGATGTGCTTTTTATTTTTTCCTGAGTGAAAACAGGCACCTGTGCATTACTTTGGAACTCAAAGTATGGAAATTAACTTCACTAACTGAACATAATTAACTGTCAGAGAACAAAGACAGCCATTGAATGAATACTCTGACATAATCTGACAATAATTTAAATCAAGCACTGCAAGAAGCAGCTCACTCAGAGCTTCTTTTTTTTTTATTAAATATGCTTTATATTCAATAAAAATAAATAAAAAATGCAAACACAAACAAACTGCTACAAAATGTATTACATCCGATCCTAAAATTGAGTTTCCCATAGATTTTCCTCCTTTTTTTCCATAGTTGTTTTTATACTATAGCACTAATTCACTCAAGCCATGTGTGGGTTTTTTTTTACTAACCCTAACCTTAGCCTTCCGTTGCTTTAGGTTTGTTGTCTGACTGCAGATAACCTGAAATACAGCAGGGATGCCTTCTTATATTACAACGTCATTATTTTCTAGTATAATAATCCTAATGTATGTGTGTATCTCAGGGTGGATCAGATCTTGGGAAAAGGCCAGATTCCTGTGGATAAAAAAATGAGGGACAAACTGCACCCAGATGGAGACTCCCTAGAGGGCATGAGCATGCTTGGACGTGTGTGTAAGGTGGAGAGGCAGGTGGGTTTAAGAAAAAAAAAAAGGAACACAGAATGCATGTAAAATGCATTCATAAACTTTTATTACCTCACATTGTTGGTGATTTGTTTGGGCTCTTGACCAATACCTGTGAAATTTTGCTTTTAACAGTATCAATTTATCTGTATTGGAAACCCCCAGAAAATTTACAGAATAGTATTCAGCTCTTTCAGCCTTGGTTCTTATTCTCTTTTCTTTTGTGCCTAGGTAACTTCCATTGAATCAAAGCTGGACTCTTTGCTGGATATTTACCGCCAAGTCCTACAGAAAGGCCCCTCAGCACTCACCCTCTCCTCCCTCCCCCTGTTTGAGCTGGAGAACCAGCATCATAACTCGGACTACCCGACCTCAATCATTGGCAGGGATCTTCCCTCCCATCAGGGAGGTGAGCCTGTTGGAAGCGGAGGACACAACAGTGGCGGCATGCGTCGTTCTCTCAATCCCAACCCGAGAGGCTTGCGGCTCATACTGGCACCAGCTGATGATGATGCTCCTCCGGACTCAGCCCCTCCATCCTATCCACCATCCACAGCCTCGCTCTCCCCATCACCTCTGCTGCCCCCTGATAGCCCTTATCCAACTTTGGTCACCACCAATGGTACCCCGAAAAAAGCACACTTCCCTGATCTGCCGCCCCCACCTTCCTCGACGGGGAATTTCACTCTTCAACTCCCCCCTATGGTACATCCCTCTCACCTCCGATGCCCTGCTGACCCGATCTCAGATGATCTGACAGATGGAGTGGCAGTGGACGAGGAAAGCTCTGGCCCCTCTGTTGTTGTAGGATGCGGTGTGGATTCTGACCAAGAAGGTGACAACGAGGCAGCCTTTGGCCAGGGAACGGTTCAGCTGCGGGAGAAGCCTGGCTTGAAAGCTGAGGGGGTCTGGAGGAGGCACATGAGCCTTGAGGTGAAGCCCTTGCTGCTTCTCTCTTCGAGCCCAGATGGGAGGGCTTCAGACTGGGAAGGTGGTCTTGGGAAGTCGATCTCTGTGCAGAACCTCAGTCAACCTTTGACCAACCGTGCCCCTGGTCTCTCCTCTGCACTCAACAACAGCAGCAGCAGCAATGGTAGCGAACGCAGCACTGCCCATGATGATCTTAACAACTGGGATGATACAAAACTCTTTATTAGAGAGTGCAAATTACAAACATCAGAGGAACATTTCGACTTCCTGTCACAGGGACCTGGAAGCAGCACCTCAGACCTTTTAAAGACTGTGGAGGAGGCTGCACCTCACCCAAAAGGAAAGTCAGAGTTTCTCAGTCAGTCCTCACACATACAGCTGGCATAACCACACTTACTGACAGACACACATTTCCATACTGTATGTAAACACCACTGTGGGTGAAGCCACTTTTTAAAATATTTTTACAGGGCAGTAAACAGATTATGTTGCAAGTTTTACAAATAAATCCTTTCTATATGAACAATGTTTTGATATTTTGTCTAACACTTTTATTCCCAGTTGCATACACACTTTTCATAGGGTACTAAAATTACTACAGCCTATACAGTAAATGAATGTACACGTATGTATGCAAGTGGCCATACTCATGTAAGACAAAATATACAATCAATACACAAAAATGAAAATAACCTTACTGGAAAAACAATATTTTGTTTTTATACAAAAATGACCAAGTTTTTCATATTTACTATCATAAATTAAAGAAAAAGATGCTTAATTTGAAGAGGAATCTTGGAAGGAATCCTAATTTTATTTCTAGATCCAGACTTGTTGGAAAAGCTGTAGATGCCAATCAAATAATGGGGCGCATTGTGAGAAACGGTTACTGTCCAACAATTTTACATTTTTGCTGAGTCTGACTCAGCAGCAAACCCAGTTTCGAGTCTAACTTTTCACTTTACAAATTAAAGGATAATGGAAGAAGAATGCTGAATAACTGTCTCACAGCCAGAACTACTTCACTCTAACTCATTGGTCAGCTTCTACGCACGTGGTGAAACCAGCAATCACATGTACATGCACATCCGCCGAACTCTTTTACACTCTGACAGTTGTGACCATTAACAATAACTACTACTACTCTAAGAAAGGCCAACATGACAAAGAGCTGAGACTGACTAAGAACTTTTCTTGGAAGAAGCAGAGAGTCACTCACTCTGCTAGTTCACTGTCTGTCTTTGGCAACTTAAAATTTCATCTTTTACTTACTCTATGCTTTCATACATATCACTACATGGACAGTTTGAAAAACGAAATATAAATAAAGGGAATAAAGGGTGAGGCCTGGTGTGAGAAAAACAGCTGAAGTATAAAAACTTAAAGGTTGAACCAGGGTTGCATGTGTGCAGACTACAGAAATCTCGTTTTCTTCATTTCCTACAATTGCTGAAGTGTTTGTTAATGTTGATGTGGTTGGATTGTTGGTCTAATCTGTCAGCAAACTGTAACTAAATTTGAATGCAGCAGACCTAATGGGAAGAAATGTCCTATCAGCACTGACTTAAAACAAGTGTTGGAATTTCTCCCACTTGGTTTGGATAGTAGCCCAGTAAGTTGGATGCAGCTGTTTTGAATATTGAACTGTGGTAGACTTTTAAGTGGGCTTTCTCAGCCAAGCATGAGATGCTGCATGTCTAAGCTGTAATTCAAAAGTGCTCATGCATTTCCTGGTGACTCAGACCTCCATCTGCATGTCAAAATAATGTTTGCTCCAAACTTTTAACAAAACGGTACGAACAAAGTCTGCCTACATGATCAATATTATCTGAACTAATTTGATAGAAGTTAAAACCTCTGTTGCTACTTATGTGGATAACCCACTTACTATTTTATGACAAAACTACAACATTTAAAGGCCATTCGTTGTGATCAAACTAGAAAAACCTCATTGATATTTTCTGTGACTTCTCTGATGAAGACTGATCTTAGATTGAGATTATATGTGGCTTATATAAGGACTCTTTTCACCAGGATGTTGGTACGCACTTCATCCTCACTCACCTCAGTCCTAATTAGAATATTTAACCATTCTGGGTTTTATTGTCACTATCTCGAAAATGACTAAAGTGGACCGTTTATATTATGGTACATTTAATCTTTAAGGAGATGTAGAGGCTTGTATGTTTTCAGTGTTAGATTTTTGAAAAACTGGTGTCTTGAAAGTGTCTTAATAAACAGTGTTTGTATTGCTGCCTTTCTTTCTTTTAGATAGGTTGACTGGTGTTTAAATGAGAATTATGCACAAAAACTATGTCAGCCATCTTCATTTTTGTTAGTCATTTTGATTTGTTTTGTATGTTGTCACAGAAGTCTTAAAATGTATTGTTTGTGCTATTCGTGTCCTTTTATTCATCATTTTTTCTGTTATATCCCCAGAGAGTTAAGTGCATTTCTTAGAATATTAACATCCTATAAAAGAATATAGCGAGTATTATCTTCTGACAAATGACAACTGCTAACACTTGTAGACTGATTTTAAAGTGTTTTATAGACCATGCAGAAGTTGTTCTGGTATGATAAAATATATTGTCATCATGAAAGCACAGTGTGTTTCTGTTGAGATTGACCTGGAAATGTGACATTGTAGTTTATGCTTATGTAATATTGACATAGATTTGAGTTGTAGCTATTGATTGAGCTTTGTTAAAAATGAGAACAGGCCAAATCCATAAGCAACAATGAAGCAAAACACCAAACACAGATGGGACAACCTTAAAAACTGCAATTGTTGCCCTCCCCCTCCCAAAGAAAACATGCCTATTTTTGCTGTCGGTATATTGCTTGAGAATCCTCCTATTATTTTCTTCTTCTTCACGGAGCTATAAAGGCCTCGTTTGCCTACAGACTATGCATATTGTATAGTTGAAGTCAAACTCCTGCTTTTCAGTTGGGCATCCAGTTCACTTAAGTTATGTCGCCTTGGTCACAGACTTTATATGGCTTTGATGGCTAATAATACCATTTCTGTATTGCTTGAACGATAATTTATTACACAACTGGCCTTAAAGCTTGATAATGTTAACTTTATTATTTCTTTGAAATTAATTTATTAAAGTGCACACTATGTTCTCTGGATGAGAAATGCAAAGAATTTTATTATTCATTAATAAAGTACAGGTTATCTGAACTTTTTTGTTTTTGTGTCTTTTTTGGTGGAAATTCTTAATCTTATTTATAAGAAGACAAAGGAACATTGTGAATCTATAGCCTTCAACTCTCTAAACGGTAGGGTAATTAACAAATGGATATTTCTTAGGCATTCTTTTTATCTGAAATTTCACAATTTTCTACGTCTGATGTAAATTTATGAAAAAGTTTTAGAAAAACTAACTTTTCGGGAAGGACGTTAACGCGGCGCCGTCCGCGAATTCACTGTTCGACCGTTAATTGCGCTTACTGAAGTAGTGCGTAGGTAGCTGTTGGGTAGCCAAGCTTAAAATGTCTGATTGGGAGGATGAGTACGACCAGGACGGAGTTGCTATCTACAAACCTGCTACAAAACCGGCTTCGGCCGATTGGAAATTTTCATGTAATGACCGTCAAAGGGAAAATGTTGTTTTCGGTGTGAAAAATGGAACCAAATTTGGAGCCCCAAGGGAGAGGAGAGCTAATCGTAGCGGCCCGGGTCCCGAGGTCAACAAGTGGGGAGGTGGAAGTGATCGTGGAGACCCCGGACGACAGACGACGTTTAGCAAAGAAGAGTCTTCCCGGCCTCTGACTATCACAGTGGAAACTACTTCAATTGGAAGAGTAATAGGTACGCTGTCAGAATTAATGCGGAGATGAAATTTACAGTAACAAGTCTTTCACAGTCTTAGCAAAGCTGCATTTAGTTGTGTTGTTAGCGTTAGCTTAGATTTGATGGGTCCGCGCGAAGAAGCTGTGTAGGTGATGAGGTTGGCCTATACCCTGGAGGTTCTGCAGGTTTAGACTCTAAAACACATTTTATTCTGTTAAAAGGTCGTGGAGGAGCCACAATCCGTGAACTTCAAGAGAAATCTGGCGCAAGAATTAAGGCAAGTTGGTGATGTTGTGTTAAACTAGTACAACAAATCATGGGAAATCACAGTTTAGAAGCGAAAAACAAAAACTGCTTGAACTTTTAATTTGTTTAGATATGGTTATTTAACTTGGACTTGATAATGCCCTGATGACAAACACAATTTTGAGCCTTGAATGGATTCTCATTAACTTATCTTTTCCCTTCATTCCCTTTCCACTCTGTCCCCTCCCCTTTTCCAATTCTTATGAATTCATTGTATCACGTTTGGGTTCTTGGGTGCTTGTGTGTTGGGAGAGGTGTTAGGGCAAACAATGCTGTGCCTGGGCAACAATGCGTTTCCTCTTTCCTATTTCCTAAGAAATTCCTTTGTGGCGCTAAATCAAACTCCCTTCTAAAACTGAACACCCGAAGTAAGAAGCAAAGCACACACTCAAAACTTATGTAAAAAATTGGGCCAATCTCAGGTTTACCAGCCTATTCTCAACATGTTCGCTAACAAGCTCAAATTCGGCATAAGCTTGAGCAAAATGTCAGCATGCTCAGAGTGAACTGCTGAAATATAGATTTGTCAACCTTTTCCTGAGGTTTTCTTTAAATGGGTTTACCTGGCTTGGGGAAGGAACAAGAAAGCAGACTGAGGGAATATTGTAGTTGCCAACTTCCACCTACCAGTTTGTGTGTGGTGGGCCCATACCTTTAAAATCCAATAAAGTTCTGCCATAAATTGGGAAAACGTGTACATTTTTTTGCTCATTTTTAACTTAAAAAATGATCATTCTACTTTATTATTTAGGTTACATGCCTAAAAGATTTAGATTTCCATTGATAGTATCAGCTGATATTGGCTATTTACCAGTCTGTTGCTATCTGCATTATGAAAACCAGTAAATCAAAACATTTTAGAAAAGACAGGAGAAATGCCCTTCAACCATGTTATCAGTGATGTTTCATAGTTTGTCCACCAGAGGGTACTGTTTATCTTCTCTGTTAGTAATGATCAACAACCAGCTGATTCAAGCAGAGTGTAAACAAGAAGATGAATGATATTCAGGGAAATATGTCATGGCTCTGAAAGGTGGGGAAAGGCATTTTAAATTGCCAAATATCGGTAAAGTGGTCTTAAAAATTGTATTATGGTGTGTGTGTGTGTGTGTGTGTGTGTGTGTGTGTGTGTGTGTGGTGTTCAGAACTGCAATATATTTTAAAATGTTCTTAATATTTTGTCCCCCATGTGTATTTTCAAATCTCAGATTATAGATGCTAGATTATAAGTGTTAGAAACACTTATAATCTGAGTGCATGAAGTTTAAAATGCCATCAAACCATCAAAGTTGCTATCCAATGGTAACTTCTGGTACTGACTGTAAATGATAAAAGATATAGTTTTTAGCTCTGTTTCTAAAAGGCTTGAACACAAAATATATTGAAAACTTATTGGGAAGATGAGTCAAAATGGTAGTATTTTTAGAACGAGTGAGAAGTTTAAAATCCCGCAGCCAAATTTACTAAAAATGTGAATATCAGAACTAATTCAGTGCACAGGAAATATGTAAGATTTTATCCTTATACCGTCTTTGTTACTATTCTGTTTGTGTTTTCAGATAAACAAGGGAGGTTATGAAGGTGAGGTAGTCATTTTTGGGTCCACTGCAGCACAGCAGAAGGCCAAAGAGATGATCGAAGACTTGGTGGCAGAGGGCAACTCCCAATATTGTAATGGTGTGAAATTTATTTATTTGAATTTCTTTTCTTTTAGAAAATGATGATGTTTTCAAAACAATTTTCCTTGGGATTCTTGGTTAATATTTTTTCCACTAACATTTTTTTTAATTCACCAAAAAAGGAAATTGTTTTTAGTACAAATACTACATAATATACTTTTTTTTATTGTAAATTAGAGCCATTTTAAGTTAATACAGTGGACAAGAATTTGTTTTGCTTTCTGTCTGACCCAACCTTTATATTTCTGAGATTAACATAAATCTGAATATCTCCTTCACAGCATTTAATTCCACCTTTATTTTGCTCATAGTGAGAGTTGTACCTAAATAAGAAGCCTGTGTCAGTTGAAGCAAGATGTTATGTATACCTGAGCTTTTGTCCCATAGATTGCTACATAAGGTTCTGACTTTTGCTGATACGCAGTTGTATCACATTTCATTACTGCACTGCATTCAATTCAATTCAGTTTTATTTATACAGCGCCAAATCACAACAACAGTCACCTAACAGGCGCTTTACATTGTAAGGTATACCCTACAATACTACATACAAAAAATCATATGACCCCCTATGAGCAAGCACTTTGGTGACATCGGGAAGGAAAACTCCCTTTTAACAGGAAGAAACCTCTGGCTTGACTCCAAGCTTCCTCACAGTGTTACTGGAGGCCAAGTTAATGCCATCCAGAGTAAGAATTTGGTTAGATACCATATCTCTAAGATTTTCAGGGCTGAGTACAATAACCTCAGTTTTATCTGAATTTAAAAGCAGAAAATTAGAGGCCATTCAGGTCTATATGTCTTTAAGACATTCCTGCAGTTGAACTATTTGAGGTGTGTTATCTGGCTTCATGGATAAAATGTAAAGTGAAAATGTTTGCTATGTCTTCTGATGATACTGCCTAAGGGAAGCATTTATAATGTAAACAGAATTGGTCCTAGCACTGAACCCTGTGGAACTCCATAATTAACCTTAGTGTGCGAAGAGGACTCCATTTAGATGAACAAATTGGCATCTATTAGACCTGTAATACCTGCAGCGTGCTCTAATCGTTCTAATATAATATTATGGTCAACAGTAACGAACGCTGCACTGAGGTCTAGCAGGACAAGCACAGAGATGAGTCCACTGTCAGAGGCCATAAGAAGATCACTTGTAACTTTCACTAAAGCTGTTTCTGTGCTGTGATGGGCTCTGAAACCTGACTGAAACTTTCCAAATAAGCCAATCCTCTGCAGATGATCTGTTAACTGTTTGAAATGAATGATATGAATTTTTGATTCTTAGTGAATGACTATGAAAATATGGATTTTCTTCTCAGGTTCTCGCAGAGGACAAGAGTATGGAGGAAGATGTGGAGGGGAAAAGAATGGCTCTGTCTGGTCTACTGCTGAATTGCAGGCTGCAAATGTTGTCCAGGACCGTCCATCCATAGACTGGGACGCCATCCGGGAGAACAAGGAGAAGTATAAGGAGCTCAAGTGGAAGGGTAAGTGATCATATTTGTCAAAAGGGCACATGACTTCTTATTCAAAACTATTTAGCTATTGATATAGCTTAATTTGGCATTATTGTAGGATAATTGATTAGAAATTAAACCGTGCGCTAAAGTTAAAGACTTTTGTTTTTTTTGGTGTTGGGGATGGAAATTGTGAACCCCATGCACATGTGCCATACCTATAAAATGGCTAAAATCGTACAGTTTATTAATGCTAAGTTACCCTCAAATATGTAAACATAAATTTGCAAATATAATTATCCAAAGCTAAACTTATTTTGTGATATTTTTGCTTTCTTCAGACATCCCACCTATCAAAAAGAAGTTTTACACTGAGGCACCGAGTGTGGCCGTGCTTACAGCAGAGGAAGTTGGTGAATGGAGGTAAATCTTAGTGGTTCTTGGTCATATGCCCATGTACTTCCATATGACAGGGTTTTACATGTATAAACAAAATTTAAGCCAGTTCAGAAAGGAAGATCTCCTCTGTGCTTTTCGTGATGTTATAACACCAGCCATAAAAGACTTAGGTTACCATGCTGACAACAATACCTTAAGTTTGTGAATGTGATAACTCAATTTATAGCAGAAGTCTTTCTACTAAAATCTTGAGTATCTCAGTGACCTTGACCTTAAGGTCAGAGGTTAGGTTTTCTGAAAATCTTATGAATGCCGTAACTTGAGAACAAAGCTCATTTCTGCTGCTTGTATCCATGATCTCATTCTTTCGGTTCTTCTGGTCAATACCCAGAGCTCGTGACCATAGGTGAGGGTAGGTAGGGTAGATCGACCAGCAAATCGAGAGCTTTGCTTTTACACTTAGGTTTCTCTTCACCGTAACAGACAGCGTTTGCATCACTGAAGCCATCTGGTCAGCACCAATCCCTCTGATCCCCGGCTCCGCTCACTCATGAGCAAGGCCCAGAGATTAACAGAGCTGTGGCATTTCTCAACAACAGTGCTCCACCTGGTGGCAGGTGGCTCCATAAAATTTAAGACTCAACAATTTACCAGCATTTGGGCATCAATTAAAATGTTGACAGTTACATTAAACGACTAGTACGTCTGGTAGCCACTGGTGACATTAGCAACAATTAGTTGACTACTCGCGCACATCCCTAGTTCAAATACAGACGGACAGTCTCCGAGTGGTTGGATTTTTCATCCAAAAACTGCTGTAACATTACTTTTGTTGGACTGTTTTTCCTCAGCAAGAAGGGTATGTGGTGGGTTTATCTAAATAACTACTTTTTAGAACTCTGCTCTCTGGCTTTATGGGTTGTGCCTGTGATCATTCTCTTTCTAAAGTCTGCCCTTGATTGAGTGGAGTCTCCCACTCTGACTTTCTTGGCGTTTTTATATTTGGTACATTTTGAATTTGGAGCACCTTCCCCTTAATGTCTGTGCTTTTATTTTTGTATGTGCTTTTTATCTAATGGCATAAATTTGACACTGACAATTGATCACCTTTTAAAAGAGGATGGAAAAAAATACACAGTTATTCAATTTATTGTCATGTTTCTGATATTTAACCTGGAACCAAACACATGGTATTCATCTGCGTTTAGCATGGTACTTGGTACTTTGAATCTGTTTTCATGTTTGTTTACACCTTTTCCTCAGGAAGGAGAACAACAATATCTTTGTGGATGACCTGAACGAGGAAGAAGAGAAACGGCAAATTCCCAATCCCTGTCGCACATTTCTTGAGGCCTTTGAGCTTTATCCAGAGATCATGGAAAACATTGACCGGGTTGGCTTCACCAAACCAACCCCCATCCAGGTATGATCGTGGCACCATAGCAGTTTTTGTTTTTGTTTGTTTGTTTTTTATGAGTTTAACCATATTTAAACTTATAAACTTATTAATAAGTTGTAATGATAAATATTTTGACTGTGCCAAATCAGATGAATCTGAATTAGCACAAATCTCTCTGTTGGAATTCTCAGATGTGTGTAAAACCAAATATTTTAGTTTGTTTTATGTGTAAAATGTTTCTTGGTAAAACAGGGAGATTCTTTACCTTATATGTTGTGTAAATGTGTTGTAGGTGGGTTTGGGAACAAAAACTTTCAAATCTGTTAGTGTGTGTGTTGCAATGACATATGCACCTGTAGTGACATGCCCTGTTTCTGCTGTGGGTAAATCCAGTGTTTGACTTTAGTGTCAGCTTTAACAGGAACTCAGCCTATTTTATTATAAATTCTTGGAACTGAGCCAGTAACTGTTGTAGTCTTTCCAAGAAGCAGAACTGAAAATCGGTTGTAGGTGGCATCATGTGTAGTTTTCTTTTCTTTTTATTTTTTTTAAGAAGGGGGGGGAAAAAAACCCTAATTGCATTTTTTCTCTCCGCACACACACAATACAACTTTCATTGAGTTCCTTGATCTAATCTTTTCATTTTTAAAGGTTTTCACTGTGTTAAACGTAATTCTAAGTTTTACTTCCAGTTTCTCACTAACTGAAGTTGCTATATAACAGGGCTGCCACGATTAGTCAACTATCAAAATCGTTGACGACTAATTTAATAGTCGACGCATCGTTTGAAGCTTTCTAAGATCCTGAAAGACGCAGGAATAAGTAAATGGTAAATGGCCTGTATTTGTATAGCACTTTACTTAGTCCCTAAGGACCCCAAAGCGCTTTACACTTACATTCAGTCATTCACCCATTCACACACACATTCACACACTGGTGATGGCAAGCTACATTGTAGCCAAAGCCACCCTGGGGCACACTGACAGAGACGAGGCTGCCGGACACTGGCGCCACCGGGCCCTCTGACCACCACCAGTAGGCAACGGGTGAAGTGTCTTGCCCAAGGACACAACGACCAAGACTGTCCGAGCCGAACTGCCAACTCTTGAGCCACGATCGCCCCAGTAGGATAGTAGGATTTAAGACTGAAACAGAAGATGGCAGCAATGCATGTACAAGGATGGCAGCTGACCTTAAACGCCAAAGAAGAAGCAGTCTCCGGTATCGTAGCTGTGTCCAAATTCAGGGGCTGCATCCTTCGTAGGCCACATTAAAAGGGCGATTACGTGACAGCGATGTGATGAAGGCTGTCCAAATTCAAAGACTCTTCAAAATGGCAAATGCGTCCTACTTTTCCCCAGATTTCAAAGACTGGTCGGGTGTATCCTTTGTGGCCCAGCTCATCCCAGAATTAACGCAGCTCAGCCAATTCCAGTTTCCAGCAATGGCGGCAGCTACTTAGTTTTAATATTACCCTTTCTGCGTCACAAAATAAACTTAAGATATTTTCAGGCGAGAATGTAGTTGTGTTTACTTCAAATGTCTGTTCAATCTATCAAGACATCGCATATTTGCAAAAGTCCTCCGACATTTTCGGAGACAAGCTGACCGGGAGGTCAAGGCTCACTAGAGCCGGAAAGAACAGCGAACACAGACCCCGCAGTCTTTCGCTACTCAGGTTAAACATGATATATAAGTCACTCGGATAACTTAAAAATGAGTAAATTGGTTTGGCTCAGATTAAAGTTATAGTTTTTACACAGCTGAATAAACGTCAAACCGAAAACTGATTAAACAGAAGTGTGAGATGTTAGAGAATTTACTCCAGTGTACTGTTATATTTGAGCGAGCAAGGAGCAGAGGACTGAGTTTATTAAACTCCACTGAAACAATCTGCAAATTTCATTAAAAATTTAATAAACTATCATCTTGTCTTTGCTTTTAGTTAGCACATACCTTAAACACTTAAAGCTGTATGCTTTTTTTTTTTTTTTTTTGTGTGTGTGTGTGTGTGTCCTGTCTGGCACTGTAGCAATCAGAATTATTGTCTGAAGGCCAAGAAAAATGCCCAACAGATTTACTTTCCCAAGTGGGCCTTTTGCTATACTGGCCCACTTGATTGTCATAGTTTATTTGATCTTTATTAGTTATTTTTATTCTAAGTTATTGTAATCAGGCCAGACTGGACTCGGGACGGGAAAGAAAAACAAGAAGAAAAGTTCAGAAGAAAGTTAACAGAAGGAGAGGGAAAGAAAAAGGAGAAAAGAGAGAGAGAAAAGACAATGAAAATCTGCTTCATCACCCCCTTTTTTTTTTTTTCCCCCTCTTTTCCTGGATCACCTGTTGAGAAAAAAAGAAAACAAGCAGAAGAAGACTAGAGCAATAGAATAAACAACATCATGATGATCTATGGCAATATAACAGTAAATACTAAATGTAAAACATTATTGTGCAGCACGTAAGATCGACAGCGCACAGTGTGCTTTAAGGTAGGATCCAAAAAGGGTGTAGTTTGTGTGTGTGTGTGTGTGTGAGCACCCGTGTGTACACCTGTGAGCATGGACGCGCTTGTTTTTAAAAGATTCCTACATGTAATGACCTGTTAGAGGGTGTGGGCCGCCATAGCCCCGTCCTCCAGGGCATGAAGCAGGTATGGAGGAGATCAAAACTCCAGACATCCGGAGGCCCTCAGAAATGTTTAGCTTGTTGTTTCAAGGTCACAAATATCTTTAATTGAAAAAAGTTAAATCTGCATTTGTAAAATCAACCAGTGGTGACTAGAGCATCCCGTGTAGGTTGTTACTTGTTTTGGAACAGACAATATTTGGGTTTTTAATCAAAATTTAAAGAAACTGTTCAAAGTAAACATAAATAATGAGAGGTTTTGACATTACCCTGCTTCTCACATGCCTGAAGCATCCTTCAGTGACTGAGCACCTAATGTATGATAAGATTTAAATTATCCAAACATGGGGAAATTTGTGTATTACCACATCTCGGGTACACGTAGCAGAACGAAAGCAACAAAGAGTATACCGCAATAAAATAAGCAAAATGTAATTACAGTGAGCTCTGTCATGCTGGATTTCATTTTTATTACAACGGAAGATGTAGAGAATGGAAATGAGCAAGTAGTTGGGATGGCAGCAGAAATAGAGAGCAAGCCACTGAGCCAGTAACCGTTTAATAAAAGGATAAACACAGAATGCACTAGAGACTGATTTCGTTATCTGTTCTCATCCACCACAGGTGATTCAGTTTAATTTTATTTACAGTATCAGGGTAAAGTCCTTGCAGTGGCACAGACAGAAACTCAATCTTACCCTAAGCACTGGGCAAGATGAGCTATAAATAATTTTATTAACAGTAATAAAACATTTCCCGCCCTTCACACTGAACCTACGCCATGGAGTACTTTCTTTTCATACTTGGGTCACATCAGAATTCATGATGGTATGCTGCATAGGGAAATGAAACACCATCTCTCTTTCAAAGTTTAACTTTCATTTCCAGATTTAACTTTCATTTCACAGTAGGAATCTGGTCAGATTGAAAGCAATATTACATGTAGTGGAACAACCAGTTCTGTACAATGAATCACTATTTATAGCTCCACACTGCACAACAATGTAAGCACAAGCCTGCTGACATGATGTTGCAGTAATGACAAATACATACTTGCTTCAATATGTTCTTGGAGTTTTTTTCAGTTGCAGAATAAACAGTTTCTGTCTCTTCAACAGGAGGTTTCTAACATGCGACTAACCTAAACACATATTTTAAAACGTATCATTTTTTTTTATATATATCATAAAAAATGTTGTTTTTGTTCTTGCATAGTCTCCATATAAAAGATTTTGGGTAATCTTTATTTATTTATTTTATTTCTCACATGCTAACATTAAAGTTAGTCTTATACCAGATGTGGAGTTATATATGATGATGACTTTTTAAAATATAGTTTTTAATATTTCTTCAGTCTCAAGCGTGGCCAGTGCTACTGAGTGGCGAGGACCTGATAGCCATCGCTCAGACTGGAACAGGGAAAACACTGGCCTACCTGCTGCCGGGGTTCATCCACATGGATGGGCAGCCTGTGTGAGTGTAGAAAAACCTTATTTTTAGCACAATCTGAGTGTAACTGGCGCCACGTTCTCAAATAATAGATAGCGCTGTTTTGTTCAATTCCTTTCAGAAGAGGATACCTACAATAATTTTGCCTCTTCCTCTATTAAATCTTTATCTTTTTGTCCTTTGAGTAGACCTAGAGCTGAGCGGGATGGTCCAGGCATGTTAGTGCTAACTCCTACCAGAGAGCTGGCCCTGCAGATTGAAGCAGAGTGCAACAAGTACCGCTATAAGGGTTACAAAAGGTCATAAGTCACTAAAAATAAATTAAAATCAATGATCATGTGATGTAGAGAGGGCATGATAACGACTGTTCCTTCTGCATCTCTCTCAGTATCTGTATCTATGGTGGAGGTGATAGGAGAGGCCAGATCAACCTAGTGAGGGATGGCGTGGACATCGTGATTGCTACACCCGGCCGCCTCAATGACCTACAGATGAATGAGCTCATCAACCTCCGCTCCATAACCTACTTGGTCAGCTCTTTATGTCTATGCATGTTTGCTTTCCTCAAAGCTTGTGTTGGTCCACAGTGTAGAAAAAAAGCCCATGAAAGTGTTCTTGTAGCATTTGACAGGAAGCCTAATTAAATGCGTAAACAATAGGTGTAGAAATATCTGCGCAGGTCATAGCAAGGATCCACATCTAAAACTAAATCTAAAATTACCAATGTGTTTTAACTTTTCTAATCTGCAGCCAGCGAAAGGATTATCAAATTAAGAAGAAGGTAAAATCAGAGCTGTCTGTATGCAGATAAACTGTTGTTTGTGAAATTTGATTTCTCATAGACTTAAAGTATCCCTTTCTAGTAGGCATACTTGCACGTACAATGGATGGATTTATATTATAATGTATAAGTTTCTAGTAATTTGTGCCATAGTCTTATAGATTAAACTAGCAGTGTACACCATTGGTCCCCAACCCCCGGGCCTCGGACCGGTACCGGGCCACGAGAGTTGAGGCTCAGGGGTGAAATGTATGGTTTTCAGGGTTTTTATCGGTTTTTAGCATTATTTTTTTATCGTCAAGTCAGTTTTCCTGGGTCTTTTCACGTGTGTTATGAATAAATCTTCTTTTTTTCAGTACTGGTATTAGTTTTATTTTGTTGTATTTATCCGCGACACCTTAAA
Organism: Astatotilapia calliptera; assembly: GCF_964374335.1. Taxonomy (NCBI): domain Eukaryota; kingdom Metazoa; phylum Chordata; class Actinopteri; order Cichliformes; family Cichlidae; genus Astatotilapia; species Astatotilapia calliptera. The sequence continues at coordinate 24,866,505 of NC_137434.1, read as the reverse complement.
GGCCGGTCTGTGAAAATATTGTCGGGCATAAACCGGTCCGTGGCGCAAAAAAGCTTGGGGACCGCTGGTTTACACCATAATCAACCAGGCTTTTTTTGGGCCCAGAAAATTATACTTGTATACTTGAGGCTTGTAAACATGTAATCTACTGGCTGCTGACACATGGTGCATAGTAGGTGGGTTTTATTTTGTATATTTGGCGTACTCATGTTGTGTGTGTGTGGTGAAAACGAGATGCGCTGTCTTTAGTAACTGCTCTTTTAAAAAGGTGCTGGACGAGGCTGACCGTATGTTAGATATGGGCTTTGAACCCCAAATTATGAAGATTCTTCTGGACATCCGTCCAGATCGACAGACTGTCATGACCAGGTATAAACAATTTGCCATCAGTTAATGATGAAACTGACCACATGAACACACAACACATCCAATTCAGGAACAAGTGCATTTAAATGGTTGACTTTAAACATGAAAACCATCAAGTATTGGTTGGTGTTCATCCAGAGTTGTAGAATATAATGTATGTATGGAAATTAAAACAACCTTTCTATGCCCGTTATTTCTCATGTTTCAGTGCAACTTGGCCCACAGGTGTGAGACGACTGGCCAAATCCTACCTAAAGAATCCCATGATGGTTTATGTGGGCACCCTGGACTTGGCTGTAAGTAGAAATGAATCCAATCAGTGATTTAAATGTCCTGACTATTTTTTTTGTATATTGTCCCACCATAAGGTCGTCAAGTATAAGTTTATTTATATGGCACATTTACAACAGCTCATCCTTCACAAACTAAAATGCAATTGAAATAAGTAAAATGCACAACAATGATGAAATAAAAATATAAAAGAAAGAATAATACAATACAAATAACTAAAACAACAATGACTAAGGCTGTTAAAACAAAATTCTTGGGTCAACATGTGCTAAAGACAGTCCATAAAAATGTATCCTCAGTAAAGATTTACAATGTTCCAGGGTTTGCACAGCACTAATATTTAGAGGCAGACTATTCCAGAGTCTGGGACCTACCATGGAGAAGCCTCTGTTGCCACAGGATTTAAGTTTAGACCGTGGAATGGTTAACATTAGCTTTGAACTGGACCTCATGGTTCTTTCTGGAGTATAAATAAATACAGCTAGGATAGGTAAGAAGGATGAATTAACAACAATCAAACTACTGTATTTCACATGGTTGTTTAGTGACTTAAAAACTAAAAGTTAGCTGGATACTGGAGAGATGGTTTCTGTCTGACTTTTGCATGTCTGACAGTTGAGAATTTGTTCATTTATTCTTGGCAGACATGTTATTTACTTTAAAGTTCTAAATAGCGTATGCCCGTTTGGATTCTGTTTACATGCTTCCTGTGTTTCTATTCTTGTCAGGCTGTTAACACGGTGCAGCAAACAGTGCTGATTGTTCGCGAAGAGGAGAAAAAGTCGTATCTGTTTGACTTCATCAGAAACATGCAACCGGAGGAAAAAGTAATCATCTTTGTTGGCAAGAAGCTTGCGTAAGTGCGGAGTTGGTTCATAGTTGTGGCTGTTCACCACTGTTACATTTGGATAAACACACATCAGCATTGGTACCCACTTTAATCGCTTGTCCTTTGTTTTGCTCGTTTCCATTTTTGTTCAACATCAGAGTTGATGACCTGTCCAGTGATATGTGCCTTCAAGGTTTGGCTGTGCAGAGTCTCCATGGTGACCGTGAACAGTGTGACCGTGAAGAAGCTCTCAAGGACTTTAAAAACGGTATGTAACGTGAAGGGAAAAGTGCTTTGAAAAATAGTCTGCATGGCACTAGCAGAGAAAATGGAAACACATTTTTGTGTGTAGCTGGTGGTCTTATTTTAAACTAAAGACTACCACAAATAATGGCTGTTGGATTGAAGTTATGACAGATTAAGTGTTGTATCTTTTTCCAGGTCGAGTTCGTATCCTCGTGGCCACAGATTTGGCATCTCGAGGGTTGGATGTCCATGACGTAACACACGTCTTCAACTTTGACTTCCCACGTAACATCGAGGAATATGTTCATCGTGTAGGTCGCACTGGCAGAGCAGGGTAAGAGAGTGTGCATGCAGACTTTACTGCCAGGCTGTGCTTGTGCTAGCTTGTGATGTTGATGCATGTTTCGTTTCAGACGTTCAGGTGCTGCTGTGACCCTGGTGACAAGAGAGAACTGGAGAATGGCACCTGAGCTAATTCCCATCATGGAGCGAGCAGGACAGGTTGGCAAAAACATATTTTGTGTTGACATAAATACACTTTTGATTGAGTAGACTTTTTTTTTTCTCCTTCAAAATGTAACATAATTCCTGAGAATTCTGTGCATGTGTACTTATATTATAATACAGCTGACAAACTGATAGTCTTTTTTTTTTTTTTTTTTTTTTTTTAATTCTTTATTTCTAAACTATTACTTCCCGAAGGTGATTACAGGCATTAATCAACACAATTTACAAGGGAAAAACAAAACAAAATGAAAGAAAAAGAAAAAAGAGAAGGGGAAAAAAAAAAAGAAAAAACAGTCGGGAGTGACCAGTTAGCTAGGTTGGTGGTTTCAAGCTTTGAAAAGAAGATTCGGCTTATGGGTATTGGCATATAGGACCCACTTATCCCAACACAAATGGAACCAACCCACCCTGTCATTGACATAAGCTGTTACCTCCTCCATCCTATAAATCTCTAGCGTAATTTCCCACCATAATGACAAGGTCAGTATATCTTGCAAGGACCATTTCTTAGTTATACCTTTCTTACTTGCAACAAGTAAAGCTCTTAACAGACATGTATCATTTTTAGACCAGTTCTGCGGTATACAACCAAAAAAGATTGTCTTCATGTCCAAAGGGAATGTACAGTCAAAAATGCCTTGTAATGTACCATGAATGTCTTTCCAGTAGGTCCGTAGCAAAGAACAGTCCCACATAATATGGGTGTGATGTGCTCGTTGGTGTCCACAGTTTCTCCAACACACAGGAGGATTCCCATCATAATGAGCCTTTTGATACGGAGTAATAAGGAACCTTATCAAAGACTTCCATCCAAATTCCCTCCAGCTAAAAACTGATAGTCTTAACAAATCCTTTTGCAGGATATCCCAGAGGAGCTGTTGCTTATGGCAGAAAGGTATCAAAAGCACAAGAAAGAGAAGGAAATGTCCAATCCAAGGGGAGGACAGGGGCGAGGAGGAGGGAGAAGAAATGGTGGAACAGACCGCGGCCAAAACTGGGGGTTCTAATACAGAGCTCTCCATGTAAGTTTTCCCGCCATGTTCCTCCACCTTACTCTGACAGGAATTAACAGTCAAATTACTGTATTTCACATGGTTATGAGAATGTTCATTTTCTTATCCTTTTCTCCACAGGCTGGAGCAAGGTCTCAATCTACCTGTGTTATTTCTTTTTAATGTGCATTTTAGTTCTTTATTTTCTGTTATTGAAAGGTTTGCTTGCTGGATTATATCTATGATCATTTGGCAACTTTCACCTAATTGTTTTCTTCTCTTAAAAGACTTTAAAATGCACATTTTTCTCTGCCATAAACTTTTCTGTCTGTTATCATTCAGAATATTTTGTGTTATCTCTTGGTTGTGGAAAGTTTAATAAATTGTTATCTTAAAAAGAAATGACATGTTGTGCATGCATTAATGGCTTCTTCCTTTAGAACTTAACCATAGAATTGTGGTAATAATTGAATCTACTTTCTTAATTGCCTATATTAATGGTCAAAAATTACATGGACACTGTTGGGGGTAAATGCTCATAATTTGGGGGGGAAATAATAATATCATGGAAAAAGAGAAAAGTCAGGTCTTTTGGAAAAAAAAATTGTCAAACAGGAAGTGATGGTTTGCGTTAAGCTCAACAGCTTGTCTGCTTTACTTGCTCAAGATGTTTAGTCTGCTGACCACATCAGTTTACTTGGAGATCTGATTTATAAGAAAATCTAAGCACAAACACTGCTGTTCATTCCTATAAAAATGTGTATTTCAAAACTTAATGAGTCAGCTATGTTATGCCAGTCTGATGGCTAAATCTAAAATAGAAGTGCAAAAACTGAGCCTGTCAGCACTTGTTGTAAGCAAGCTGAAAAATTGTGCGTTTATTGTCCTCAATCACTACGTTTTTTTTCAGCCCCAGTTAAGATGCCATTCTAAGGTGTATATATTTTACAAATAAGAGGTATCGTCTGGCTTCACAATAAAGTAAAAGTCAGTTAACAAAGCTTACAAATGTAATGTGTTTTTAATATGTCAGCTATTAATCAGCAAACGACATCACCTTTTCATTGACCATATAAAGCGATACATTTAAGGATTCAGTCAGAATATAATAAAGAAACATGTAATAAGAAAAGTATATTAGTACTTGTGTTATTGTTCTCCTAAATCTCAATTTACGAGTAACATTTCTTACAAATGGGTTGCAAACCAGAAAACAACAAAATCACATCAAAACTCAAAGCTGCAAATTAAAGTTTCAACTGTACAGATATGATTAAGGGGAAATAAGATAACTAAAACTAAAGCAATGAAATCGGTAAAACAAACTATTTGCATAGTTGCTGGATTGCCTGTGCTTATTTGAGGCATTGTAAACACAATGGGACTTCCCAAAAAAGTTGATTCTGTTTATTTGGATGCAGCATTTGATTGAGCATGCATCAAGACACTATAGGACTTACAAAAATCACGAGTCCAGATGTGCATTAATTAATTTCCATTTTTAAGTTGTTCCCTAAAAATAGGAAAGCCTTTCCGGCGTTCCTCCCTGATAGCATCGGACAGACCTTTGCAAACTCTAATACCAGAGAACAGGTTCTGACTTGGAATGAAAAAGTTGCATAGTTGACCATTTTCCAAGTAACCTTCAAAGTCCTGCAGGAGCACCTGGAAACAGTCGCTCAGGTCTGAGACTCTCCACTTGTTGTCATCAGTTCGCAAGCAACAGGCATGTAAGAGTGTAGTTTTGGCATGATAAGAGCAAAACTTGTCAAATGAAGAATCCCTTTCCTTCAGCAGATGTAGCAGGTGCTTTAGGAGTTTCAGACAGGACTTTCTGTGTGCAAGGAGAAAGATACAGAGATTTTGGGACCTTGGATAATTAAACTTTCACAACATGACATTAGGTAAGAAATCCTTAAACATATCAAACATTTTCTTCAGTCTGCTTACTTTCTTGAGTTGAGAGAGAGGTATATGTGCATAGAAATGGATGGATATAAGTGTCTAGAGATGGAGATATAGGGGTGTGTTTGTGTTTAATATAGAGCTGCAATGATTCATCCAGCAATTGAATAATAAAAAAAAAATCTTTGCTTCGATGCTTTGTTTAACACACGACTCTGTAGCGCACCCTTATCACCATGGAAATGCGGGCATGTCAGCTGCATTTGTGACAAAAAGCAAACCTGTAATAGAACTGTATTTAGGAGCAGTGAACGACTACAGAGTCTGCCGACACTAAACCTATGAGGCCCCCAGTTTTCAACAAAAGCATCGATAACACAAAAAGCTGCAATGATGATGACGCTGGCAAAGTTTAACATGAATCTGCAGTAAGCCTCCAGAAGTTGTATTAAAACATGCAGACAAACTGTTAACTTAGCCTGATACCATGTTTAAATTATACAGCTTAATGAAGGCTGACGACGTACATGAAACCGATACCTGCAGCAAGCAAAGGGGGGACATGAGGTTTACTAGATCAGATTAATTTCAGGGCTTTCGCAACATTTATCAGATTGAAGGTGAAATGATATAAAATGATGTGTTATATCATTGCATTAATATTTGAGAATATGAAGAAACGCTTTTTCACAAGCCAATAAAAATGTACATGGGCCAATAAAACTCTGGACACTGAATTATTATTACTATTAAGTAACACCTGCACCATTATAACATTTGTTTTCAGCAGCACAGAAAGTATGCATCAAACTTTCCATCAACTATGGAATGCTGATATTCTCGCTTTCCTTCATTGCAGCCACCACATTCTCTTTTAAAGGCCTACAGATACAAACTCGCTCTTTGCTTGACCTCAAACACATAGGCACACACAGATGCACAAAAATTCGGAAACATGAATGCACAACAAATCTACCTCGTCAAGGAGATAAAACTTGTACTTGAAAGTATTTATATATTTTTGCATTTAAGAAAACGCTTTCTTTAAAACATTTAATTTAATATGGTGCATAAATACAATGAAAGGGTTTCGTTCTTTCTGTTGTTGTTAACAGATTTCAAAACATTGCAATTTCTAAAATGGAAACTAATTAGCAGTTCATTTTGAAAGACGTTTTCGCTTTTAAATGTCTATTTATTGCTCATTAATAAGAAATAAGACAAGTAGTTATCCAATTAATAGACTCATGTACCAAACACCAACAAACCACATGGTTGGATGAATAATTTTTTTGCCATTGTGTTCATTTTCTACCAGAAAGCAATAATTTGGTTTAATAAGCATGTTGTTCTAACCTGCAGCAGTTTTCTCCACTTTGTTCACAGCAAGTCTTCTTTGATCCATGATTTTTCAGGATGGCCTTCTCAATGTGAGAGAATGAAACTCTCCAAACATCTGTATGTTAGAGATGACGGAAGAGAACAGGGAAATTTTAAGCTTTTTATACCATCATGAAAATTGCACATTTTGAACTGTAGTAACATTGGTCAAGTGTTAAAGGGGATTTCTGCTTCAGTGGGAAACCTACACCATAGCTACGATATGACTGCCAAACCCTCTGAAACCCTATGCCATTACTTTATATATAACCCTTTCATAAATCCTGTTGACTACATTTTATTTACCAACGTAAGCAACGGTAATACACATGAAAATGCACAGAAACATTGAAAATGACTTTTTGGCACAACACTGACAACAATGTCAGCCACAAACATTCTAACCAGGATTCAGTTGTCTTATAATACTGTGTCCTTTCTCACTTCTACTGCAGTTAACAAAAACTTTATCTATTTCGTTCAGTGGCTCACAATCACATGATTTTTTTTTTTTTAATTCACTAATTGAGAGAGGTTAAACTTACCTTTATTACGGACACCATCATTTTCCACTGTACCCTTGCCCTCATATTTTGGGACCAGATAATATGGCTCTCGCTTGTAATCTTGCTTAACTTTATGCCCGAGCCAGCACTCTATTTTAAGGCCTTGGGTTGTGAAAGGCGGCCAGCTTGATTTAACCATAAGGCAGAGAACAACATCCAGCGAAATTGGGACTGATTGTACATGTGTGGTCAGGGTCACTGCTGGACAGCCTTTTTTCTTCTTGTCCACCTTCCATTCTGAAAGAACAAACAAAACCTAACTCCAGACATTCTATGGTACTGGATGCTGTATATTAATACATTACAATATAGAAAGCATAGATAAATAAGCATGTTAAATTAAAGGCCTTGTCAAATTGAATTCTTCCTCAGGCCCTTTTTTACTGTAAAATTGAAATTTCACTAAAACTAACTTAAACTTTGATACTTACCAGTAAAATTCTTGACACATTTCTTCACTTCTTCTCTGAACTCATTGAGCATCTTGGTAGCAGATAAAATGCCATTTTCTAGAAATCTTTCCAGATTCTTCTGGCCACGTTTTAATTCCACACTGTAAAATGCGCCATCAGTTCCAAATGGTTCAAGTTTCACCCGATCAACCAAGATGGGCAGCATGACGTCAAATTCATCGGGATTACAAATCTGTGCAACATACAAGTCATACATCAGATTGGACCACAAATCCTGTCCTGAGTTAATTGCGGGAACTCAGAGTGTAAAACCTTACCTTTAGATTTTCATAGTAGCTTCCTGTTTTTAGGGGTTCTTGTACGTCATTAAAGCTTAATGTATTCTGTTTTAAATGATTGATTATATTTCGTATTATCGCATTTATGACTTCTGCTGCGTTTGTTTTGTCAATCATTTTCATTTTCATTTTTTTCAGAGTTTCCTTAAGGATATAATCTGTTGAAGCTTTTTCTTCGGTCATGTCTTTCCTTTTTAAGTCCTCAGATTTTCCTGGTGCAACCTTTGTATCCTGCACAGCAGATTGTACTTCTACTTTTGGCTTGGCACCACAGGCTTTTGCTGGTGGCGATTTGGCTTTGCCAGCACATATTTCGGTTTTTGTGGTCTGTTCTGAAGCCTCTCTTGTATTCTTTGGAGTCTGTTGCTCTGCCTTTGGTATCTTCTCAAAATATTGCTCATTTTGCATCTTTGCATCAAGTTGTTCTCTTAATCTTGGCTTGGTGCCACAGGCTTTTGCTTTGACAGTGTCCACAGAATCCTCTGTAGGATCTTTTAGCTGTATCTCAGTCATTTCTGATGGTTTGGCTTTCCTAACACGTGGGTTTGTTTTTCTGGTACCCTCTGGAGTCTCTGGCTTTACTTCCTCTTCAAGTCCTTGTGATTTTGTCCTGTCAGAACATCTTTTTGTTCTTGTGGTTTTTGGAATTTCCTTTTTCTCCAGTTTCTCCAGTGGAAGTTGTTCTGTTGACTTGGTCCTGGTCGCACAAGTTCTCTGCGCTCTGCTGTGTTGAGATTCTCCTCTGGCACTGTCAGGAGGAAACTTTTCTTCAGCTTTGTTTGGATTTTTCTGCTCCGCTTTCTTTGGTTTCTGTTTCGTTTGTTTTTCACTCTGCTTCCCTTCTGTTAAATCAGGAGAACTTACTTTAGTGCACTCAGCGTCGAGACTGTTTAGCTTGCGCGGTTTCCCTCTCCCAGCCATGACAGTGTAATGAATGAAACTTGTCTGCCAAGATTAATCCTTAGTGTGTCCTTTTATTGTATGAGAACACACCCCTTTACTTTGCCACACCCTGCCCTTATGTTGATTCAGCCTTTGACGTATACTCACCGGATGTAAACTGTGAGTGAAAGCTTTTCTGCAGGTCCTATTGCATGTAGTCCTCACGTACGCTATGCTGTGTGTATTGTGTAATAGCACAATCACTCGGTGAGTGCTGGGCTTATTACTTCCTGGATGATTGCTATTGGCCATAGGGTGAGGCTATAGCCTTCTAAGGTGCTGACACAGCACTGTGCCTGCAATTTTATAAACTTGATCTTTGTTTGAAATTCTTATTAGTTTCTCTTTTATTTCTATATCAATAGCTACATCTTGTGGATAGAAAGGTGTATTGCAGATATTGTGTCATATTTTAAGAATCTTAAACTTCAACACAACTGTTGCTCTCACAGCTTTACACAGAAGGGGGGAAAAACTGCTAAAGGCAGCACATTTTGGTTGAAATATGTTTAATGTTACAAAGAGGCTCATGCCATCTTACAATAAGGTGCTATAGCTTATGCCAATTTAAACTACAAGTGCAAGTGCAAAATTAGCAAAATGCCAATCAAAGTGCTTTAAGAGTCCACATGTGGACTAGAGTCCTGGGAGGACAATTTTTGACCTTTTTTTGTTTTAAGTTCTTTTTAAAGCTTAAACAGAACAAATTCTCTACTACTCCACTACACAGAAGGACACAGTTATGACTCCTTGCTCCTAGAGAGCGCCATATAGTTGCAAACAAACACTAAAAGCAGGACAACATATAATATCATGTAAAGAGTTCAGAACCTACACTCCATTGAACTAGAGAGGTGATAGGTTGCAGTATCTCTAATTATTAGATGTCTAAATAGCACAGAATAGGGTTTCCATGACGCGAATCAACAGTGCACACATTTGAAACATGTTGATGTTACACTGTACTTAATGGTAATCTAACCACTGAAATGGAACCAGGAGTGCTGCCTCAAGGACTAAAGAGCTAAGTGTTTTTCTTTCCTTCGAATGCTTTTGCGATGCATTGTGATGATTAACCAGTCTTTAATTATTAAGTTGAAGTAGCCAATTCTAGGATGAAGTTGGATGACTGATGTCCTGCCTTGGGAGACCTTGGGGTCGGCAGAGTAGCACAACATTCATTTGTTCCTCTGGGCCTTCTGGGCAGACTTGGTGACTTTACCAGTAGTGGAGACCTTTTTCTCCACACCTTTAATCACGCCGACAGCCACAGTCTGACGCATGTCACGCACCGCAAAACGACCTGCAAAGTGAAGAAGAATAAAAGACGTTTGAGTTCATCATAAAATATCGCATGACTTCAAAGTGGAGCCACGATGCCTTTTGATGAGGGAAGCTCTTGAAACTCTAGGAACTACTTGAACTCACCAAGGGGAGGATATTCAGAGAAGCTCTCGACACACATTGGTTTGCCAGGGATCATATCTACAATTGCAGCATCTCCAGATTTTAGGGATTTAGGGTTGTCCTCCAGCTTCTTGCCAGAGCGGCGATCAATCTTTTCTTTGAGCTCTGCAAACTTGCAGGCAATGTGAGCAGTGTGACAGTCCAGCACGGGAGCATAACCTGCGCTGATCTGGCCTGGGTGGTTGAGGATGATCACCTGCAAAGCAAAGGGACAACATCAGTGCCTTATTAATAACCGCAAAAAAAGCTTTGTTTTTTTTTTATTTCTAGTTTTTCTGCTGTCGTCTTATTTGAACACATTCTTATCTGCCTTGAGGATTGAGAATATAAATAGTTCTGACATTAGATGGAGATGAATTTAAGTCATGTGCTCGTTCTACTATAATTGGATTTTTTACATCCAAATCTTGTATCTACCTGAGCAGTAAAGTTGGCAGCTTCCTGTGGTGGATCATTCTTGCTGTCACCAGCAACATTGCCACGGCGAATATCCTTGACAGATACGTTCTTGACGTTAAAGCCAACGTTGTCACCGGGTAGGGCTTCGCTCAGTGCCTCATGGTGCATTTCTACAGACTTGACCTCGGTAGTCACATTGACAGGGGCAAATGTCACCACCATTCCAGGCTTCAGTAATCCCGTTTCCACACGACCTACGGGGACTGTTCCAATTCCTGCAAAAGAGGTCAGAGTAAAGCAGAGTAAAGCAAACTAAAAGTGTTTCAGTTCTCTACTGAAAAAGGTATGTGGTTTTCCATGTTTTGAAATGTCATAACTATCCTTTATTCCCAAAGTATCTTAAAAGTTTATCCATATGTTATTTGTACACCACTTGCCTCCTATCTTGTAGACATCCTGCAGGGGAAGACGTAGAGGTTTGTCTGTTGGACGGGTGGGGGGCTGGATGGCATCCAGAGCCTCCAGTAGTGTGGTTCCTGACGCATTACCTTCCTTCCTATTTATTTTCCATCCCTTAAACCATGTCATCTAGAGGAAAGAAGGAAAAAATAATAATACACAATTTTATACAGTAATAATTTCAATTCTAAATGAAAATAATAACAGAACATTTTATTGGTTTCTTAACCTCCAGGACATTTTTTGTCACTTTTTAAATGAATGAATGACACGTCTTGATCTTATGAAGAAGTTAATTTAACTAGCAGAAAGTTGCATTTTATTTTTTCCCTAGCTAACACCACTATGATTCATGTTGAAGAAAAATACTTCTTATTTATATCTATAGCTGCTGAAAGGGAAATTAGAGAAAAAGTTCACTTTAGATTCTTTGACAGATCATGTTTGAGTTTGTCCAAGAGCTGTATTGAGCTACAGCTTTCTATCCACGGCACCAGTCAAACAAATGAATATTCAAATGATGGGCCACATCCTGGCTTTTGCATAACTATGCTTTGTTTTAGTACTTACATTAGGGCTGGGCTCAAGCATGTTGTCTCCGTTCCAGCCGGAAATGGGTACAAAGGCAACCGTGTCAGGATTGTATCCAATCTTCTTGATGTAGGTGCTCACTTCCTTCACGATCTCCTCGTAACGTTTCTGGCTGTAGTTTGGCTCCGTAGAGTCCATCTTGTTGATTCCCACAATGAGCTGCTTCACTCCGAGAGTGTAGGCCAGGAGGGCGTGCTCCCGAGTCTGTCCATTCTTGGAAATACCTGCTTCGAACTCTCCCACGCCAGCTGCCACAATCAGCACAGCACAGTCTGCCTAAAAATGTAGTGGATGCAGCTTTAGTAGGATTCCTCAGTAACTTTGAAATACTACCACTATTGGATGCTAATACTGTAATGTAATGTACTGTAATAATTTCTACACCAAATTCAACATCTACGATAGTCACTAATGGCAACTGAAATACTTCAATGTAATAGCAAGTGATGCACTTTGTGTACACAAGCTTGCAAAAGCACCTTAAAACATGCAATACAGAAGCTAATATACTTCATAGTGGCCTAGCATCCTCATGTTACACACCTGAGAGGTCCCGGTGATCATGTTCTTGATGAAGTCCCTGTGACCCGGGGCATCGATGATAGTCACGTAGTATTTGCTAGTTTCAAACTTCCACAGTGAGATGTCGATGGTAATGCCACGCTCCCTTTCAGCTTTCAGCTTGTCCAGCACCCAGGCGTACTTGAATGATCCTTTCCCCATCTGGGACACAAGCAACACTAACCTTCAAGACTTTTTGCAAACAATTTAATCTCTTTTAAATTATATAAAACTCAAACAGCTTCTATTGTGTCAATTTCTATTTGATCCGCATGGCTTCTGCCTTAATATGTGAAGAGCGGCGGGCAGTTAAAGAGGTCGTCTTCCTCTCCCGTCTCCTTACCTCAGCAGCTTCCTTTTCAAACTTCTCGATGGTTCTCTTGTCAATGCCTCCGCACTTGTAGATAAGGTGGCCTGTGGTGGTGGACTTGCCAGAGTCCACGTGGCCAATCACCACGATGTTGATGTGGAGTTTCTCCTTTCCCATGATGACTGGAGCTGGCAGAAGTCACGAGGCAGTCTGTCTGCTAAAGCCAGGGTTAAGTTACAGTCAGGAAGCAATGGATTGATGAACTAGCTGTTGTGACTGACATATAGTGAAATGGGCTTGTTGTGAGTGAATAACATATTATTTGATGGTGGAAAATAGCCCAGACTTGTTTGTGTAATTAAACACCATAGGGTTCAACATTATGCTGGCAGAAATTCAAGGTATTGCATGGCTCTGTGGAAAAATACTGGAGTGGGAATCTCAGCTGGTGCAGGAAGAATTTGTAATTACATTAAAATACTGCTCAAAGGAGTAAAGTGAAAGTAACTTGGGCTCAGATTTGCTAAGAAGAAGGCTCTTGATTGTCAGTACGTGTTTTCTTTAGCATCTCAGAAGACTCCGAGGACTAGGGAGGATATCAGTGAACTGCACAGAACACACAACACTCCTCCCTCTCTTACTCTATCCCTCCATCCATCCACACCCCTGCTCTCCTCTTTCACATCCACATGCTTCTCCTGTTCTCACCACTCTGTGCACCAACACATCCAGGTAGCTCAGATGATATTTCACAGCACCATCCTCTTTTTCACAGCCACAGACTCAGTACAGCTTCCCTCCCAGCCAGAATCCACCATTTTGTCAGGTCTAGTCTACTAACAGTGTAGCAGCCATTACTCAGACACTGCAGTGCACTGTGCACAGGTTCACGCAAAGGGAAACAGGTACTGTTAAAGACTCTGTGGGGGTGACGGGGTGATGACCCTGAACATTAGGCTTCACACATGCACTGCGAAGTTTTGTTTAACCAAACCCGTGTGACATATTTAGTCTGAATGCACTCTGCAGCAGGCTGAACGTCAAGTAGCTTAATCCAACTGTAATATGTATCCCCACATGATCTTGCTCAGGTGAACTTAGGGCAAGGACAGTCATCTACATGCGCGCGTTTAACTCATCCTTCACAGATAACGTCACAGCGGCTGCCGCAGTGCGCTTTCACTTCTAAAAGATGGTTAAAAAAATAAACCTATAGAAACAGAGGGCGGAGCTTCAGAAAAATCTAAAGTATTGCACTAAATCTAATGTCTGCAGGAATTAACGGAAATGTCAACCCTCCGCCATGTTCTGTTATCTGCCCGCTTACTGAAGCCTGGATGCGCATTAACTACCAGCCGCCTGTCCTGCATCACAGTATCCCCACACACAGAACCGCTAAAAATAAAAACAGGCCCAGATAATTGACTGCTGGCATCAAAAAATAAATCGATAAAATAAAGTCCACTTCATGCATTATATCGTGTACTGCGTCGTACCTGAGAGCTGGCCGGTGTCAGGTTGGCTGCAGGCGCGGATAGGCTGAGGGGAGACGCTGATCCGGTTATAGCTCGCAGGACAGGCGGGGGTGTTGCGTAATTGCGCGCACCCGCCGTTGCACAGCATCACAACGACGAGTTAACGTAAACGAGTTTATTATAGGGCACAAATATCAGCATCCATTGTCGGACACACCGGCGAGTTAATATGCGCTTTAATGTCTGCAGAAAGCTTCAATGATCGGTAATTCCCGACGCATAACTTAATCGTGGCTTTTCAAGGGAAGGAAAATGCGCATTTAAAATTCAAGACTTTGCATTCATTAATAATTAGCATAGTATACATAAACAAGGCAGTTGTCGTTATTGTTGCTTTGCTATCATTAGTTGACTTTGAGATATCAGGAATGAGTGACAGCTCCGCTCTTAAAGGTTTGCAGTAAGCAGCAGGTGAAGGGCTCACCTTTCCAGCCGCTCTCTAGTTGGATTAAAAGACGTTATGTGCTTAACGTCTCTGCCAATTACGTTAAAGTGCAGTGGCATTAAAAAATAGCAGTTAAACATAGAGGCGTTAAATGATATTTCCATGTTTTCACTTCCAGGCAAACGTATATTTAGTTAAGCAGTATCACCTTTTAAGGACAATTGTGTGACTATAGAGAATTGACTTAATGGGTGCAGGAATTGAGGGTTAAAAGCAGACAAAACGGTTAACCTGTGCACTAACCTGACTAATTTGTTTGCCATTTTTTCCCCCATGTTTTTTCTCATGAGTATAACTGGCATTTTCCCTGCTCTAAACCCTCACAAATGTATGACTGGTCCCCAAATGTAATCTACTAATTTTTAGAATAAAACAAGTCAAGGCTGAAAACTCAAAGTTTTTTGAGTCTTTTAGGAAATTGGATTGAGAGGATGCTACCAGCGACGAGGATTAAAAATTAGTATAATCAGAGGGACAGCTCAGGCTGAGCGTTTTGGAAATGACGTAAGAGGCAAAAATAAAAAGTAGAGGATAGAAGAGGTTTGTGGGTGCAGTGAAGGAAGACATGCAGAGGGTTGGTGTGACAGGAAGATGCCAGGTTGAGAAGGAGGCAGATGATGGGAGAGAAAGCAGATTAAGTCGCATAGGGCTCGTTTTTAGGCAACTTTGAGCTACTTAAAATTATTAAGTATGTAAAACCACATTATTCTTAGTTAATGTGAAAGGTGTTCTAGGAGATAAAGAAATAATACCCCAACACAAGATCTGATTTACACAGTCTTTATACCACAGCGATTTAAAACATTTCTCTCAAATGTTTTGAAAGAGGAATTTTACAATGATTTTTACTTAGTACAATTTAGTCCCTTTATTCTCTGTGCAAACAAAGCACAATAACAACTGAAATAAATGAAGTCAGTAACAAAAAGAACTCAAAAGAATGAGCCTGCATTGCTGATCCCTTTTGAACTTAAGCAGTAAGGCACATTATAAATATTCGGAAATTTCAAAGACAAAATGTTAACCTTACAGCTTAGCTTGGATTTACCTCTTAACTGAGATTATGTATGAAAGAAAATTGTACATAATGTATAATGTGTGCAAATATGATGAAAAAAATAAATCTGTCATTGACACTGAAAGAAGGCGATCACCACACTGACACTTAAAACTTGAGGAAATATGCCTCCATGTGATAAGCTTAATCAAAATTTAAAAGTAAACAAACGTCCTTTTAAATCCTTGTAAGATTTAAGATACCTGAGAATTCGGGGAATAATTTAAAGCCAAGTCCCTTTATTAATAAGATGTACTGGAGAGATCATAACCCGTGTGACGTTAAATCCTGCTATCTCAAATAAGAGTTGGCTTGTGAACCTGAAAACTCAAGACCACTGTTCCCTCTAAGCTGAGCGCGTGAGCAATCGTGCACTGCTGACAGTCTCCGCGCATAGAAAATCAGCAAAATAAAATAAATACATGTATTTACTTTCATTCCAATTCAGGTTGGATTTTTTTTTTTTGTGCGCAGCACAGATTTTCTGTGTGGGGAGACCATGTCAGCAGTGCGCGATTGCTCACGCGCTCAGCTTAGAGGGAACATTGCTCAAGACACTGCCCCATATTACAAGTAATCATTTTTAAAAAAAGTACATTTCTCTAAGAAAAAAGGATAAAATGCTTGGAGACATTTTTAAGGCATCATCCCTGAAAAAAGTGTACACTATAGTCATAATGCTGAATTTAAAACGTTTGGGATTTTTAAAATTCACTATAAAGCCTACTGGCACTTCATTATGGGCTACAAAGTAACAGATTTTTAAAAAAAAAAATTTTTTGGGTGGGCATCGGTGTGTACTGGATGTAAAACTTAAGGATTTACTGAGGCATTTAAAACTGTCCCTTCTGTAAAAAGGAACCATTGGGTATAGCAGGTTGAATCCACAAAACCACCTACAGTGGAATGATTTTCTTCCATAGCTTATTTATAATGAGTTAATATCTAAAATGCATTATTATCTGTAAATATCAAAGTTGATGTACATTAGCCGGCCTTTATAGTTAGTTATGCAGCCTGTAGCTTCATAACTAACTAATCTCATTGCCCCCCCCTCCACATACCAGCAAGCCCGTTTGGCTTCATAATGAAAGCTTCCTCTGATACTTCTTGGGAAAGCATATGTTGATTTCTTCCTCTGAGAAATAATATATTTGAGTAGGTACAGCTACAACTTTCTTTTTTTAAAATCACCGACATTGGGCTCATCTGTTTCAAGACCATGTACCCACAGCCACATTAAGGAACATCTTTCCAAGGCAATTACACACTTATCCGACCATGATGAATACAGCTAGAACACATCTCTCCCTTAAATTACCCACCAAATGAGCTCATGTTTGAAACTTGCCCACCGGACAAATCTGAAAATTTAACCCGAAAGGGTCTCATGTCTCAGTCTGCATGATAAAAAGATGTGTGGACAGCCCAGGACTGCACTGTTCCTTTACCAAACACAGCGTAGAATATTGCCCCAAACACGTCGATGGCAGCAGCAATGTAGAAAACAATCTGCCATTCTTCGATGGTGTTCTAGAGGACCATTAGCACAGTTAGTGTTAACATACAGAAAAGGCCTTATTTGATTAAATATCACTACTAAGCTGTTTTATTGTCACGTGCGTGGTGTAAAATGATTACATACGATTACAGATTTAATATAATTTGGATTAACTGACTGAACATAGCATGCAGGTATGTAGTATGCTCTTCTCCGGTCTAATGTAACACTTAGTTACCTTTCTAGGACTATTGGTGCCCCCTATTGGCCAAACCTTAAACACCTTAATCCTGTACTTACTAAACCAATTACAGAGGAAATGAAGCATTATGCTAAAGTAAGGATACCATCTGTCAGGACACCCAGAGTGTCCTCATTTTGTATGAAGCAGCAGCACACTACATATTAAAATCCAATAAAGTTTACTGCTACCATTCACTACCTCTTTACGCGCAGCTATAAAGATACTGTGTACTCTATGTGTATGTTTAATCTAGATTCCAGACTTTACTTTTGAAACAAACAAACAAAAAAAAGGACTGGTTAGTTACATCGTTGCTGAACATGTTTCTTACCTGCTGAGTCAGAGCTCTTGCTATGACTGGTCCCACCATGCCAGGGATGGTGGCAAAGGTGTTGGTGATTCCTAGGAGAATACCGGCATATCTAAAGAGACAAATAAAAACATTAAGTCCTGAGTAATAAACCCGATAAAAGCACTATGTAGTACATAATGTTGCTACACTGATAATGAAATGTAATTATATTTATAAAAAGAAATATCCTCCATTATCTCATGGGCTATGTTGATGCCTAAAATTATTATCTTGATAACAACAGGCCAGAGGGAAACTTCAATATGTCAAAGATATCTGAACCTGAAGATACACTGAATTACACATTTATAACCATAATCTCTCATCTTCACACTGAAAATGATTCAAAATTAAAATGACTGAAGTATTATCATTATTATTAGTAGTAGTAGCATCCAACAGTTTTCTGAGGTGTTATTCTTACGAAGGAGCAATGTCAAGGTGGTTGATGTTGAAGCCAGATGCCGACACTCCTCCGAGAGAAGAGGAGATGGTGAGGAAGGTCACAGCCAAGGTGTAGTCACAGCCTGTATAACCTGCTGCCACCAGGAACACTGCAGGCCCAATCATCCCTACAGAAACAACACAACTGTGAAGTAGCAATACTGGTAATATTTTTGATGTCAAGAGCCTGCAGTCAGTTAAAAGTCGAGGATTCAGCAGTGACTGTCATGAATTACCAATGAGGGTGAAGGACTTCCTGACAATGACAGTGCGGTATTTGCGGGTTTCTCGCAGATAGTCGGCAATTTGGCCGCTCAGCACAGCGACCACAGCACATCCCAAGTAAGGCAGAGCCGACAGAAAACCATTCTGTTGGGAACAGACAATTACAATCATTTCATTACTGGGAGACTTTATTTTTTACTTTTTCATGTACTCTCAAAAGAGAACGATTAACCAAGGATGTTGAATGTTTTAGTATTGCAGTTAGTCATTTCCACTTTACTGGTTCATCTCCCTGGAGTTCTAAACAAACTAACCTTTTGTCCCAAGTTTAAAGGGGATCTATCGTGCTTTTCTATATTTTCTGTTAAATATTTACTATTGCAATTATGGCTTTTCCTATGAAGCATGGCTAAAGTATCAGATATAGAGGTTAGTGTATGTATTTACAATCCCTGTGATCAAAAGGCTCCATAAGAGCTTCATATAAATAATACACATACATTTTTTACTAGGACTCATACTCTAGAGTTCCAGAATTTAAAAAAATCTAATAAAAATCAGCTTAAAATGAGAGCAAGTCCTCTTTAAAGTCACTCTGGTATTGATTTAAACTAATGTGGTTTCTCACCTGCTGTATGCTAAATCCCAGGATGTCACTCATGTAGGTTGGCAGCAGAGTGAGGAGGGTGTAGAAGGTCCAGTTGTAAGAGAAGTGAGCCACAACAATGGCCAACAGCGGCATCGAAGTCACTATGGATCGCCAGGGGATGTTGCTCGCCGAGGTGGACAGCTGGACCAAAGCGAATGTAGAAGTAGGATGAAGAAATAACAGAAGAAGTTCATTAGAATTTCTTCGAAAACACATCTGAAACAACAACCTTGATGTTCACCAAAGACTAAAGAAAAGATGAAGCTGCGCAAAAAATGTCACTGCTGTGCTGATGAAGCTTTGACCTCCTGAGACCCGAACTCTTCCACAGCATGCATTTTTAATTTCTCTTTGATATTTGGGCATATTGGGGCCAGATGAATGCCAGATAAATTTTTTCCTTATTTTGTTTTTAAGAAAAATAAGAGCCACATCTGAGGATATTCGTTTAAAATTTTGATAGAACAGTAGCAGTATAATGTCCTTGTAGGTGGATATCAGGCCCTTGCAGAGCAAAATTGAGTATTTTGGTCTAAATAACCCAAAATGTGATGTCCACATATGTGGACGCCAGGTCCTAGGAGGTTAAAGTCACTGCAGTCTATCCAGCCATACTAGGGCTCCCAGCTGCTACATGCTCACCATCGCAGTGCCAGTAATGCAGATTCATGGCAGGTATTTTGACAAGAACAGATAAAGTAAAATGATGAAATACACTGATATTATGTAACATTAGAATCAGATAACTGGACTGGACTGGAAATGCCTGCAAACACGCTGCAGCAAGCACTAAGAGCAATGCAATAAGTGTATATTAAAGCTGCTCTTTAATGTAAGAGAATTTGCTTCTTTTTTAAAATTTACAACCTGTTATCATGTTACTACTGTTACCTCATTCTTGAGCGAGGAGGTGATATAGAGTCTCTCCTGCTCTGATATTCGTGGATGGGTATTCGGGCTGTCAAAGACGAAAAAAGCCCACAGGACGAACCACACCAGTCCGACAGCACCTGAGCAAACCACAAAGCAACACTGGTGACCTACACTCATCCAGCATAAATCCTCCATCATATGAGTGCCTTTATCCAGTAAGCAAATATGTGGAATGTGGTTTGGTTGTCTGTTCCTGAAACTGAACTGAAGTTTGAGTATCTCATTATCTCTGTCTTGCCTTAAGGGACTTTTACATCTGACATATGTTTGGTAGAAGTAAAAGCTCCAAGTAAAAAAAAAAAATCAGACCTCTGCATTGTTTCCATTTATGCATACATTTTCTTCTTTCCATTTTCTAAATTGTTATTTCCACTGTCAAAGAGGAACAGATGCTAGAGACAGCTGCTAAACAGCACTGTGAAGAAGTGCTGACTAATCAACAAACAAGTCATTTGAGTTCAGACTGATACGTAAGAACCTCTTTAAGCATAGCTGACAGTATGTGTTAGGCATTGTAGCATGTTTACATAAGACAAGATTTTTAAAAAATTACCTGCAATGTGAATTCAACAGAGTTTTTAAGCAAATTGATCACTGACGAATTCACAATACCAACCATTATCAAAGAATGCTATTCTAAATAATAACAACAAACTGACAAATCTGTTAAAAATAACTCACATAAACAAAATATGAAATCAGGTTGAGGTAAAATTTGTACAAAACACCTCTTAGAGCAGGGGTCGACAACCTGCGGCTCTTTAGTCCTTATATTGCGGCTCTGCATGGTTTGGAAAAATAAATTATAAGTATTTAACTGAAGTGGATTTTATTTGTGTTAGTTCTTTTTTAAAACTTGTAGTTCTAACTTGGAAGATTATTTTTGTATTTCAAGATCAGAATAAAGTTATATTTTATTATTTTTCGTCGCTCAAAATAAGCGTCACACTCGTGGAAGCCGGTATACCCGCTGAAACGCTGTGCATTTACCGAGACTTTCAGCCCTCAGTAGGCCAAGTATGGAGAAATGTAAGAAAAGAAAAATATCTGAATAAAATACAACATTTAATGATGCCTGGGCAGATTCATTTGTATTTACTTCTGACGAGAGCGGCCTACCAGTATGCCTAATTTGTGGAGTGTCGATCTTTGGATCAACATACATATGTGAGCAGCTATTCTCCACCATGAACTATGTTAAAAACAAACACCGCTCACGCCTCACAGACGACAGCTTACAGTCCTGCGTAAAGATGAAAATGACTTCGCACAGCCCCTATCGTACAGCAGACGCTGCGCGCAGAGGTTCAGGAGCAGAAGTCCGATTGTAAACACATCACGGCAGACCCGACGATGTTTACATGAACATGCTCTTCAGCATCTCTTTATTGATCACTTTTCACACGCACAGCCGGCTGCAGCTTTCCAGCTCACAGCCCGACACATACAAGCAACAGCAGAGAGAGCAAGCCGGTGAGGCGTGATTGTGGATGACACTCAGGTACGTCTGCCTCTCCTGCAGCGGCACTGCGAGCCATGCCCCGCGAAGCACGTTAACCAGGTTAAACAAATATGCAGATATTTTGAAAATATTTATTTTTAATTTTTTAGGAGCATAGTGCTTTTTCCAATTATTTTTTAAATTCTGGTCAAGGCCACGCTACACTCCGATAGCCCAGAAGGCGATATAAGGATGACGGCTCACTGTTTTTGTTTGCTAATGGATAAGTTCAGCTTTTTAATTCATTTAAAAGAGACCATCAACTAGTTGACTTTCTTTTTTGTTATTATTTTTTAAGGGTTAAAAATGTGTTCATTACATAGATAAAATGTAATTTTCTCCGTAGCACTTCATGGATTTCATAAGCAACACACTATAGCTGTTTATACAAAGCATAAGGTAAAAAAAACAATATACACAGTGTTATCTTCATTTTAGATGTCAAAAAGTATTTGCGGCTCCCAGTGTTTTCTTTTCCGTAGAAACCGGGTCCAAATGGCTCTTTGGGTGTTAAAGGTTGCTGACCCCTGTCTTAGAGCAACTACTGCACAAAGTAACTGTGAGACTAAGAATTTTTTTTTTTCCCTTTAAAACAAATCTTCCTAAACTCGACTATCAATAGTATAATTTACATGTATTACCAAATATATAGAAGACATAGGTCCAGTCCAGGTAAAAGATGATTTCACCAGATACAGGAAGACTTATTACTGTCCCCAGCTGTGCTCCTGGGAAGAGAAAATAAGTAGGTTTGTGTAACTACTGAAGAAAGAACAAACAGAAAGTGGCAGGTGGACATGAATAGTTAAAGGACAGATGCTGGTCTGCAAGAGAAGCCTAAGCCCAGCAGCTTAAATATTCATGATAAAGGTTAGTGTGGCCAAGTGCTCATATTTTACTTAATGTAATATTTTTCAAGTGATCAGCTGTAGGCTGAAATTTAAAAAAAAAAATGCATAAAATAGGCTAAAAGTGCAATTTGTCTTTATGTTGACAGTCTAGCTCTTGCTGCAGTCTTACCAATGTAGGAAATGGTGAGAAGTCGGCTCCTCTCCAGCGGTGGGGCCCAGGCTGCCCACATGGTGTACATTGCTGGGAATGTAACACCCTGAGGACAAACACATCAGGAACATTAAGAGAAGTGCACAGATGACACTTAAGCATAGCCAAATATTAGCTTAACTATTCCTGGAAACCATTTCAGGACTGTCACATGAATTTTATTGCCATTTGCAAATCTTATGGCTGCAGCACAGATAGTGATTATGGTTCATAAAACAGGTCTGCACAAATGCATTCAGCTCCGTTTTCAACATCTTCATTCTGATCCCCTACCTCGCCAATCCCCTCCAGCACTCTGACAGCAATGAGGTAGCCTGCACCCAGGTCAGCAGCCACAGGGGTAAGCAGTGTAAAAATTACAGTCCCCAGGATCCCAAAGCCCATCAGCCATTTTGGTCCAAAGCGGCCAGCCAGGTAGCCCCCAGGGACTTGTGTCAGGATGTACCCGTAGAAAAAAGAGCCCAGGATCCATCCCTGTGTTTCTGAGTCCCAGTTGTAAACACTGGCCTATGAGGGGATAGATTAGAAACTTTAGGACTTCAGGGCTTAGGATATTGATATCATGTCGATTCAAGACTTACAAAGTACTGAGTCTTGGATGCCAACTATGTTTCCCCGTTCACATAATTCTGCCTAATGTATGTTATTTTCCTACAGACAGACATGAATAAAAATAAGGAGCCTGCAAATAATAGTAACTCCTTAACTTTAAAATCTTATCAGTAAAATCAGTAAACTGTTACCTCTACATGTACATGAAATTATACACCAAAAGACTGACTTCCACTGAGAATCCAACAGGTCTATATAACTGGTTTGCATTTAAATCTAACTTCAGGACCTAGAAAGACTTTAGGTGGCAAACATACTCCCAAGCTACATTGTTACTTTATTAAAATTGACTAAACCTATGGAGGACACACTTTAAAGTGGGATTAAATAGCTGCAGTCAAATTTCGGCTCACCGTGTGATTGTGTTTGCGAACTGCAGGGTTGGAATGGCGAGGGCACACTGTGCCACTGTGGTTGGTGTTTGATTGGTGGGTGTTGTTGAGCATGTCCACCATCGCCACACTGAGGTTTACCCTCAATGAATAGACTACAAAGAAGCCATAAGAGGAAAGCAATGCCAGGGCGTAGCGTGATGAACCGCATGCTGGAGCTGAGGGACAGAAACGACAGCAGTGTGAATCATCTGTTTGCACGTATGGTCTGTGTATTAATACTACAATATCACAACATCCGTGTAACAAAAGGAACACAACATAATCCTAATAAGTCAAATCTTAAAAACCTTTCATATTTTTATGCTGTGCTTTTGTATTATTATAATTGAATTTGGTTATCCTTTAAGTAATGATTCTAATTAGTTTATTTTAAATAAATAATATCAATTTCTAGCATCAGCATGTTGATAAGGCATCATGATACATTTCTGCATTGGTATCCTGTCTCAGCCCCATCTGTAAGTCAACTCTAATAATACCATTAAATTTCAAAATTCTAAGTCTTATTTTCAGAACTAAGCTACTCTGGATTCAGTAGGTTCCCCAAGGATACTTTGGCAGAAAGAATGTAGCAACCGGGGATTAAACCATCAGCCTTAAAATGAGTAAATGACAAGCCAAACCTAACAACAACGTTAAAGCTCTGAAACTTGTAGCACAACCTTATTTTCATAACTACACTTCACCATTTAATCAGTCTATTTAGTTTGCATACAGTACAACTACCTGCTGATACGACTGATAGTACACACCACTGTCACTGTTAAAATGGGTCTCCTTTATCCAGCCGACTGAACTTATCCAAAATGATACAGAGCTTATTTCAGTAAATCCTGTTTACATTTGGCAAACCTAAACTTGCCCTGTCAGTTCTGTCAGGACTGTGAGTTCACTGCATGCACAGTTTCTCAGAGCTAAACCACTGCATTCAATTAAAACCCGTTTTTCCTTCGAGCTGACAGTGGGTATGCAGGTATGACATGACTCATATCAGAGACACGTCTCATGATACGATTCCAGGGCAGACGTGCCTAACCTCGTGACCGATGCTCATTAAAAGATAAACTGCGTTTACACACAGGTGTGGATGACCAACTTAAATGTCTTAGATGGCAAAATACCATGAACACCTAAAAATGCACACTCAGCTGGTGAATTCAGTAAATCAACCCTTCTATAATGTTAGTGACGACTCTAAATTTAAGGTTTACACTACAGTCAGACATACCAGCCACTTTAACGATAAAATTGTGCTGTTCAGGTTGTTAGTATGTGTCTTTCCTGCCTCTTCCCAGTTAATCAGCGCGGCTTCTTACAAACATATGCTGCACAAAACGACCGAAGCGCCCGCATCGTTAGCTGAATGCTTTGGTTTTTTCTTTCACCTTTCTGGACTTCTTCTTCGCGTCCCCGGCGAATCAGCGGAGTCCTCTGCTCGTCGACCTCCACGTCCGACCCGTACCGCTCCATTTTTTAAAATATCAGCTTTTAGTTGGATTGCTTTACCGCATCACAAGCTGAAAGCTAACTTCCCTGGAGCCTGTCAGCTGAGCTCGACTCGGCAACTACCCGTCACGTGACGCTAATCACCGGACCGGAAGAGATCGTTTTATTCAAGTGAAGGTGCTGAGGAGGTGCTGTAAAAACTTTCAGCAAGAGTGTCAAACTGAAATAAACAAATACATCATTAAATAATTGACTAAACTCGCAAATAAATAATACATAATAAATTATTTACAATATCAGTTCATTTTAATTTTTTTTGAAAAAGAAAAGCAACGTTTAAGCCGGTGCGTTTCAGGCTGATTAATTTTTAGACACCACAATGACATTTCTTTTTAATATAAAAAAGAAATGTAGTCAAGTCGACTTATACATGGTTGAATATGCATGATGTTACACTAAGAGCCATCGAAAAGGGAAGTCGACTTTTTCAGTCGTATTTCCTCCAAAAATAAATACTCTTGCCAACACTGAAAATACAAATATTAAACAGTAATATTAAAACAAATTATGTATCAGTTTTTGGTACTTGAATCCACACATGAATGATTACCCAGGAATTTTAAGTTATCTTCTTTGTTGATAACCAGTGGTTATCAATGAACGTGCTGTAAGATGAGCAAGGCGCTCTGAGGAAGTCAGTCTGTTTCAAGCTGATGATACAGCATTTTAAAATACCACAATGACGCTGGAATAGGTGGTTACAAATATGGGCATGAACATTTATTCAGGATTTGTTTAGTTTTAATAAAACACCCTCAGGGAGCACATCAACATACATGCATATACTCTCGCAAATGCCTTCATGTAAATTAAAATAAACAGGAATTGCCCTTAATTTTAGTCTCTGTCACTGTGGTCCGATTTGTTAATTTTTTTTTTTTTCAAACTGAGTTAACATGAATTGTTGTGTTTTTGTTGTAATGCCTGCTCTGAACTTCTTATATCTTGCTGGTGACAAATACCACACAAACATCATAATACCGAAGAAGATAAATAACATCTAAACTAAAATAGACATTTTTCAAGTAATAAAAGCTACATAGAAACAAGCATCTAATGTGAATCTAATCTGAAAGCAAACTAATCTAAAGTAGACTTAAAAAAAATTAATTAAGTTAAATAAAGCTTTAAACTAATAATAAAAATCTAATTCTGAATGATTTGTTGTCGGTTCATAGGCCATATACAGCCCCAATCTGATTTCAAGAGGGCTGACCTATAAAAAACAAGCATCTAAATGATCTGTTTAAGAACAAATAAGTTATTCTTAACACATGGCCTTCATTAACAAAACAGTAAAACAGGCTAAGAAAAATGATGTTACATCTTCTGTTCACTTTAGTCATAGTCTACTGTCAGTGGCACAAAACCTTTATCTGTAGTTTTTTATGTAAGTAACCAAAATAATGGGGTTGGTAAGGTCTCGCACTGATTCTCACAGTGATGGCAACGACACATGCCTTTTTTTGCAGCTCATGGATCATGTGATAAATCACATAAATAACAATGGATCAGCAACCCTCAGGACAACCTTCAAAGGGAACCTCCACTGCAACCTGAGACCCACTAACCTTTTGACACGAAAAAACCTCTTGGATGAGAGGTGCACTTTTTTTAGATGGTAAATGGCCTGTATTTGTATAGCACTTTACTAGTTCCTAAGGACCCCAAAGCACTTTACACATCCAGTCATCCACAAGCTACATTGTAGCCACAGCCACCCTTGGGCACACTGACAGAGGTGAAGCTGCTGAACACTGGCGCCACCGGGCCCTCTGACCACCACCAGTAGGCAACGGGTGAAGTGTCTTGCCCAAGGACACAATGACCAAGACTGTCCAAGCCGGGGCTTGAACGGCAACCTTCCAATTACAAGGCGAACTCCCAATCTTGAGCCACTCCAGTTTCCTGCTTTTTTCCAGCTTTTAAGGCTAAATATGTATACACTTAAACCACTTTAAAGCACTTCACACGTAAAGCACAATTTAGACTCACCAATAAACTTATCATGCATGTATTTGGACTGTTTGAGGCACTGTCATAGTGCAAGATGTTTATAATAGTTTAGAGGACCAAAACTGCAAGTATGACTGGATTAACCTGCTTGGGACTCTGGAAAGCAAATACACCGTATAGTTCCTTCCTCTAAGGACAAAGATATATGCTTAAAGTGTAGTGAAGAACCATTAACAATTACTGAAAAGAGCAGCTTGTTAACCACCGGTTCAAAACCTGGATACTTTTTTACCTATTTCTCAGTTTGAGTGTTTTCACACAGATGCCCAGAAATCAATCGCTTCTCATTCAAGATAAAAAGCTCCCATATACCACATGCAGTCATGGTAACAAAGCAAGTGCACCCTCTTTTAATTCTAAAGTTTTACATGTCATGACACAGTGCTTCCTTACAGAAGCAGGATGACGCAGCCAGATGCTGATGATTAAGTGCAGTTGACTAAGTGACCATTAGCAAGTGTGACCATGCATAGTAAACTTTGGGCACTTTGGAGGCCTGAAGCTGGGAAAGATTACAAAGCCATTTTAAACACTTCAAAGTCCATCATGCTACAGTGAGATGGATTGTTCACATAATCAAGCTTTCTAAGAGTGAACATCCTTGCAAATTCAACCCAAGGCCAGAGAAACTACAAAAAACTACATGCAACAGTTACCATGTTAAACGTTAGAGTTCATGACTGCAGAACTAGAAAAAGGCTGACAAAAAAGACTGAACAAGAATGGTTTGTTTAGAACAGTCGCCAGGAAGAAAAGACTGAAATCAATGTTTTGCAATGGCTCAGTGAGAGTCCAGAGCTCATCTGATTGATATGCTGTGGTGAAACTTGTATGAAGAGCTGTGTACGAATGAATGCCTGCAAGTCTCAACGAACTGAAGCAACATTGAAAAGAAGAGTCATACAGCCATGATACAGTCATACAGAAAACAGTTAATTCAAGTTATTGCTGCTAAATGTGGTTTTACTGCTGAATTGTGTGGTGCATCTAGTATTTTGGCTTGTTTTTTGTCAAATAAATAACAATACAGGGTAATCTATAATGTTGCTGTTCACCTGAGGTTGTGTTTAAATATTGTTAGAACCTGGTGAGGACCAGGTGATTTTTTTTTCAATATGTCCTGATACACAAAAACCTTAGAACTGAAGGAGGACATACTCTCTTTTTTACCATGAATGCATACAAATGTTAGAGAAATTAAATTCTAGCATTTGTGAGGTTGTGCAGCAGTTGTTTTGCCCAGATAATAATCTAACCTCAGTCAGTTATCATAACTAAAGAGTTTTTTTCCATCGTGCTCCTCATTGACCGAGTCTCTTATTCTATTAGAGTCAGACGCTGGACACAACAGCTTACTTATTATTAGTGCCTGAAAAAAGTTTTCCAGTTTTTGTGCTGTAATCCCTGCACCAGACAAACTAATGTAAAACATATGAACATGAAAAGGTCAAAGAAGTGGTTTCCTTGCACAATAAATATGACAATTGGAGGACATTATTTCTTCAGATCAATACCAAAGAACATTTTTCTAAAGAAGATCATCTTGTGATGATGGCTCAGAGATATCATCACAGCATGATGAAACCTGTCCAAGTTCGAGATAAAAACCATCAAAGATTGCATTAAAACATAATCCAATCCCCAAAACCAAACATGTTTCACAGACTGCTGTATCGCGTGACTTTCTGTACATTTACTCAAATTAACTGTCATCACACAGAGGAGACACGCTAGATTTACTACAATTTCAATATTAAAACATGAGATTCGTAACACTTGAACTTTAAACTTTTGCTTTGTGACACTGCAAATAAATTGATTTTTAGGGTCCAGTTAGCAAATCATTAAAATGGCATTTTCTCCAAACTCAATTATTGGTGAATAAAACAAGTTCTGTTTTGTTTCTGTGTAGAGAGGAATGAACATTACACTCCCCGTCCACATGCTCACATGTAACCACAGAATCAGATGATGTGTGGGAAGGATGTAACCTTCAAACACAGGTTTGTTGTTGAAATGAGGAGCAGCTGAGCTGTTTGTCTCCAGGCTTTGTTGTTTCCGACACAGAGAGCGAGAGAGAAAAGAAAGACAACCGTACTCTCTGTGTGACAAGAAGCAGACAGTCATGAAGACAGACTTACAATACGGTGATGTCACAGAGCTGACAGGAACACAAACACAGGCTCGTGTCAGCAAAAAGCTGTGACGCTAAATATGAGGGGAACAAATGTTGTACTTGGAAGTTGTTGATGAGGTTAAGGTTTTGCATAATAATTTTTTTATGTCAACAATTTACCAATTTTACAGTTTTAACTAGATTTGTAAGAAAAATAATATAGATAGATAGATAGATAGATAGATAGATAGATAGATAGATAGATAGATAGATAGATAGATAGATAGATAGATAGATAGATAGATAGATAGATAGATAGATAGATAGATAGATAGAATCTTTTTTACAAATCAGGTTAAAACTGTAAAATTGGTAAATTGTTGACATAAAATAATTTATTATGCAAAACTTTAACCTCATCAACAACTGTTTAACTTCCAAGTACAACATTTGTTCACCTCATATTTACCATCATTATATTATATATATATTATACATAAATATATAAAGATCACTGTCCAGAAGAGCACAGTCCTAGGAACAGCAAAGATATTGGGACCCTCAAGCTCCCAGGCCTCACTGTTTTGTGAGCCAAAAAGCCCCTCAAGGGTTGGTTGAGACCAAAATGGAGCTAAAAATCAAGTGAATAAAAGATATACTGTAGCGTACTTTTAGGTTTAAAGCTTTTGCCCTCCCCCTAAGTGGTCTTTTAAAAAAGGAGTAGAAAAGACACTTTATTAGAACTGGCCTAGAGTGAGACCATATATTGCATGAGACTACAACACTACTTCCAGCACCTATATGCACCACAACAACTGGAATGTCCATTTCAGGCGTTCTCTGTTCAGTGCAGCTGTGTAAACTATCCTCATTAGCAACCAGTCACGCCTCCTTAAATCTAATGAGTTGGCTACAGTATGTGACTTTATGATGAACAAATGTCTCTCTCTCTCTCTCCTCCTGATCTTTCCCCTCCATCCTTCCACTCTCTGGAGACAAGGACCTTTTTGTACGAAAGCGAAATCATAGGACTCACATGCTTTGGACAAGAGAAAGTGAACGATCACAGCGAGAGATAGGGTTGCTCAGAAGAGAGGGAGGCAGAGAAGCAGAGTGAGGTCATTCAGAGCTGGAAAAGGGACTTCAGAACTGGACAGCTGTGAAGTACACTGTACCAGACTGGCCAGGATTATCTGAACATGGAGAGTGAGAAAACAGAAACAGAGGAGAAGACAGAAGGTAAAATGAGCATTTAAAAAACTTCTGAAGAGATGTTTCAGACAAGTATTTGCAGCTAATATGCATAATATTCAGTTTATTCTTACTTTCAAAAACCAAATGCTTAGTCTTTGTCTAGAAACTGCTACTTACAGCTTGTCAAAATTCAAGATATCCTCTTTATTATGTGTGTTTTCAGACCAGCAGGTTAATATACTAAATTTATGGGGACATATAAAAGAATAAGGAACGCTTAGTAAAGTTTTTCTTTTTCTTTTTTTTCTAATAAGACAGGGCAAAACCAAAAAGAATATTTTTGGCAGTTCAAAATGATTTTTTTCCTTGCATATATCAGATTTTCTTCTTTTTTTTCATCATTCCTTTACATTTCAATCAGTCCTGAAATATTTACTGGGCTGTGATACCAAAATTTGCATAACCAGCCACAAAGCTACTTTGCCTTTCTTGGACCAGCTGCATCTGCAAAGATGTATGATACAGGGATAAAAACCAATGAGCAGCAGTAGTGTTGTAAAACAAACCTTAAACATAAAGCCTGGTGAACACATATAAATAACATTATGATATCTTTGTAAAATTCTTAATTTTTAAGTATTTAATATGGGTATTAAACAGGGATTATTTAGTTATTTTAATTTATTTTAACAGTACATCAAGATTGTGACCTACAAAAATAATTTTAATTATCCTTCATTTAATTCAAGCAGGGTCAAGAACCTTAGAAGGGTTTACCTAAATGGGATGTGGATGATTTTAATGTTATCAATTACTCCTGCTTGTTTCCTGTTTTCACAAGCCAAAATGTCTGCTGTTTCACATCAACGCTAAAGTACACCAAACGCAGCTTTGACCTTTTTGTCCTGATTGTTGGTTACCAGCTGAACGCAAGCTGTGATTTAGGTTTGTTTGGAGAACAAAGCCAGCGTGTATGAGATGAACTAAACATGCAGTCCAATGCTATACCAAAAATATGTCTTACTATCCAGACAGTTGTTGCTACTTGTTACCAAATGAGACATACAGTGCAGAAGCAACATCAAAATGTCACAAAATCCTTTTGGTTTCCTGATGGCAATAAATTTAAATATTTTTTGCATCTTCTGTTGAGGTCACTGTGGGACAGATGTTGATGTAACATGTTGACGTCAACTTTTTTGGCCTGAAACAGCTGAAGCCAAAAGCACAAACTCAAAATGCCAGAGGAAATTTGACAGAGAGTCTTCATTGTGGGACACATTCCTTGTTTTGCTCTTTCACGGACGAGAAGTGTTACTCATATTGTGCTCATGCTCCTCATCATTTATGCATGATGATATATGTAAAACGTGTTTCGTATGACCCCGTGCAGTTTTGACAGTAGCCTCGACCTGTGACATTTTCGCAACAGACACAAGCATTGTACTTTTCTATAACCATCAACTGTGCCCAAATGCATGAAATATTTGCCATGAACCACACTGCAATGTTTTTGTTTTTTTACCTTTAACATAGGAAATGCAGACACACTGAACGGTGAATAATATAAATTCACACACTAAGTCTGAAGCTGCCGTGATGCTGAAAGCAATTTGCAGCAATGTGGTGATCACCAAGCGACTACAGATGAAAAGATGCTGGTGATGTGAAGTGAACATGGCTCGTGATAGACTTCAAGACCAGCAATGTGACTACCAATGAGAGTGAGGAATACTATTGATTGACATATGGCATGGTAGTCAAGCTCTTAAGCTGTGTCCACGCTGGAAGCAATTTGCTTGTCGTGCATTGCTTTACAGTCGACCGTGTGCAGAGGTTTCAGATTACCCGTTACCTAGGTAACCTTCTAATATATTTACTACCACATTATGTCAATCAAGGGTATCCTGTTCTCTTATTGGTAGTAATTCGCTTGCCTTGAACAGAGCCCTTGAGTAAGTGAATGCTATTAGAAAAAAGGTCCATTGGAGTGAATGGACCTTGTTGAATCCCGCCCACTTTGCATCACCGGCAGTTACTTTCCCTGTAATTGGTTGAAGTTGCCACATGTGGATACAACTTTAGATTACACTGGGGTTGATGAAAAGAGTTTAATGCAGACATTAATGACTTTAATCACACGACAGAGAAAGCTCACGGCGCAGGCTTTTTTAAACTTTATTTGAGTGGGTTGAAATTCATTTGACGTTTACAGTTTGTTGAAATTACATGATCACAATTCTCTGTAATTCAGAGCATTTAACAGTTACGCCGAATTTTATGATTCAAGACAAAACATGAAACTCACTGAACTTTTTGGAGTCAGATAATATGAGGAGCAACTTTTCTTGTATATAAAAATATATTAAAAGTTTGTTATTTTATAGAATATCATCTGTGTAATTTATATTTATTCTACTTTAATTTTTGAGATGCATGAACCAAACCTGTTTTCTGTGGTCTTTTGTCCTGAATAAGTGTGATAAATAATCTGTTAGCGATGCCAATTATCGATGATGTAACAAGTAGAAATTCTTTGAACTTAATCTTTTTTTTTCTTTGAACTTAATCTTACATGATGTGTTAAATGTCTGAGAAAGAAAAGGTAAATAAACTGTTAATTTACATGTGGTGGGAAAAAAGGGGTTTTCTTGTGGCAACCTCTTTCATGCCTTTTCCATACTTGCTTAACAAACAAACGCTTAACAGTGGATTTGTCTGTGGATTCAATCAACATTTTCACAGAAATTTAGCAGATGTTGTGTGGACACCACACTCAGCTTTTCATGTTTTCTCCTTAGATACAGAGGGAAATGTTGAAGAAGCTAGCCAGGGGATTTCTCAGGTAATCAAGAACTTTTAAACACTTCACACTTTATATTTATTTGTTTATGCCTCATAATGGGTGAGCTAAAAAAAAAAACATGAATAATCCCAGCTTTATTATCAAATCAGAACAAGCTCATTTAGACAAGTTACCAATAAATTACATAATATTTGGTTTGTGACTTAAATTGTCTATTAACAACCGAGCCTTTCTGTCACTATTTATCAGAAGACGCAACAAGATGTTTCTTTAAATAGTAAAACTTTTATATATTTTTTTTTTTTACATTTTTAATACATTTTGTGTTGGTGACTTTGAGCAAACGCTGTGCTCTTTCTAGAGTAGATTTTGCTCAAGATATCAACATAACCAGTGCTGGCATTTAGACTCACTGTGCCTCACACTTTTTAAATTTAAGAATATTTGATTGGTTTTATTTTATGATGAAGTGAAACAAAGAGCAAGAAGAGTGAGTTATCCAATGTTGGACTCTGCAGACAAATAACCCAAATCAGAAGACAGCATATTGCCCGAGATAGTGAAGCATTTTCATCACAATGAGTATGGACTACCAAAAGTGAACAGAGCACACAAGAAAAATGCTGTTTACAAAGTTTTAAAATAAAGTTTCGGCTCTTTTAAATTTGCACCAGGTCTCATCACATTTTAACAAAAGCTCTTATTTACTCACAGAGGATGTGAAATACTTTATGAATAATTTATAGTACAGGACTCACTTGTACAGTATAAGAATTCAGTCTCCAAATTGAGTTCACTTTAGCACATCATGCTCTCTTAAGTATTATTTAAATAACACTCTTATTCAGATTAACTAAACTCAATATTGGCAGCTGATACGAGTAAATACTAAGATCTATGCATTGCAGTAGATGCAGATGCTTCTATGAATCATTATTTAGCCACTCCTTAGAGCTGTAGCCTCCAGGTGTATAGACGCATAGTCAGCTATTACACAGGAATAAGAGCAATAAGGCAAACAGGACAGATGGTCTATTGAGTTTCCTGCTTGATGCCTTTCACATGACCAAGAGAAAAAGACAAGCAAGAGAGCGATGGAAAGATAGGACAAGAGAGAGCTGCAAAACCCATGTAATGTTCCCATGAGCTGATTCAGTTATGCCCGTGAAGTAAATTCAATCAGCTATGCATGAGAAAACTGAGAATGGAAGAGCAGAGAAAAAACAAAGCAAGATAAAGATTTCTCTATGTATGGAATGTAATCAGGGAAAGGTTAACATAATGATAAGGGTTTAAAAGACAGCACAAAACAAGTCAAAACGCACCAAAAGCACAAAGAATCAAGTGTAACAAAGTTGTAACAAAGTTGGAGCAAAGCACACTGGTGAAAACATTACATGTTAAACTGCTCCTTGTGATGCAGCTGTGGGGTCTGGTGGTTGAGCTGCGCGAGGGGCTCCAGGCGGCGCTGGGGGAGCTGTGCGAGCTGCGTCAAAAGGACCACGGTTTGGAAGAGAAGCTGCAGGCCCATCAGACTGATGTGGATGATAAGATAATGGGCCTCAAGAACACGCTCAACACATTTAAGGTGCTGGAGAAGCTAGACAGTAAAAACACACACATACACAGTCTACTCTTGGTGTGGCCTCTGAAACATAATTTAGAACATCTGACTTGGACTCTGTTGAACTGTAAACTAATTTAATTAGGCAGGAAGGCAACTCTTTCAGACTCTCACACAACGTGGACTATGTTGCTAATATTTTTTTAATGTGCATGCATACGAGAAATTCTCTCTTTTGGATTTGAATCCCAAATTCTCCCCTTAAAATCTGACCCTGGTACTTCCCATTTCAGCATAGTGACTTTCCCAGTCTACCAAAGTAAAACTACTGGCACCTTTTAATCTTCTTGTAGGAGGAGCTGAATGTGGCGTTGTTCCACATCAGGGACATTTCCAGCAGACAAAGAGATGTTCAGAAGAGGATAGAACTGCTGCACTCAGAAAACAAAGATATGATGTCAGTTCCACACAGGTAGGGCTGCAACATTTTGAAAAAGGTGCTAGTTTTAATAAATGTACACGCATATAAAAATTATTCACAGTAATTATTCAATCATCCCACTCAGCTCCCTAATGGTGACCCAAAAAGTTCAACTTTCATATGTAACTTTGTCAAATAAGCGCTCTTTTTAATTCTCCTTCACCTGTGCTGATCGGGCCACTAGCAGAAAGAGCTCCAAGGCTGATGTGCTGACAGCATCCAGTGATGAACACATCTGTGTGCCCAGCCAATCAGAGCTCAGTGGTATTCAGCACTTTTTCCCCAATATGCAGAGCAGCGGGTCACCGCCGAGGAGCACCACGTCGACTCAGAGTGAGTCTGTGTATTTCAACATTTACTATGCAAAGAGTGTAAGCGAGAAAATGACCGGCTCGTAGAGGCAGTTTGCTCATACTAGTGTTTGTGTGTTGCAGCCTCCACGTCTGAGCAGGACCAGCAAAGATCTTGTCCTGAGACCAATAGTCAGACTGAAATAAGTAAGAAATACACCTGTTTCTGCTGATAAACATACTACTGCGGGTAGTCCACATATCTATGCACGGACCCACTAAACCACAGCCTCTTTTTACATCCTGAATCATGCATTACTTGGTAGTCAGAGGAAGTTTAAAGGCAGAAGTAGGTGGATTTTACCACCTCCAGACAGAACTATGGGTAGGAGTTTCACCACTCTTTTTAATTTAAGCAAAACTCAATATATAAATATAATTGTTAAAATGGGATTTTAGTCAACATACATGACCATATAAAAAGGTGTTTTAACCAGCTTTTGCCTTATGTTTGATGGCAGGTTTTATAACAGGTGCATATTACAAAAAATATTATACACAGGTAGTAAAGGCCAGCCAGTAAGCCTGGCCCCCTTTGCAGTTGTCTGTCTTTTATGGTTATAGAATAATCCTCTTTATTCTCAGAGTTTAAAGTAGATTGTGTTCTGTATGTGCAGATAAAAGACAGAGAGCAGCCTTGGAGCTGCTGGAGTCTGAGAGAGTTTACGTGTCCCACCTTTCTCTGCTTCTGAAGGCAAACATCTCCTTTAACGGATCAGAAGCCCTCACTTCCAAAGACAAACGGTAAAGCCTGCTGACACCCTAAGATGGCTCGATTCAGACTGATAATTGAAGAAAAAGACATGTAAAGCAGTTTTTTGGAAAGAAGAAATGTCCCAGCCACCACTAACCCCTACCTGATACACACACACAGAGACACACAAATCAACACTCGCAAGAATATATTCCTGATCTAATTTGAGTGCTTGCAGTGAAGGGTGAACAGGAAATAAACAAATTAAATAAAGGCACATTGTAAACACCAGAGAAGACACTCTGTTAAAGAGACTCCACACAGCTTGTTAATGCAATCACTGCTTAGCTTCAGCACACGTGCTCCCAATGACTGAAAGCGCCAGTGAAATGGTGCCATCGCTGAACTGGGTCAAATGTTATTTGTGAATGATTGTATTTGTTTTAAATTGCTTATCCTGCTGTCAGATGTCTGCCACACAAGATGGCACACTAATTGACACAAATGCAGGTTTTCTCACGTTTTGTAGGAATGTTGATGTTTATAACATCTGCTGCCTTTTGTTCTACTTTTAGTCCATTTCCCAGCTCTTTGAGGTTTCTGATCCAGCAGCACCTTGAGCTCCTTCATACTCTTCAAGAACGTGTGCTCAAATGCCAGTGGCAAGGCATCATGGGAGATATATTCATGAGGCTTACAAGTAAAGAGGTAAACACAGAATGAGAGCGCAAAACGAAATGTGGATATTGTCCTTTTTGATGTGAGCACCATCTACTGGTAAATAAAATGAAAGTCTTTGAATTCTTAACATCTTTTAAACCAGCAGGCAGTGAATGCTACATATGCACTCCCTCCATTTTTCTAATAAGGTGTTGATTCAATATCAGTTATCTGAATCTATCTTTCATGGACTTCCTTTTCAGCTTTCTTAGCCTGCGCAGTTTGTTTTTCTATGCTATGTTTGAAATAATATAAGAATCTTTTAAGTGTATTTAGGCATTTAGAATTGGTCAAGACCTGCAGAAGTTCAAAGAAAGCATCAGACTGGGAAAAAAGGTGATTTATGTGACTTTGTATATAGTATAGTTGTTGGTGCCAGACAGACTGGTCTGAGTATTTCACAAACTCCTGATCTGCTATGATTTTCCAACACAATCATCTCTAGGGTTTAGAGAAAATATCCAGTGAGCAGCAGTTCTCTGGGTGAAAATGCCGTGTTGATGTCAGAGGTCAGAGGAGAATGGCCAGACTGCTCTGAGTTGATAAGAAGGATATACTAACTTGTTACAATCAAGTTATGTGTCTCTGAATGCACAACATATCAAACTTTGAAACAGCAGATGAATATATAGTGGTGGTCTGTCGGTTGAGAATTGGAAAATAAGGCTACAATTCACATGAGAATACCAAAAATAGACAATAGAAGCCTGGAAAAACATTGCCTGGTGTGACGAGTGTCATGGCTGTGTGCCGGCAGGCAGGAAAAAGGACCCAATATGCAGACTCCTGGAGGAAGAACTTAAACTCAAAAGTCCACTGCTTTATTGCAGGCAAACGTCAAAAACAGAACAAAACTAGGAGGGCTGGAAACTGGACTGGAAACTAAACACACAGGGCAGAATGAGGATACGACGTGACACTAAGCACGGGGAACACGGGGCTTAAATACAAAAGGCAGTAACACAAAAATGAGACACACAAGGCGAGCACAGCTGGGAGCAATCAAACCTGACGAGACTGAGGGACACAAAAGAGAATACAATGACCTGAGACACTGACCTTCAAAATAAAACAGGAAACAGACTGGCAGAGAACTAAACCCATACTAAACACTAGAAATCAAACCACAAATAAATTATACAATAATAATACACAAAACGCTGGCTCACTGACCCAGGATCGTCACAGTGAGTCTCAATTGCTGCTGTTTCATTTGGATGCAGGATCAGAATTTTTGGTGAACAATATATAGGCCTATACATGGATCCATCCTTCCTTGTATCAACTGTTGAGGCTGTTGGTAGTCTGGTAATAGTGTGGGGGATATTTGCTTGGCATGCCTTGGGCGATTTAGTACCAGCTGAGAATTGTTGCTGACCATGTCCACCCTTTTATAACCAATGTACCATCTTCTGATGGCTGCTTTTAGCAGGATAACGCTCCATCCAGTTTACATTATAGATGAGAAGCTGACAAATTTGCAGTAACTGTGAGATGCTGTCATGTCAATACAGACCGAAACATCTGATAAATGGCTCCAGCACCTTGTTGAATATATTCAATGAAGAACTGTTTACACTAATCTGACAGTGAAGGTTGGAGGTGTAAAATGTGTGATGATGGGTTATAAACACATTCAAATTCATATATGCAAAGTGCTTATGTCTTTAGTCTCTTAACTTGTGACTGTAGCTTTCAGTCATAAAACGATCCAATCATATGGTTTCCAACCTTCAATGAGCACAAGGTCCCCTTCTTGGCAGGTCTATCCCAATCGTTCTCCTGGCTTCCAGCTCACACCGATTCTAGAGCAAGATGCCCCCCCCCCCCACCACCACCACACCAACCTGTGTGCTGCTATCATCCACTCTCTTCCTGCTACTTCCAGACCAATAACCATTCTCCAACAGCCCAAGCAGTGAAAACCTCTGCAACAATTTCAGCTGAGAACAGTCAGATCTGCCATCCTGCACTGTTAGCCCTGATCATGGTAATTAGTGGTTTTCCTCACAGAGGTTTCCTTGCATCCATCCTCCAGTGGATCATCTTCTTTCCTTTGTCAGAATATTGTCAGGTGGAAGTATAGTTTATTCCCCAGGTTCACCCTCATATCCCATACCTGTGCAGTCTGCAGGAGGGTGCTGTTGATCTTCTTGGAGGAGAGTGTTTTTTCTCCCTGCTAGATGAACTGGATTTATGGGATGGGTGTCCCACGAGTCTGATGCTTTTTCAGTTCATCCTTCTCCAAGGTGTCTGCCAGTGCTCTAAAGACTTGGCCGTACTCCCAGCTGTAGCTTCCCTGTACAGTCTTGCATCCCCACGAGCAGTGTTGGTCAAGTTACTTGAAAAAAGTAATCAGTAACTAATTACTGATTACTCCCCCAAAAAGTAATCCCGTTACTTTACTGATTACTTATTTTCAAAAGTAATTAATTACTTAGTTACTTAGTTACTTTTTAAAAACACGACTTACAACCTGAAGAGGTGATAAAGTGATAGATCTTTCAGCCCAATTCTACTTTTTCTACATAATCCATCATACAAAATGTAATCAAATGGAAAAGTCTCTTTTTTAACTTGTTTTATCAGTTTTAATCTTTTAACTTTATGCATCAAGCAAAACATTTAATTATATGCAACATTCTCTGACTTGAATAAATTAGTTTAACATTTAAACCTATTTTCTACACATTCCAGCACATAAAATAAAATATTTTTTGTGTTTTCACTCACTCTTTCAAACAGATGCAAGTAAAACACAGCAGAAAATAAATAAAGTCAAAGACTCAGCGGTCCTTTTGCTCTATTTTCACCTGTAAAGCAGGAGCAGGGTAGGCGGAGGGTTACCCTGGTGTAGGTGTGCTGCGGTCAGTTGAAGAATCCGCGCGAGTGTCTCTGTGAGTTTCCCATCACGTCGTAGCTACTCGGTGCTTGCTCGGAAGTTTAGGGGTTTTTTTCGCTGTAAAAAGAAGTTTTCTTCCCACGCACGATGGACGCTAATGTTTTTGTCACTTTTTATGGAATCAAACTCAAAGTAAGGTCAGTACTTCCACACTTTAAACGCTGCACGCTCATACTCTCTCCCGCACTCGATATATTATCCATTGTTGATCTGCACACAGCTGCTGTCACCAACGTCGCACTTGCTTGTCATGAGACATTCTCGCAAAAAAAATCACGGTTTTAGTAACGCAGTAACGCAGCGTTCCTACGGGAAAGTAACGGTAATCTAATTACCGATTTTGCAATAGTAATCCCTTACTTTACTCGTTACTTGAAAAAAGTAATCAGATTACAGTAACGCGTTACAAGTAACTGCCCATTACTGCCCATCTCTGCCCACGAGTGTGTCTCAGCATGACTCTCCTTCAGCACTCTGTCACCCCAATCTGTGCAGATTTGATAGTGCAGGGAAGTGTTTCGTGCACTAAATGCAGGTAGAGAGAAATGCAGAAGGTCTCCAGTGTATATAAAGAGCATGCAAACTCAGGCAGTATATCTCTCCTTCTTCCTCCAGAGTGATTTCTTGGATTTTTATGTGTCCTACCTGAAGGAGCTTCCAGACTGTCTGTCAGTTGTCAACATGCTGGCCACCAGCTCCATGAAGTCTTCGGCCTTGCTTGAGGTAACAGAAAAATGTGAAATATGACAGGTTTTGATATTAATTTTAAAAGCACAGAATGTAACATGACGGGGCAGAGCAGGGAGGACAGGATGAAAAAGAATACCAGCATACTTCTAAAAACAAAAAAAATCCGGAAACTTACAGCTCATATCACCAAAAAACGCCAGCATATCTGTCGATTTCTGATTTAACTCTCAGATACTCTCAGAATTGCTTGAGTGGAGGTAACTTAAGTATCTGGAAGCCCTGTCAAGTTTCATTTCAAGCCTTGTTTTATATAAAAGCTTCAGACAAATGACGAAATTCACAGTCCTTACACCTGCTGTGTTTTTCCCTTTGATGCTGATTGGTCCATCTGTGCTGCATTGTGCTTGACTGTGTGGTGCTGCTATCAGAGTGACATAACAGGTGATGAATCCAAACCCTCCCTCTACACTCTGCTGCTTCAGCCAGTTCAGAGGATCCCTGAGTACCTGCTGCTTTTACAGGTTGGATCAACACCACTGCCAGAATTGTCCTTATATGTTCATATCCTGCAACACACAAACTTGATACAAATATGATACTCTGAAACCATGCAGAAAAAGGTTATCAGTAAACAGAAACAGAAATAAAACGACAATTAACAACTCAGT
Organism: Astatotilapia calliptera; assembly: GCF_964374335.1. Classification (NCBI taxonomy): domain Eukaryota; kingdom Metazoa; phylum Chordata; class Actinopteri; order Cichliformes; family Cichlidae; genus Astatotilapia; species Astatotilapia calliptera. Next base: position 24,825,281 of record NC_137434.1, on the reverse strand, counting down.
ATTATTACAACCGAAGATTAAATCTGATGTATGAATATTTAAATTGTCTATCTGTGTGTGTGTGTGTGTGTGTGTGTGTGTGTGTGTGTGTGTGTTTGTGTGTGTGTAGGGACTACTTAGGCAGACTGATGCAGAGCATCCAGACTACTATCTGCTGCTGGTGTGCATACAGCAGTTCAGGGCTTTTACTACACAGTACCACCACCTCCTCCAGCACAATCAGGAGCTTCTGCTGCTCAACCGCAAGGAGGTGAAGAGGTCAGGATTACCATCTTTCGAAAAATATCAACTTTAAAACAAACATTAAACAAAACATTTTCAGTGTGAAGGAGCTTAATGTTCTCTGTGCTGTGCACCCCTGCAGGTCTACCATGAAACAGCTGTTAAAGACAGTAGAGAGTGGGATTCAAGCCAGCAACACTGGCTCACCGTACCCTTGCAGCAGTGCAATGCTGTGAGTATTCAGTTTACCGGGCATTTAATGTAGTGTTTACATGACTCAGACATTTCTGTTAGACATTAATAAATGAATAAGAGTTAAAGCTAAGTAGATTATTCCTGGAAAGCAACAGACACACATAAATGCTTAATATTTGTTATTGCTTTCTCATTTAAAAAATATAGGTATAAAAGCAGTTACATACTCGCCATGTTTTCCTACCAGTCCAGTAACCTTTCAGTATTTCTTGATTTCTTCTGTAAAAAGCTGTCGGGTGCTGCTGTAAACAAAGTTTATTTCTTCGTTTCTTCACTGCAGGGAACATGCCAACCAGGTGAGGCGCAGAAAGCAGTGTCTCCTGGAACAGATTCAGTCGCACCGTTTCCAAGATTGGGACCGAGACCAAGAAACTGAAACTCATTGCTATGATGCAGAGTGGCCCTCCCGCCTCCCTTTCTTCAGCCATGAGCTGGACTCACGGAACCACAAACCAACAGGTCAGTGAAATAGTTCAATAAGAGGAGATCATTAGAAGGAACTGAGCGTGATTTAACGAAATAAAGAATTCCCAGCAGAATGGAAAAGGGCAGGACCCCCCCAGAGTGTAGATGCTGGCGGTAATGAAGATAAGTTGGGGGCTTTGGTGAGGTGGAAATGGGGAGGAGGTGGATTGCACAAAGGAGACTGCAAGAGAGACTGAAAGTTGAGCATTGCAATTTAAAGGCTGATTGAAGAAGAGAACAGAAAGATGATTGGACTAGAGCAATGATAGTGGCATGGAGTTTTACAGCGTGGGAAAGTGAATGTTTCAAGTTCAATTTGTTCTCTCCCAGCATTCAAATGCAGCCCTTTGGAGCAGGAATTAACACCTTTCCTTTTAGACATCCTCAGACAACACTTCATACTTCATCATGAACTTTTTTTAAAAGTGTAGCTTCAAAACGTCAGCACACAGGGCCACTACAAAGGATGTTTATCGCACAGGATGCTCTGGTGTCAGCATGCCAACCGACTGGCTTACCACTGTGCACATTTTGAATAAGAAGTACCAATTTCATCAAAAAACCGAGTCAAGTAAAATTAAAATCCAGGGCACAATTGAGTTAAACTCATCGGTATCTATCTGATGTCCCAGGTCAACTTTTACATTATATAGTTTTAAATCCATTGTTTGTGGCTTGATTGGGGCTTGATGGCTTGATGATTATTTTTTTTAACCACATCCTCTTTAAGAAAACCTAAATACAAAACCAAAGCAGTATTTGGGCATCTCCTATCACAGTATTTTATTCAGCGTCAGACAGATGATTCCCCAGAGTAATTTTATTTTTGGGACATGATGAAACTTCCCAAACTTCCCTTTTCCCCAACTTGTCATTTTGGTTCTTATTTTACATCAGTCAACAATTCAGTTTTTTGTTTGTTTGTTTTTTTGCTTTCAGGTCTTGGCAGCATCCCAGAAAGTGAGCCCTCTGAGAGGTCAATGTTGTGCCAGCATCATCTGCCTCCCAGACCTGCAGAGTTCCGCCAGGTTCAGCCGGGATCTGCTCTGGCAGATGCCCTCGGAGAGTTTCTCCTTCCTCCAGATCCCCCTGGGCTGGAGAACCTCTATGAAGAAGATGGAGGCTCTTTTCACGACACCTCTATGTTGGACCGCTGTTCTTCTGCCTCTTCTGATTCCTCCATTGACATTGCCTTTGTGAAGTGCCCAAAAGCCCCCCCAGCGTCACATCACGGAATAGCAACAAATGTGTCGACTACCCGCGATGTTTTTGGCAACATAGGAAGCCAAGGGAATGGTTATAGCAAACTGCCCAACCGTGGTTGTGTCTCTCCAGACGAAGCTGTTCTTATGCGTCGCAATCAGCATCGCCCCCTTCAGGCCAGCCAACGTAAGAGCAAGGTGAGTTTATTTGTAAGAGATATATAAAAATATTGAAGAATCATTTTTGTAGATGTTCATAATCGACATGTATGCCATCTCTGCTGTTAAGTCACTGAATGGGCTGCAAATGGAGAACACAGTGAGTGGTCTGGATAGTGGACCTCTATCAGACCATCTCCAAAGGGTGGGATTGGGCAGCCATGCCAAACTGGAGCGCCAGAGCAGTAAAGGCAGCAAAGGAAGTTCTACCCCCTCCCGTAAGGTCCAGACTCCCTTGGCGAACAGAGCGGACAATGACAAGCAGAGCCCTGATCTTCATGGACTGCTCAGCATAGTGGGTTTCAGCAAACATCTATTATTAAAGAACTATTATCATGTCTGTACAGGAATTGCCTGTTACATTTTAACATTAAAACCACAGAACCTGACAACATGAAATTCATATTTTTAGTATTATTTCTTAATTTTCTTGGTAAATACTGAAATATTGTTTTCAACCACATCAGGACACAGGAATCCAGTCATGGGGCGATGAGTCCAAGTGGAGGAGTGGGACGGAGGACAGTAACCACACCCCCTTCAGCGAGAGGAGTCGCAAAGACAAAGGAGGCTTTAGGAGCTCTTTCAAGAAACTGTTCAAGAAAAAGTAAGAAAGATAGTGTAGCATCATGGAGTTAGACACATGGCTGGCTTGGCACTGCAGTTTCTTTAACTTGAAGAAACAAAGATGCCAAAAAGAAGGCAAGATTGAAAGGAAAAACATGTATTCAATTTAAACCCTTTTCTTTCCTCCTAACAGAACTAGTGATGAGAAAAAGGAGAAAGGAGGTGAGAAGACACCAGAAAGTCAAAATAATGGTGAATATGAGTCACCGGGGAAAAACCCCAAACTGGTCCAGCTGGAGATGAACCGCGGCACAGCTGTATGAGCACTGCTCTGCAAACAGGCACTGTGACACATGAACAAAGATGCTGTATAATACATGCATGTACATCATACATATATACTAATGAGAGAAAATAGAGGCTGTTTTTCCTTTCTTTAAAACTTATAGACGCTGTATAAACACTGTACAGATATAAGCAACTGATTTATGTTTCAATTACAAAATCCTTCACACTGAGGGAAATATGATGCGGTTATACAGTAAACATTGAGCTCTTTTGCTAATATTCAGTGTTATTATGTTAAGCTGTAGAGCGAAAGACTAGCAAAAAGACAGGCAGTAAACAACATAAATTAAACAGGACTCCATGGTTAAAAACAATATAATTTTGTGTCAGTTAACATTAGATGTGTGATGAATGGTGCCCCACACTGTAAAAAGTCTCACTCCATTTCTTTCCTCTATAACATGTTCCTTTTTCTTTTCCACCCTGACAAAAACGTTGTATCGCACGTTTAAACAGTTTCACTCCAGCTCATCTTTCTTTCTTTCAGTCTTCTTAATGATTTTAAGCAATACCCAGAATTACATTGTTGCATATACTCAGGAGAACAAATACTAAGCAGGTAAAATCTGTGTATGTTTGTTCGTGATTAAACATTTTGCTGAAAGACAGTAATGTACATTTTTGTCATTGTGCTGATTATTTCTATGAATTGTTTTGTGAAGAAAGACGAATGTCAGAATTTTGAATAAAGGTCCAGACTGTATAATTTGTGGAATCTGGTTCTTTTCCCCTAATTTTTTAAGTACTAAGATTAAAACACTCAGTCTGAAAACAGAGTAATATCACTCCCAACTTTCTACAACAGTTGGACAATCTCAAACTACGAAGACAAACTTTGGTGACACTAAAAACTAAATACATCCCACGATTCACTGTTGCCACCTTTCCAGCAATAATTCTGAAACTTTATTCTTCAGCCATAATGTAGACGTTTTGCTGCTATGCTTGAGGTAACTGGGCCTCATTTACTAATTTACAGCTTGTATGCACAAACCTGCGTGTACAGGCCGCTTACAAAATAATTTCTTGGCACCATTTCGTAAATTTTTCTTTTACTGCAGTAAATGTCTTACACGATCCTTGCCCTCCACCCGTTTTCTCCTTGTCAGGTTGTTTTTCACATTAACCATTGAATATCAGACACTATTATTTAACTTCTACAGTCAGACTTTCTCCTTTTTTTTTTGTCTTAGAGATGCGAACTTCTCTTTTACAACTTCATCACCACGATAATATCAGTTGTACGGAGCTTGATCAAGCCTATATGTTACGAATGATTCTGACTTACTAACATAGGCATGGTGGTGACAACAAAATAGGCTGCCACACACTCTTCATAAATCCAAACTTGCATGCAAACTCATTTTTTGTGCAGCGTACGAATGTTTTCATGCAAATACTGTAGTAAATGAGGCCCAGTCTCCTGTTGCAGGGACCCAGTTTTTGTGCAAGCTTCACTTGTCTGCCTGACAATTGGGTGAGGTCTAGCATCCTTTATGACTTGTCACAGTATAAATGCCACAGGTGTTTCCAACATTAACCCTTGAGCTCCCCTAGGGAAAAATGGGACCCGCTTGGGTACTTTTGGATTTTTGATTCTCAATATATCAGTCATTTTAAAGACTAGTTGCATGAAACTTGGCCAGGATGTGTGTTTTAGGATTATTTTTTAAATTCAATGATCCCCTCTATGGTGTGGTGTATAGTAAAGGAGATTCACATATGTACCCCCTGCAGTCACCCTTGTACCCGCTTGGGCCCCATTGACTCCCATTATAATCACATATTTTCGATATACTGTAATCCTGACATGTGATAATTTTTTTCTCGTGAATACCTAATGGATCTAAGCCTCTGCCTTCAAAATAAAGGAAAAATATGTTTTGGATCCAATGAGCACAATATTAGGTACAGCACCACCATAGACATTTTCAGTGGTTTTGAATGCAGGACATGGTTATCTTATTATGCAAAATACATGACAATAAAACAGCTGACCACCATAAAATAGTCTTGATGTAGTGGAACTGATATAAGAGAGTGGTGTGAATGTGATTGAGAATATATTTATACTGTGTGTGTGTGTGTGTGTGTCGGTCGCAAACAAAACAGCCCGTAGAGCCGCCTCCTTGAAGTGAACAACGGCAGCCTGCTTCGTTTTTTTTCTCTTTTCTTTGAACCTCTGTCAATGTTATTTTTCTGACTTGGCTGAGGGCAAAAACAAGGCTCATTGTGCAGAGAAGGGAGAGGTGTGAAAGCAGCCACTTCTTTGTTGAGCCAGAGGGGGGGAGGGGTGTGAAAACAGCCACCTGCTTGCTGAGCAGAGGAGGAGCGGCAGTCGTTACTCTCCCAGGCAAGTCAGCAGAGCGGAGGGAGAGAGACAGAGAGAGATCCTTTTCTATCTTCTTGGATTCAAGTGCACATTTGAAGTCTGTGGGAATAGTTTGCAGCCTTGTCTTACTAGTCATTTCTGCACAGATGTCACGAAATGCACAGATGCGCGCACCACAACACGAAGCGCACGGTCAATTTAGGGGAGCTTGGAAGCAGTGATCATCCTGCAAACAGCGCATTATTATCGTAACGGCTGCAAAAGTTAGGATATGTCCTGTCTGCAACATCCATCCATCTAGAGGTTCGTGCTATAAAATGTAAATTACATCTTTGTTCAGTTTGTTGTTGAGTTTGCTAAGGTCAGTTCAGTTTCCCAGTGTCACAGGAATGGAACAGGAGGGAGAGACAGAAAATGATCATCGTCTATCCAATAAGATAGAGGATGATCATTTTTTAATTCAGGTGCACCTTTGAAGTCTGTGAGAATAGTTTGCAGACTTGTCTTACTAGTCATTTCTGCACAGATGCCACGAAATGAACAGATGCGCGCATGCACAACACAAAGCGCACGGTCAATTTAGGGGAGGCTTTTGCTGAGAAAGCGCAGCGTTCCAAAAAGCTGAAGCAGTGCTCATTGTGCAAACAGCACATTATTATCGTAACTGCTGCAAAGATATATATAAGATATTTCCTGTCTGCAAAATCTAACCATCTTATGGTTCATGCTATGTATGATAATGTAAATTACATCTTTGTTTAGTTTGTTGTTGAGTTTGTTCAGGTCAGTTCAGTTTGTTTTTTTGCAATAAAGTGTTATTGTTCCAAAAATAATAATGCATTCAAATCAATGTTGTTATGAATTATTTACCTATTCAAGGCTGTAATAACCTCATGCCAAATACTTCCATTTGCAAGTCATTTTTTGAAAATATTGCATATTATGGGTTTCCCCCCCAAAAAACAGGGTTTTTTTTATGACAATAAAGCCATAAAAACCTAAAAAATATTTAAAAAATAATGAAAAACTTTATATCTGTGGTTAGGTCTGAAGTTGTTTAAAAGATCTGATGTGAAAAAAATCAGAAAAAAAAATTCATATATGATATTGCTATATCACCTTTTGTCAGGGGACCCGTGTGGGTACGAAGGGGCACAGATGGGTGTAAATTTGAAAAACTCTTATTACTCCAAAAATAATAATGCATTCAAATCAATGTTGTTATGAATTATTTACCTATTCAAGGCTGTAATAACTTCATGCCAAATACTTCCATTTGCAAGTCATTTTTTGAAAATATTGCATATTATGGGTTTTTCCCCCCCAAAAAACAGGGTTTTTTATGACAATAAAGCCATAAAAACCTAAAAAATATTTAAAAAATAATGAAAAACTTTATATCTGTGGTTAGGTCTGAAGTTGTTTAAAAGATCTGATGTGAAAAAAATCAGAAAAAAAATTCATATATGATATTGCTATATCACCTTTTGTCAGGGGACCCGTGTGGGTACGAAGGGGCACAGATGGGTGTAAATTTGAAAAACTCTTATTACTCCAAAAATAATAATGCATTCAAATCAATGTTGTTATGAATTATTTACCTATTCAAGGCTGTAATAACTTCATGCCAAATACTTCCATTTGCAAGTCATTTTTTGAAAATATTGCATATTATGGGTTTTCCCCCCAAAAAAACAGGGTTTTTTATGACAATAAAGCCATAAAAACCTAAAAAATATTTAAAAAATAATGAAAAACTTTATATCTGTGGTTAGGTCTGAAGTTGTTTAAAAGATCTGATGTGAAAAAAATCAGAAAAAAAATTCATATATGATATTGCTATATCACCTTTTGTCAGGGGACCCGTGTGGGTACGAAGGGGCACAGATGGGTGTAAATTTGAAAAACTCTTATTACTCCAAAAATGATAATGCATTCAAATCAATGTTGTTATGAATTATTTACCTATTCAAGGCTGTAATAACTTCATGCCAAATACTTCCATTTGCAAGTCATTTTTTGAAAATATTGCATATTATGGGTTTTCCCCCCCAAAAAAACAGGGTTTTTTATGACAATAAAGCCATAAAAACCTAAAAAATATTTAAAAAATAATGAAAAACTTTATATCTGTGGTTAGGTCTGAAGTTGTTTAAAAGATCTGATGTGAAAAAAATCAGAAAAAAAATTCATATATGATATTGCTATATCACCTTTTGTCAGGGGACCCGTGTGGGTACGAAGGGGCACAGATGGGTATAAATTTTGAGGGATGCTCAAGGGTTAACAATGGCTGTTCTGCTGAGGGTTCCTGGAAAGCTGTAACATGCCACCCAGCCACATTTAACCCCGTCAGCCACACAAAGTGCCTTTCCTACCACGTCATCAGTGAAAACGACCTTCACTGAATTGTGACCACAAAATGACCACACCAAGACCCAAATGGTTCAGTTCCATCTTTTTAATGTGTTAACCTGTCATCTCATAAATCTGTTACACTTCTGAAACAAAATATAGGCAATTATACAGTATGTAAAACAAACCCATTTTATTTTACACTATATACATTACATAACATATGCATTGCAATATGAAAACAGAAGACAAAGGTGATGAAATAGCCACAGAACAGAGGTGACGTATTGTGTTTTGTTTAAGATAGGGATGAGACCCGGATCAAACGGCTTTCGCAAATCTGCTCTGGGCACCAGGTAGGGAAATCTCTTCTGTTGGAGAAAACAATCCCCAACTCCAAGCACATTAAACGTCTCCGTGACTTATTCTACATGCGATTTGATCCAGGCCCAGTTGAGGTTATGAAACACACACTTTTAACATTTCAGCAAAAACCCACAAAGGAAGGCCATGTTGGCACCTGCTCTAAGGATTATAGATTACGCTTGTGTGCATGATGGCAGAAAGAAGAAAACAGAGCATCATTCAATCCCACATGAACTTTGTTGTTATGCTAAATAGACAGATTTCCCAAACTTAAATGTTTTTAACAGGAAAGAATAGGCAGAGGTGGTTAGGGGTGCAGGAATAGCTCCCCCCCCCCCCCCCCTTTTTTTTTTCCAGCCATGTTGAAACATTATAGAAGTCGGGTGTGCAGCTAAGAGGATACATAGAAGTGTTAAGATATTTAAGAATTATTTGAGATGGCTATTTTGAGAAAACCTCACACTGAGAAAGCCATTTTCAGCTAAATGAATTTTTTTCCATTTACACACATCAGCTGAAAGGACACAGACAGTTAAGAGCCAGTTTAGAGAACATGGTTGAACGCTAACCTCATGTGCTGCTGATGGCTGTCTTTAGTATTAGATTTTTTTTCTTTGATCTAGATACCACGAGGTAGATTTTCTAAATATGGCCAGAGGAAGTTTCAACAACATATTTTAGCATTACAAAAATGAAGAGTGAAATATTTTCGGAGTGCTTGATTCATTTCCCCTCTAAAATAGTACGATTCGCTAAGAGGCTGGTCATGCGGGGTTGATGATGACACTGGCATTTCAACCACTCAAGTGAGGAAAATCAATCAACTTGAATTCATAACTTAAAGGGTAAAAATATGATTATTGTGGCTTAATCTTTTTTGTTTGGCTTAAATAACTTAATAAAGGACTTGGCTGCAGCTATGAAATGACTCCCAGTCTATAATCACGGTTGTTGGCAGGAAGCACATGTATTCATTAATGGCTAAATCAATCACCTGGGACACTAATGCACTTTGCAGGCAATTTATAGTAAAATCGATACATGTTATTGTTTGCTGAAAGAAAAAGGGCAGAGCATTTCTATTCTCACGCCGAGTTCAACCGTTCTGCACTTGATCCTATTGCTTTACAGCGAACTGGAGTCTAGTAAGATGATTCCAGATGTGTCCACAAATACATCGGATGAAAACGTTATGAATAGTTTGTGTGGTTTTACTCTTTACAGGTGGTAACAGATTACCACCTGTGGTGAAACTTTCAACTGTCAGTCCCAAAGAATGGCAAGATTTTTCTTTAATCAGACTTGTGACAGATGAAATCATTTCCCGTGAAAATTTAAAAGACAATGCTGCAGCCGCTGCTGTGCCTCATCTCTGGGACAGAGATGCACTAAAAACCACAAGGTTGCTGAAGCAGGATTTGCGGCCTGTAATAAATTTTATTTTCAATTTTCAGTGTCACGTGTTGATCTGATAAAGAGTCGCTTATATTCATTTTGATCAATTTACTGCATTTTTTAATTATTTGCTTTAGCCTATAAATATAGGGGGAAAAAATTCGGAGAGAAGCTTTGAGAACGTGAACCATTCGACAGGCAAATGTCTCAGATTTCAGGATTACGCACGGTATCTCGGGTTCATCTACACTGGTGTCCTCAGTAGGAACCTCTAGTGTCACAGCTTGGAAAACTAAATGGTACACGTAGACTCTCCTACACAGACAGTGCGCATCTACATGCATGTAGTGTGAGCTCTCATACAGATATGGGTCTTTAAAAAAAAGTCACAGCTGACAATGAAAACTTCTGCAAATATTTCTCAGGAATACAGGAAAAAAAAAGGTGTTACACAGAAATTTCTATTAATGAGTCTGACTGGATTATTGAGCAAGCCTTTGCACCATATTTAAACCAGCAGACCATTATTCATAACGCTACAGGCTACACCACTCAATACCACAATATGGAGAGTAATATATTTGGATGTGGATGCACTGTTAACACCACATACATGCTGTTATTGTTACTGCATTATTTCACTGAGGTCAGATAATGGTAACCCACCACTGTTTATTGCTCAGTGTAGTGAAATGTACTATAGCCTATCAGCCATGTTGTTTTAGTTTAGAGTTGCCTGTGTTACAGCGGTGGCTCACCGGTTGGAAATCACTTGGATGCTGGCGATTTCAGACTGTTGTTAGCCGAGACTGGTTACAAATAGGGTGCTGCACAAAAAAACGTCTTGTGATTGCTTTTGGTTGCTAGTACACCGCTGCAGTTACCCATAGTTTGGATGGTAGATCCACAAATTAAGTTGTGCTTCATCGCAGCAAACACCATTTTTTAAAGGAGGCAACTATTGCTTTTATACCCAAATTTAAGCCTGCACACTGAATCAAACTAAACATTCAACAACTAATTTTTCTGCTCAGGAATGTGAGCAAATAACTGTAACTGTAACAGTTTTTATAAAACAGTAAAGCAGCTGTGGCATAAACCTTACATTGGGTGGTGGTCTAATAAATCTGTAAAAGCGTTGTACTTCTTTGTGACCAGTTTCACCTAGCAACCAGCTAATTAACTGGTCAGACAACACTAGGGCTAACTTTTCTCTAGTGATCAGCGGCGGTGGGTCTCTGTTCAGTCTCTGTGTGACTGTGGAACGCAGGCTGGCTGCAGATGATTCAGGTCTGCATTTTACTTTGTAAACACATTATTTCTGTCCAATGGGCTAAAAGCTAATTCGATTTCAGCCTAACCAGATATAATTAAATGACTGTATATCCAGCTCTTTTTGTATTTTCTTATCTGCTGATGCTTTTTTTTTTTTTTAATAAAGTGACCAGAAACTTGTCACTTGTTAAAGACCAGATCTGTACATGACACTCTTATATGTGCATATTCTATGTCTACGCACACAGACGCGCACACACATACACACTATGCATACACACACAAGGTCATATATTATAATGACATCACATTTGTTTATGAAATACATTTTTCTCTGTGCAAATTTGTAACACCAGTGGTTCAATAAAAATAGCAAAAAAATATATATTGCTGAAGAATAAACAAAGATTTCTGATTAAAAAATAAAAGAAGAAACAAAATGAAACGAGCGGAAATGATCATTTTCGTCCACCCTGATGACGGTCACGTGATGAAAACAAGCAGGAAGTCATGACAGCGACGCGCTGAGAGTGAAAAACGGCCAATCGGTGTCCTGTGTTCGCTCAATTTGATCCTGAGGTCCAAGCCATGAGAAGAGTAATATCAGATTACTAAAGATGTTCGTCTGTGAGACTGCAGGGGTCACATGATCAAGGAACTAGGGAGTGAATTTGCTGTCGCAACGTGTCTATTTGTCTCGCATTTCGTCTCCACAGTTGTACAGACCAACTATACGCACACCTATCTACACAACCCTTTTAGTGTTCGTCTCTGTCAAAAATAATACTACACTTATATTTACAACAATTAAATAGAGGTCAATTAAGCACTTGTGTGGTGACGAGTATTGGAATTTGATGCTAGGGAAAGTGGCAAAGCTTTTTAGTTGGTTTTCTCTTTTTTATTTTTTAAAAAGACAACAAATAAAAAAGGAAATTCATCCTGGTTGTTAAAAGCATGTCATGCCAAAAATAAATAAAGGTGTCGTTTTTTAAAAAAAGGGACAAGTAAGGAAAAAAGGAAGGAGGAGCAATGAAGAAGAAGGGTAGGCTTTCTGTGCAAGATGGCCCTTCTGTGAAGCTTTAGCGCAAACAGCAGTAGCAGTAGCAGTAGTGTTAGTAGCATATGTAGAAGTAGTAGTAGTAGAAGTAGTGTTGGAGTCAAATTTCCGTGCTAGACATTGTTCCCAGGGTGATGTATCCAGGGTAGGGGCCAGATATTCAGCTGGCTATCCCGATCTAAAGCGGCCTCGGGCCAAGAGTTTTAAAACCCTGACACTGTCAGAAACGGGTCTACAACCCACTGCTCTAACGCCACACGCACACTTCACTGATACACATAACACTGCAGCTCTTTATAAAACGCTGCAACTGGGATTCCGCATGTGCACTGATGAACATCTCCCAGACACACTGCTAGTCGGGCCAGGGGAGAAGATGAAGGCTGGGTGGGATAAAAGTGGAGTTGGGATGAGTGTGTCGCTTGCTCCCTTTCCTGTACTAATGATGGGATGTCTACAGAGCGTGTTTTATGTGCACGTATGTTAGTGTGCATGTCTCAGTAGCTGTTTTCATGGCCTGCCAGGATGTAGAGGTTGCTGTGGGCTGTAGGGTTGTCCGTAGGCCTGCTTTCCAGCACCACCACCCTGCAACACAAAACACACACGGAGATAAAACATACACACACAACATCTAGTTTAGTTTCAAGTCAAGGTAGCAAAACAATTCACCCTTTCCCAGACGAAAGAACAGCCCAGCTGGTTTTTTAGCGTGTTAAAACAAAACAAAACAAAAAATAAACGGGATATGGTCCAAGCTTGTAAAAACCCTGTTATTTGGAAAAAGGCAGTAGAGAAACATGACTTACTCTGAAGCTAAGAGTACTCTCCTAACCCGGAGGAAAACTGTGAGAAAGCTGTTAGTACTCTTTCAGAGCAACCCAAAGAATCACACATCACAACTTGAAGATACTCAGCCTCAGTAATGAGAAAACAGACACCAAGATGATCCAGCCTCTACACAAGTATGTCTGTTTTGGTGCTTTGTCGAGGGTCTACAACCCCAGCATTAAACTGAAAGAACTTATGGCATCTGACAGTTTAAGCAGGAAGGAATCAGACCAGATATAATTTTGGTGTCTCTTCTCTCATCATTTAATCAAAAAAAATTCCCATATTTTCTCTCTCTGAATTTTCCTGATCACCATCATCTGGCATCAAGCAGGATTTGAAAGTTCTGATAGAAAGCGGCAGAAGTTTTGGGCCGTCTGTGGCCAGTGACCCGTGAGTGTACCTGGGAAGTTTGAGGCCTTTTTCCTCAGCCTCTTGCTCTCTACAGTCATCATGTCTTTAGTGGTGAGACATTAAAGAGAGTGTTAACAGAGACCTAAATGTGTGTCCATGTGTGTGTGAGACAGGTATGAAACTGTAAGGAAATGCTGGCAGGTAAGTGTTTCTCACCTGTCTGATCCCAGTAGTCTGAAGATGCGTGTGCTGTCTGAGATCTCCTGAGTGATCTGATGAAAGAAAGCAGAAGAGGTGCTAAATGATGCCGTAAAACACTGATGATCTGACTCAGATGTCTCATCAGACTTTTGCCAAATACTCACTAATGATTTAATATAAAGGATTAAGATTTTAAAAAGTGATTTTAAAGACATTTTGCACATGAATAGTGCTAATAAAAACCCACAGAGACCGACAATGACCACTGATTATTCTTAGAGACTTGTGCAAAATAAAACAAGAGACAAAACACTGCAACAGTTTAAAGTGGCGACAGCCTCAGTGAACACAGTAGCAGAGTTTGGACCTGGAAGCACGGTTGATGCATCATTGCTTAACAGACAGATAGTCAGAGTGAAGCGTTTTGACAGACTGTATGTGCATTTAATCCTGGTTTGCAACCATGTAAGAATGTGTAATTATGATACTATCCATAAGGCCACATAAATATTGGGTAGAAATGGAAACTGATACACCCTGTTATCCCTTGAATTACTGTGATGTGATTTTTTTGAGGCTATATTGAGCACCCACAGTAAGGCCCAAAATCCTAATAAAGTAAGATTAAATAAGACACCCTGATGCTGCGGACTAAACATTATTACAGCGCACAGAGGCCACCTGAAGGGCGTGTTTTACTCTTAAATGTGCTCAGTATGAATCTCACCTCATTAGTCTTGAAACTCCGTCCCTGCATGCCATGTCTCCAAAACGCCAATACACTGTCTTGGAGGCAAACTGGATAAAAAAAAGGAAAGAAAAAAACCCCAAGGAAAAACAATACGGATTAAGGTTTGTTTATAGATCAACAGTAACCCACTAGAAGATATCCGTGCCATGTAGTCTTTCTGTTTTTGTTTACCGATGTTTTCAATCTGGAAGTTGAAGGTGAGCTCGGCTGACAACTTTCTGCTGGATTTCAACCGACCCTGGAGATTCACTATCTTTATACACCCTGTAGTAGGAAAAACAAAAAAAGACAGAGGAAACAGTTTGGTAAAACTAATAAAATAAGTGTTAATACCTTCTAAATCTGAACCTGAAAAGATCATAAATGGGTAAGATGAGTTAAAATCTATTAGCGACTCACTGTCGAGGCAGACTAGGATCGTGTCTCTCTCTAGCTGAGTGACATGGATCACACATGTCTGTGGGGTTTCTGCAGAGGAGGAGAAAAAGGCAGAGGATTACTTTGGCTCTCGTGCTGTTCCCACCAAAGAAAACTGTTATTGGTTTAACTTGACAGAGCCGGGCGGTGTTCTCACCTGCTTCTGTGAACCAGGAGGAGGTAGAGTTGGGATTGACTGTGCCAAATCGGACCACCTGGCTGAGTTCAGTTCCTTTACTGACTGCGACACAGATGAGAGGGTAGGTCTGTTCGGGGACCACCAACATTTCAAAGACCTCCAACGGACAGGGTAGTGGGAAGTCAATAGTCTGTTACATAGAAAAGGAAAAAAAGTTTAGAAAGCTATGTGTTGTATTTCGATATAATCATAAAATCATTTGACTGGAATCAGCTGAGCCATTTGCTGACTGACTGGCACCAATATCAGCTGATCTGCCAGGACTGCAGAACTCGTGGCCAAGCAAAATTAACACTGTGCTTGGTCTTTTCAAACTTTTGATCTTGAAAACAAAAACTGCTAGCATTGTGGAAAAATTTCTTGCGTGTGCAAATACTTATTTTCTTTCTTGTAACTGTGTAATAAAACGTGCTTAGGAAAGGAGCTTAAATTAAATGAACATTATCTTGATTTTTGGGGAGATTCAAAACTGACCTTGATGAGCATGAACTTCTGCATTGACTCCACCCACTCCAACAGCATGACACTTGACTGGAAGGCTCCACACAGGTACTTATGACCTGTGTATGGGTTACGAACTGCACAAAAACAACAACGACCATGAATCCATTTGAATTTTTCCTCTTTGCACAAAAATTATAATTCAGTGCTATTTTTTGTTCTGCACAAACACCACACAGGACAGTACAAGATAACACGAGGTAGTTTCATGCAACGAGTCCGAATTTGATACAGTTAAATAAAGTTAGTCACAGAACATAATTAAAAAACAAAAACAGGTGTTCGACAAAAGAAAATATAAAATCAGCATTTACAGAAACTCACCTACGCAGCACTTTTGGCACCCTTTAGTCTCTGGAATCTTATTGGACACAGCAAACTTCCTATAATAAAGAAATATGATCCAAATATAGAGCTGAACTGGCACAAACTTCTGGTTTTATTGAAAACATATTTAAATTAGTTAAAATAAGCAGGAGTGACATTTAATTTATGTAGGGGGGAAAAAACTACAAGGAAACAGAGGCTATAAATATTTCACAGCTTAGATTTTCTAGTTGTAGAGTTACCTGGGAATTATCTTATCAGGCAGCTTGTGCGTGGGAATGGCTACTGGTAACTTCTGTAACTGTCTGGCCTGTTCAAACATACCGCTTAGACTATGGGAGTACAGCTGAGAGGCTTTTCCTGCAATGAAACAGGATATAGAAGAAACAGTTAAAAGGAAATAATAGTAGTGACCTACGATACAAGCTACAAAAGCATATTTGAAGAAATAAAACACATTGTATCAAAAATCATGCGCCGATGATCCAATTTAAGAACAATTTCAGAGACAAATGGGTGAAAGTAATAAGGGCAGTCAAGTGCCACACACTTCTATCATAATGATGTTCGACAACTCACCAGATATGGAAAGAAGACAGTTGTTCATGACATATAACCAGGTACACCGCCGAGGGAAGAGCTGCAGGTGGACACAAAGTAATCTGAGCATCTCAGAGTGCCAGAACATTTAAAACAGTCTGATTCAAAGACTGGACTATCTCACATGTATAACATTACAACTAATATACCCTGTTTTCAGAAAGTATATAGCATTATGTTAAATTACCGATTTCTAGTCTCACCTGTTCCATTGTTGTCTCATGTAGCTCATTGAGGTTTAATGTGTAGATTCCCTCTTCTGCTCCGAATATCAAATACTGGTCTGAAACGCACAAAAGAGCATTTGATCCGTGCTTAGTGAAAAGTGAAAACAACACCTGTAAAATAAACTTTGATAGTGTTTTGCTGTTGGTTACCTCTGGTGTCAGGGTTGATCCACGAAGTGGCACAGTGGATCTTGAGGGGACAGCCGTTGAACACCTTGGAGAAACACGCACCCATCTGGAAACGGGAGAAAAAGAAAGAAGTTCAAGATTATTTTTTTTTAATTTAAAGGATTCGGAGACCTTGTGATCTAAATGCCTTTAGTGAGACACTCCACACTAAAAAGTAATATTTTAACTTGCTTATGGATTCGTTTTCCATTTTTTTCCAAATGAGTAAATTCATTTCATTTAATATTTTGCACATAAAAAAACTTTTGTATAGGAACAAAAAGATCCGCAATGCCAAGAAGTCTTTACAACACTAATCCAATTAACTCAACTACATTATTTTCTCTTAAAAACAAACAAACAAAGCAAAAAAGACCCATACTTACATGGACTTTGGGTGTTGGGGGGAGACCATTACTGATTGGCTTCTAAGGAAGTGATAAACACAAACACACATTAAAAACATCAATAATAAAATGACTGGGTGATATATATGAGCATAACAACCTGTATATATAAAATGTATTCTCCCAGCAGATAGTCTATAGTGCACTTAAAACATGCTTTAAATAAAAGAATTGTAGCTGAATTAGCTCACTAAGCTATTAGTCATAGTTTGAAGTACACCCATCTGGTGTTTCAGTTTGACAAGTATGTAGATGAAGCTATCTAGGTGCATAACTTCTCATACAGCACTCCTCTAAACTTTCTCAAGGGTTGAACATTATGGAATTTATTTTTCCCCTGATTTATAATCCATTATTGACTTGGGAGATGCCCAAATTCCACTTCTTCTTTAAAAAACAGTGATGATCAGCAAGAGCTGCAACAGCAACAAAGGTCAGGATCCTTCACTGGCTTTGCACTGACAAGAACACTACCCAATACATTTCACCTGACTTGGCCTTTCTTCTCCACACAGTGTTATGCCGATTATTAATAATTTTAACAATGGCAGCACTCTGCATCCTCCCTCAAGACCTCTGTGGGTCCTTGAGCCACTCCTGCATGCTTACCGGAACATCCTTCTTGTCCTTCCGTATGGGGACACTAGGTGGCATGGTGGACTGCCTCTCTGCTGGGCTGGCCCTCTCGCCATTGTGGGGAGAGTTCAGCCCATTACCTACAACAACAACAACAGACACAACAGACACAACTTACTGTGTTTGAGTGACACAGGAAACAGAGAGAGCGGGTAAGAGACAGAGAGACTGTGTGTGCGCATGTGAAGCTTTGAAAACAAAGAAAGCCAAAATAAACATGACGCATCTACAAAAACACTTGATTTAATGAGAACAATTTAATTTATAAGACTAAAGACAGCAAGGAGTGTTAATATTAAAGAGTAAACAAAAACAAGCTATTGGGAGCAGAGAGGGGGGGGAGGAGGGAAGGAGCAGGCCAGCAGGAAGAAAACAGAGGATCAAATATGGTCATGATCGAGGGGGAGTGTGAATGCACCACAAACTGCAGTCAATTATTGATCAGTTTCTCTCCTTTACTACCCCAGCGAGTAACCAGCGAATGACAGGTAGTTAACGGCAAAACCATTTGAGCTACGCACGAATGTTGCTTCCTGTCGTGATTAGAGCCATAACCATATCGTCAAAGACAGTTCAACTTTCACCTGAGCGTGCCTACAGCACGACCATTCCAGCATGACTGTGCAATTCTACACTATGCTTTCAATCTACTGAACTGTTATTATTTCCAAAACACCATGGTTAATATATCTACCATATACTGCTTATTAAATGTAACACTTTACTGTAAAAGCTTCCAAAGCGCAATCAAAAAACTAGAGAAATAAACTTAAAAATATGCAGGATCTACATTCTCTGTGCAAAATCAAAAAGGCAAAAATAATATCCAAAGAAGCATATCCCTGTCCTGAGATTAGGTCATAGGTGGCAGCAAATTTTAATTGCTCAACTTATCCACTTCCAAGTCAGAGTAACACTATATAACACAATAATAAAAAAAAAATCAGAGCATGACTGAGATACCCGAAATGCTCAACAACAATGCAAACATTTAAAAGGCACACTAGAATGGGGATTTAGTCACTTGCCTAAAGTATAAAACGGGATTACAAACTTTTATAAAATTTGGCATTTCTGTTACTGTTTAATAAGTTCAGTTA
The DNA here is from genome assembly GCF_964374335.1 of Astatotilapia calliptera. Taxonomy (NCBI): domain Eukaryota; kingdom Metazoa; phylum Chordata; class Actinopteri; order Cichliformes; family Cichlidae; genus Astatotilapia; species Astatotilapia calliptera. Next base: position 24,806,504 of record NC_137434.1, on the reverse strand, counting down.
TAATTTGGCATCTGTAAACTCGTATAAAGAAACATGAAACAGCAAATTTAACTAAAAAACACTTCATTGTCAGAATGTCTACAACGACATATTAGGGCCACTAAAGGCCAAAAAAGGGGGGGGGGGAAGAATAATTGGAGGACAATGAAGGGCTTAATATTCTGAGAGTTAAGAAACTACTTTGAGATTAAAATTGGAAACTTAAAATGTAAAAAAATAAATAAGTTATATTTGAGCTTTTGGGATCCATGCCTCACGTGAAAATCTAACAACACAACAGCTCATTTTCATGAAAACCTTTAACCTCCACTGACCCTAATAGGCCGCTTTTAGAAAGTGAGAGCTGACAATGCACAGAATAATTTTTTGTTAAAAGAATCAAAACTGGACCAGTCAGCCAGGACTATGTTTTCTCCTCTTCCTTTGTCCTAAGAAGCGAGGGGGAGTGGTTTAGCAGCATTTGATTGTTTGGATCACTGGATTGGATGAACCAATCAGTCTTCACAAAAATGACTTTAGAGACAAACAATCATGTTGAGCGTGAGCTGATGAACGGAAGAAACAAAGCAAATAAAAACTTTAAAAAAAGCATTACTGTTAATGGAATCATGGAACAAATAAATCAGACTACAAGGAAAGACTAATGGAAGACCACACAACCAATCGCAGGGGACGACAGGGTCTGCGGACACTACCCAGCTACCAAATCAGCTGCTCTTACTCTCTTTCTTTTCCTCCTGTTTTTCCTGCTCCTCTTTCACCTCCTTGAGAACCTCCCATGCCTCCTCCAGCTCCTCCTCTGTGTGAGGCGTGTGGAGCCACTCCCAGAAATGCCTAAAGCTCCCATCATCCTCTGTGGCAGAGTTTTCGATGTCTTTGAGCTTCGGGCTCTCGTTACCTAGGCTACTGCGGCGGTGGGGCGGCAGCTTCGGAGGCGGGGGACGCGGGGGGACATAGGAGGCGGGCTTGGCGGGGCTCGGCGTCTCTGGCACTGGGCAGCGCTTGATGGTCCCTCCCCCTCCACCGTCATCTTCACTGTGTGAGTGGCTGTCGTCGTGTTTTTGATCCGTCTGATTATGGGGTGAGGAGATGGATTTGGGCTTAAGAAGAAGAAGAAGAAGAAAAAGATTGTATAAGAAATCAGTTACTTATTACATATTCTGAGCACTAAAATTGCTACTACTTCAAAAATTCTGCTAACTACAGACACAGTTTTTCCTACCTTAGGAGGAAGTGGGGGTGGGACCCTTGGCCTCATGATGGTGCTTGATTTACTGAAGAATAAGAGGGAAAAATCTGTGACAAGATACTCAAGACAGCTGCCGTTTTTTACAACCAGGAAATATATGGGAAACAATAAATATATGTTAGAATGTTAGCACTGAAGCTATGGTTTGACTTGCCATTTTTAAGCCATTTATAAGCTAAGTTATTACATTCAACGCATAATTACAATCCAGAGTTTTTCCTAAAAAAAAACAAAAAAAAACCCCCCAAACCCAACCATTTTATTGGAAATAGAAAATAAAATTGTCGGATTTGTTTTAAAAATAATCGAAAAAATATGCTGACACATTTGTGAACCCAGATCAGATGAGATGTAATATTTTGCAGGCTCACTGAATGTGAAATCAAAGGCTCAAATAACAGGTTTAACCACAGCCCAATGCCACTTACACACAAACTGATATAATAGAAAGGTCATTAAAGGTTAACCACGAAATATAAAGTAAGACAAGAACTTTAGACAACAGTAAAACAAAGAAGGGTCAGCGTGTGCAAAGCCTCTGAATGGATAGCGCTGATACTGACAAACTTAATAATATTTTAGTAAAAGTATTACTTTTAAAATTAAAATTTATGTTTAGTGTAAATAAATTAGAGTTTGTGTCTTGCTCTCATTTAAAGCACCTCTTAAAATCTTTTTTTTTTAAGGAAAAGAAATAGAAGAGTAATTGCAATTATGCCTTCCGACTTCCCCCCTTAAAGAAGCTTAAAGTGTAAACTTTATCAGTACAAAACTAATCTGTGACTGACATAGTTTACACATTCACTTAAGGTGGTAAGCCACGCATGGGTGCAGTACGCATAAAAGCATCTCAGGGATAGGGATAGCTCAGTAGGTAAAGTGGTCGCCCCATGATCGGAAGGTCGGCGGTTCGAATCCACTTAACGGCTACCCTGAGGTACCCCTGAGCAAGGTACCGTCCCTACACACTGCTCCCCGGGCGCCTGCTTAGTGGGCTGCCCACTGCTTCACTGAGTGAATGGGTCAAATGCAGAGAAAAACAAGTAATTTCCCCATGGGGATCAATAAAGTATCCATTATTATTATTATTATTATTATCTCTAAAGAAAGCCGGAAGAAAGCAGCTCTCTTAGAATGCACTGATGCTAAACACAAGGCTGGTGATAAGGACTATGCAATCAGATTATGACCAAAATATGGAAGCCCGTTTCCACCACTAAAAAAAAAATAAAAAAGTATCCACAACTCTAAATTTCGAGTTATTTTCCCTTATCAACTCGAAATTCTGAGAAAAGTAACTTGAGTAAATTTCGAGTTAGCTCTACCAATCAGTAATCTACATGAATGATGTCATTTTCTTGTACCTGGAAGGATATGGCGCAGAGGAATGCGCAGTCAAAACCGTATCGCAACAAACTGGTGCTTTTGAGAGTACGTTTGCTGATAGTAACGCCATGTGATTCAGCTAACAGCACAAGGATTTCATCATTTGTGAAGCCACGTTGAAAATACTCAGCAATTTGTGCATTCATGACTTACTTACTGGTAGCTTAGCTGTAGCATTTGTAGCTGAGGGCTTCAGCTTCCGGGTAACAAGGAAATGATGTCATTCACGTAGATTACTGCTTGGCAGTGCTACTTTTCTTGAAATATCAAGTTAATAAGTCAAAATTTCGAGTTATGGATACTTTTTTTTTTTAACCAAAAAACACCAACAAAGCTGAAATCATAACTTTAAAACTTTAAAATGCTGGATGTGCAAAAGGGAATTTATTTGCAACTGAAATTATTTTAAGATGCTTGAAAAGAAATAAAATCTATTCGAATTTTTGATACCTACACTAAAGATTTTCAAAATTTAGTGTCTATGTAATCCAAATGCTCCTAACTTTAACTTTTACTCAGTAACTAAGTTGATTTGGGGACCATCCGTTGGTCGTCAAGTCTGGATGTGAAGGCTTAAGCTGAGTGTTTTCGTGATCAGCAACAGTTTGTGTTCTCAAACTAAACTGGAGACTGAGAAACCAACGGATACTGTACGCTCACTGGCTACAGACTTGTCAATGACAAGCACACCCAAGTTTATCATCCTTTCTCACACTAAAATGCTAATGAATTAACATCATACTTAATCAATAAAACTTAATAACGCTTCATCAAGTCTCCAGTTTAATTAATGTCTAACGTCTCAAAGCAAAGGAGTCAAAAGTGTTATTTTTCCATAGATTTGTATAAAACTGGAAGCCCTTTTTGGAACCAGAACAGTCCCAGCAGAGTGCAGGTTCAAGTCGTTTCTGCATCGGCTACACCAGGGGTAGGCAACTCCAGGCCTCGAGTGCCAGTGTCCTGCAGGTTTTAGATATCACCCTGGGTCAGCACACCTGAATCAAATGATTAGTTCATTCCCAGGCCTCTGGAGTTCTTCATGACATGTTGAGGAGGAACTTTAGCCATTTGAATCAGCTGCGTTGGATGAAGGACACATCTAAAACCTGCCGGGCACCGGCACTCAAGGCCTGGAGTTGCCCACCCCTCGGCTACACTTTCTCTATATTGTTTACATAGAGTCTGAGGGACTAAATATTTTTGTTCCTTTGTCTGGAGGAAATTTCCTTTTTTGTTTGGCTAGAAGATTTTGTTTTTTATCGCTCTTAAACACCTTAAAAAAAAACCTTGAGAGAAAACTACAAAAGCTAGAAACTGCTACAGCACAACAGGTTGCAGCCACTTTAGGAATTCAGGTTATTTTCATTTGTGCAATCACAGCACTGTGTGTTGTGGATATGACTTGAAGGGAAAATCCTATAATATAAAGCACAAAAGGCCTCTCTGACGGTGGTGGAAAATATCTGTCTAGAAAAAAGGGGGGGGGAAAAAGACTCTGGCCTGCCGCAGACATTTGGCTTTTACACTGAGGGGAGAGGCTGGATGCCAGATCTCCAGTTTTATAGAGGCAAGATAAGACAGAAGGCAGTGTGATCTCACACACACTCATACACACACAGAGCAAGAAGGAACACAGATGGCGAAGCCAGTGAAGAACAAAACAAGACAACGGCACACAAGAGGACAAGGTCATGAGCATCAGTTATCTAAAGAATGAAACTGAACTCAGGCTCAACGATCCATATAGATCATGTCAAATCTTTAGCTATAAAGTGTATTTTAATGCTGTGTTGTTTGCGTGACACCTACACTTCTCCATTTATTACATTTCTACTACTGAAAGAATATATGAGGAAATATCAATAGCCTCTTGGTGAACATTTAGGGTTAGGGTTACTGTTAGTAGCTTTAAGAAAGCGTGGACAACACACAGGCAGCAGGCACACACACACAAACAGGTGGCGTATGTGGCGTGATGGTGGGGTGTGCTCCATAAAGATGTGTGGATGAAACTGGCAAAGGTAGGAAGCCTTAACTCCTTGTCTTCCTTCTCAGTCTTTCCTCTGAAACAAGTGAGGGAAAGATGGGAAAAGAAGAATTTGGAGAGGCTTCCAGTTCTAAGACTGAGAGGGAACTTACTGAGTGTGAGTTTCATCATCATCTGCACCATCATCATCCTCATCCTCATCATCCCCTAAGTGTGCCACATGGCCCCTGGGAGAGGAGGTGAAGACAGGAAGGGGGGGCGGGGAAAGAAAGGGCAAAGGAGGAGTGGGAGAGGGGGCATAAGGAGGAGTGATCAGGGGAGAAAGGGAGCAAGCAAAGGAGATAGGGGATGACAACAGAAGGCAGAGGCAGAAGAGGACAGAGGAAGAAGGGGGAAGGGGAGGGAAAGCTGAGTGAAGCTTGGTTCACAAACTACTTCTGAACTCCTGACCCTGTGCAGATCTGAAAGGACTGAATAGGTTCAAATAAAAGCATGACCCAATTTTTACTGCGATCCACAAAAATCAGCAAAATGACTCATCTGAACAACCAAGAGAAACGGTCTGAGGACTAATTACTTCCACAACCAGACACTTTCAAACCCAGCGGTCCAGTTTGAACCATTAAGTCCTTATAGATCTACACACGTCAACAGTAAGCGTAACCTTTTAAATCATATTATATATTATATTATATCAAATTCTCAAATACTGGTAAAAGTCCTTTCATTATCCCAAGGACAGAGAAACCCGGCCTTTGTTTGAAACTCTCTCTATCCTAATGTTTTACATATCAGGAGATAATAAAAATAATTTGGCCCTTAGCATGTCTTAAAAATGGGTAAATATAACCTCTGATGAACAACAACACATAACATATTAAACCATGTCATAATTTTAATACAAAATACCAAAGCAGTATGTGAAGGACTAAGTACGCCGTTACTGCTTCCACAACAATTAAAAGAGTGTAGATACCAGGTGCTACTAATTAAATGCACTTGAATATATGATGATAAGCAAGCATGAGCACCTTCAAAAAAGTAAACGTTTAAAAGCTTGCTAATCGTCCCAGGAGTGGATGCAGGTTCACCCAAAGCTCAGATCATGCAAGGCTCGGAGAAACTGCAAGAAACCCCAAGAGCTTCACCTCAGGTTCTACAGCACTCAGCCTGCATGTTAAACATCAAAAGTTCATAACACTACAATCAGGAAAAGACTGCTCAAGTGTTGCTTGTTTGAAAATGTTACCAGGAGAAAACCTCTTCTTTCTCCTGGCAAAAAAACCCTCCAAAACAAAAACATGGCAGTACAGCTTAGGTTTGCAAATTTGCATCTGAACAAACCACAAGACATTCCAACCAATTTTCTTTGGACAGGTGGGACCAAAGTGTAGATGTCTGGCCATAATGCACAGTTCTACATTTGAAGAGATAAAAACAAAAAAAAAGAAACACATGACTTCAACGTAACGCATAAAAACTTCCATGCCCAATGATGACCTGGGCTTATTTTGCAGCCAGAGGACCCGGGCATTTTGCAGTCATTGAGCCAACCATGAACTCATTGGTATGCCAAAGGATTGTAGAATCAAATATGGTAAAGCTTGGCCACAATTAGGTAAAAAAAAAACAGGACAGTGATCCCAAGCACAGAAGCATGACTAAAAAACAAAATCAAGGTGTTGCAATGACCTAGTGAAAGTCCAATCCTGACTGAAAAGCTGTGGTAGAACCTTAAGATAATAATATGAACTTAACAATGGCCACAATGATGTGAGACACTGATGAAGTCATACAGAAAACAACTGCTTCAAGTTATTGGTGGTAAAGGTGGCTCCAGATGCGGTTTACTTAGTGTTTCACGCACTTCCTCTGGTTTCGTCTTAGTTTTTGTTAAATAAATAATGACACATCATACATCACGTGTTGCTGTTCATCAATTTAAAACATCTGATAAGGTTATTTTTCATATTTATTTAACGTGACTATACATGTAAAAACCTCAAAGATGTTAAGTAACCCTTTGATCAATAAAGGAGCCAAAAAGACAGAAAACCTGGACGTGTTAAGTTCCAAGTAAAGCCACAACATTTTGTAGCCTTAGATGTTTTAGCCTAGAGACAATAATGCTAACATGTTCCTGCAGCAAAGCAACCATCCAGCAGACCTGCTATTAAGATTTGCTGTTTAACATCTAAGGGAAATATTTAAGACAACTTTGTACCTGATGCCTAATAATGTACAAGCTAATCTAGAGTTCAGTGAAACACATTTTTCATATCAGACTTACTCACCAAAAGTAGCAAAGCACATAAATAGCAATCATTATCTTTTGAGCAGTGAAGAGGAATTTCTCCATAGAAAATGAAACCCAGTGGCTAAAACTCTATGTCCATATGTGTGACTGCACATGTTTGTTGGTGTGTGCGTGCAAGTGTGTGTGAGAGCCATGCTCTGCAGGAAGCTTCTATGAAGCGCAGCCATTTCCTAATGAGAACAAAGCAAGAAGCAAGCCTGAGAGGAAATAAAACCCAGCAGAATCCAAAACGCCGAGAGCAGTGAGACAGCCTGAAGTAATTACTATAGCATTAGTTGCATGTGATTGGCCTCATTAGTCCTGCCGTTAAACAATGATTGGCTCATGGGTAGGCGTGGTTAGAGCACCAGCAGATCCAAGACACTGAACGTGGACGCCAAAGTGGAGTAAACTCACCTCTGCTGCAGCTCCTCCTCCACCGATTTGAGAAGACTCCTGTTTGACAAGTCGGAAAAGCACAAATGACAGAATAAAAAGAAAGACAAAAGTACCCAGGTTTTGATTTTGTGTATCGAGAATAAAATCTTAGTCCTTCCCAGTCTAGAGGACATTCTGCTGTGCTTATCTGAACCTCAGCTTTCTGCTTACAATGCATGCTTGTGAGCAGAAAGCTGCATACAGACAGTGTCATAAAGTTGGCACAGACTTTGAAATGCACAACAGAAAATCTCTTCACATTCCAAGTCTTCTTATTGTCTACATCCTCGCTCAATCTAGACATTAAAAATTTAAAAAATAAAATAAAATAAAATGAAGGATAGCTGCAACTGACAATGAAATGAAAGAAGAGAATCCAGGGGGAGGTAAATGTTTAAAAACAGAAAATAAACAAGCCAGACTTACTTGTTTCCTCCCAAAAAACGCGATGAATCTTGACCGTATTCCAGCTGCAAATCCTACAAGACAAATTAGATTACAACTGTGACATAACCCTTCATAAATAGTTCATTTATACATATATTAACAGGTGCTGTAGATCTTGGCCAACTGAGGCAGTAAACCACGTTTAAAGTTGTGGCCATCACTGAAGCCCTTTTCAGTTGCCAAATGACTGCAGACGCTGCCACTGTAGCAGCTGTGGTGACCGTTACAGCAGCCTGCTGGAAATCATACCCACAATAAGAAGCTCTTTCACCTGAAGTATAATTCATAACCACAGACATTCACAGATGTATATGGTGAGCATATGGGTATTTATAGTTATACAGAGCTGACACTTGCTGAACTCACATTGTGGTCCAATACTACATATATTAATCATCGGGCGTTAGCCACAAAACAAGTCTGGCATTTGACACATTTAGGAAAAGGACCAATAATTAGGTGCACACCAAGTAACTAATTTCAATGTCATCATTAAACAATGATGAAAAGAAACATTATCATCCTACTCATCCTGCTAATTTTTGCTAGTACTGGCTTCACAGATAGAACACAGAAGTTGTTTCCAAAAAGTGGTTCCCTGTCGTTTGGGCTTGTGAAACCCTAAAATTTTGCATTATGGTCTCATGCACTGACTTGTTGTTGAGTCAATGACTTATTTTCTAGATGAAACAAGTTCCTTTTAGGTCACAAACAGGTGAAAACATGCACTATTTCACAAAACAGTTGAGGGAAAGACAGAAAATGTAACATGCTGTCGGTTACTGAAGTTACCAGCTATGAATTAACCCAGAAACCCAAACTCCACTAAAATCCAATCCAAGAAATACAGGACAGTAGATACGTTAATCATTTTTATTAACTATCATTAAATAGGTTTCACTAATGTAAAATATTGTAGTGCGGTGGTTGTGATGTGCTCCTTGTCCTTTCGATTGAACATTCTGTTACTACTGTTGACTGCAGTTACAGTATTTTTGTATTTGGAAACATGACTAAACGAAAAGGTTTTATCTTCCAAATGCATTCAACACCTCTAAAGGAGGCATATAATGTTAAAATTGGATTTTCTCAATTCATTATCTTTGTCAAAATAGTCACAGTAACAAGATAGAAATAAGTCTCTCTGCAATATCTAGACAGCAGTACTTCTATTGGTCAAGTTTATCTAAAGCTTTGCTCTTTTGTGTTGACTTCTTGGGTAAAATGACAAAAAACACAAATGTATGACAGAGTCTGAAGCCATAACTTTACAGAAGCATGCACAAAGAGCAACTACAAACGTATTTCTAATATTATTATATGTCATTACTAACATATTTGTTTTCTAAATCAATCAAACAATCAATACACATTTTTAGTGACACCTAGGGCTGTGCGATATGACCAAAATCTCATATCCCGATATAAGACATCTATCGTCACGATAACGATATAAATCACAAAAATGTAACATTTTCTGTAAATTCTGTGAATCTCGTGCAGCTCGTTTTGCGGGAAGTGTTTCCAGCTGCGCGTCATGTAGCTGGAGTCGAGTGTTTTAACCGATGCATGAAACTACACATTTTTAGACATAAGTTTAACGGCCGCCGTTTTCTTTGTGAGTATTTATTACACGGCGTGCTGCGGGGAAAAGCCTGTTCTAACGTTTGAGTCTAAGGTTTATTTTTTTTAGCACCTGACGCCTCTTTTTTGCTTCTCATCCATAAATACTCTGCATACTCTTTCACGTGATTCAGTTTATTTTGAAAAGTCTCAACAGGATCTTGAGCTTTATTGTGAAAGGTTTATATGGAACATAAACAAGCGGACACGAGATGGTGTTACCGTCGTTGTTGCTAACCACAACGCATAAAAACAGGCGCTTGTCCGTCCGTAGTGTGGTTATATTAAATATAAGAGAAAGAGAGAAAGAAGAAATGAATATAGCCACTACAGTGACCGTCAAAAGGATGAAAAAATATTGCCGTAAACAGTTTATTTTGCAACACCACGAAACAAACGATAACGTAAAATGAAATGATAGACGTTTTTATATCGTCATCCGATATATATCGTTATATCGAACAGCCCTAGTGACACCCCTAATACAAAGTATCTGTAGTACAGTAAAGTACACCAGTAACTCTTTGGAGCAGTTATCAGATACATTGGTGGACGCCTAAGTGACTCGCAAACCGTGGATTGGGAACCAATGTTTTAGATAACTTTGGTAAGAAAAGTGTTATGTTGTCATAAAGCACATTTGAGAGTGTGCGGGCTAATAAAGAATCAGCTGTGCAGATTTTATGATTCTGCAGGCTGACAATAAATTCAGCACTATGACAACGGTCCTGAATTTAAATCAACTAATGAAATTCTGGTTGGATATCGGTGACATAAAAACCACAATGTGAATGCAGCATCTTGTCAGAGAAATATTTTTGAATGTTACGCCTGAAAGCAAAAAGCATGCAAGAGGAAATGCGCACTCCAGATGAGCAGACACAAAACACCAATGCTACAAAGAAACTACAAAGAAACACGCATACTAACAGACAAAAAACAAAGCAAAAAACAAGGCCTCGCTACTCTGGTTAACTACAAGAGGTTAGAAAAACATAAGCAACACTTTACAAATGAGAGAAGCGCATTCTGTGGAAACATCAGAAATATGGAAAAGAAATATTGAGTACCATAGAACACACATTAAAAGTGTATGTGCTAATAAATTTGAGCAGACATGCCTTTTATATATTTTAAATCTCCTTTAGATGTCCTTGAGCAAGGCACTGCACCACTACCAGCCTTTAGAGCTGCAGCTCCACTGCTGAACCTGATATATCTTCCTCTATATTAAAGCCTTTCTTGAAGTAAGTCTTACGACTTGGCAGGTATCTTGGCAGTCATTTTGAAGCACTTTAGAACAAACTTTTAATTCAGTGGTTACTGACACATAAAAACTGCATGTACAGAAGTCCAGTTAAATCTGATTTTAAAAGGAGAAAATACTAGAAAAGTTAGCCAACTTTCTCCAAAATATGCTTTTCCCCCCTGAAAGCTACCCTTCTGTCACAATTCTTCAATACATCTCAACTAGACATTTGCTGAGTAACATGCCTCTCCACTGTAGTGTCCCTCCCTGTGTTTATACCTCTGTGTGCCAATCTGTGTGTTTTATGCATATATAAGAACAACAACAACAACAATAGCACTAACGACTCTAATCACTATGACAACTACAACACCAGCTCGTGAGGCAAAAGCTGAAGCTGGAAACAGAAGATAAAGATGGGCAGTAACAGACGGGTGGACTAGAAGAGATGGATCAACAATGTGAAATAACAAATATACAGGTTGGACATCGAGCAGCCGAGAGATTCAGAGCTCTGAAAAAGGACAAAAGTAGGACAAGGACTCATCCTTCAGAGTTTAAGAATGAGCAAGATGGAGAGAAAAAATTAAATTATATTTTAAATAAAGCATGACGTTAAAAATTGACAGACTGAAAATAAATGGGCCAACAGCTGGAGAGATGGAGAGGCTGAAACAAAGAGAGACTAAAGGTGTACTACCAGATTAGATCTTGCTGTATAGTAGAGCTCCTCAACACAGTCCAGATAGGGCTCAGAATCACACTGGTCAGCAAGACAGAGCGAGAGAGACCTCAGTTAATACATTAACCTGTCCTGGACTAATGGTGGGGAACAGGTAGGAATGGTGATATGGAGGGAAGGGATGACTTGTGAAAAATGAGTTTGGGTTAAAGCTGTGTCCACACTGGAAATGATTCGCTCGTCGCACATCACTTTCAAGCTGGTGGCTCATCGCTTTTAGACATTCCAGGTTCCGGTTGTCTAAGTTACTCTCTATAGTTTACTACCAGGTCATATGTCAGTCAAGGGTATTCTTCAGTCACTTGCCTGGAAGTTGGGAACAGTTTATCTTGTGTCCCGCCCACTTCAACTCAGCAAGAGTTAAGTTGTCTTTATTTGCTTCAAGTCGCCAAATGTCATTCTATTTCTATGGGTCACTATGAATCACTTCCAGTGTGTACGTAGCTTAAGGCCATTTTTATTTAGTTTTTAATAGGTGCTTGACTTGGCAAGAAAAGGATAGAGTATATTTGAATAATAATCTCAAGAGAGGAGGAGACAGATGTGAGTTTAAAACATAGATGGAGGTTTGGAATGGAGAGAAAATAATAAACTGTGCTACAACAGCATATATGTGAGCCTACAAAATATAAAGTTAATAAGGGTATAATATGGGTACTTTTCATAACATTCCACATACAAATTAAACAACTAATGGTAGCCAGCTGTATTCTGGGTAGTATTTCCACACATGCATTTCTCACTCATCATGGGTATGGATGTCCTGGTACGTTTAGGCTATTAACATTTTCTTTGAATCATGCTGCTAAAGTGTAATTTAAATGAGTTCTTCCAATTTTGACAAGAAAAATGGTCAAATATTCAGCCAGAAGACGGTTGATGGATACCAAAAGGTCTGACTTGCTAAGGGACATTTATCCAAATATTAGTGGGTGTGTATGTATACTTTAGAACCTGTGTGGATTAAAGAAATCCAAAAATATTTCAAACTTGTGCACTCAATCCTTGCTTTGTTAAGTTATTAAAGACATATGCTGTACAATCATTTCATCCTGGAAAGAGAACAGTTCATGTTAAAAGCCAGAATTTACCAAGTTATTCAAGCCCATGATGAGTGTCCGTAAACTTGTGATCAGCGTTTTAGAGGTACTTTCTGTTACTATGGGTCTGTTTGATTTTTGGCCACTATTGCAAAAAAAGAGAGAAAAAAAAATACTTGCACAGAGTCTCTTTTGATCAAAATATTATAATATGAATGCTAAAACAGCATGGCAGTCCTCACTGGATGGATCTTGGAGCTACAAGCTAAAAGCTAAAATCTACACATGTCACAAGACAAATGTAATGCAAGCTGCCAGAGTTCCCTTGAAAAGAGAGTAGAAATTTAATGGACAGATGAATGATTGTTGATAAAAGATGAATTACAGATCATATGAGGTTAATATGATAGCATTAATCTAAATTTATAGATCAAAAGATAAAGAGACGACAAAATAAAGGTTTGGTTAGATTTTTTGGTGAACTATCAAAGACAACTTTAAGAGGGTGGGGACAGTGGAAGACGTGCAAGAAAGGACAAAAAGGTGAAAAGGAAGTCGGGGAGCAACATATACTGGGAAAAAATATCAAGAAATCATAGCTCAGCCAAAGATTTTTTTAAAGAACCTATGCTAACTTTTTGACCAAAACTGAGCATAATCTGACCAAGATAAATTACAAATTTTATGCAAATGAAAGCCAAGAACACGACTTTTATTCTACTGAGTTCTGTCCAACCAGTAGCGAAAGAAAGCTACTACTGACAATTCATACCTGTGTTTGTCAAACAGCAATAACAAGAGGTCTACAGTTACAACTTCATTAAAATGAATCCATAGAGCCGTTTATCCAGCTGGGTTGTGTATTTTAAGCTACTGCAATAACACTGTTCAGCCACAGCCTTCAGGGTTTGGTGAATCCCAAAACATTCCAGATCAAATTGGACTTTTAATTCCTCCAGCAAGCACAAGATCCACCAGGGACTACTCTCTTTACGATATATTCACAACAGCCTGCTGGTTACTGTAAATCTGATTTTATATGCAACTGGGCATTAGATTTCTGCCAATTCTGTTGTTATACCCATATAATAATTAGCGAAACATGCCATTCCTAAACCTTAGAATATTTAACTAGGATTGGTTCAACACAGACAGAGAAAAACATAGATTGGTGGAGGTGCCATGTGTGATTAGGTGAGGGACAGCCAAGTTGGTACTGGTTAATTAACAACCACACAAATCTCATCTCATTCGCACACATACAAACATAATGTGATCAACTCACCGGTTCATGATGAGGTTGTGTCTCCTTTTCCAAAAGACTATCAAACTTCACTTGATCGACTGAGAGAGGCAAAATAAGAGAGAGGGGAGGATGGGAGAAAGGGAATATCATGAGGTAGGGAGATATATATACTGAGTAAGTTTATTGAAGAAGGAGGAAAAAGATACTAAAGACATTGTATTTGTTCACATTGACCTTTTGTAGCAACTCACATTTCATCTCGGACAGTGTTTTTCCTTCTCTGGTGCTCCTGCTGGTGGAGCGGATACGATAAGGAACCGGGGACTATCAGGAAATAAAAAGAAGAGCAGACAGTGTCAAAGCTGCTCTGGACACTCGGTGTAGTGGTTTGCACTAGATTTGGAAAGATCACAATAGGTTTAAGAACAAAAACATAATCCCACTGCTATTTCCTGTGGGTGGGATTTGATGACACAGCAAAAACAGAGAGTCTCACACACACACACACACTGCAAGAACCAAAACAAACAACAGCAACACAGTCAGAGGAAAAACATTCATCCACCCTTTTGGTTCCAAACACTGGATACCTGTAAGCTGTAAAGTCCTCTTTACATTGGAAGCTTTATAACAGAGAGATTGTCACACAGTATCTCATCATCATCATCTGATGATCTACATTCTTAATACAAGCGGAAAAACAGGGTTTAAATGCTGAAATGGAAAACGGTACTTAGTTATTTTATATGTCATGAGTGCAGCTGGCCATTCTTATTTTGAACCACAGTTATTGTTAATTTAAAATAAAATCCAAACTCCATCCCACAGAAATCTAATGACACAGCAACCTCAGTGCATGCTTATGAAGCACTGGAAGACAAACCAAGACAACAAAAGACCATGCATCAATCAAAGCAACATTTAGAACTCGGCTCCTCCAACAGACATTTTTGTTTGCTTGTTTGCAATTATTCTCATAGTCCATTCTCATTAGACACAAACCACGATTAATACCTGAAAGGTTAAAGACAGGTGAAGATGGCGTCCATAGCTATAACACTTTAGCAACCTACAGCCTTTTGGCCTTCCACAACACTACATTTTCTTTTGTCTAATATTTGAAACATCAACATGTTGGAGGGTTTTTTTTCCATGAGTTTGTGTATGAATTTAATACTTAAAAACATAATTCTAGAGAGAGTGACAATGTGATATTTTTGAAGCCATCTTTATGAATTTAGGCATTTCTTTATCATCCCAGGTGCTACAGAACTGAAGTGAATGGAAAAGATCCTTAGTGATGCTATTTATGCCTTTTTTCCACTAGCAACCGCTCAAGTTGACTTTTAGGGCTTTCTGTTTGGTGGTAGTGCCGACTTGGCCGGGTTTCCAAGCAAGCCAAGTTGAGCTGAAAATGTGACGTCAAAACACTGCATGCCACTGATAGGCGAGGAAGTAATGTCACTGGATGAGTCATGAGGGTGACTCCTGCGCAAGAATAATACCGCTATTTTTTTTAGACATGGCAAATAAGGAAATGGGCTACACACAAACCAACACTGGTCCAATGACAAGATCCAGATGTATTTGTGCAAACAACAGAATCCAGAGGGAGCTAGATTATGGTTGTGTTGTATTTGTGTTGCATACATATAAGACATTAAAATGGTATAAAACTGTAATGGAAAACAACTGAAACTGAGTAGAGCAAAGTAGAGTCAAGTTGAGGTGCTAGTGAAAAACTGACCCGATTTCCTGCATTCCCCTTTGATTCTCACCGATGTCGCCAGTTGTTGTTGTTGGAAGGTTACTTTTATCTGCCTATAGTCACTATATGTCAGTCATAAATAATATAAACTTTATAATTTGTTACATTTATGAAGCCATTTCTATTCTACCGCTGTTTTTTAAAGTTTTTTACTTAATTATTTTTTGTTTTTAATTGGGATCTGTGACATTTTTACCATAATGTTTTATCTTATTCTATTTTAATGATCCAATGATTTATTCTACTTAATGTTTTGGCTGCTGTAATACAAGAGTTTCCCAAATTATTAGGAGAAATACAGTGGACCTTATCCTATTATGGCCTTTTATTTGTTCACAACTACACAGAGATGACGTAAAACCCAGTAAGTAATAAATCACCGGAATTTCCTTATAGCCAACCCTTATCTTTCTATTTTGTTCACACATGAGTGCTGTGCAGTTGTGGCTTAAATCATTAACTTCAACTGTGTTCTGAAAATGTTAAAGTTTAGGAGCAAAGCTGAATTTGTTTTTTTATCTCTAACAATCTCATTACTTAAAGCATTCAAGTAAAATGTGCATAAGATATAAGCAAATTTTAGAATAAGAATAATGACGCAATTTTGTGTGATGCAGTTGTATAAAGTCAGCTGATTTGAATGTCAACAGAAAGGTCTATGAAACCGCCACAGTAAGCTATCAAATGACTGTTTCACATACCAATGTCGACTTCCACGGCAACACCAGCAGAAACTGAACTGGAAATTTACTTTTTATTCATTCAGTTCTGTAGTCCTATTCCCCCCCTGCCCCCCCCTCCGAAAAAAAAAAAAACTACAGTCAGAAGAGTTTGTGTTAGAATGACATCAGTGCAGACACTGCAGGAACAGTAGTACCTTCCGACGGGCTGCAAAACGGGGTGCACGTCGAGCACCGGGACTTATGGGAAGAAAGTGACCCCTGTACTTAAACTAAGGATTCAGAGGATCAGGGATGGGGAATAGAAGACAGGAGAGGAAAATAAAATGTGGGGCGATACAAGCAGTGCTAAAAAGAAGAAGAGAAAAACAAAAGTGAACCAAAAACAGAAAATGAGAAATAAATCTGAGAGAAGCAAAAGAAGAAGTGGATAAAAAGGAATGAGTAAGAAAGGGAAAGACAGAGCAGAAAGATGACTCACATGTGACAAAGAAAGGAGGGAGTAAGCATGGAGAGAAAAAGCTGTGAATGACAAAGGAATTTAATGAAAGGACAACTGAGGAGACAGAAGGAAGTTGAGGAAGAAAAGAAGCATGATCGAGTAAAACACAATCACATTTATGCTCGGCCCGACAAAACTTTGGGTTTAACAGAAAATCCTGAAGGTCAAAGGTTACCTCAGGCTCAGGGTCGTCATCGTCAAAGTCGTTGAAGGTGCTGTGGTCGGGGTTGTTGGATTTATCCAGCAGCTCAATCGCTAACGTCCTGCTGAGAGGCTGGGAAACAAAAGGGTGCTGGAAGAGAAACAAGAGTTGGAATCAATCCAGGTGACATCACCAATGGCACATTTTTAAACCAAATAAATAAAAAATAAATAAATAAACTGTACTGGGTAATATGTGATTCTTAAATAAGCAGAGCTGCAACTAATCCAGCAGCTCATTAGGGTGCTGACAAATTGATATGCCGTTTAAATAACAGCCCTAACTGCTGTAGCACACAGTGATGAATGATGCTTACAAAGCAAACTGAAGTTTATGCTTTCCTTCCATTATTTAGATCTTGCTTCATGCATCATGTATCACGTTGCTCCAGCTTCTTTTATACACAGTACCTTTTAACATCACAGAATGCACCTAGTACACATGTGAACACTTCATATATAATACATGACACCATGACCACTTAGAAGTTTTAAAAGATATTGAGGACTGATCGAATGAGGAAAAAAAAATATTGCAAAAGGTTAATTTTTTAACAGTGGATTTTTTAGTAGACTTATTTTGGAAGTCTAATGCTGCTTGCTTGAGGTGTAATCACACATCCTGTTTGGGCATCTTGTTTTAAATTTGGCCAATTTCAACCTTAAAGTATGGCTCGTGGGCAGTGATGCAACACATTAAAGTGTAGCTTTACAAGTAACCTTTTCACTGTGTGTTTTGAGATACTGGTCGGAACTACATTGGGTTAAAACAGCAACCCTTTAACCTGAATTTCACTTTGAAGAAAACAACCAAGTTGCAGGCAACAAATCTGCACAAAAAACTGCATAGTGTGTGGTAGTGCTGTGTGGTTGCTCTCACTCAGGCATGCGCCTTAAAAACTGAATACTGGGTCAGTTTGACACAGTAGTTTATATATGCACATTTTAGGTTCATGACAAACCTGCAGAGCCCACATGCAGGTGGCCAGAATAGGATTTCCACAAAGCAACCAAAAAAAATAGCAGCAGAGCTGGAAGCTATCCATCAGACCGCCTCAGAAAGGAGATCTGCCAAATCTGAAATGGCTTTTGATATTTATAAACACTGTTGAGCAATTTTGTCAGCATGGCTAGTTTCCTAACTTAACATAAAAGTTGACTGGGAAGCCCTATCATTTTTGTTTGTTTTACATCATGTAAATATGATTGGAGATGGACTGTAATGTCTGAAAGTTAAACTTTCCTCACCTGCAGCAGTTTCTCAGCTGTGGGCCTCTTTTTTGGGTTCTTGGTCAGAGCCAGTTTGACAAAATGGTGGAAGTTATTTGTCCTATTAAAAAAAAGGAAAAAGGTTTAATGTTTTAGCCCTGTAAAATGATAAAAACTGGTCATTTAAACAGCTGGGTGTTACATCTATAGCAAATGTGAGCAAGACCAACATATATGCAAAAGCATGACAGTCTTACCACTTCATTTTATCTTTCAACTTAGGAGGCTGGAAATTACTCTTTGTCATTAAGAACAGAGCCCTGTTGGGAGAGAAGAAATACAAATGAGAAAAATCACCTTTAACAGTGTAGAAAGACATGCCTTCCTAGCATTCAGTAATAAAGCCAATTTGATACACAATATCTACTCCAAATGACTAAAGCCAGTGTAATATATGAATAGAATAAAGATTAAAATCTCCAGGACATAAATATAGCAACATTTTGTAAAGTAACCCTTTAGATTTGTCACACAAAAATTATCTAAAACTAATAACATTAATGTCTGTCAGTGGTTCTGACTTTTATTAAATACATGCAGAGATACATGGTAAGAATTAAATCTTCCAAATAATATTGTAAACATTCTTTACTATCATTGCATCATCACAGCCCGCACACACTCCTACCTCATTGGGTGCAGGTCAAACATGGGTGGCTGCAGTTCAGCCAGTTCTATTGCAGTGATACCCACAGCCCAGATATCACACAACTGGTTGTAACCCCCTTTCCTCTCCACCGCTGCTACCTCAGGAGCCATCCTATACAAGGAAACAAGACAGAAGGACTGTATGAAAACAAGATGCATATAAGAGGGAGGAATGATCAACTATCCAAATGGGTTACACAACTACACACAAGAACAGAATATGAACTTTGTACAGTATTTCCCAGCAGCAGCACAGAAAGTTCCCAACCTCAAATGCAGCTCTATGATTTCTCTACAACTAACAAGTACTATTTATTTCTGGGTTTTGTTCTTTTGCATTAAAGAACAGCTAATATAATAAAGAAGAGAAACACATTAGTTGACAAATCCCTATGTGTACAACATTGGCCCATTAGCAGCAAGCATTGTATTGAACTGCCATCAATTCCAATGGATTAAAGCACTCTAACAGAACAGGAAGAGTAAATGTATCCAACAAATCAGTGAGTGGATCAGCCAGAACTTCCTTTAGCTCACCGATGAAAAGGCTCAAGTAATTGTTTTTGGCTCCAGAAATGCAAGGTTAGAAGTCTTTCAGGTCAATTTTGTTACCTTATTTTAATCATTAATTTTTATTTTGATAATTGTAATTTTTTTCCATTAATTTTTTATAATTTTAATGCATTTGTCTCATATTTTCCTCAGTAAAGCACTCTGTATTGCTGAATTGCTTCTGTATGAAAAGTGCTTGCCTTGCCCTGTCCTGCTGGGTTTTATTTTTATTGTTCTACCTGCGTACCCCTATGCAACGTCAGTGAAGCTTTTGGTTAAATATAAACAACTTACCAGTAAGGTGTTCCAATGAATGACTTCCTCTTTGCTAGGGTCGCTGTGATCTGGGCTGATACGCCAAAGTCAGCTAAGGAATAATGAAGAAGAAAAAAACAAAAAGGAGAGGAAAAAGTGGATAAAGGGAAATAGAATTAGAGGAATGTAATGAAAAGGAAGAATGTAAAGAAATAAATACAAAGTGAAAGAGGAACAGCAGAGAGGCCAAGAAAAAAAGAAAGAAAAAAAAAAACAAGTCAGCAAATGAGGCCATTCAGATTCAGTCTGTTGAAGCAGAAGGTAATTGCAGGCCTTGCGTGTTTCTCTCACCTAGTTTCACATAGCCATTGTCTGTCAGGAGGATGTTGGCTCCCTGTAGGGGAAGGAAAGAAAAAAACAACAAAAACAAAATATACTGAGCTTTAGGATAAAACACACAATTTTACACTTCAACTAAATTTTAAATAATACTACTAATTATAATAAGTATTACTAAGTATAATCTGAAAGGCAAAACAGTTACAAAGTGCTTTGTCATTGACTTAACTGGTAGTGGGGAATGACTATTCATTTTTCCTATAACAAACACATGCTTAATATATGTGGTTGTGCACCAACAACAGGTTTCCCAAGCATTTATTAAGCTTAGTCCCAGTGTAAAAGAATAATAATAATAATGATAATAATAATGCAAAAAACAGCCTTACTGAACCAAATGAATGACCCTAATTAACTAAAAATGAGCCTAATAGCTGAAGTAGATTGCTATGTTACTCACAAAGTGTAAATGTAGAGCCAATATGTAGATTTTCAGAAATCAGATTTAACAATTAATCATGACTATAACTTTATTTATGAACAAATCACTGCCCACTGCCTTTTTCTCCAAACTCACCTTAATGTCTCTGTGCATTTTGCCTTTATTGTGCAGGTAGTATAAACCCTGCAAATAGAATTACACAGCAAATGACGTTACCGTTACTATTACTCATAAAATAAGACAACAATAACATGATAAAGATGATGAAATTTTAAATCTTAATCTGGCACACATTATCAGTACTGTAGACACTACCTGTAGGGTCTCCCGTGACATGTAAGCTATCTGTGATTCTGACAAAGGCCCGGTTACTGGAATATTAGATTAAAAAAAAGACAGAAGGCATGAGGGGGAAAAAGAGACTATCAAAGATCACAGTAAAAATGAAATGGTTTGAATCATTGTGCCTGGGTGTCCTTACCATGATAGATATCTTGCAGAGAACCACCTCCACAGTACTCCATGCTGATCCATAACTTATCTCTTCTGCACACACACACAAAGAGAACTCTGTCTAAGTGCATGTTTACATTTACTCACAAGGTATGAGCCCTTCGCCTCCTTCGATCTATCTTACACCAGCTTGTGTTTTTCCTCTCTGACACTCATACTTTTTTCGAATAAAAATATGAGTCACTTAAATATCAATTAAATGCACTCTAATAATAACCATAAGAAAATACTGCACTCCACATCTGGCACACACACACACACTCTCTTACCGGAGATAACTGCCAAAATAGGCAACGATGTTGGAGTGTTTACAGTCCTTCATCATTATAATCTCCTGCTGCACGACTGCAAAGTCCTCACCTTCAATAAAAACACACACAATATTATTATAGTGATCATTTAGTATGCATCTTGGCATTGTTATGACTTACAGAATAGATGGCTGGGTTTGTTTGCTATTTTCTGTTTCTGACAGACTGTTCTTGCACTTGTGTCTGAACCACTAAGAAGAGCATAAACTGAAGCAAAGCAGTTCATCAGTCCAAAATCATAAATTGTACAGTAATTAAACAAGTAAGTAAACAGTATTTCTTTATATAGGACTTTCTGCAGATTGAATTCATGACATGCTATAAAAAAACAAAACAATACATAGCATACACATTGGTAGGATATAGTTTAACAGCTGTCCTGTAATGTCTAGCAGTGTCCCCCAAACAATATTTTTTGGGCTTGATATTGTTAGTGACAAATCAGCTGTCATGAATTCAAAGTTACAGATGCACCAACTGATCAGATGGGGACTAGTTTTCAGGATTCCTAGCCTGGACTGGTAACCAGCTGCTCAACATCGTGTATGTCCAATTATGAGCCAGTTCCTTTCATGCATGTGCAAAATGTGCAAACTGACACTGGCAAATATTGCACACTCATACGGGCAGCCACACATTGTTAGTGTCTGCCTGTGGCTGTTAGCGACTTCTTCGCTGCGAGTGAGGGTGATGCAAAGTTCGCCAAACTAGATCATCAGTGAACTGGCATGAAAACTTAAATTAAGTATCGTCACAGAGCTGAAGATGATTAATTAAACTGAAGAAGAAAAACAAAGATAACAAAAGGAAAGTGGCCAAAGCTACGTGGCGTGCAGATGGAACCGCAAAGCATGTAGCTTCAATATGAGCCTTGGTATGAGCAGTGGAAGAAAAAGAGAAAAGGGTTGCTCCCCTGTTATCTGGTGAATGATGTAAGTTAAACAAGTTAAATGATGCAAGAAACGTACATTCGTGTTTTTATAGAAATCTGTTACACCTGCTTTTGTTTGGAAAGGTAAATTATGTGTACATTAACTCCTTTATTTTTTCTATTATTTACTTTCAGAGATGTTTAACAGTGAAGATCGTGTAACTTGTGCAGTTTAGGGGAACTGTAAAGTCTGATAACTGATTTAGTTATAAAAATACAATTCTGCATTGAAGAAAAGTTTATTTTTACCTTGTATTTGGTGTGATTTGAAATTTGGAATTTTCAAAAATTGGTATTAGCAAGTAAAAAACAACAACAACAAAAAAAAAATACAACATCAGAAATCAGGAGGCCAAATAAAATTCCATTGCTTCTAAGATTGAACTCTAGATCTCCTGGCTTGATCTCCTCTCTCTAAGGAGGGAGAGAGAGTTGCACCTTTGTTGCTAGGTGGTTATAAAAAGCCTCTAAGTCTAGCCTCACTGTCGCTTGGGCAGTAAAAGTAAAGTAAAGTAAAGTGAACTAAAGTGTCATCATCGCTACTTAAAGAGGGAGGGTCGACTCAAGCAAAAGCACAGATGACATCTATTACCACAAAAAAAGAAAGAAAGAATATTTTAATGTCAAAAACTCACTATCTACCCAAAGAAAGGGCATCTGAACAGCTGACTATTTGGATTATTCAAATATTTTACTTACTAAATGAAATGCCCGATTTAAACAAGAAAAAGACAAGGAAATTAACCTGTATGAGGGAAAGGACATAGTTAAGGGGGGGGGGGGGGGGGAAGCACAAGTATCAGTGAGTGCTGGGTAAGAGGGCATAGTATGGAAAAGAGGTTTGTAATGAAGAACTTCACAGACTAAAATAACAATCTGTTGGTGAATCCTTAGAGAAAACATAGAAAGGAAAATGACTTACGAGCGAAAGAGAGATATATACGCACACTAAATACAAACTGGACAGCAACAAAAAGGGGCAGAAAAGGGAATAGACAAAGATGAAGAGCAAGATATAGGAATGGAAAGACAAGGAGTAAGATAAAGCAAAAATAGGGGATATAAAGGAATAGACACGAAGATAAGAACTATTATTTAGCAAGAAAAAGTGGGGTAAAGGATTTGAAAGAGAGCATAAGTAGGACAACACCTAATGATGCTCCAGGTGACTAACTCGTCATTTAAACGAGAGAAAAAAAGAAAGTATGCTATTTGATTAAATCTGGGACTCTCCACCATTTGACCCTAGAACTGAAGAAGCTTCTCGGATGAGAGGTGAAACGTCTTCAAGCAACTTAAAGAAGTCCAGACGCTTTTCTTTCCAAGCTCCTTAGACTACGATGACCTGGATGACTGAGAACCTTCACAGACATATACTATTTGTCTTTTTCTGTCTTTTTAAAAAAAGAAAAGAAAAAAAAGACAGAAATGCAGAGGGTGTCCTAACATTTCTGAACCAGTACGTGTCATTGTACGTTTAATAATATAATAATAACATGTTTAACCAACTGGTATTTCCGGTGCCAACTAGCAAGGGTGTCAAGTTTTAAACGTCTAGTCAGCTGGTTGCGCACATCCCTAGATTCAGCAAGAAAATAAAGTAGAAAGAGGAATTCAAAAACATGAGGAGTAGGATACAGCGAGAAAAAAAGAAGGGAGATAAAATAAGAGAGACAAAGATGAGGTAACTCACCGGGTTCCAGTTTGATGACTTTGATAGCAGCCAGCTCTCCTGTGTTTACATTACGAGCCTAAAGTATGACAAGAAGGAACGTGAGTCATTGTAGGCTTGAACATGAACAGCAGTCATTAAGCAAAGTTGTTTAAGCAACATCAAGGTACAACGTGACAGAACTGGAGAGCAGATAGAGAGAAACCCTAACTGTTTTCACTGCACTTCAGAGCACAAGAAAGACAAAACTGTAACGTTCATTAGATGAGTTTCAATCAGCTGAGAGGAAGCTGATAGAAACACCGAATCCACAAAAATGCCACCATCAAATATTGACGGTAAATATAATTGGTGCCTTTTTGTCATGAGTGGTTGTGTCGTACTTTTCAAAATCAGTTGTTTGTAGCCAGTATAGCAAATAAAAAATGTTCTGACATAACTCATTCGCAACCCTTTAAACCACAAACAGGATGGGGGAGGAATGTGTGGACTTGTTTTTCCTAAATTCCTGAAAAGCTGGCATAAGTCAGAAAAGAGGGGAACGACAGTACAGAGGCAGATTTTCTATAAATAGCAGACTGTTGTTTACATTTAGCAGGAGTGCTGATGGGGTCAGAGAGGAATTACATATGAAATATACATGAGGAAAAAGATTCTTTTTCTTTTGGGTGAGGCATGAATTGCGTGCTTCACTCAGGGCAAGAAAATGCCCAGTGGCCTGTGTGACATAGAAGCAGCACTGTATGTGTGAGAGAATGGGGAAAAGAGTCCAGCACATTCCACATGGGAAGGAAAAATGAGCTTCAATACTATGAACAACCTAGGAGTATGGTGACATTGATCTAATACATCGGCTTTTGGAATATTATTGAGTCTTAATGCTTGGTGGGGGGACATCACCATCAACATGACATCAACATCTCCGTTCATTCTGATTCTTGACACAAGTTCATATTAATTTAACATTAGGGCGACATGCATTTACATTCCCCAGTACACAAAATAATGACACAAGCACAAACATAGGGCGAGAGCAGGGTGACAGCCTCCCAGAATGATTTAGTACCTTTAAGACAAAAAAAAAAAAAAAAAAAAGGAAACGGGAGCTACTTAAGTAGTATGTAAGTCGTTTGGCTTCAAACAGACCTTCAACATAAAACAGTGCTGCGCAAAATATGCAAGAAAAGAAAAAAAAAGAAAAGCTTAAGGGTGGAAACATCGAACTTGTTTCAGTACTTGAGCAAAACCACAGTGTAGAGTACATCCACGCTATCGATGCGAGGATGTGATATGAGCAGCTGTTGATGTGAGGCCCAAACGTAAGCTCGCTATACGAGTTCATATGATGCCAATCCAAACCCCGGAAACAGCTGGTTAAAAGCTCAACCCAGGATGCAAAATCTCAAATAGCAAATATTTTTTAATTTAAATGGATTATGAGACAATATTATGCAAGATCCTGAAGAGCTACAACGTAAGTTACTTTATTCATTGTTAAACTAAATTTATAAGCAGTTATGATATGCTTTTACTTACATTTCCAGATTTGTGTTCACATTTGACTTATGCTGTAGTACTGATATTGCACTATAATGGTGCTGCTGGCACTCTGTGGCCACAGATTCGCACTTTGAATCGGGCAGTCTGTCATCACTGACAGCAGCTCGTTGGAAAAATGATGATAAATGTCCTTCATTTGTTTGCACTAATAAATGATGCTCCCTGCACGCTGCAATCACAGATAAAACATTATTAAGTATGTTTTTCTCTTTATTGTCCTAAATGGTCACTTTGCGGGGAAGCTAGCCTATATAGGAGAGTAAAATAAGTGTACATTTTAACATAAAAAGACTATAAAATTAAAAACCCTTTAAAAATAAAAATAAAATAAGTATCAAAATGAGAATAATTTAAAATGCAATGTTCTTTTTACTGGCTGTGATATCACAGCAGGTATTGTTTTACCATGGCAGTCCATCTGTCTGTGGCAAAACAAGATCTTGAGGACACCTACACAAGAACTACCACAAAGGCAGAGTACAGCCAGACAGAAACATAAGGGAGGGACTCGCCACTTAAAAAAAAAAAAAAAAATTCTGAAATTCTGACACATGACCCGACCATACTAGCAAAAGCCAACACACACACGATGATTTAAACAACCAAACTATGAAGTTGCAATTGTGTTGTTGCACTGACACAAGCACCTGTGTAGCAGAATAAATTAGTGCTGCCACAACCGCTCGGATGCTTTACTAAGAAGAACGCCAAAAGGTCAAGACTTGTTAGGCAGGAATCTGGAACATCAAGACTCAGTCACAAAACTTTACAGGTGTGTAGCTGCACTATAATGAAACCACAAGGGTGTGTCCCCAGAATTCATTGGCACTGCACTTGGTTTAATTCCATCACCACCAGGATACTGTGTGTCAGATGCTGTGAAGCATAAGGTGCTGACAGAACTGAGCAGTGAAAAAAAAACAAAGTGGCACAAACAATGACTCAAACTTTACCGAGATCACTTCAGTAGTGTGCACTGTGGTCACACAATAGTGATGGCAAAATAAATTTAAGGGGTAACCACAGGAAAAAACAATGTTAATGCCAAAACACAGACACGTGAATTTTATTTTTATCCAACTATAGGATTTAAAAAAAATAAAAAATTCAAGTGAAGGAGGGGAACCAAGACCGATCCACATCAAAACAAAGCGGGGGGAGGGTGGGAGAGACAAAGAGAAGCAAAGAGAGGAGGAGATGGATGCAGAGTGGAGAGCAGAGACAGAGCGTCTTCAGACAGACCAGAGATGACTCATGGTCGCTCGGTGCCTCTGTTGGTGGCAAAAACACGGCCACACTCAATTTTAGAGGCTTGCTGCTGGGACTGACTGATGGGTATTCCATCTTTCTGCAGCCAAGGGCCTGAAGGTTTGATCATTTGTTTAAAAACCAAAGTTTAGGCAGGAACATTAGTAAAAACCTCTTTCTTCCTGAAATATTACAGTGGCCACAACACAGAAGCACACTGTGGTTCTAAATTTTACAAAGTAAAAGAAGTCAGTGTTGGAATAAAACATCTAACAAATTCTCATAAAAGCATACACATAGTTTTGGTGGCAGACTGTGGCTCAAGTGGTTTCCCCCTCCTTTCATGATTCAGGGTATCAGCTGCTCAGTTCAGCTCTTTTCATAATGAATAATTGTATTTATTCAGTGAGTGGGGTAAGTCAAGGGTGGAGGCAGGCCTGTTCATCACCTGGACATTTTTTTTTGCTTTGGGCATTGCTGTTGTAATACAAAAAGAATGTGGTGTGGCACTGTCTTGCTGAAATAGGCAAGACATTCCCTTGTAATTATGTAGCCTGAATTGCAAGAAATGTTGCTCCAATATCTGTATACAGATACAGTGTTGCAGTTGTGCTAAACCGATGTGCCACACTAACACACACACAATGATTTTAGAACTTTACTCAATCTATCCTAAATGATCTTCAGCCCAGACAGGCATCTCCAGATCTTGGTTAAATGTCTACATGTCTCTTTCCTGTAAACTGTGCTGTATGGTACTGTACTGTATGGTACCATACATATACTGTATGGTACAGTTTAACCTTGCATAACCTTCCATATTAGCACTTCAGATCCCCATCCCCTCCTGTCTCCGTAAACTTGTTGCAGTTATGATCTTATACCCAGTTACCATCTCATCTTCACTTTGTCTAATTTCTTCGAACTTTGAGGGTGAAAAAATGTCCATTAAAAACTAACACACTTCCATGTAAGAGTGATCCAGTATAATCAGCTCCTTCTGCTAAAGGCCACTGAGCAGCTCCACTGCAAAAGCGCTGGAGTTAATGCCTGGCCCGGGGCAACAATTACAATAGTAGTTAGCCATTTACTTCCTTTGACAAGATTTCTCCAAGCGATTTCAGCTGTCCTTCCAATTACCACCACGCTTCACTGAACTTTAAGATAACCAGTGCATTAAGTAATGTCAAGTTCATGACTTAAGAGTTTCTGCTTTTAGTTTGCTCATTAACATTAATTACTCAACTTACATCTTAATTCTCCCTTAAGATTGTTACTTTTTTAAAAGACAAACATGATCTTTTCCTCTGCTGGTTAAGCGATGAAGCTTGAACCATTTTAAACATACTGGAAAAACATAAAAAGCTTACACAATTTTTAAACAATTACTCTTGGATTTAACTTTACCAACTTGCTGATTAGTCTGCAAGTTAAGTTTATAAAGATGGTGTTCCATAAGTAACATATTTTGGCTCCATAGCTTGTTTACTCAAAGTTTAGTCCAATTCACGACGTCATTGAGCCATTACAAACACATGGCCCCAGGCGGCGGGGACAGGTGAGGTGAAAGCCAAATGCAGTTGAGTGCGCTTAATTTGTACACCTGTTTTTTAACGAAATACCCACTCATTCAAGTAGAACACCCATAAGCGCTGAGACACACAAAAAGAATCACCCAGAACTTCAAGTCCACTTCAACCGTTCTTTCTTTTTAAGCACTCAAAGTTGTACCATGTATGCATGCTGCAAATTATCAGTATAATTCACATCACTGGCATCAACATTTAGTGTCAGCCTGTGAAGTTGCATACCACGCACCTCACACACCGCTGTAAGTCCGACCCACCCAAACGTCTGCATAAATATGTGCACTATGTGTATGCAGCAACAGTGTTAGTGGAGTAATAGAAAAAGTACATTTATTCATAACACAAGCAACGATCGTCAAAACAGACATAAAAATTCCTTCCAGGAGTTTGGCATTTAGCCCGAGCCAGGGTTAAGAACTCAATATCATCACATCTTGAAATAGGATTTGATGCTTTTGCTATTACGGTGCCAGGAGTTACTGAACAACTTCAGCAAAAGCGCTGTACTCTGGCACAAGTATAATCAACAAGATGATCCAAACAACACAGAGATCTAAGGCCTTCCTAGTCCTTAGTAAAGAGGGGCCTATAAATTTCAGTGACATATTACTGCTGAAGAGCGTAAAATTACCCCTGCTGTATTTAAAACAATTGGTGTAGGTGGCAGTCAGCACAAATAGAACCCAATCCAAACAGACATTTCCGTTAAAGATGAGGCAAATTCACAGAGTCCATTGCATCTGAAAACTTGAGCTTGTTGCCAGGAATACAGGAATCTGTATTACTCCTCAAGCCATCAAAAAGGCATTTAACCAAGTGTGGTAAAATAGCGCTTTGTGTTTCTTTCTGTGTCATAGTTAAGCAAAGAGACTAGGAGCCACATATTTGGAAGTCCAATGTAATAACTAGCTCTCTTTATTTTCATTGTGGCCTTTCATTAGCTTTAATGTTGTCCTGATTTAATTTAAGCATTTAAAGTGCCAAGTAGGGCTGTTCTATATAACGATATATATCGGATGGCGATAAAAAAAAACGTCTATCGTTTCATTTTACGCTATCGTTTGTTTCGTGGTGTCGCAAAATAAACTGTTTACGGCAATATTTTTTCATCCTTTTGATGGTCACTGTAGTGGCTATATTAATTTCTTAAAGTTCTCTCTTTCTCTTATATGTAATATAACCACACTACCTACGGACAAGCGCCTGTTTTTATGCGTTGTGATTAGCAACAACGACGGTAACAGCATCGCGTGTCCGCTTGTTTATGTTCCACATAAACCTTTCACAATAAAGCTCAAGATCCTGTTGAGACTTTTAAAAATAAACTGAATCACGTGAAAGAGCAGATGATGAGAATTTAAAAAAGAGCCGCCAGGTACTAAAAAATAAACCTTAGACTCAAACTTTAGAACAGGCTTTTCTACTCAAAGAAAACGGCGGCCTTTACAACTTATGTCTAAAAATGTATGTTTCATGCATCGGTTAAAACACTGGAGTCCAGCTACATGACGCGCAGCTGGAAACACTTCCCGCAAAACGAGCTGCCCGAGATTCACATAATTTACAGAAAATGTTACATTTTTGTGATTTATATCGTTATCGGGACGACAGAATTCTTATATCTGGATATGAGATTATGGGTCATATTGCACAGCCCTAGTGCCAAGTATTTGAAATGACAAAAATAATACAAACCATAAAAGCTGCATCACAAAACATGCAACACAAGAGTCAAATCAAGTAAGAAACAACTTCAAAAAGTAACAGTAGCAGCTCCTTTAATTCAAAAGAGCAAAACTTGCTGAGTGGAAGTTTTCCAGTTCAAATGCAGCAAATATGCTGCTTTACAAGGGAAGGCCCACAGACTTCCTCACATCACACCATAACGTCTTTTGTGCTCAACTGGAGTCACACCACTCACTGTGTGGATTGTGCAAACCAACAGCTAATCCTGGCAGACTCTTTTTATTACTCATTTAGGATTAAATAAAATGATCGACTCCAGCCTACAGGATTGTGCATGGACCTGTATTAACCTGATGAAGCTGAACTTTAAATAACTGGTTACACCCTCGTTCAAGATATTGTGTACCAGAGTGGGCTGCTGATTTGTTTACATAGTTAAAATGCTTTGAACAGGAGACTGACATGTCAATTTTGACAGTCTATACAGAGCAAGGATTACAAAGTGTTGCACAAGAGCTCTGAATTCATCTGTTAAACAAAGCATTTTAATTTTGCACTCCCTAAAAGAAAGGCAATTATGTCTACGCTGAAAATCTTTGATCACACACTAATCCCAGGAATACACTGTCGTCCTGTACCTCGGATGAGGCTGACAGAGCTGATCGCACCCACTGAAGATAATGGTTCTGCCTCCACCTGACAAACTACTGTATGTTTCTGACGCACCCTAGAAGTATCTCTCCATGTTGTAAAGCTAATAACACTTTCTTACTCCATTTTTGTCAACTACATATAGGAAAAGATGCTGACAGGAAGATAGAAAATCCAGTCCAATTTCAAAATAAAAGACCCTGTACCAACTAAATGATCTGACTTACGCTGTGCAAGGAAGTGAACAAAACTGTCAGAAACGCAGTGTTTTTTGGTTTTAATGTGATCCCTGCTTGACTGCAGGCAACAAACTTTTAACATTAGCATTTTTCAGCAGCATTAAGGCCAGGATTAACACCTACTGACACCTCATGGATGCTTAGCTGCCATGCCACAGTACTCTTGCAACATAATGGCAGTGCTGGCTTACCACGACAATTTGACTGGTATGTGGATGCCTTCACAGAGCCACATTTACACCCTTAAAATTTGACATCACTCAGACCCTCGCATATATGCAGAAGCAGAAAGTATCACATCTGTATTATACCTACTGTAACAGGAAACCAAACTACAGTATCTACCACGCTGCATGACAGCACAGTCACAGGGTTGTTATTACCAGTTCCTTGCCACTGCACTGCATTATTAATTACCCTGTAAACATGCAAGTTATCGGTACTTCGCAGCACTAGTGGCGCAGAGACAAAATCCTGCAGAGTAGATTAACAGGATAGCAACTAAAATTTTCAACGTACTTCACAAACCATGCATTGCTTGAAAGTATGTACTCTGAAGTCTTTATACTCCACCACAGTGAGAAAACAACTGAAGGAACAAGGACAAAAACAGGATGGTTGTGGACCAGCAGCTTCAATTGTGACTCTACAGCCATCTGTGCTTGCGTGACTATGCAGGTGATGATACATTCATCTTATTCTGTGTGTATGTGTTGCACTGGGGCTCACCGCTCCACCGTCTTCCTCTGTTAGACTGCTGTGAAACAATAGGACATGAACACACACACATGGAGGAAGCGAAGATTCCTGCATTCCTATACTACGGAGACTCAACTGTGCCACACACACAAGTTCAGGGCAGGGGAACTATTACTGTCACATTTATAACCAATATGGATATCATTCTTTCCATTCTTTCAAAAAAGTAAGTGAATGTGCAAAGAAAGCCACGTAATACAGCTTCAACTGTGGATGACGGGACGAAAGGCTTGTATTACTTTTATGACCAGCCTGTTCTCATTCCCTGGGAGCCAAATACTGCTTTTTCGTCAAAGCCACTGGTGTGTCGCAGATACACACTCGCCTTTGGTGTCTCCATCTTCACACATTGGATGATGGCAGTAGTGAGACGGGCCCTATCACTCCCAACACATTGTGTATGGATGCCTGTAAAGCAGTGGTCCCCAACCCCCGGGCCATGAACCGGTCGTTTGGTACCAGGCCACGAGAATTGAGAATTGAGGCTCGGGTGTGAAAATTATGGTTTTTGGTGTTTTTAAATCAGCTTTTATTGTTATTTTTTTATCGTTTTTATCGTTAACTCGGTTTCCCTGGGACATTTCCCGTGTGTTATGAATACATCTTATTTTTTTGGTACCGGTACTGGTTTTATTTTGTTGTATTTATCCGCGACACCTTAAAGGCCGTGAAAATATTGTGGGACATAAACCAGTCCATGGCGCAAAAAAGGTTGGGGGCCGCTGCTGTAAAGGATCCCTTGATATCACATTTGAATGTTTTGGTTAAGTATCATTTTCTAATGCACAGAATGAAGAAGCACAAGCTTTCCTGGTTAAATCAAGGGAAGTAAAAACCAGACAAAGCAAAACATAAACCTCAAAAAAGGACTCGAACCACACCGCAGTCTTCTTTCTGACAACTGCGTGACTTCCTCCAGCGCCAGTTTTCCAACATCCTAATGCAGAGTTTCAAGTTAAGGCCATTTTAAAACGCAAATTCTCCCCACAATACATTTAAAAAACGTTCTGCTTTTCTCAGTGTCAATAACCAGACACAAATAACTATGTCGACTCTGGCATATGCAGATGTCCATGCTAGTAAACGGACTCAAAATCAGTTTAAAAAAAGGTAAACAGCCATAATACCATTGCTAACCTCTTACATGATATCTAATATTTTGCAGATTCTTGAAGTGTTTCGTGAGAACACAACAATCTCAAATTCTCAAACAAAGAAGAGCTGATACTTGCATTTATTGAAGCAGTATAAATGATAAAGTGGAACTTAAAAAGAAGAGTGTAGTCGCTCCACCGCTCGCCCAGAATTAAGTGGCAAATCAATAAAAATGGTAGTGAGAGAAAGCTCGGTTTGTCAATGTCATTTTTTTTTCTGTTGGCTTATCTTTGACTCACCAACAAGACTGGCAAACATAAGTGTGCTGCGTGCAGTTTACTGCTATCATGTTCCGGTAATTCTTAACATGAAAGTTGACACTGAATATACCTTTTGTTTTCAAAAGGCAGTGTAATCCACGAAGGTGAGAAGGAGCTTAATATGTGAATCAGACAAAACTGTCACCTCTAATACAAGAGGAGTAGGAAGGCTGTTTTCCAGTAACGATACGTGGAGGATTTGCGTTCAGGAATACCAATCCTGTGTCTAGTTTCTGTTATTTATTTCTGGGGAAATAATGTGGTGTTAAATGCGGATAAACTGACCACCATTAAATACTCACTTGTCCCAACTTACTACACAGCCCCAGGGTTGTGCCACAACCCTTATGTCTACCTTACGTCACCTTACTTTGAAGGTAAACATTTTAATCATATGACACAGAGACTTGTAGTTCTACTGACTGTTCACCATTTTAAGGTATTTTCCTCCATCCTTACCTGGGTTTTGGGAGAAACACCTGAACCCTTGGTGCTTATTTGACCTGAAATGGCTCGCTTTACATATATTACTAACTACCATGGTGGTGGTTTCACAAAATACGGGTTCCCCTCTTTGTAAAATTTGAGCCACAAATTCACCCTGAAAACTCTCTTTTGTGAGGCTCAGATTTGTGATCTTTTACACAGAAGGCCTGTCTCAACATCAGCCAATGCTCCTCCTACAGTTTCTAACAGATACACAAAGAGTGGCAGGTCCACAAACAGAGGAGAAAACAAGCTAGCAGAGTTCATGCTTTATTTCCTGCTCAAACATTCCTGTCCAAGCCACACTTTTTCACACAGTGGTAGAACCAAATATAGGCATCGGTGAGGTTTACCATGTCCCTTGGTGCTTAGAAGCACATCCAGAGGTTTCAGGTCTTTCAGTAAATTCCTGCTGAAAACAATGAAATAGACATTTAGCTACATAATGATCATAGTTCCTACAGTATAGCATCCTTATCAACATATTAATCTGCTTCCAGTGAGAAATTACAACTTAACTCATAATTCTGCCATATTTAAGTTGTGTAGTTGTGTGATTTTTGTCCTTTATAACTGTTTTTCAAGTTACTTTGGTGCACATTAATCAGCTATGTGCCGCTTGTTCCAGGCCTGGAAGGGGAATCAAGTCTGAGATGCCAACCTACCTATCTACAACAAGGCAAGATACTGAACTTAAATTAGAAACAAACAAGATTAGGAGCAGCGGAGGGTGGGCGGGTATGAGGGGCACTTGTGAAAACGCACACAAAATAAATAAGGATATAATATGCATATGATGGACTATTTAGGATTGAAATTAACAGACTGTGCGTGTTCAAAAAGACTGGAAACATTTAATATCTCTAGTCTTTAGGATTCCTGTAATTACCACAAAGACCCTGGAGGTTAACCAAACATCATCAAGTCCTATTACCGTGTTTAATGAATCTCCCGTCTACAAAAAGCCTCCCTCACACAGCAGTTAAATTCCACAACAGAGTGACTATTACACAAACAAATACATAACTGAGGGTATAGATGGTTAACTTTTGTAACCTTACTGATTTGCTACAGAGGGCAGATCAAACGGGTGAGACTGATAGGTTTACTTTTTTATGTCCATGGTTCTTAGTTTTAGAGTTACAGTATCCTGTCCTACATATTCTCATTGGTTTTCATGTACTGCAGCATTATTTGGGGATACTTTGTCATATTTTGTATCATTTCCCATGATACATGACCAGCTTGTTGTGTTTCTGTTGTGGTACGTGGCTATTACTGCTGTTGTTTTGTGTTACATATAACGAACAATGACACAGTCGTTGAGACTATGATGGAGTTGCACAGCATTCAGGAACTTCCTTACAGTTTGGATTACAGGCTTTGGGTTCCCAGCACTGGGCCTCGGTAAAGTGTGGAGCCCAGTGACTAAGAGGCCAACTGTATTACACAGCCTACATAAAAATGAGCACCACAGTTCTTTAAAAATGACCCGACGAGTGCCTACTGACGTTAAAGTGTGAAAAACAACAATATGAAGTGGTTATTTCACGGTTGTTGTTGTTGTAGCTTGGTCAGATCTGAGCGCTTTAGCCAAAGGAAAGGCAGCTGTCAGTCTCTGTCCGGGATACGCGGACAGGTTTAACATGTTTTGCGAAGCCTCTACGATACTACAAACAGCCAGTAAACTATCAGGTAGTCTCTTTTTTAGTGTGTGTTCGTGTAAGGGTAACAAATCACTGCATGTTCACTACTTGCGACAGTTTTCTCATGTAGCATCAAGACGTCCCAGCTAGCTTCTTGATGCTATCAAGTTAGTAGTCCGTTGTCGGACAGCTAAGCTACCGCAGGTCTATTACCGGACAAGCATCAACCACTCCTACTTCTTCTTTAACATTAACTGCTGTTATTCACAACGCAATTTAGACCACAGCCACAGTCCAGCGAGTACAAACAAGCACGTCGACGTAGCACAATTTGTGCAACAACTCACTTACACGGAGGTAAATATGATCGGTGCTCAACAAACCAAGAATTAACGTTGGGTTTACATTAAACGTTAACTAAGTCTTAACCCAGGCATGTTAGCAGCCAGAAAACATTAACATAATGGTAACCCGGATCTCTAAACAAGCATGGATAAAAAGGCCAAGACAATAACAACCATAAACACAAGCGAAGTCAAACAGTTGCTGTGTGTCCGACAATGGAATTATAACATGAGTAGCACAGTAATTACTGTACCAACAAGCATCAAAACAAAAACCTTCTGGTAACAGCATATTAGAAACAGCTCACTTATGGCTATAGAAACGATTCGTTACTGTTATAACACCACTGTAGGACCACAAGACTGTAAATACGCTGGTGGTGTTTAACTACTCTGTGTCCGAAAATGGAACTATGTGATTGCGCACTGCAGTTTTACCTTGTACACATCTCCGTATGTGCCGCTTCCTATCCTCTGGATCAGCTCGAAATCCTCCTGTGGATTCCGCCGGGACAGGTCGACACTGGAGTTCATCATTTCCACTGCCGATTACGGCGCCGATCGCGCACGGTTTACGAACCCCAACAATGTACGAAAACAGATATTTAAAGAAAAACATACGGCGTCAGAAAATCCCAGCCTGAATCCAATGTAGCTCCAACATGGCTTCCACTGCGCATTGGGCATGCGCAATGGACATCATGGCGTACCCTCTCCATGGTGTCTGATGGGGGAGACGTGTGTTGTTAAATTTTAATGCGTTTGGAAACGGATTTCGTAGTTGAATATGGTAATTAAAATGCAATTAAATTATTACTATTTGCTTACTACTTCACTAGTTGCTTGTATGGATACATATTAAGAAACAGCAGAAAAAATACAAATTATAATCCAAACCTACACTGATTTCACTATATAATGAAAATAAAGTCAGATTTTGGGATTTACACAGGAAGCTGTAGGGGAAAGGAAATGAATGAAAAACACTAAGCTCTATGGCTGCATTATTTGGCTCCCTTAATGTAAAACTGGGCTAAGCAGGGCTAAACAGTGGCAGATGGCAACTTTATGATTCAGTGAGGGGGTCTGTGATGCAGGGAAAAACAATCCCATCTTTTCCTGTTACCGTTTTAGAGATATTTCATATTTTCCAGTGGTGTTAGCAAATAATGAAACAGTTAAACACACAATTGATTTAAAAAGTAAACTATTTTCTGCCATAAAACTCTTAAAAAAAAAAACCCCATACAGTCACCATGGAATGGTCCCCCATTAGCAAAACAAAAAGCAGGGGACTATGCCAGTGTTATTAACCTGAAAAGTGTTGAGAAGAAATTCACAATTTATCACAGTTTGATTAAAAAGTAATGCAAAAAAAGGCAGTGTCTGGCAATTTTATGAACATGTTGAGATACTGAGCAACATTTGTGAGTTGCTTTTTAAAGATAACCATAATCAATGAATAAGTGAGCTTGGGAATGAGTGCCACGGGCAGGATTTTAGAAATTAGAGGTCAAGCACTGCTGGAGGATTGGAAAATCAAAATTTCTTTACTTGTAAGCTTTCAAAAATAATTTCTCAGCTGCTTCCAAAACATATTTTAAATACCTGGAAATCTCATTTACAATTAAAAAGTTGTAAGCAAACCAAAACATGTTACAGAGCGGTTAAAACACAGTGGTATTTCAACATGGCCACTTTTTTTTTTACATGTTAGCAACAAAGAAAATCAAACCAAGTGCCTTAAAACATAACATCCCTGAAAACACAACAGTCTGTTTTGACATATTTATGAATAAGTCCATCTATTGCTCCTAAGCTGACTCTGAAAGTTGCTTGATGCTTCAATGAGGACACAGTGAAAGGGAGACTGTGTTGAAGCTTGGTTTCTTGGCTTGGTGAGGATTTGACCCCAGAGTGGATTTGGAAAGTCTGCTTCTTAGAAGGAGATCTGGAAGAAGATGGGCAGTTTTGCATCCCAGTCTGAGGCTTTGTTTCAGGGTTAGATGTTGGTCCAGTATCATATTCTATTAGAAGTTTTTTGAGTAGACAGGACAACTGAGGACTCAGGAGGAGCACCAGGATACCACCAGGACGGAGAACTCTAGACACAAACATTTGTTATAATAGTTGCATCTCTATCTTTCAATGCTTATTCCAATAATGGCTATGACATTTTTATCTATGCATTAATTTAGTTTTTCCTATTAAAAAAAAACTAACTAACTAAAAAACAGAACAATAAGACAGCTTAGGATGTGTACTGATGTGCAAAGTGACTCCCAAGCTAAAAATCCACAGTGCACACACATTCACAGAGAAAACAAGTAATGTTTTCTGTTTCGCCAAACAATTCTAAAAGAAACAATTGAGACCGACAAACATAGGAACAAACCTCTCCATCTCTGTCAGGATGAGTGGCAAGTTGGCAGCCATGTCTATTCTGGAGCCAAACTTCCTGCCAAATGGCAGGTCACAGATCACAGCGTCTACAGTGGCACTGGGCACAGGCAGTACTGCACACACAGAGGAGGACAAACAAGCCTAGAGGTAATTTAATATACGACAACAGGCTTCACACTAACCTCCCACTCACTGAGTCCTATCCAAAAAATGCAGCCATGCATCCACAGTGAAAATTCAGGAGCTAAGATTCAATATTTAACTTCTCAAAGACATGAATTTGTAATATAGTTAAAATTTAATTTATAGTAATTCAATTTATAATTTAATCCTTTTTAAAAATGTGAAAATGTGAGCTACTTTATGGTGGTCGGTCTTATCAAGATATAATTCCTCTATTAAAAAAAGAAATGTACTCTAAGATACCATAAAGACTAACCTCATATAAGTAACGCCAGTCAGGTTTGATAAGACTGAACATGTCATATGTGACATTCAAAGAAATGTGCACATTATAATTTTTTCATGTTTATCTATATTTTCACATGTCTGGCTAATTTTACACATGACTAGATTCATTCATGCACACAGGGCCATCTGTCGTGCGCCTTAAAATCCACTTGTATTGCACTGGATTTACAACTGGTGCGATTTAAAAAGTTAACGTCTGTCCCTCTTTTTAAATGAGAACATTAGTTTAATACAATTAAGTAAGACATGTATTAATAATGTAATATTTAGCTTACTTTACTGCTCTTTTTGTGTGCAGCTGACCTACCCAGAGACGACGCTTTCAGCAGGTTTATTCTGTTTTCCAACTCAGCAAATGCTATGTTCTCACTGGCCTTCTGCAGCTGTGCTTCATCAATATCCACACCCAGGAAACAGGCATCCTGAAAATCCCAGAAACAGGGATTTTTAAACCTCATAAACAAACTTTTCTAAACATTTCTACACTTTAAAGATCAACAGTACATGATTTCTTTTCTGACCTTATGCTCCTGTGCAGCTTCTATTAAGATGGTCCCCACCCCACACATTGGGTCAACCACACGGAAGCCTGGCTAGAAAACAGAACACAGCATACAGCGCATACAGCTGGTTAACCACAAAAAGTATGACTGTGACTGGTTCACCACACTGAATGCCAAGTGACAGACAACTAACATCATACTAAGGGCTCTTTAAGTGGATCAGATGGGGGGTGGTAGACTAGCCAAAGTACTTTCACTTTGTAAAAACACATGCTACAGTAAAAGTTGTTACTTTAGCACATGTAATTAAGTAAATATCAAAAATCTTCCCAGCTCCAAATAGGCAAAACAAACTAAACTATCCATCCGTTTTCTACTGCTTCTCTGGAGCTGGGTCACGGGGGCAGCAGCTTAAGCAGAGAAGTCTTGACCTCTTTCTCCCCAGCCACCTCCTCCAGCTCATTTGGGGGAATGCTGAGGCATTCCCAGGCCAGCTAAGAGATGTAATCTCTCCAGTATGTTCTAGGTCTACCCCGGGGCCTCCTCCTGGTAGAACATGCCTGGAATACCTTGCCCAGGAGGCATCCTAGTCAAATTCCAAGCAGCTGTACCTCCCAAATCGTGGAAGTCCTCACCCTATCTCTAAGGGAGAGCTCAGTCACACTCATTTCCACCACTTGTATCTGCATTCTCATTCGTTCAGTGGCTACCCAGAGCTCATGGCCATAGGTGAGGTGTAGATCAACAGGGTAAACTAAAAGCTTCATTTTTACGCTCGGTGTTTACAATACACAATAGACAGATACAGAACCTACATTACAGCAGATGTAGCTCTACTCCATCTGTCAATCTCCTGCACCCCTATGTAAAACCTCTACCTGGGCCAAAAACCTTTCCCTGAGCCGGAGTGGGAACGCCACCCATTTACAGTAAAAACCACAAACAAAACTAGAGGCAAATCATTTTGCTACACAAACATAAATGGAAGAGCTCTGCTTGCATGATGTGATGATGCCTTCTTATTTGTGCACATAATAATATAACTCCGTCATGGTTTCAGAATTCATCAGCACAATTTTTAACTGGCAGAAGGAAATTTGATCACATCACTCCGATTTTGACCTCTCTACACTGGCTTCCAATTGAATTTAGGACCCTTTTAAAGTCCTTTTATTGGTTTTTAAATCTCTAAATGGTCTGGCACCTGTTTATTTGTCTGACTTGTTGAAGCCCCATGTACCCACTCGTTCCCTTCGGTCAGCTGAGCAGTTGCTGCTAACTCTGTGGGTAACTGATATATATATATATATATATATATATATATATATATATATATATATATATATATATATATATATATATATATATATATACATACATATATATATATATAAATTTTTTTTTTTTTTTTTATTGCTATGTCTGGTTTTATTACTATGTGCATATTAGTATTGTACAGCACTTTGGTCTACCAGGTGTGTTTTAAAGTGCTATATAAATAAATGATGATGATGATGAGTATTCAAACCATAACCTGCAACAGGCACAGAACAGCTGTGTGTACAGTAGTATATACACCTGTATATGAGCCAGTGAGGCCATGGCCCAGGCTGTTGTAGACCTTAGTCCTGTGATTTTTATATAGCTCCGGTTAGCAAGAGGCAACCTGAAGGAAAGAAGACTCAACTTATTACTTCTTATCAAATTAATTACAGATATAATATTAAAGAGACCGGTTCATCTTAAGTCATTTGACTAAACATTTGTGGGTCTTAATGGCAAAAAGCAGTAAGCTAAACTTGTAACAGACAGAGCATATTATAAGCAGTGACAATAAAAGAACTGCATAATGTATAAGAGGTCTGTTGCTGTACTGAGACTTCGATGTATATTACTGTGTTAAATGTAAAACATCACTGTCAATAACCTGGTCAGTGGGATCCCGAGCAGGCAGTAGTCATCACTCAAATGGACATTTATCTACAGAAAAACAACAACAACAATAGATAATATTACAGCTGAAGTGCCAGAAAAGACAGGCAAGACTCTCTGCAAAGCAATTAACTACAGATGGACTATTTATATTGCAAACATTTCTATTGTAAGACAAAACTTAACTGAACTTATAATCAGTGCAATCCAACAGATTGTTTTTCAAACACAACTGATTACCTCCAACTGTGGATTCTTCAAGTCAGCCTTCCAGCCCAGCAGTCTGCTCAGACCTGCTCCAATCACTCTGCTCACCTCCTGTTTCACACAAAAGTAGAACATTTTTTTGAACATATCCACTGAATATGAATGTCTGTTTCTATGTGGATCCCAGGGATTGCACTTAGTAATATAGAGAGATTAAAAGTATATATCCTTTTAAACAATTATTGCCGCAACACCCTTTGTCTGGGTAAGTTAAACCGATAAACTATTAGAGGAGAAATGACAACTCGTATCTCTGAACATTTGTGTTAAGATAACTTATTCTTACATAAGTTGTGGTGAGTGTTGTGGTAGCATTAACATGTCGTGTTTTTCAGTGGTGGGAGAAACTAGAGCTCTTGGAGAAACCTGCTCAAAGCACTGTGAGAACTTTGAGACTTTACACTGAAGACTCATACCTACTTTAAACCCAGGTGCAGTTAATGCTAACCACTGAGCTACCATGCTGCCCCTGCACTTCATTTCTGTTAAACACCTGTAAAAAGAAGCAGAGACACAGACTTTAACATTTCCTACCTGTGCGCCCAAGCATCGTGACAGAGATCCAGAACATTTGCAGCTGATCCTGAAGGAGACCGGGATACAGGAAAGCAGCTCTGGTTTATCCTCACAGGTTGTCAGCAGTGTCTGATTTTTTTCTCCGGTGGTCTTCACTTCATATGGAGATAAACACGAGGAGACATAAATATATAAAGACTTTAACCTCAGAAGTCACTGATGTATAAGCCGTCTCAAAAATAAAATGTTGCCATTGCATTACCATTTTCCTGACTTTCTTCAGTGAAATCCTTTGCTATGTCATCCATCTTCCTGCTGCTACTTGCTCCACGGTGCTCCAGCCTGGATGCTGTGTGGTCACAAACTGGTCCTCCCCCATTGACGTATGCTCCATGTGTACAGTCGATAAACTCCTCTAACATCCCCTCTGCTTCTTCCTCTCTCGTCCTTTCTTCCTCACATGCCTTCCCCTTTTCTACAGTCTTCTCAATGCCTGTGTCCCAAGCTGCCACTTTCCTCTCCTTCTCCTCCTCATCTCTCTTTCTCTTCTGTGCCATTGTGGATACTCCATTTTGTCCACCACTTCTCTGTTTGTCAATCTCCTCCTTCCTCTCCCCTCCTGTACTTCTAAACTCTACAAGGCTCTTCTCCCCCTCTCTGCTCTGTTCGTCACTCCCTCTCATCTCATCCTCCCTCTTCCTTGTCACTCCCAGGGCAGGGCTTGATGTTTTGATGGTGTTTTTGCTGCCTGTCAGCTCCCCCTGCAGTCGACTCCATGTCATTACAGCACTGGTCCAC
This sequence comes from Astatotilapia calliptera, assembly GCF_964374335.1. Taxonomy (NCBI): domain Eukaryota; kingdom Metazoa; phylum Chordata; class Actinopteri; order Cichliformes; family Cichlidae; genus Astatotilapia; species Astatotilapia calliptera. Next base: position 24,764,205 of record NC_137434.1, on the reverse strand, counting down.
TGATTCTTGTCATCCAACAGTCTGGACTGTAGCACAGAGGCTGCCTTTGCTATAAATTTTACAAAAAACGCGATACAGAAGTCAGTTCAGAAGTGGTATGTAAACACTGAATGGTATTGCTTATGTTTTTGTATTAATTGTATGTATAGGTTCTTGGAGTTAGTTTGAGGCTACTACCTGTGCTGGTGTGGGCAGACAGACTCACCGGCGAGTCTTGTTTCAACAGAAGAAAGAGTCTCTCTGCACCCTTCAGGTTACTAACTCTGTTGATCTTTGCAGAAGAGCTGAATAACACTTTACCTGGAATTTGACACACCTAAATGCAAAAGTCCACATTCACATTTAAGAGCTCTTCTACATCTTTCATCAAAAAGTTAATTTTTAACCCCGTCTTATAGTAGATTAACCTTCAGAGAAAGGCCACTTTGGCTTGGTCGTAGTGATTGAACACTGATAATCACTCATGTGGATGGCCAACAGTTTCTCTACACACTGAGACAACAGCTGGCTCAGATCATGTTAACAGTTGTGATCAGAAGTTTGCATACACTCATCATGGGCAGCAATTTGGGACTGTTGATGATTTCTTTGAACTGTTCTTTTTCCATAGTGATTGTACAGCGTACATCTTTAACAACTTTAAAAAAAAAAATTGGTGCACAGGATTAAATTTATTTTGTATTTTCTCTAACCCAAGCAGGTTCAAAAACGTACATACAGGCTCAAATAAATATCTATTAGCCCTTCTAATATTTGATTAAATGTCCCTTAGCACTTTTGCTAGCCAACAAGCTTCTGGCAAAATTCTAATTAGATATCTGCCCAGTCTTCTTGTCAGAATTAGTAGAGGTTATTTAAACTGGTTGGTTTCCTGGCATAGACCTGACTTTTAAAAAGACCCCACAAATTTCCATCAGGGTTGAGGTTAGGACTTTGGGATGGCCATTCTAGAGGCTTAATTCTATCATTCTTTATCCATTCCAAAACCAGCTTTGATGTGTGTTTGGGATCACTGTCTGGATGGAACAGCCAACCTTCAACCATGTGTCTGTTGCCAACACTTATTGAAGGAGTGTATGTACATATTTGAGGCTGTACGCATGCTTTAACCCTGTGCGGATTACATCGCGTGACAGCGACAATCACAAAATTACGTAAAGCCTGACTAAAACGTTTAAATAAAACTTTGCTGTAAATTTGAATATTTCCTATAACATAAATAAAAAAAAATTTCGTAATATCAACATTAGAAGTTAATTATGACTTTTTTCCCCTTTTCTTTCCACACAAAGAGCGTCCGTATATTTGTCTCTTAAAGGCTTTTAAATCATGAAGACCCCGAGGTTTTTATTTTGTTTTTTTGGGGTTGGGGGGGGGGGGGGGGGGTAGCTGTTAGTTGTTGCATGTAGCTAACACTCACGTCTTCAGCCGCTAGCTTCGTCTTCACCTCGTTGATTAAAAAAGCCTCCATACCGTTACCGGCCGTGCAGTAGTAACGAACCACATTCCCACCACTTCCCGGTTCATCCATGTTATAAAATGTGTCAAATCTCAACAAGCGACGCTCTCTACTAGCAACAGTCTGCTGAGTCTTGTTTGACTACGAAAGCCGCCATATTGGCTTGTTTGTTTACACCGGAAACGGAACTATGTCATTAATTGTTGCCAGTCGTTTGCCCACCAGCAGGGGTCTCTGTTTCACAGGGGAAAAAGTTATAGGTGTGTATTACATTTTTAAAATTAGAATACAAATTTAACGCCACAAACTTGAGTTTTCATATATATCTGTGAGTTTATTTGGACAACAGTATGCACATGTGGTCTGTGTATGTATACACATGAAGACTTTGACCTTTGTTCCTTACATTTATGGCATTGTTTCTATGATGACAGATATGCTACTCAGTGTCTTTTGCTCCCTGTTTTTAAATCAGATGTCACTCTCAACATAAATACCAGCTACAGCAGCCGAGCTGTTTTAGCTGAGGAAACAAAGATACATTTGCTCATTTTGTGTAAAATATTGTGAAGATGTTAAGTTACATTAGGCAGGCAGCTGCCCACATTACACTGTGACAATCACCAGTTATCTATTTTGAAAGCCTCAGCTAGAAAAAATGCAAAATGGTTTGTAAGGTTGGCCACAGGTCTGTATGTAAATGGGAGTTAGAGGATTGCTTCATATTTTGCTATGTATAATGTTAGTGTTTCTGAAAATCCCCCCAAAAATCTTTATTAACAAAGTAAACTAAAAATAGACATTATATTTTATAGTTTTAAAATTGGATAACAACTGACTTGAACATAATATGAAATAAAGTCTTTTTACTATGGGCACAGTGAATCCATTGATAGCTTTACTAATCTGAAAGTTACCTACCGGTATATTTTTATTTTTGTAGTTTTCCTTTTGTATATAGACAGGCTAATGCATTGCCGATTCTCTGATGTGAAGCAAGGCAGAAGAATGTACTCATAAAATGAACAGAATCATAAGAATATAACACTAAGAGCACTGCAAATGTAAGAAAAATATGCTGAAATCAAATGGTATATTATTTGAAACCTATATGAGACATTGGCACATCCATTTTTTTTCCAATTTTTTAAATGTATTTTTTCCTAATTGTCCAAATTAGTCTGTGATTGGCCTTAGTGCCCCACAAATCAAATTTATATACAACTAAATATGACTCGAAAATATGATTTAAATGGACGATTCCTCACTTGATGATGAAACATCCACTTACATACAGTGGGGCAAAAAAGTATTTAGTCAGCCACCGATTGTGCAAGTTCCCCCACCTAAAATGATGACAGAGGTCAGTAATTTGCACCAGAGGTACACTTCAACTGTGAGAGACAGAATGTGAAAAAAAAAAAAATCCATGAATCCACATGGTAGGATTTGTAAAGAATTTATTCGTAAATCAGGGTGGAAAATAAGTATTTGGTCAATAACAAAAATACAACTCAATACTTTGTAACATAACCTTTGTTGGCAATAACAGAGGTCAAACGTTTACTATAGGTCTTTACCAGGTTTGCACACACAGTAGCTGGTATTTTGGCCCATTCCTCCATGCAGATCTTCTCGAGAGCAGTGATGTTTTGGGGCTGTCGCCCAGCAACACGGACTTTCAACTCCCGCCACAGATTTTCTATGGGGTTGAGGTCTGGAGACTGGCTAGGCCACTCCAGGACTTTCAAATGCTTCTTACGGAGCCACTCATTTGTTGCCCGGGCGGTGTGTTTTGGATCATTGTCATGTTGGAAGACCCAGCCTCGTTTCATCTTCAAAGTTCTCACTGATGGAAGGAGGTTTTGGCTCAAAATCTCACGATACATGGCCCCATTCATTCTGTCCTTAACACGGATCAGTCGTCCTGTCCCCTTGGCAGAAAAACAGCCCCATAGCATGATGTTTCCACCCCCATGCTTCACAGTAGGTATGGTGTTCTTGGGATGCAACTCAGTATTCTTCTTCCTCCAAACACGACGAGTTGAGTTTATACCAAAAAGTTCTACTTTGGTTTCATCTGACCACATGACATTCTCCCAATCCTCTGCTGTATCATCCATGTGCTCTCTGGCAAACTTCAGACGGGCCTGGACATGCACTGGCTTCAGCAGCGGAACACGTCTGGCACTGCGGGATTTGATTCCCTGCCGTTGTAGTGTGTTACTGATGGTGACCTTTGTTACTTTGGTCCCAGCTCTCTGCAGGTCATTCACCAGGTCCCCCCGTGTGGTTCTGGGATCTTTGCTCACCGTTCTCATGATCATTTTGACCCCACAGGATGAGATCTTGCGTGGAGCCCCAGATCGAGGGAGATTATCAGTGGTCTTGTATGTCTTCCATTTTCTGATGATTGCTCCCACAGTTGATTTTTTCACACCAAGCTGCTTGCCTATTGTAGATTTACTCTTCCCAGTCTGGTGCAGGTCTACAATACTTTTCCTGGTGTCCTTCAAAAGCTCTTTGGTCTTGGCGGAGTTTGGAGTCTGACTGTTTGAGGCTGTGGACAGGTGTCTTTTATACAGATGATGAGTTCAAACAGGTGCCATTCATACAGGTAACGAGTGGGGGACAGAAAAGCTTCTTACAGAAGACGTTACAGGTCTGTGAGAGCCAGAGATTTTCCTTGTTTGAGGTGACCAAATACTTATTTTCCACCCTAATTTACGAATAAATTCTTTACAAATCCTACCATGTGAATTCATGGATTTTTTTTCACATTCTGTCTCTCACAGTTGAAGTGTACCTCTGGTGCAAATTACTGACCTCTGTCATCATTTTAAGTGGGGGAACTTGCACAATCGGTGGCTGACTAAATACTTTTTTGCCCCACTGTATTTGCCGAGTCCTGAATTTGATGCCAGTGAACCCATCAGCGGTTGGTTTTAAAAAAAGTAGAGATGGACCGATCCGATATTACGTATCGGTATCGGTCCGATACTGACCTAAATTACTGGATCGGATATCGGAGAAAAATAAAAAATGTAATCCGATCCATTAAATATCACGAAAGCACCTCGCAAAACTTGCAACACGCCGTAACTCGCCTCAGAACGTTAGCACGTCGGAGCAGTATGCATCACGTGATAGAGCAGCTGTGGCATGCGGGACCTGTCGGTGGTCTGGATAGCATGTGGAGCTTCGCTAGCAACCTGGCATTTCATCTCCGACAAAGTTATCCCCGAGAGAAGTAAAGCAAGTGTGTAAGTCCATCTCTGAATGTTTGTAAAGCATGCCTGCGTTAAGCTTAACAAGCGACTGCCTCTCCTGCTGCTACTTCAATCGTGAAACTGCTTAAATGATCAGGTGATCGGCTTTTCTGTCGCGAGTCCGTGTCTCTTGTTTGTTTTTGGCCCACTTTGCACCAGAAAGAGGAAACCAGCGGCTGAACAACAGCAGCACGTTTAAGCTTGATAAGCTGTTGTTAGAATTTATTTAATATTTCTTTCTACACCAGGATCTTTTTCTACGTAGCTGACGCTGGTAACTGTGCAGGGGCGGATCTAGCAAAGTTTAGCCAGGGGGGCCGATAGGGCATTAACAGGGAAAAGGGGGCACAAAGACATACTTTTCTTTCTTATTCTCATTTAAAATGTCGAGCTTTTAATAAATAATTATCTGACACCCAAAGTTTTAATTTGATGTAAAATGAATAGAAGTCAATTACTGTATATAGTGACTATTAAGTCTAATATATACCCTAGTAAGCTATAGTACTTTTTACTTTGGGAAGGTACCATCTGTGCAGTCTGCAATTTTGTTGAAGAAAGATGTTGAATCTATTTAATATTTCTTGAAAAATAATTGATTTCTGTGCATTTTTTTCACACTGCATCAAATTAAGGTTGATTACGTCGATTAAGCATCATGAGGTGGCGTGTGAGGGGTGGTTCCTTATTTTTTATTTATTTATGTTTGTTGTTGCTGGGAGTTGGAACCCTATTAGTTAGGTTGCTTAATATTTACGCTAAGTACTCTTTAAAATACCAGAATAGGGAGGATGGTGTAGGTCTAAGTTTATTAGATTGATCAGTATTGCTGAACTATGAAATATTTTTTTTGTATACAGGTATAACAGAATAGCTTTAGTGTAGTTGTTGTTTTAAACTTGAGTATGAACTTATACAAAATGCAGCAAGATATTTAAAAAAAACAGTTTTGTTGATTAAAAAACACTATATCGGATTCATATCGGTATCGGCAGATATCCAAATTTATGATATCGGTATCGGTATCGGACATAAAAAAGTGGTATCGTGCCATCTCTAAAAAAAAGCCCCAAAATCCCCTATGAGCAAGCACTTGGCGACAGTGGGGAGGAAAAACTCCCTCCTAATAAGGAGGAAACCTCCAACAGAACCAAGCTCAGGAAGGGGCAGCCATCTGTCGCGACCGAGTGGGCTTAAAATGTTCACTGACAACTGAGGTGTATGCAAATATGATTTTAGGACCTGAAGTTGAGGCCAATTAGGTAAAAAGAAAAATGCCGAAGCAGCCAGTTCTTCGTCTATGGTTTTATCTCTAGCAGGCTCTTAACTTCAGGACTTAACTTCAGTCCGGGGTGCAGCCTGGACTGTTTAGAGACAGACCAGACCACCTGCACAAACCAAACACTTTTTATTAAATTTTTTCTACAATCTCAGAAGGAGAGAGGCACTGAGGCACAATCTTCCGCCCCCTCGCTGTGCCCCCTCCTTCTGACAGAAACTTCCTACAGAGCAGGCATGAATGCTGCCTGAGTGGACATACACAACTCACAAGTTCCTGGCTCCCTCAGCTCCTCTGCAGAGGGTTTCCCTTTAGATGGACTGAAAATGCATAGTCAGTATTTTGAGCCATACACTTCCATACACTTTGTCCACACACTTTCAATTTTACATTTCTTCCACATGAGTTTGGGCATTCACATTACTTACACGCACCTCTGCCGCAGTACATTACCTGGAGGCGGCTGTGAGCAGGTGTCCACTGAGAGTTGAGAGGAAAACTAATAAAATCCTGCAGCAGAAGTAAGTGGTTCCATTCAATTGTCTCTATTTTTCTTATCTAGGAGATACAGAGGGAGCCTCTTTCCAAATGTTTCGACACTTACTCTAAATCCCTTTCTTATCTGTGTTTCTCTGCGTGCCTTGCGACATTCTGTCTTTTTAATCTTCCTTTTTTTCCTGTGACATTTTAATGACCCCAACATATTTAATCCCTTTACTTTATTGGATGAACAGTACTGTGCCTGCTGACTTGTGCTATAAAACCCTCAAATGTTGGCAAGCTGGTGTAACCTATCACGGTGTGATGCATGCTCACGACAAAGTGTCAAATTATGGTGAGTAAATGTGTTTTCATAACAACAGTGAGGAAGGGAATAACTTTTGATTGATGTAATATTACTTAAGGCGGCAGTGTTTATTCTAGATGAATTCATTAAGTGTGATTTGCCTACAGTTTTTTTCTTGTATGCATATTAAACAAAATTGTATCACATACATAGAAAGATTTGGGAAGTAAATGTTTGCAGTTGCTGTTGCTAAAGCCACTTCATTAAATCATAAAAGCACATCAAAGTGCCTTAGATCTAAACTTTTGTGGACTGCAGGATGGAGATTAGAGCGCCTTTGCTCAATGACACCTTCACTTAAAGTTCAAGATGGATTTACTGGGTTTAACAAGACACCCTCTCCCCCTTTTCTTTACTGCACTCCTTCTCTTTAAAGTTTAGCATGTGCCTACTTTAATCAGCCCAAACTAGGGGATGTAGCCATGTAGAAAGGAGACATTAATACTCTTTTCAACAGCCGTCATTTGCAATAATTAGCCTCGCAGCTGCTAAGTGACTATAACAGCTTCACAATATGGATGCAGCCTGCTACACCAGTCAAAGCATGATGTATTACTGTACATTAAACTTGTTTTTATTCTCCTCCACACTCCATAAATGATGGGAGGAAGGAAAGAGTGAGGAAGAAGGAGGGAGGCAGATGAAGGAAGAAAAAGAGGCAGAAAATGTCAGATGGAAGGAGAAAGAGGGTGAAACTCTTAAATGGGAGAAAGAAATGGGAAAATGATGCACTCAGGAATCCCATGTGCTTAGATATGCCATACAAAATGAAAGCTTTTTATTACAGCTCTATAATGCCAGCCTTATTAATGGATTCTTGAACACAATACATTATAGGAGGAGAATAATAAAAAGTGCAGCTACAGTTGCAAATAAGCACAGAATTACAGTGTTAAATTTCCAGAGACACAAATATGATCAGAGCATCTCTATGGTGATACATGCTGTCATTTGCTGTGCACTAAACATATTTTATGTTTCATTTAACTTAATAAATAATGAAAGACCGAGCGCCAGCGTTTCCCACTTCACACATTTTTTTTTAGCATTATTTCTTTCAGCTACTCATTTTAGAGGTCGCCACAGCCAATCATCTGCTTTCTTGTCCCACCTTATCCCTAGAAATCTTTGATTCTGCCCCCTCTGGGTCAGCCCCCTGTATTTTTCTTAGTACTATGGTAGCAAACCATGCAACATAGCTGGTCACTACCATCATATGGGACCAGAGAGAATTAATCAGCTGACATGAATGAACACAAATGGACTCCATATGAAAAATGGAGCTTCATCTGCTGGGTAAGGTCTAATGATTGTGGCTGAAAGTTTGGAAAAACAAAATACAAGTTTTCCAAAAAAGTTAGTGCATAGTGTGTAGATGTCAGCCATTATGTGGATGCTAATGACACAGCATGAAGCACAGTCACACAATGATCAATTATGCACCATAAAAGGCCGTGCTCTAAACCACAAATCCACTCCCACATGAGTGGATTTCTGACACGATGACATAGGAAAAGACATACAGAAGCTTCGCTTAGGCACGTTTTCTAATCTACACCTGTTCTTCACACACGCATAATAATATTAAGAGACTTATAATCACACTCGCACAGACTTAAATGTCACAGATTGAATGATCAGTTTTCTAATTAAAAACTAAATTGGAGTTTCAAGTGGTATTATCTCCTAAAATTACACATTCAGCATGTGATGATTAATATTCAGCGCAATTTCAAGAGAGCTGTCATTTAAAAGGCCAGACTATTCAGGCATGGTTGCGTGTGTGTGTTTAATTAAGGTAGGTGGAGTCCATCTGTCATGCTCCTCCAACTCCTGTCTTTTATAAGCACCACCTTTGCTTTATCTTTTATTTTCTCCTTTTTCTCTCTCTCCACACGCTCTTTTTATTCTCTCTGCTTTCTTTCCTTTTAACCTCTCTCCCAGGAGGAAGTCTGATCTTTAAGAGGAGAGTGTAAAAAAGATAGAGACCATGAAAATTTCATTACTTATATGTGTCATGTATGTGTGCATTCTTGCCTGTTTTAAGTGCTGATGTGTGTCTGCTTATGATGCAGATAAATAATTACTGCTCTCAGAGGACTGCAAGTGTGCCAAGAATCCATGAGGGGGAGAGAGTAAGATGGAGACGCACTCTGACAGCGGCAGAGCTCAGCTAGCAAACACTGCAACTAACTGTCTGTGAAGGTTCTCACAGACAGTTACATAGATGGCTTCTTTCACTCCTCTTTGAAAGAGGAGTGAAAGAAGCCATCTATGTCCACTATGAGCGACCATCTTTGAACAGAGGCGGTGGTTTACGGCACCAACTATCTGCCATCTATAATCCAGTTTTGAGTTCCCTCCCCAGACGCCTTAACGCCCACTCACATCCTGGGCCATCTGACCTCAGGAATTCGCATGACAAGGTGGGGCCAGGTTTCACAATGAGCTCACCCGAAACCCTGGTTGATTGGGACCCACACCCGCTTTCACACCTTGGCTCAGGTGATTAGAGGATCATCAGGGGGTCCTTTTGTCCCTCTTTGGGGGGATACTCCCACTGGGTTTAAATCTGGGACTCTCGGCCATTTGACCTTAGAACTGAAGAAGCTTCTCGGATGAGAGGTGAAACGTCTTCAAGCAACTTAAAGAAGTCCAGACGCTAGGGCTGGGCGATATATCAAGTTTTTTAAAAATATCGATATATTTTCATACGAGATATAAGATGGGACAATATCGTTTATATCGATATAGTCTATGTTACGTTATAATTATACTTGTGGAGCCGCAGGTTTGCCTCTCTTTCGTCCACTTTTGTCTCTACGCAACGTTACTCGGCCTCGCCTCTCCTTCACTGAACACAACTCCGCCTCCCCCATAGCTTCACCTGCAGGCAATGACAAGATGAAAGCGGAAAATCTCCGTTAGCGAGTTACCGTGCGTGGGGCTGGACGGCGTCAACGTGTTAGCAAGCTAACCGCGCTAACGACATGCAGCCCAGAGGGGCTGCACGGCCTAAAATCCTTTCCTTTTCTCAAAAATCGACAGTGCGCCTTATGTATGAATTCTGGTTGTGCTTACTGACCGCGAACCGATTTTATGTGGTACACAGCGCTCAGCAATCTGTCAAAAAATGTTTTAATATGACTTTGCTAAGCTACGGAGCTGCACCGCTTGATGGATTTTCAGAAAATTACGGCTACCGGGGAGGAGCCTCGCGGAGTGATACGTACTGTGTGTGTATAAGGACCACAAATGGCACCTGTTCAGAGAGGTGGTGCAGCTGTGAAATCTGTCTCTTTGTTATTATGCTCAGCGTCTATTAGTTTACATTTTGACTGCACAATTGTGAGCTTTTTGTTATGCACAAAAACAACAATGTTTTCTTTTATTTATGGACCATGATTATTTAATAAATGCTGATAATTTATTTTTGAGTAATATCTACGCTGTATGTAAATAAAAGTGCCCGTGTGACATCTGGGACACAGTGTGACTAAGAACTCTCTTTTTGTTCTTAACTTATGGCTTAAAAAAAAAAATCGAGATATACATCTTATATCGCCATCCAGCTAAAAAATATCGAGATATGAATTTTGGGTCATATCGCCCAGCCCTACCAGACGCTTTTCTTTGCAAGCTCCTTTGACTGCAACTAACTGTCAGCTAGAAGAAGTGATGGGGAAGAGCGCAACGATGGACAGCAGACATGTGGATGCTGAAAAATGATTTTGTTTTCTGCATGTGTGGTTTATTGTGCTGTCTGGCAATGTTCTCCATCAGTTCCTGAGGGAATCCTTTTTTTTTTCCAACTGCCGAATGTTCACCACCCATTTACTAATTTGGTCTGTTTTCTGTGTTGTGCTGGGCAGGTACAGGAGTTCATCAGAGAATTTCTGATAAAAACAACTGCCATCTGCAGCTTTAAACGAGGCTGATTAGGGTTGGTCAGACTGAAGCAAAATACAAAAAAAAACTTAAAACATATTTAATTATCTGTTATACAGATAATATTGCAACACAAAAATTAATGATTAGCGCAACTTTAAAGTATCATACTTGAAAGCTGATATACTTATATAGTCACCAAACACTGGGCCAACACTCACCAATGACCTCAACAATAAGCATTTGAATTTGTGATATTGTCAGTAAAAAAAGAAAATGTGTTTCACCCCCCCAAAACAAAAACAAAACCTTGACCTTTAATTCTTTCCACCATCTGCTATTTTTTGACGCTGAATTATAAAGATCAACAGAGGCTGTCAGGCGTGTCTGCTTGCCACTCCATTTAAAGTCAGCATCCAAAATGGCATATGCTGCTTGTCCAAAATAACATGATGCAACCCAACACACTAACAAATAGTTATGTCTATAACTTCTGTTCCCTGAAGGAGAGGAATGAGGTACAACACATAAGTATGGGATATCACGCCCTCGCGTGTCCTGGCTGAAGAAACCTTTATTCACGCCTTTAAGGCAGGTGACGTGTGATGACACGTGCATGGCCCCGCCCGCACATATAGCCACTGCTCAGTGGGGCCACCTTGTGTTGTACCTCGTTCCTCTCCTTCAGGGAACAAAAGTTATAGAAATAACTATTCGTTCCCTTTCAGTCGATTCACTCGGTACAACACATAAGTATGGGACATATATACACGCCCCGCAGAGCAGCCACCGAACCGGAATCGGACCACCACATCCTTAGTGAGTGGTAGACCCAGCAGAAAGGACAGCATGAGCCACCGAAGGGGCTGTAACGTCCAACCAATAAAACCGCATAAAAGTGTGCGGTGATGCCCAACTAGCTGCCGCACAAATATCAGCTACAGGCCCCCCTTTAAAAAGATGAGGTTGCCATCCCCCTGGTGGAATGAGCTCTCACCCCGTGGGGCAAAGCAAGACCTTTGGTGCCGTATGCCAGTGAGATAGCTTCTATAATCCAGTGGGACAGCCTCTGTTTGGACAGAGCTCTACCTCTATTTCAATTAGCGAAGCAGACAAACAGCTGGTCACATAAACGCACATTCTGAGTGCACTCAATGTAGGTGCGTAGCACACGCACTGGACAAAGAGAATGCATCCTCATCTGCTCGTCAGATGCAAAAGGACTGCATTACTTCTCGCTTTGCCGAAGCCAAAGCGAGAAGTAATGCAGTCTTATATGAAAGGAATTTCATATCCACAGACTCAATGGGTTCAAACGGGGGGCTACAAAGGGCCTCCAGCACCAAAGACAAGTCCCAAGCAGGGACACTGGACTTAAGCACGGGCCTCAGCCGGCGAACCCCTTTCAGAAAACGTATGGCGAGGGAATGTGCACCTGGTGTCAGCCCGTCAAAGCCAATATGACAAGCAGATATAGCTGCTAAATAAACCTTAATTGTCGAAAATTAAAGGCCCTTATCCAGCAGCTCCTGCAGGAATGTCAAAACATCCACAATAGAGCACTGAAATGGGAGAGTGTGGCGGTACAAGCCTTTAGTAGATCAGGCCCTAGCGCTCTGAAATGGGAATGCCGACGCACTCTCTCTAGAACTGAAGATATCATTTCCACTGGGGGAAATGCATACAGGAGCACGTCTGGCCATTGGCGCGCTAGCGCGTCCAAGCCCAAGGGTGCATCGTGGTCGATTATGGAGAAGAACAGGGGGCAGTGAGTATTTACCCAGGAAGCTAAAAGATCTATTTGCGCATTGCCAAATAGATCCCACATCTGAGCCACTATTAAAGGGTGTAACCTCCATTCTCTCACCAGAGGATCCTCCCTGGAGAGAAGGTCCGGCCCCAGCTTCAGGTGGCCCGGGACATGGGTGGCTCTTAGAGACAGAAAATGAACACTGCATCATAACAGCAGAGAGCGAGACAACTTCAACAGGGGGAGAGAGCGTGTTCCTCCCTGACTGTTTATGTAAGACACCACTGTTGAATTGTCCGTCCTGACTAAGACATGCTGGCCCTCCAGGACTGGGCGGAAATGCTTTGGAGCTAAGAACACTGCTAACAGCTCTAAGTGGTTGATGTGCAGCTGGCGCTGGGCTGCGTAATATCGTCTCGCAGTCTGCGTCCCAGCTGAAACTGAGCGAGGCAGCGATGAAACGTGGCCACTCTGTGCTCTGACAAACGTGCGCGGCTGGACAGCGAGCATATTTCCAAACCGAGGAAAGAAATCTGCCTACTCGGGATTAGCGAGCTCTTTTGAAAGTTCACAGAGAACCCCAGTGTCTGAATGTGTGACAGAACCAGCGACAGCTGAGCTGTGTCTCCGCCTGCTCTCTGGAGCACGCTACAAGAGCCCAGTCGTCTAGGTAGGCTAAGATGCGGATGCCTCTCTCTCTGAGGGGCGCAGAGCGAGCGACAGCCTGAACGGCAGCACTAGGTATTCGTAGGCTACGCCCTCGAATGCAAACCTCAGAAACTGCCTGTGTTTTGGGTGTATAGCCACATGAAAATAAGCATCTGTTAGACCGATTGTTGCAAACCAATCTCCCGGCCGACTGCATTCAAGAGCTGTCTGAGTGTTAGCATCTTGAAGCTGTACGTAGGTAGCTATGTGTTCAAGACTCGCAGGTTGAGGATGGGACGAAGCCCTCCCCCTTTTTTTCGGAACAACAAAACGGCTGTACCAAATTTTGTCTGTCTCCGAAGCGGGGACCACTCGCATTGCTCTTTTCTGCAATAGCGCCTTTATTTCCTCTATGAGCATCATGGCCGCCTCGGTGTTGACAGTCGTGTTTACGACTCTTTGGAAACGAGGCGGCTTGACCCGGAACTGCAACCGGTAACCGATGGCAACGGTTCGCAGCACCCACAGAGAGGGAGCACAAGCGCGCCACTGAGGAAAGTGAGCAGCCAGCCGGCTGACCGGCAGCACCGTCGGCGGGGCGTTGTCGCCCCCCAGTGTGTCTGCAGGGGACTGCATCACCTGCCTGACCTGGCTCATTTTGCCTGCAGGCTGCCTGTGCTGCCTATTTGTGATTGTTTGAGAATAAACAACACTCTTTATTGATTGTAACATGGAAACATGTACATTCATACATTTTGGAGGCACCTTTTCTGGGGCACAACAATGAGAAACAGCGGGAACACTTGAGGTGTCATCGTGGCCGACCGGCGCAGCAGCGGCGGCACATTGGGCCGACAATGAGGAAAATTTGAAATTAGCGCTCCGCGGGCAGCCTACACACCAACTGCGTGGTAGAGGCTAACACCAACAGGGGCAGTTAAGCTAAGTTTAAGTCGGCAGACAACGCTAGCCCAACTCAGCAGAGGTGTTCTTAGCGAGGTGAAGAGCGTAAGAACTGAGGGATGACTGTGATGACAGCGGCTATATGTGCGGGCGGGGCCGTGCGCGTGTCATCACACGTCACCTGCCTTAAAGGCGTGAATAAGGGTTTCTTCAGCCAGGACACGCAAGGGTGTGATATCCCATGCTTACGTGTTGTACCGAGTGAATCGACTGAAAGGGAACGGTGAGTTGTCTAAATGATCAACATATAGACACTGACCTGATCTAAGGTCTGCAATACCACGTGGGGCATTTAATTTAGCTGTATACACAAAACTCTGACCTGACGGCGCACAAGCCCTTGTCCCAGTTAACAAAGAATAATACTCACACTACATAAAGTCCCAAATCCCCTCGCCCCATATTTTATCAAGGTAAAAAAAAGGAAAGAAAAAAAAGTCAGTATCACACCACTACCAAGGCCATTGTTCCATTTAGCTCAATAAAAAAAGATGAAAGACCTTGGCCTATTTTTTCAATGTTTAACACTGCCACAAAGAGTAGCTATTACATTCATTCCCAAAGTCCTCCGGCTTATTTCAGGAGGTCCTTCATATAACTTCACTATGATGCCTGCAGTTTAAAATATCATCTAAAAAAGTAATGTAATCTCAGAGGCCTTGGTTCTCCATATACCAAATGCTGACAGGAACCAAAAACCTTCTCGTATTGAGAGCACTCACTGCTACTGAAGATGCATCGAGCTTGCACTTGCAGGTATCTGCCGCCAGGCGGAGCTCTAGGTTTACTGCTGAGCAATATTGTGCAGGTGTGTTGTCTTGGTGACAGTCGACTGCAGCATAGAGGAAGTAGAAGGGTCGGCTGCCCAAAACACAAGTCACTGCAGTAACAGAGAGCTCAGATGGGACCAAAACGTTGCTGAATGTTAGTGCGAAACATTACGGTGATATTTGGAGGTAATTTGCGAATCCTGTGACAGCTCATGAGTCAAATAGATCTGTTGTTTGTGTCTTGAATTTTGTAGACTGTACAGCTATTCGCAAGGTGTGGTAAACCCCCTAATTTTAGAATATTTTGTTATCCTCCTTTCTTTTTTCTTCCACAGATGCTGTCATAAAGTTGGGATATTTTCTGGTTTGTTGATGTAAATACACTAAAACAAAAGAAAGAAAGAGACAAAAACACACCATGGGGCAGCTATTCTCAACTGAAGAAGAAATTTCTCAAGTGAAGGACGCTATTGGCTCTCTCCTCTACGATGCCATGCTGGAAGGTGGTGCAGTACCTGACCTGGGAGTCGTCCATCCGCTCCTTTTAGCCAGTCATGATGACAGCTCTGTCTCCCAGGACCGCCTCCAGGAACAACTGCAGCAGGTTAAAGAGCTTTAAAAGAAAGTGCGACAGTAAGCTTTGGAAAGTTGTGATGCTGTTCATGAAAGCAGAAAACTGAGATAGCACGGAGAGAGAGAAAATAAAACACAGTGTTGTGTGTTAAGTGTGAAAGTGCTCACTGATCACCTTTAAAGCCACTCAGTCATAAGGCCCAGATGAATATTAGCAAGACGAGCAGGACGATGCTGTTGCCTTGATACCTGCGATTAAAATGACACTTAAAAGGAGTCCTACTGGGACTGTAAAGAATTTACAAATGAATATAATAGCCTACACAGACCAATATCACGACGAGAAGGTGCTGTTCACAGCTGTTAATTTTATTGACGCAGATAATATAAAACAGTGTGCTGGATTTCTGTTACCACTCAGCAGGCTATAAAAGTTTGTTCTTTTCACCCAGTTGCAGAACGACATTGGGAACAAAGCGCCCACCTACCTGAGGGACCTGATTAGTCGATTGTCAACTTTCTCAGATGAGCCACGCTTGGCGGGCTTGGTGGGATTAGTGGTTTCTATGGTTATGGATATGGCATATACGTCAGCAAAACAGTCGGGTGTTAAAGGGAAGTCAGCAGGATCATCGTCATGCCAGGTAAAGCCTTAAAGGAACTAGTGAAGGAGTTATAATAGAAAATAAAAAGCAAAACAATACAAACAATACATGATGATATCCTTTCTCTGTGTATTTCCACTGTGTTGATCAGTATTATTCAAATCTTGGCTCTTGGAGCAGTTTCTGAACTGAAGTTATACAGGTTTACATGTATCCCATTACTCTGTAAAACGGACCCATGCAACAGTTTTTGCATACTTAAGCTGACCTTTCTTGACCAAGAATAAATGCACCATTAAGTCACTGGATGTTTATAGCTATATATTATAAAAAAATATTCTGACAATTCACCATGTAACTAAATCCAAATGTAGAATAAAGACTGTTAATCTTCTGGGAATGTTTAATGTGTTAACCATTACCTGTTCAGCTGGGTTACTTAGTTTGGTTTATAACAGTACATTTCAGCCAGCTGTGTGCATGCTCCTACAAATACTGTATGTTAAGGGTGATAAGAATAACTGTAAAAAGCTGCAGGATGTCAACACCAAATGAATTGCTTCTAAAATACTGAGGTATACATCTTTGAATTTCTTCCTGCAGCAGAGAGTCTGGGAGCTTCAGGAGGTGATGGAGGAATACCTGAAGCGCTGTAGGATCAGCTTGAATGATAAAAGCAGGCTGATCCAGGATGCTGTCAGACTTGAGGCCCAGCTCAGCCTCACCCTCACCCAGCTGAAGACGTGTCTGCTAGGGGGAGATTGTGACTCCAGGTGAGAGAATACAGTAGAGTAGAGGATGATATTATAGAGTAAAAAAAATACTGGACAAGTTAAATAACTAACTACATAGAGCAGACTAAAAGAAAGAAGTACTCTACAAAGAACTATCCAGTCAGATGAAGAAGGACTCACAATTAGTGTTTTTTTTGGTTCCTTCAGGTCTTTGAGACACTGGGCCAGCGGAGCATCCTTTCACACCCAAATGTTGGTTCACCTGGCTCGCCTTGAGAGCAAGGCTAAGCCTCTGTCTGCAAGGGCAGCACTGCAGCAATACAAAGAAGATCTCACACAGATCCTGCCTGCTTACAGGTAAAACACTAAATGCTCCAATCAGACAGGGAGGAGAATTTTACTGCTTTAACAACAACAACATTCCAGCCAATAATGCTGTATGTGATGACTTTGTGTCTTTTTTAGATGCTCCAAAACTTCACTTTTGGGCACAGCATAGTTCAGAAATTGCATCTGATGACTGTGTCAACTAAACATCTCAACTAGGCTGAAAGCATTTTCAGAAATTTCTCTTCTTTTCCTCCTTGCTGTTTAACAATCACTTCAACACTTACATATTTGGAATGATACTTTAAAAAGGAAAACAACAACAACATCAGTTTACATGAGTCATTGACACTGTGGCCGAATGTACAGGCCTGTCACAAAGTATTTGAGGCATTGTTACACAGCAAACACACCACACTTCAGCGGTAGCAGAACCCTAACAAGCACCCTGACAGTGGATACTAGAGCCGCTGAGTGCCTGCTTATCTGCTATGAGACACCCTCTCTAGCTTGCTCTAAATATGACAGCAGAAACACAAAAACGCTAATCAAGCTGTCAGAAAAATGTAGCTCTAAACTTTCTGCTGCATTTAGACTTTCTGCTTACAGTAGAAAAAAATCTGAAACCAGAGAGGCAATGCTTGAAACCCTTACATAAGATAAGTGAAAAAGGGTAAACTACGAAACATCCTTGCAATGCTGTGGAAATAAACTGATGTTTGTATAAGTTATTGATTAAGATTTTATAAAGTATATGTTATGAAACAACTTTAGAGCAATGGTGTTAACTCAGAGATAAATGCGTCACTTGATTGACATTTTCTGTCCTTTCTTCTTCCATCCCAATTCTTCCTGCAAACCCGTCACTCTCCACTTTCCTCATTCCAGGCGTTATAAGTCTAAAACAGTGTGTGTTGTAAAATGTCGAGGGAGTTTTCCTGCAGCAACTGACCCCTGCAGTGAGGTGCCAGAAGAAGGCACCATGACTGGACTCACTGTGACCGACAGAGAGACAGGAAAGAGTGTGACCATCCCTCTGTCCACCATAGAGACTGAGACAGGTAGATTTTGTCTAAGTAAGTAGTGAAATTACTTTTGTCAGTCTCAGTGGATTTGCATTAACTGAATTGTCTTAAATTAACAGGGAAAAGAAGGAGAGTCTCTGGGCTTGATACATCCTCTACAACAGTGCCCTCCTCAATTAACCTGGATCTGATCACCTCGGATCAGTACACTCAGGCATACTTGGATCACCTGTTCTCTGCTAAGGGTCCTGTGGCAGAGCTGGAAAACTACTTTAACAAGGCTAGTGAGAGACTGAGAGTGCTAACAACTGAACTGGGATGTAAAAGCAAGGCAGGGGTGGCTAATGGAATCGAAAAAAGTGAAGGAGTGCATCTTAAAGACCAGGCTGAAGGAACAGATGAAGTACAAAGTGTGGAAAAGGTGATGATGGAAAGGAGAGGAAGACAGGGAGAGGAACGTTTGAAACTCAGTATTGTAGAATCACAGCTAGAGCAAAGCCTTAATTCCAATTAGCACAGTGCTACAAACCCATGAAAGTGCAACAGCCATATGACTTTTAGAAGTATACATGCTTCTGTTCCTAAACTTGCCTTTTTGAGTGCTTTAATGCTCTCATGCCAACAAGCAAGACTACATTAAGTGCACTACAAAAACAACTGACCACCGAACACAGCCCAACCTCAATGCTCATTGTCCTGTTTCTGTAGTTGAAGCAGAGGGGCCATCAGCCAAATTTCAGCCAGAAGGATGATGGAAGGATGAAGGACACTTGGAAATGTACCAACACAAAGATCTGAATTGAGATCCTTGAGAAGATTTCAGTCCAATAATGCTGATAATCAAAATTCTGCGATCATGGCATCATAAAATAACCCATCGTTCTTAAGTTATTTTAATTTATTTAGATAAAAAAATATTGCTTAAGCAAAATGTAAGTTCCACAGACTTGTCTGCAGTGCTGTGAACCACGCAAAGTTCAGCAGCCTTGACTGAATATGAGCTTTGAATTTTTTTGTTTGTTGTTGAATTGGATTTTCTTTGTGTTGATACCCTCTTTAATGGGTCACCTTTTGTCTGTGAACAGTAATAAATAATTGATTGCAAAAGGTTTTTCTTGATTTCTTTTTGATACTTTTTTTTTACACTCATACTTTATTTCATTTGGTAACCTATTATTCATTCCCAGTAGGACAGTTACACTATACAAAGGAAAAAACACCCCATGATTACTACATTGTCAAAGTTTTAATTTCAGAATTGAATACACCAAAAGGGCACTAACAGTTATCAATAACAAATTTCTGAGAAAAGTACAGGAAGAATTCTACAAGCAAGTATTTATTTTAGCCGATCTGAAATTCAGATGAGATAGAAAACACCAACAAAACCAAAAATCAACAGAAGAAACACAGGAATGGGAGCAGGGATTTAAAATGATACAAACGATTTCTGGACCAGAACTGAAATACTAACATAAAACTTGAGCTCAGCATAGAACAACTGAAAAATGAAGCGAAAGAGAGGATCGCAGAAAAAACATTTAATTCTGAAAAAGAGGTTAAAAAAAAAAAATCAAGAGCACAACAACTAAAACTCCAGATTGCTACTATAGTAACTGGATAAAAACAGGAATCAAAACCTTTCACACACGTCCTATGGTGGTACACTGGTACAGTGTGAATTGTGATGGCTTACAGTGTAAATGTACTGTATCCAACTCTGGCCTGGATAAGAAATGAATAGAAATGATTTATGAATTAACAACATTATAGCCAAGGAAACATATTTCTGTGGTACAGTTGGCACAAATTCTGCTTTGTAATAAAGTATATATCATATATATATATATATGTTCATGTATTTTCCATTGATTAATTAAATGTCTTAATTAAAGTCTTTTAGGCAATCTTTTCAAAAGACTGGCATTTTCTTTTCTTTTCTCTTTTGTACTTTGGACCTTTGGCTTGCAGAAAAGTGTGCTGAAATTACATGGCATTCTTTCTTTTAAGTCTGTCTCAAAAGGTCAGAAGCATAATGACCAGTCCACCACCTGCACAAGACAGCTTTGTCTATGTATGTGACAGGAAGTCCATGCGCTAAAAGGGGACATTCACAGGAGAGATGGCACTCTCCCTCAAGTGTGTCTCACTTGGAAAGGTTGAAAAGATGCTTTCTGTCTCCGTACTGTGGCGTTGCGATGCAGTAGGTGGGCGAACAGACTGCAGGAAGGAGCCCTTATCTGGTGTATAGCTGCAGCACTGCGTGAATGTCAAGACAAGAGGGAGAGTGTAAGGATTTCTATGTGTGGGTGTGTTGGCGTGAGTGTGTGAGCATGCATCTCTGTATAACTGAATTGAAGGAAGATGTATCCAGGCAAAATAACGAGTGCTGGACATAAAAATGTGAGAGTGATTATAGTTTTGTGTTTACATAAAACGTGTGAGCTACATAGACAATAAGAGATGATAGTGATGACAGATTGTAGCACAAGTGTTTAATGGGTTTTTGTGTGTGCGAGCTTTAGGTCCTGCTAACTGTAGATGAGTCACACTTTGCAGTTCCACTTACTCGACTCTTCTCTGCTAATGCTGTCTTATTAGTTTTAGTTCTCTCGCTGTTTTATTCTCCTCTCCTCTTTTCCTTTCCCTCCTTTTTTCAGCGGCTATCAAATTAGTGTGACTTTATTATTCAAATTAATGCAAATCTGACTGGCTTTGTAAGCACAAATGGGTATTCATATACACTATAGAGTATTAGGACATCTAAAAGTGAAATTATTCACATAGCATCTTTTCTCATGAACTGTTTATTGTTTACACTGTGTTTTTGTACTCTCTGTTTCTCTTTGCTTAATTTTAAACTTTCATTCCATACTTTCTATCTCTGCTCTTAACTGTCCATTTTTTTTTCAAAATCAATTTTCCTGACTCTGTCAGTCTGTGTTTTTATCCTTGAGGCGCACTGTCTTTTTCCAGCTGTTCATCTCTGTTCAGGCCCATTTATTGGCAAGGTAAAATGCTGCTATTATAACCAGGTATTCATAAAAACATCAAAAAATAGGACATATCTCAGGGGACGAGGGTGTCATTGATTCATCAATTTAGAAAAGAAACAGAATGGCTACGAAACAAGCATTATTACCATCATCGTCATCATCAAGAGCTCGCTATTTTTCTAGGAACATCAATCCGGTAATTGCATACAATCTAAACTCAACCTACTGTTGTTTTTCAGGATAATAATGTAACCAGTTCTCATTTTAAACTTTAAATATTGCTCTTTTGTAAAAGTCTCTCAATGAACTGACCTTTATCATTTGTTACATTTCTCAGATCTCATCTTTACTGTCTGTTAGAAGGTGTAGTCCTGTTGTTTTGACGAACGATGACTTCAAGCGCATGCTCAGGGAGCTGATTGTGAAGTGGCTGGGATGAGAATTAGCACATCAAAGTCTGAAGCTGCGGTTCTCAATCTTAAAAGGGTTTACTGCCTACACCAGGCTAGAGATCAGTCTCTGCCTGAAGTGAAGAGGTTCAAGTACCTTCAGGTTTTGCCTTCAGGTGAGAAGATTGGAGCAGAAGACGGGCTGGTCTGGTGTGGTGAGAAGTGAAGCTGAAGGAAGTGAAGCTGTCTATTTACTGGTCAGTTTGTGTTCTACATTCAAGATGTAGTAGTGATTAAAAGAAAAAGATCAGAGATTCAAGCAGTGGAAATGAGCATTCTCTGAAGGAATCTTGGGCTCACTCTTTGAGATAAAGTAAAGAGGTGAGTCAGGGTAAAACTGGTGCTCCTCTACAAGAGAAGAAGCTAATTGAGGTTGTTTAGGCTTATTTGGTACATTTCAGACCAAGAAGAGATCCTGGAACAGATGCACACAGGCTAAGCTCAAGATATTACATCACATAGATCTTGGTATTCACAGGAAAAAGAGAGGGCTGAGCAATTTTGCATACACAAGTGTTATATTTTCCAATTCAGTGATTATACTGTAGCTAGAAAATTGTACATTTCATTACATGCCCGCCGGTGTCCTCCAACTGAACTTGGAAAAAGTGTAATAATTCACGTGCTTGGCCAGTAATGATGCACTTGTGTTACTGGATCTAGACAAATAGTGGAAAATGTGTGGATAGTGCTGTTACGGTTGTTGTGATTATACAAAATATTGCAGTCATGTTTACTGGGACTTACTGTCTTATTTTACACAGTTACCTTATCTTTGCAAAAAATAAAAATAAAATATAAAACACGCACAGACACACACAAAGGATCAGTATCAATCCTAACATTTACATTGCACACCATTCCCAGACCACCCACCCCTCCTGAACTACTCAACCCTAATAAGAATGTCTGACATTATAATCAACTAGAAAGGCTCTGAGTGGGTGAATCCAATGCCAAAACCATATTTTGCAGTTTCAGAGAACAGGAGTTTTATATTTATTTAATTGTTTCGCTTAATCTTGCTGATGAGAAACTGAACCTGTTCACCTCGGCAGTGGTATTTATGCATACTTCCAGCAGATATAGCATAATTGCACACATTTATACTAATGTGTCGATATTTGTAGACCTACAACATGTACATAATAAACAACTCTGTATCTTATCTTGCTCGCTATGTATGTTTACCTTTGTCTTTTGCCTCTCTACCTATCTAAACTTGGTGGAATCTATATGGAAAAACATTTCATAGGCGCCTCCAACTTAAACATTCTCTGTTAAAGTACGTTAACTCCACTTTGCAGGCTCCGATTATGTAGGAGTAAATACAGGTGTATTTGAGAGCACCTATGTCTGGACTTCCATGTGTGTCTGTGTAAGTGAGACTATGTTGCTTTTCCCGTCTCCCTTCTCCAGTCCTGAGTAGAGGTGTGCGTTAGCGTGTGTCCGTGCTTGTACGCTACATTTGGTTGTTGTGAAAGCGTTGCCCAGGCAACAGATAATCGCCACAGTAACTCGACATCATCACATCGCCCACAGCCTCTTAGCAGAGAACAGTCACTGACACATGGTAACCTGCTGTCGAGTGTGCACGTTTGTGTGTCTAAGTGTACTCTGTGTGTATTTGTGTCAGTGGATGTGTTAGATCATGCTTTGTATGTGCGTGTTCATGTGTGGGTGTCTGCAAATCAAAGAAAAGAGGACTTGGTGATCAACTTCTGCCAAGCCAAAGGGTGAAAGACGAGCAAGATGGCCAAGAAAAAGAGAGCTAGAAGGTAGAAGGGAAAGGAAGGAGAAATAGAGGAGAGAGGATCAAAGAACCAAAGACATGGTTCAAGGTGGTGTAACAAACTCAGGGAAGGAATACGCAGTTAGGGCCATCATTTCTTGAGCAGAGACACAATTTGTGTAACTTTGCTTCTACAAATTACTACAGTGGATTTTAATTCATACATTCAACATGTAATTTATGTGGAGGCTTTCAGCTTTAATTCAAGGGGTTACACAAACATCTGTCGAGGAGTTAGAGCCAGGAGTAAGCCAAAATATGCTTTCAGTTATTAAATACAAAACTGAAGGCAGAAAAAACAAACAGCAACTGAAGGTGGCAAAGTAGAGCATCGCAAGGGAGCAAACATATCATTTGGTCAAGGGGATTAACGCAGGTGGACTCAAATGTGGGTCCTTTAGAATAAAAGTTCAATAGTTTATCTACAAGCAGGAAATATGCAACAATATCTTGAGGCAAATGCTCTTAATTCTGCACAGGCTCAGATCTGCAAAATAGCAACCCAACAAACAGAACAACTCTCACAAGACACAAGACAAACATAGCAGGATTTCCAGCACAGATGGACATTAAAGGTGATGATTGATGATCAGGCACTGGATGAAGGGCTTCTCTCCATTTAAGTAGAGGCAGTGGAATCACATAATGAATCACAGGTGTGCTCATTAACACTAGGTGTGCTGGGACGAAGAGCAGGAATCCCAAAAGGATCCTGCCCCTGGAAACAGAGGCATGGTTAACACATTCGTAAAAAATAAAGGGGCTAAAGCGGAGAGAGATTTTCAGAAATTTTCAGAAAAGAGACAAAGGTCCCTTTTCCATTAGTACCTACTCGGAGCGACTTGACTTGATCTGTTGACTCAGATCAACATTTCCATTACAAGTTAGCACCTCCAAATGTGCGTGGTTGTTGTCATAGCATTAATTAATTATGTCGCGTCCCATAACATAATCACTATGCAACACAAACACTACAACAAAGATGGAGGTCAAGGTGAAGATATACCTGCTGCCCAGTTCGTGGCTTTTCTTCACTCCCAGGGAACACTGCGTTGTTTTTTTGTAGCCATTTCCTTAGCTGCTGGGTTTCAAAATAGGCAGTTTTGATTTTTGTGAATGATATCCTCTCATGACTTATCAAGTAACGCTACTGACCAGCCATGGTGGCATTCAGTCTGACCACGTCACATTTTAGTACCTGCTTGGATCACTTGGAACCCTTGCTGAACAAGTACTAAAAAAGTACCTGGTACCAGGTACTATGACCTAATGGAAAACCCTGAAAAACGTAGCAAGTTGATCTGAGTAGATACTAATGGAAAGGGACTAAAGCATGCCTCACCCTAGCAGTAAACATTTGTATTGTGTATTTTATTGTATAAAAACAGAATGTTAACATAATTGGTCAGAAAGTTGGGGGAGCAGCTCACGTCCGGCATACGTTTCATCTTCTACACCTTTCGGACATCTCCCTGTAATAGGTGATGTCTCTTCCCACTTCACCATGGCAACAATCCTCTGTGTGTGTGTGTGTGTGTGTGTGTGTGTGTGTGTGTGTGTGGTGGGTGGGGGGCTCTTGCTAGCATCGTGATTTATAGTGTTGTTTTCTGGTTAGTGGAGTGAGCCTGAAGTTTCTGTACCTTATCGTGCCGTCACTAGTGCAGGAAGACCATCCTCCCAATTCATCAGAAAAGGGGGCTTCGCCCTGTTTATGTCTGCTAGTAAAACGATTCTACAGTACAAAAGTCTTCTTGCTTAAAAAGTACTTCTCTATGAATCAACAATTTCCTTTTGTGCATATTTTCACACTTCAACTGAATACAGACATGTATTAACCAAAAGCCACAGAGTAGCATACAGCTGTAGAGTTTGGTGACTCTTTTACACGACACTTATATTATCCATCTTCTTTAGAGAAAAATATTGATTAGTGCATTTTCAAGAGTTGAATAAGACTTAAGTTTAAAAGCACCACTCTAGTGGTTGTGCATGTTTTAGCCCATTAATTCTAAATTGAATACACTTTACATTATTGCAGAGCCATATAGGTTCTCAGATGGATTTCCTACCTTCAAGGCAGCCATCGGATTCAATTCATTTCATGAGGGGAAAATTAACTTTCACTGAGTTGGAACTTGCTTGACATAGATAATCAATCTCAGTGAACAATTTATTCATTAAAGGTCCATTATGGTCAGCTGTAAGCAGCGACTGTTGGTGTGGTCACGGATGTTTCAAATTCTCTGAGATTAGACAATTGATTCCTAACGGTGCCAAAGCCACAGTAATCTCCTAAAATCTGAGCGATGACGTTGTGAAACCACAATATGCTGTCAAGGGTGATTTTATTACAAATAAAACAGGCCGTCCAAAAATAAAGTAAATCCAACAAAGACCTAGCGGAAACTATATGAGTGGCTAAATCCCCCGTTTTGGTGCAATCTCTGGAAAAAAGAAAAAGAAAACACAGTCGAGCTCAGCAACATAAAAAGAGCTGAAAATCCACAGAAGACAACAGAGGTGGAGGATTGCAGGATCAAAGCAATCCCCTTTTACAACATCCAGCCAAATGAAGAACACTCCACAGGAAGTAGAGATATAATTATCCGAGTGAACCATGAATGGTAGGCGGAGACATTTGAAGCAGAAGTCTAAAGAAGCTAGACTTAGTATGGACCAGAATAATGAGTTAAAAAAAAACGTGTTCAGAGGCCTTGGTACGGCTCATGATTGAGGTAAATGACATCACCTGTAAAACACAGTGAAAACAATATGCATGTTTGTTAAGTCTAATTGTTGAATGTTGTCATTGTGGTTCTTAAATTTGTAAAGTCTGAGTTCAAACTATAGGATCAAGACATTCCTTTGTCTCTGACCACCTCTCCAGCCACTCTGTGCTGGGGGAGGTTTTATTGTAGATACATCCTATCTGAAAGATCTGTTTCTTGTGTTGTAAGCTTCCTGCTTTTATGATCCTTTTGGTGAGCAGGAGGTCACACACACACGTTCTTGTACATGCATACAGGTGCTTACACATACACGCACATAGTGCCTTGTCTTAGAACCATTGGGGGGTCTTACGAGGGGAGGTGCTTGTGTTGTATTGTGTATTGTAACTGTCATGTCAATAAAAAGGCTACGAGGACAGCTCCTCTTTGAAGGATTTGGGTTTGGAGACAGGTGAGGAGCGTGAGCTCCAAGAGCTGGTTCTGACCAAAGCTTCCCTCATTAGTGAGTTAAAAAAACGGTTGAAGATGTTCTGTTATGTCTTGCATTCTTCATGAGGAATTAGTCGCTAAACTAGCGAGGCATGTGGAAACACAGACCCAACAATGTTTATTGATAATGTTAAAGAAGAGAAAACCAGCTGGATGAACTCTGGAGTGTGCATGTTACAGTCCCATGAGAAGGACTTGGTGAGAAGTTTTAATAAAGGAATTTAACAAAGTTTCAGCAACAAGAAATGAATGCAGAGACAATGGTCAGAACATGGACTTTAGGTGAGTGCACCAGAGAGTGAGAGAAGATTTGGCGTTAAATAGTGACAGTGTGAAGTGAAAACATGTGTGGCCTGGGCCCTTCAGTGGCCATGTCCACTCCAGGATCAAGGTCAGAGCTCACACACACAGATGTGCGGGAGGGAAAGATAGATTGATTAGTTGGAGAAAAAAGGGGGGCAATAATAATGTAGAGATGTGCTGCCTCAGATTCAGCCAAATTATAGCATTTTATTTAAAAAGGTGGAACATTCATGTAATCTCAGCCTACTATATGTTAATTTCACTTACAGACAACAAAACTAAATACAGAGACACTGCCTTAAAGGCATCAGAAAGAATGAAGTTCAGATTCTGAGGAGAGAAGAAACTAGATTTGGCTGTTTATCTAGGCTTCACTAATGGAGACCCTTTGCTTAAAATGTTGCTATCCTTGTGTTCTTGTAAATAAGCTTGTTTAACTTGTAGTTTGGAGTTGGTCTTATGAGTCTGGACTCTTGGCCTATGGCCTATATTAATTAACTGTAGCATGAATAGGTTTTTCTTTGTTTGTTTGTTTTTAAACAACTAAAATAACAAAAGAAACACTTTACAAAAATATCTTTTTTTCTCTAGCCCTTCATTGTTTCAAAAAAAGCCAATGAAAAAGAATACAATCAACACAGTTTATTATAATAATTAGTTATTTACTTATTGGAAATAACCTAATAAGGACCTATTTA
This sequence comes from Astatotilapia calliptera, assembly GCF_964374335.1. Classification (NCBI taxonomy): domain Eukaryota; kingdom Metazoa; phylum Chordata; class Actinopteri; order Cichliformes; family Cichlidae; genus Astatotilapia; species Astatotilapia calliptera. The sequence goes on along the minus strand of NC_137434.1, from coordinate 24,736,612 downwards.
GACTAAAAAAAACCCCTCATAACTGTATAAACATGTAAGCTAGAAAAGGTGTAGTCACATACACATCCATGCAATAAATACTGAAGTAACAGGCTTTAATTTACAGTGGAATGTTTAAGAAACACATGCAAGAAGAAAGACATTGCCACTGTAAAGAAAAGTGCATGTATACACACACAAGCATGCACGCACGCACACAAATCTGGTTGAAAAGTTCATGCTCTGGTATTTCCCTGACATTTAATTTCAATCTGTTCCACGTGTGTGAAACACCTGCGGTTAGGTGCTCACACACATACACACGTGGGCTTAATGCGACTACTTTAAGCCTTTCAATCAAGCCATTATTTGCAGAGGTAAGTGGGCAAAATTTGGCCTGGAAGGCATCTACTAATTATTCTATGTGTGTGTCTGCATGCAAGGAAGAGTTCATGTGTGATGAGTCTACATAGACCTTAAGTGATGTCCCCCCCCCCCCTCCTCCTCTTTCTCCTTTTCCCACAGGCCTGACATTTCTACGACACAAATGCCAGTTGACCTCCCGTATGCAGGGCAACGCGGTTGGAGAGAGTAAGGGAAAATATTTAAAGGGAAAAGATCAACACAGAGATATGTCAAGAGAAAAATTAAGTCGGAAATTTGCCAATGGCTTTTCTAAAATGAAAACTTTCAACAACTGGTTTAAAATTAAAATTTCTATATAGAAACAGTTATAGAAATAGTTTAATATAGAAACAGCTATAGAAATAGTTTAATATAGAAACAAACCACTATGTCAGAAGTCCTTGATGTCGAATTCTGGACCACCTGAAGATTTGCTGAGAGAGAGACATGGATGTGTTAGGCACAATAGCCAATGTGTATTTTTATAAAAACACCTCATAACATGTTAGGATGTAAGTTTAAAAAAAAGTATATATATCCTTTAATCTCGGGCAATTGCACTGGCAGAGTGCAATAACAGTTTGTCCATCTGTATTAGGAATCCAATCATCTTGCACCCTGCCGTTGTGCACTGGATTGTCTCAGGGGCATCTTAGCACAGCCTGCACCTGGAGTCTTGCCTGGTATATACATAATTTTACTTCACAAAAATAACATTTAAATTTTGCATGTGTAATTCAGACGTACATGATCCTGGAAGGATCCATGTCAGTGTTTTAGGTTTGCCTTTCCTTTTATTAAGTAAAACTTGATTTTCTATAAAATTATATATTCATGCATTTTGATGAAAAATCTCCACTTGCCATTTCTTGGCAAGGAATTACATAGCTTCACAAATTCAGTCCCATGTCACATGTTTAGGAAAAGTTGGTCTGATAAGATTAATTTCTTAATCTTTAAACAACAGCAACAAAAATGTCAGCATCTTGTCCTTGTAAATTAGTGACTTTGATCTCAAACAGGTTATAATTTTTCTTTAAAACTTTAAAATCTGAGTATTGAATAATTTTTGCTAAATGTTCAAATATATTCCACATTTCTATTTGCCCACCAATAAAATATACCATAAGAATACATTTAAATTACATTGTGAGCAAAGTCTCTATGGCTGTTTGACAATACATTTCTATTAGGAAATCTGCACACAAGCCTAGCTGCTATTGTTATTCCAGTGCTGACTAAGCTGTCATCCTCTGAGACAGAAGCAGATGTAAGAGAATAAATAAGTATATAAAGGGAATGAGTGTATGTGGAGATAAAATGACTGTCTAGACATTCAAAAATAAATTGACATATCGAAATATAAAGTGTCTCTATAGGCCAGGCACTTCTTCACTTACAGCCCTCTTGAGAAAATGTTGTACAAGAGTGGCATGATCCCAGGAAAACATTTAGACAAAGATGCTTACAAAAATAAACTCATATAAAAAGGTACTTTCCATCAGCACCTTTATATTAGAAGGACTTAACACAAAGAGGCCTCACTGAATACACGGTAAGGATAAAACTGATGTCAAGTATCTTCTGTAATTTTAGATAGAACAACATATTCTCAGAATATTTTAGACATGTTTTATTTTTATTTATTTCAAACATGTAAATAATATACAGATACATTTAGAAAAGAAAATAATAATAAAAACAATACATTTCAATATAGCTATCGTTCTGATTAATTTACATGTTGAAAGGGAGTGGGAAGAAGTAAACACTTATTTAATCCGACGCCATAAATTATCAGTTAATATTTAGTCAGCTTCCTTACTGATATAATTTGCAATAAAAAAAAGTGAACAGATTTCTGATATTCTATATACTATAATATCACATCATGATTTTTTTTTTTTTAAATAGAGACATTCACTTAATTTCAATATTTTCCTTTTCTTTATAGTTCGAGGAGATCATATTTTTATAACTCTTTTTGAACAGTTTTATGTTTGGACATTGCTTTAATTCCATATTCAGACTGTTCCACAGTTTCACTCCATGAACAGAAACACAAAAGCTTTTTCTTCTAGTACGTACCTTCCAAACTTTAACTGAAGCAGGGCAGAGGTGTTTCAACTTAAAGCAAGGACACCAAACACAAGTTACCAGTTAGACTGTTGAAACCTTATAATAGAATGCATTTTAAGATACTCTAAAATTAATCACTGGGGAAAAGAAAGAAAATTAAATCTCACCATCGTCTGTTTTAAAGTCTCCTTTTTTTGGATTTACTGAACAGTCTATTATTTTTTTAAACTTTTTTTTTTTTACTTTAAATGGTCTGCCCAACTGTGTTAAAGTAACTTCCAAGAAAAAAAGAATCTTATTTATTTGGATTTACATAACAAATTTGTGTTTTGTTTTTTTTTACTTACGTGAGTCATTTGTGTTATTTCAAAGCAATAAGGTGCATATTATGTAAAAGTCACGAACACTCTGACTGACTCAATAACCCCAAAGTTCTAAAACTCCTCTTTCATTAACATCAGCACAGAAATTGTGCACCTGGAGCTTCGTGGGATGAGCTTCCATGGCTGAGCAGCTGCTGTAGGTGTAATGTGTAAATGTCCCAGTACTGTTGTCCATATGGTGTATTTACAAACTGCATGTTCAGACTAATAAGTTATTATTTCACTGGACACACGTGCACACACTTGCCTTTTATAACTTAGTGAGGACATCTAATTGACATAATGCTTTCCATGCCTAATCCTAACCTTTGGCCTAAACCTAACCATAGCCTAACTGTAACCCTGACACTAAAACCACATTTTGAGTCTCAAAATGCCTTCAAAATATTTGGTCCTCACAAATATATATAAACATGTACACACACACACGCGCGCACACACACACATCTTTTAGTATATCTCTTTTGTGACAAAAGTCAGAGTCACAGGTCATACCTGTTAGGGAATTATTCAGTCTAATCCATTCCAGTAGTGTTCACTATTGCAAACCCAAGCAGATTAATCACTGTCCCATGGATAACTTGCTATTTTATTAGCCCGTTAAAGTAAATACCTGCAATGCTTCAAGATGTGCACTTTTAATCTATATCTTAAAGGTATAGTACAGCATACAACAAACTATCTTTAAAGTACTTGATTGTTTTGTAAAGCAACTTGTTGTTCAGAACACAGGCTTTGAATGAGCACTGACTGACAGAGAGCTAAAAGAAAGGATTTTCTTTAAAACAGAAAATCAAGGCTTGCCCTTTTGTCTCTCACTAAGTCGTTGCATATAGTTTGACAGCCAACTTTGACTTTCTGACAGTTTTAGGTTTTATTCAGCATTCAGGATCAACCATGCACACACACATACACATGCATAAATTCGCATTAAGTTCCCAGCATGTTAACCTTCAAGCAGTGGGCTGCCCAGACAAGAACCTGTCTAGAAATCAAATGTGACAGGCTAATGAGATTTCAGACAGACACAGCAGAGGGCAAATAATGAACAGCCAAGGCAAACACCTTTACATAAGTAACGGCATGAAACATGCTGCAACACGGTGTATTTTGCTGACTTATACGCAACCTTCAAACAACAAAAATAAAAAAGAATTTACCTAGTCTCTTGTCTCTTACCTAGTCTCTTGTCTCTTACCTAGTCTCTTGCACTTTAAATAACTACACCAGGGTTCACCTAGTCTCAGGGTGGGTCCATTGTTGTGTGGGAGTGGTTTGCCCCCTTGCCTTGTAGAGTGGGCCGACCCACGTTAGGATATCCAGTCTGCACCTGCAGGGCTCGTGGGTGCCCGTAGGCCAACTGGGTGGGATGGGGAAGCAAACATTGCTGGGTGCACCTTGTCTCAGACCCAGACCAGTTTGTCTTGTCCTTTTACTGTGTGTGTCTGTTGTTTGACTAGGTTGTTGTGGATCACCATGGATGTTGAAGGCCATTCATGTGGCTTTGCTGGCTGTACTGCCTGGCGACACCCTGAAGCACCACAGTGCTTCAATTCTGTTTGCAAAAGGTGCTAGACAGGACAGGATTAAAATAAATAAAACATCAGCCACAACTAAATGTAACAAACAGGAAGAGGATTTATTTGTGTTTGGAATAATCCATCATGCCTGCAGCAGAGAACGGGCATGATCCATCATGGTGGCAGCTAAGGAAGAGGAGAAACCTAAACACAATTCATCTATCAATCAGCTCTTATAAAGGCTTTCTACTGACCATTGTGTAACTTTCTCTATATTTACATTCTGTTTATTTCTCTAAAAGCCCTGCAGTTTTTTCTTTTTACTCAGTTTCAAATCAGACCCCCTACTTTACCCGGAAGGCGTTTTTCCTAAGTGAGTGCTTTAGGCAAGTGTAACATGCCGTTTGGCTGCTTTTAGTTCAAATAAACCTAGAAGACATTCAGATCAAGAAAATAACAATTTACAGCAAATGGTTACACAGATTTATGAGGGAGCTCTCACAAAATGCCAATCACGGTCACACTATGAAAATCAATTTTGTCACGTGCAAGATTCGGCAAAATGTTTTTAACTAGGATAGACTGGGACTGAGCTGCAGCAGCAAACAGTGCCAGCATGGATGTATCAGGATAGTGACAGTAACAAGGTTGCATGTAATATAGTAACTGGATGTTAGGTAGTAAACACAAGTTAAGGTAGTGATTTGGAAAGGTAAGTGAAATGTGTGATGTCAATATTTGCAATGACTAATTAGTATTAAAAGGGTTGTAATATTAAGCCTGCATTCTTACTAACAACAGTGGAAAAGCCTTTTGTTGTCTATATGAACCTTTAGATCTCTCACTCTGTGACCTCAAAACACTTTTCTGATGGGTTTATGGCCACAGAAGCCCATTTACTGAATATAAAATGATAGCCATTTTTAAAATTATGGTACCGCTGCACCATTGAGAGCATCCTGACCAACTGTATAACAGTCTGGTGTGGGAGCTGCTCTAGCGTTGCAGAGGGTTTTGAAAACCGCACAGCGCATCGCTGGAGCACCACTTCCTGCCATACAAGACATCTGGAGGAAGAGGTGTCTGAAAAGGGCTGGGAAAATCATCAAAGACCCCAGTCACCCAGCACACGGGCTCTCCTGCCCTCTGGGAGCATCCGGACTAAGACCACCAGGTACTGGAACAGCTTCTTCCTTACAGCTGTATAGATCCACATTCTGTAATATATCTATATTATTGCAAAAGCACTTTCTGGATGGATGCAAACTGCATTTTGTTGCCTTGTACTTGTGACATGTGCAATGACAATAAAGTTTAATTCCATTTAGAAGGACTGTTAATCAAACATTACTGTGTGATTTAGCCTATAAGCATACAGTATCCCTTTGTTTCTCAGTTAGATCCTCATGTCCGGTTTCACATCAATGGTAATGGCAGATTGAAGCTTAATAGTGGGATGTCACTAACCAGAGGGGGATGTCACGATTCAATTCAATGAAATCTGGTTGAATTTTATTTATAAACTACCAAGCAACAGTCATCTCAAGGCTATACCAGTATTTTACTTCATTGCAAAAGTCACAAGCCAACCTTCAGCTCTTTGTGCTTTGCTTCCAAGAAGCAAAAGTGAATTGTGTTGGTCAAACCTCATTAGAAATATACTAATATACAAATTTCCCATTTATATGTGCAAATTATTTGCAAATTTTCCTCTTTTCCAAGCTATATATAAACAAATGAGTGGTGACTCAAGATTTTTGCAGAGTACTGTATATAAAGTCTATAACTACTATAAATTACACAGCAGGGGACATAATTTGTCAGATAATTAAAAAAGACCAGTGCAAATGTGAATTTAGAACATTTTTATACTCTAAAGGACAGATGTTCTATCTGTACTGCATAAAATTTATATAAGGTAGTCTCAATAACAGTCTATCCACTGGTAGATTTTTATTTTAACCCAAATTAATTATTTAGTTATTAAAATCCACAGTATTGGTACTATTGGACCTTAGTGTGGCGTTTGACACCGTTGATCATGACATATTACTGGAACGTCTCGAGAGCTGGGTCGGACTCTCTGGTACGGCACTCGACTGGTTCAAATCCTACCTTAACAACAGGAACTTCTATGTGTCAATAAGCCAATTCTCATCACAAAATATAGAAATCACATGTGGGGTCCCCAAAGGCTCCATCCTAGGGCCCCTCTTATTTAGCATTTATATATATATGGATGTTCAAGTGTACAAGAGACACACAGATTCTATTTACTTATTGAATATGTAGCTAATAATAGAAACTGCATAATAAATATGTTTGATACTAAAGCTTTTAAATACAGACAGGATGTAACACAAACACACATGCTCACAAACACACACTGTAGAAAGGCAGTGCACTCACAGGGTCTCTGAAACAGGGTATCCCAAACTTTATTTTACTGGTTTTATCAGAATTACCATGTACCATGGAGAGCAGTCACAGTTAGTGGCAACACACATACAACAACTTTCCTCCTATCATTTGGTCTTGACCAGAAATTAATTTAAAAAAGAAAAGAAAATTAATACACGCACACACAGAGAAACAGCGGCAAAAAGAAAACAAATCTTAAAAATTATTACAAACATGATTATTAAAGTTACTGTTCCGTTAAGAAAAGAAAACCCCCCCACATCAAATCAAAGTGACAAACATAAAAAACCCTGAAACACCCCGAAAGTGCAAAGAGGACAGAGAAAGAAAGAGAAGATGAATGAAAGGAAGGAGTGAAGAAATAAAAACCAGAATTTGTTGGCACAAAGGAAGAATTTAGGAAAGAAAAACAAAAAGAGAATTATTCAGCAACCAAGATAAATGATCGACAGCTCGGAAAACAGATGGTTTAAATACAAACAAATTATCCGTTGAGAGACTAAATCAGATGCACAGGCAGATATTCATAACTATACTTGGATGTTGGTGAATAGAAGCAGTTCTAGAGATAATGATTTAGGGGGCATAAAAAGCAACCATAAGTGAGACACGAGTCAAAAAGACAAACTAAAAACATAACGCTGTCTGAATCAAACGACAACAATCACTGACAAAAGGCAATCTCAAAAGCCTCCAACGCCAAAATAAAAGTAAATGGAAGCAGATGGAAGGAAAAAAATTAACCAACCAAGAATGAAGAAAGAGGATGCATGGGAGGGCAGAGTGAGGCAGCGATAGAGAAATAAGCTCTAAGCAAACTACAACTTCTCCAAAAAGGCAATATATGTCATTCTTGAGTGTAGCGAGTGTTGTTGTTTCCTTTAAATAAATATGTAGAATTAATTCTCTATGGTTAGTGTGATGGTCGTATAGTCCACCTCACTTATAACACTGTACAGTATATACACATTATTATTATTATTATTATTATTTCTTTAATGATAAAATAACCTTTAGATATACATACAGTATTCCTCATACAGCCACAGTATTAGAAGTAGCAAGCAGCGTCTCTTTTTTTGTACAAATAACCCATGCAGCTCCCATATAGATTACTTATTTAAGATACATAACTTCTTTAAGATCACATCTCTCATTCAATAACAGCAGATATTGCCTTTTTTAACAAAAAAACTTGATGAATTCATTAGTAATGTGCAAGTTACTCCAAAAAAAAAAAAAAAGTCATCGCATCTTTGTTTAAATTAAAAACAAAATGTTGTTAAGCTCTACATACATTACAAAATGTAACTGAACAGAAAAAAAGGAAAACCTGAATCTGTACAACATTCAAACCTTTTTTAGTCAACACTAAGGAAATGGGATACAATTCTCTATAACTATATACAGACATGTTATCATTCATGCACAGTGTCAACAAGTAGCACATTGACATTCCAAAATATGGAAAACATGGCATAGGGAGACAGAGGGTAGAACGGGAGCTGGGAAGAAGATACGGAACAAAAGGAGAACTGCCTGTTTTGGTTACTTTGGCAGCAGTGAGATTGAGAAAGCAAGATAGAGAAAGAGGGTGGAGAGACACAGGGACAGATAAAGACACCATAACAATACACATGCTGGGCAGGAGAAGTCCACATCAGTCTCTCTGACCCAGAAATCAACATATGGCTGTAACTTCATTTTTTAATTATTATTATTATTATTTTCATCTTCTTTCGTGTCATCTTCTTTTTCTTTCTTCTTCTCTACATCACCATCCTTTTTTCTACATGTTAAATGTTGCATTTTAAGGTAGAGAATAGCTCTGGTAGCCTTTGTTTCCAGCGGTACATTTTTTTCTCTGTAGCAAATATTGCTCCGCTTGTACCAGTAGGGGCGTTTGTCCTTCCTTTTGCTCATTTTGTCTGTCCGATGTTGCTGTTATTTATTCCTCGGTCTGTCAGACAGACAGTCAGTTAAAAAGTGAATATGGCAACACAAACATATCGTCAACCCTTACATTAGAATCAACATTGTTAATGGTTTACAACTGATTCAACACCACTGTATTTTTACATCAGGTACATCATTATTATTGTGTAAATCAGAGACAGAAAACACAATCTCTGTTTTTTACATCAGAAGCAACTCTGTAAATGAACCAACGTAGTAGCCGTTTCACATAAGCGACAAGAACCAGTGCAATGCTTGTCCGTCATTTAAAAACCTGCCCAATTCTGTTTCAAACCCCACCACAGAAGAACAAAAGTTAAAACAAATGCAATCTACAGCTCATTTTTCTACTCCTTACTAGCTGTTAGTGTTAATATATACAGTGATGACCTGGCTAACTTTTGACCCTTTAAAATGCAGAATTTCAAACCAAAGCACGAAGCTGGACTCAAGCGTTATTGTGACTTGAGCTGGAACAAATTGCTTTACAGTCTTTGCAGGAAAGTTGCTAGTTGCAGATAGAAAAAAAAAAGTTCAACCAGAAAGTTAATATTTGATGATGTACAGCCAAGAAAAGTCTTTAGCTAAACAACAGCTAACAATGTTTAGTTTCCAGCCTTGTTTCAAACTCTGAACAGCTGTCATTAATCTGCCAATAAGGTTCATGTCAGACTAGCTCTTAAGCCAAAGTGAATACACCCAGAGAGACGGTGCAGCAACGCCAGTGCAGCAAAGCCAGTGCAGCAAAAGAGCTAAATTCCCATAAAAGAAAACTTTTAGCATTTAAAAAAAAAATACAAGCCATAAATTTAATGCACGAAACTGCATTTTTGCAAGCATTTGATTCCTGCTCACGCTAGAGTTCACCTCAAAATATTAGGCAGCTGGCACATTTTAAGTAATTCCAACATGATTTAGCAATATCAAAGACAATACCTTACTGAAGGTACTCAAAAAGTGATGCATACAGCTTTAATATCGTTATTCCTTCTTTTTTTTTTAAAAGCAAGCTAGCATAATTTAGTTTTTTTACAGTGTATAAACCCTCAGCTCGTGCCAGTGAAGAGACAAATACATACAAATTTAAATAAAAAGATTTGAGTTCTGTTAAAACAACATCAAGCCTTTTTTAATGCTTTTCAGATTACTAATCAAATATGAATTATATTTGGTGTTTTAAGAAAGATCCATTGGTTAGAAAACCCTTTACAGATTGGACTGCAAACATTAATATCTGATATAAAGTTTTCCCTTTGGCAAAACAGGGGTAAACTGCCACTCCAAGGCCTTCACTTAAGAACAGCTACTCTAATGATGAGCCACAGATTGTGCTGAGTTTGACAAATGCAAGTAATGCAATATCTCATTATACTGTAGCTATCAAATGACATATACACCAAATGTCTTTTCTTAGTAGTTTTCAAACTGTACAACAAACAAAACTGCAGCAACAAAGCCATTTTTCTGTAGCACTGTCTTCTCAAATTTTCATCCTAGTGTTGTTGTGTAATTAATAATTTTTTCAAAAGCTATATTCAGAGTATTTATATCGTTGCAATTATCTGGATTTGCCAAACTCATCCAATCTAAGCCAGCCCAGGTCTACTTTCTCAGGGGTTAAAATCTGCCTTTTACAAGAATCCTGCCAAGTTTAAAATGGATTACATCTAGTCCGGACTACTTACTTTTACAGATGACATTATAAATACAATTTATCATATACATCAAGTAAAAAACACATTAGAAGCAGAGGAATTCTGGACTTATGGACTTTTATTATGCCTACATATACTGTAAGTTACGTGTATGCTGAGATCTTTGTGAGTTTAGCTGAATGTTGCAATAGTTAACAGTCTGAAGTCTAAACTTCTCTGACAGTCGAGACAGGCTTTAAAATGTACATAATTCTGGGCCCTTGGTGTTCGAGGTTTTGGGATCGATTTGTTGTCTGTCTAATACTGAATTACAGAAAGCAGAAGATTTCCAGACATTTAGTGTTTTGGAATTTTAGTTTGTGAGTCTTACGATCTGGCAGTAAGTTTGGTCTGCATGCAGTAGACGTAGTGTTTCATATGCCCCGGTGTCCTTTTAAGCTACTAGCACACTATTAGGATGATAAATAAGTCCAAGTGGGCCTCTGTCACATCATGCACACAGACCAGGGGTAATAATTTAAGATCAGTTTACATTGTTAAACTAACAAAAGTATGCTACATATATAATAGAATAACAGAGACTGTTTGTGCCCATGTCACAAAGAGAGATTATACACTTTAGGAGTTAATTAGCTTTTAACCAGGGTGGACTACCATGGTAACCTGGCTACTGAGAATTAAAACACTGGGCTATATACTCCACAGCAGGAGGAGATTTGTGGGGACAAGTGTTGTAACTGTATCCCTGTTAGCTTTCTGTTATTGCCCTGAAACCGGTGTGAGCTTGTCAAACACAGGCTGTCTGAGATTAGATGTAACCTGTGTTACATATCCACATTTACCCCGTCCTCTACGCTGACGTCCGGCCCAACAGAAAATCATTTTCAGCTATCCCTTTATCTGATGGCTTTTGTGTTAAGACTGAAAACTGGCAGATGAACTAATGTGTCAAGTTCAACAAGAATGAGTAAATCCCACAGATCACATTAAGGTTATTTGTTTGAAAGCAACTTACCTTTGAATAAAGAAATATGACAAAGCCAGATGGTAATTGCTTTCTTTAGGTTAAGGCCTTCGTCATCCAGACATATTATGAGTAAAATGTTTTTGACTAGTAGTGTTTTTTGGAATGAAAAGTTGAAGCCTTGTCTGAATGAGTACTTAGAAGCAGCAGGTTGCTTTTACAATATCTAGGAAATTCTTGATGCCTGGTGTGGTAACATAACAAAGACGTGCAGCTATTATCTCATGTAGCCCTGCGCTAGTTTGAAGCAAAGCTCTTTTAACTGAGAAGTCAATGTGTAAGGTTTACCAATATAAGCGCCTGTTAAATATTCCCCTTAACGACCAATCTATGTGAAACATTATAAATCAAGGGTCAGGGTTAGGGATTAGTGGTTATTACAAAGCCCTTGAAGATTTTGATTGGTCCAGCGACCAGCCAGGTTGGCGATGCACAGAGATAATGACTGAAGCTGTTAAGTAAACCAAGTGGCAGAAAATGAAGGAAAAGAAGGCCTATAATGGGTGCTAGCTAGAATTTTCAGGCTATTTAAAAGTTATGATTCAGAAATGATGGCGGCAATCCCACAGGTGGAACACCAGGTGGTTCCATAGTAAAATCAAAAATACCTAGATATTTATGCAGTGATAATAGTTTCTAACAGTTTTCGACGGTAGAGTGGCCATTTCGTCTTCTCAGACATGACCTTATTAAAGATAAAAGCACACTAACCACTTCTTGGTTCAAATTAGTCCTTAATTCATTTACATTTACAGTATAAAGCAACAGAAAGAGGGTCCGATCAGGAGCGCATGGCGTAACCGAGACATTCAGAAGGAAAACCGTGAAGCTGTAATGTACGATCAGCTCTTTATATTTACAATTCGAACCTCAGTGACGCTTAAAACATTTCATCTCACTGAATTTGCTCTCCTGCGAAAGTCATACTCGGCATTTCTACAGGCTGGGAGAGCGAGAGTCAAAAAGACCTCGAACACGAAAGCATATCTCGCCTCACGCAGTGAGAGCAAGACGAGAGGCGTTTTTTTTCACAGTACTTGACCATCTTCCCACAACACACAAGCAGGGACACCCACTGTTACACACCAGCACACACACAGTTAGTTGTCATGAAACAATTGTGGCAATGTATCCGGTTTCTTCTGATTATGTTTTCAGTATTGTCTGGTCATGCATGCACATACTGATAAAGTTATTCTTTCTTTGTCTGTCTCACTCCTGCCTGTTACAGTGTTTGGATACGATGCACTACACTGAAAGAGGGCTCCTGCTGAAACCACTCGTTCTCAATAGGAGCTTTTATGGTGCGTACCTCTGTTTTAACCTCAGTCCAAGTGTTTAAATTCATTGTAATTCTGTAAGGTCGAGCCAGTTGGGACACGTTTAATAAGATGACTTGATTGGTTTGCACTTTTAGAGTGAGACGCGAATATATATCTTTGATTTTTTTTCCTTTTCTCATTAAGCTTCCACCGTTCTGGATAATTTCGCTTCCTATTAATCTCATGTTTTTTGTTATCCTTCCATGCATCTGTACCTCTTTCCATTCTGTCTTTATCTGTTTAAATGTGCACTCCTTCATCTGTACATCCATCCATTCATCTATCATTAAATCTATTGCTGAAGGGGGGACTTATAGAACAACGAGACAGCCTTAATTCCTAAATCCAAATTCATCCATTCATCCACCTCCCCCTTGTTTTTTCCTCCATGTTTTCTTGCTTTGTCCCACCCTTCTCTTCAACATCTCCTATCATCTTAGAAGCCCTGGATGTGGCAGTAGGCTTCCAGTGAGGAGAAGAGGATGTAGAGGAGCCACAGGCTAACGAACAGCATGGTGGTAAGGGCCTTCGCAGTCCGGGGCCCACCCAGCTCTCCACCAATGTCTGGTCGCCGTCGGTACATCAGCATGGCGACACAGATAAAGGCAAAGATGGTGAAGAGTGTGACCGAGAAAGCCAGCGTGCCAGGATCTACCCTGAACTCCTCACCCCTGCTGTTGTGGTAGATGGCAGCAATGGACCACGCCACCTGTTGAACAGCAGCAAAACTGAATTTAATAACATGAGACGCGGTGAGCATGTACAACAAAGGAAACAAAAGCAAATATAGACTTTGCCAAAGGAGACAGATGGGTGTGACAGACCATACCACTTGTCAGTCACACACTCATTCATGCAGAATTAAAGAATAGGACTCATGCAGTAACCTATCATTTATACCAAGCACAACATAATAATTTATACTACAGCAAAATGACAAGCACTACTGCATTTTCTCTAAATAGCTATCAATCAATACATCTTTAATCAAATGTGCTGGACTTACCCCAATGCCCAGAAACACATTGACAGCATTGGAGCCTGTCACATTACCAATGGATGCATCTGCATACTGATCCTGGATAGCTGCTACCTTACTGGCAAATGTGTCTGGATGAAGAGAGAGAGAGAGAGAAAAAACAGAGTTGTCATTGGCCATAAAGTAACTGGTGATCGTTGTTACAATCTCTCATGTTCAAGTTAATGAGAAAGAAAAAAAAAAAGATCAGATACAGCTGATCGCAAGATAAAAAACACTCTTAATTCTGATGATGACTTATTAAAAACTTTGACTTTCCTATTCTTCTTCCGTCACCAAGAAATGAATGCAACCGTTTTTGTGGAGTGAAAGTGTAAAGCAATAAATAAAACAAAATGTTCCATTCAGTGTAAATTAAGTGTTACTGACTAAATGTCTAACACTGCAAACAGACTGACACGCCTAATCACAAAATCCCCCAACTGTGCCTGTTGCCTGTAACAGTTGCCTTTGTTATCATAGAGTATTTGAACTTTTTTTTTTTTTTATGTTATTTCCACTTTCAACCAGAATAACAACAATGGATATCTATGCCAAAGGTACAAGGAGGGGAGGCAAAAGATAGATGAGGAGAGGAAAGAGGAGATATAAGTTGGATTACACTTTTATCGTCATGGACAAGGTAAGATTTCTGCACAAAAAGATGGATGACTTTGTAGCTCTTCTAAGGAATCGGTTTGACTTCCATCAGTGTATGGTTCTGCGTTTCACAGCAACACAGAATTAATCAAGATCCCATTGCTCCCACTGACAAACAGGAATAATCTAAGAGTGGTAAGAAAAGAAGGTTTAAAATACAAACGATGAAACACTGGTCACACTGCAGTGAAGATATTGGTCTGTTAGAATCAATGTTTCTCCAACAAACAGCCATGCTGCTGCTGGAAAACCCAGTAAGACTGTTACTGGAAGATTTGAATTATGCATCGTGCATTCTACGACTTTCACATGACTGAGCAGCTGTAATGGGATAATTTCCCGCTGTGAATTATGAAAATTATTCAGGATCTGGTAAATTTGCAGTGATTTCTGTGTTACACAAGACTGCATGGACAGATAAGGACACTTTTCATGCATGCATAATGTATATAGCTATTAATACAGACCACATACAGAGCACTATATAAATCTTGTTTTCTATTTTTAGACAGGCAACCTTAAATTAGGAGCCACAATCTTTAATCCAATTGCAGTGTTTCTTCTACAGCAGCCAGCATATGCACGATTTGCTCCGAGATCAAGAATTTACAAAGTTGAATTGCAGTTAGGGGGAACAAACAGATTTTGGCCTGGTGACTAAGAAGCAATGTGCTGCGTAGTCCTAAAAATTTCCCCTGCCTAATGTTTGCCAAACTACAGCAGCTCCAAAGTCATGCTCTTCCTTCCTGCACTGAAAGGAGCAACGGTGACTCTGCCAGATCTCAACAATAGGCTGTTTGGTGAGCAAATAGCCAAATGGTCAGTTAGCACTCTTTTCTGGCTAGCTTCTCTTTGTTAGTGATTCATGTCATCTTGCCTTTCTCTGCCAGATACAACAAGAAGAGACAAAAACTGTGATTACGGAAGAAAGAAAAAGATGAAAAGAGAAGGAAGGGATTACTTGAAGCAGCAGCCAACCTGGCTTTGGAAAAGAGGATGATGGGAGGATCAAGAAGTAGATACAGGGTGGTGATAGATATGACAATTGGCCTGTGAAAGAGACTAACACCTGTCTGCTGGGCTTATGGATGTGTGTCAACGCTCTGTGTGTTCCTGTTTTTGTGTGTGTGTGTGTGTTTTCTGTATTAAGAGCGCATACTGTATGTACACTGTGTCTCTGTGTGTTTGCGAAGTTTGCCACCTGGGTCCAATCTGATGCCATGTCTCTACCAGCTGGCAAAGGCATGCACGCCTGTGCATCAAATGGTCTTAGAGTGCTTGTGAGCTTGATTGAGTGGGTGAGTCCGTGGGTGTGTACGTGTTCAGCAGTGACGTGAGTGTGTGTTACTGTGAAACAGGTTCCACTCTGAAGCTCCTTATGTGACACTATGGCTCCCTGGAGAGCTTTTTGCCCTTTTCCACTACCTCTCTGTCAATCAGTCACTGCCTCGCTCTTCTCTTTTTGACGTCATGCTCCTCCTTCTTCCCCTCTCCCCTCTGTTCCTGTTTTTCCCCATTGCCTCTTAAAATGGAAGAACATGCAACTAATATGCTCAGGAAAATCTTGGCATTTGGAACGTTTATAGTGTTAGCAATAAAGGAATAAAAACAGAAGCATTAATCCTCTGGGGACTGTGACTATCCAAAGGAAATCTGGCCCTCTTGAGATTCCTTATTATAGATCACTGGTCCACAAAATACTGAACAATACACAGAGGGGTATATAAATACTCAGGGGGTATAAACCAGTTGAAAATCTTTTTAAAGATATTTTGTTCTGAACTGGACAGTGCTGGGAGACTGATGTGTGGCAGCTCTTATTAGTTTAATTGAAAAACATTCAGGAATATTTATTAATTTGTTACTTTGACAGAGGGTCAAAGAGTATTCGAGTATTTTACAGTGACTGATCATAAATATCTTATCTATTTACATTTATTTGTCAAAAATCATGTCTTACATGACATATTTATTGTGATACAATATTGTGAGGATACATGATGACTATCAGCTTCACTGTCCTGAACCAACATTTATTGCACAATGCTTTTATCTTCTGTATGTATCTTTTTTTTTTCTCTTTTAAATCCCTGCGTATTTTCCTCAGTTTATATGCTCGGATCAAATTTCTGAAGCCATTAGGAGTCATGATAATACACTGCACACATCAAGTGTACTGTGGAATCACGAACCAACAAAGTTTTACCTGAAATTTTACCCGAATACCCGCAAACTACAAAGAAATGTGAGCTTCTTTAGTTTCAAATTTTCCTAACAGCACCGCTTTAGTTGTTTTCTTTCTATCTCCCTTTCTCCATGTGTGGGTTAGCCTGGCTAACTGTGATAAACGAGGGTAACTGACATAGAACCACAGCACAGGATGGGTTTTATTAACTGTAATAGCCACAGAACTGAGGTCTGTTTCTTTGTGTGTGTGTGTATGTGCGCGTATGTGCGGTGAAGCCACAGGAGGCTCTGTTAATAAGGCTGAGAGCTTCAGAAAGGCTGAGCCACTTTGTTTTCATTCGGCAGCTCTACACATTGTGTGCAGTACTGTGACTTGAGCATCTCTGTGTATGTGTCCATAAATTCAGCTGATATCAAGTGCATATTTTTCTTAGTGTATGAGCATATATTACATGTACAGCCATATGCTAATGTACTATGTGTGTATGTATATATGTGTGAGTATAAAGTAGTATGGAGCACACGCTTTTTATCCCTAAGCTCCCTAAATGGGAGGCAAGGGAGCACCTGAGCCTGACATGACAAATAGCCTTATGGTAATAGCACATGGTAGTCACAGTACAAGTCATTGTGTGTGGGGGTGTGTGTACACAAGTGTGCAAAATCTCTTTCAAGCTTTAATGTTTTTCAGATAGATGAGTGTGCTTGTCTATTACTCAAGTCGTGCAGTCGTTTTTGTTTTTCCATGTTCTAGTTTATACATCTAGCAGTCAAGTACACACTGTATGTCTGATGTATTTGTCTGTGTGTGCATGTGGGGACCAAGGTTAAAACATATAATCACCCAGCCATCGCATTTGGTCATTCTTCACACTTACGCAAGATGAGCCATGTTGCTGTCGGCAGACTGCACTGCTTTGTCTAACGGGGACCCATATGCAAAAAATATTGTGGCAAGACGCCGAGAACTACTGGGTTAGTTCTGGTACAAGTTCACTGAGAATAAGAGCTCGGGAAATGTGAGCTCTGAGGTTCTTTTGATCTACTTTTATGTTGTTTTTCTTTGGATTTGTAATAGCAGAAAAATAATATTAATGAACATCAATACAAAGATGCTTTCATGTGGAAAAGCTCTTCAAAGCTATTTGTGTAAAGCAAATTTAATGAATATTATCATGATGCCAGAATTACGCCGATCATTTTCTAGTAATGGATAATTACCCAAGTCCCATTCCCTGTTACTAAATAACCATGACATTTCTTTTCTGGATGAGTGAATTTGAGTTGAGACTGTATAATTTGCCATAAACCAACATAAAAATCCCCTGCATACTTTGTAGTCTATAGTGCAACAGATCACGCTGAAATATATCTCATCTTTATGAAAGTTGCTACTGTATATATAAGAATTACTAGTTACTTAGTGTTTCTCGAACTTGTGAAGTTTTAATAGCGTGCCTTGATATTCATTCCACTGTAGCTTTTGTTGATTTGTGTAGTAAATTGAGCAAAGAACTGAAAATATCAATATATATTCCTTGAGGTGGATCATTGATGAACAAAGATCTTTTCCTCATAATGACTTTACAAAGCTAAATAGCAAATATAAAGAGAGAACAGGATTTGATTAAAGCTGGCACAAGGTCCAGTAGATGGCAAAAACATATACTGTGATGGATTCATGTACGCCTACACATACATGTATATAAACATAAAGGATAAGTGCTCACACGCTTACCTGGTACTGAGGTTCCCAATGCAACAAATACTACTGCTGTGACAGAGTCTTTCAGGCCTACTGTGCATCCAAAGTGAGAGGCCAGGTCCCCTGTAAGGATAGGAAAGGAATAATTTCCATCACTATACTTCACAGCATATACTTAGAAGAAAACAGATGCGTTCAGCTGTTGAACAAACCATCATTTGTTGTGTATCTCTTGTCAATCCCTCAGGATATTTAAAGTCTTACCAATCATAGCGGTGAGCAGTCCGATCATGCAGATGGAGACTACAAAGCAGGCCCAGCCATTCCAATACTCTGTGGGCGGGACGAAGGCGAACAGAACCTTCCAGAATACAGTGAGGAAATGCATGACGTAGTCAAAACACGAGGGCAGCTTCTCCTCCCCACACTCCTCATCGTCGTCATCTTCACCTTGGAAGAAATAGGGGGAAAAAAACATACATGGTAGCTAGTTGAATCCTTGAGTCTTTGTTAAAAGCGCAGATTGTTTACACCAATTTAACCTCTTAAGCCCCAACGCCCCCTGATATGGGGGCAAAAGGCAGGAGATCAGGTAGGCTTGGGGCTTAAGAGGTTAAATAAGATCCACAAGTTCGAGACCCAGGCACATCACAGATCAGATTCAATGTCATCCCTGCACTCCCATGCCTTTCCTGTTGCTGTAGTTGAAAATGTTGTTTGAATCTATAGTCTATAGTGATTTAGCCTGATAACCTGAAAAGCAAAATCCCTGTGTGTTTGTGTGTGTGTGTGGTTGCAAGCCAAACCTCTGCTTTCAGAATCAGAATCATCTTTATTTGGCCGTGTTTGTACACGCGAACAAGGAATTAGACTCCAGTACACTTTGCTCCCTGCATGCAAAGAAAAGAAACATTTTTTTAAAAATAGGCTGTATGTTAGAAACTATGCAAACTGAGTAGTGCAATGTGAATATGTGCATATGGCCTGAATGAAAGCAGGGAGTTATTTCATAGTGTTCATGAGAGTCACGGTCCTGGTTCTTTGACTACGTTTTTGGGTTGATTATGGTTATGGTATTAGTTAGTCTTTAGTTTTATATTTCCTAGAGCCTCTGAGTTTTCATTATTTACAATTCTAGTTCTGTAATTCTTGTTGTTCATATTTGGTCCCTTTCTGTTACTTGTGTCTTCCATGATTCTCTTGTAGGTTCCGAGTTCTTAGTTTCCTCCTGGTCCAAGTTTTTATGTGTTTTTATATTTTTGCATTTTCATACTACAGCAACAAAAAGCAGCTTCATTCAGTTGATCCTTGGTCTCCGAGTCCTGCGTTTGGGTCTCACCTTACCTGCCACGGAGCGCATCATGACAATGAGAGTAACTGCCTGGGGGAAGAAACTACCTCTGTGGAGTCTGGTTTTCACAAACAGCGCTCTGTAGCACCTGCCTGAAGGTAGCAGTTTGAACAGTTTATGTCCAGGATGTAAGGGGTCTGCAGAGATGTTTTCTGCCCATTTACTAACCCTGGACCTGCACAGGTCCTGGATGGAGGAAAGATCAGCATCAAGAGCAATCCTCTCTACAAATCGGATTACTTGTTGCCGTCTGACCGGCAGCTCTTGTGGCAGGTTGTACTACCTGATTTGATGTGAAGTACAACCTCTGCTAGGTCTTCTTCCGGATAGGCTATATGTGAGGACCACTTCGAATACTGTGAAAAGGTGGTTCCTAGGAATCAGAAGTAATCCACAGTAGGTACTGTATTGTTGAGGATGGTGGAGGGGGGAGGGTTTCTCTGAAATTCCACCACAGCCAACCACGTTTGGTTAGGCTGCTATGTGCGGATCTGTGTGAGTGTTTGCTGAAAGAAGGGAATAGCTGGAACCTGAAATTTAAATTACTCTCCTCACTCAGTAAAAGAGAAACGCTCACATGCTATTAGAAGTCTGTGCGCTCGCTGTATAAGTGGCTGTTTTTCTGATCCATTTATAAATGAATGAATAAAACGAGACCACCTGCTGCTTCCATGAAACATGCTGACTTGGTGATTCCAGGGAAAGCTATAATCTCTTATTGATTTCACCCTTGTCATTCAGTCACTGCATACTATTAACATTCAAAGAGGTGGTGATGCATTAAAATGTTCCAAACAACCGAATAAAACCCCATTAGCACTCTAAACCCAGGCGAGTTTGGAGAGGTTTCAAACTGCAGCTGCTTTCCCATACGGAGTTGTATGAGGTCTGACCTTAAAAAATATATTTAGTTATGTTTTAACCTTACATCTTAACATTTAAATATATAGCATTTACACATTCATGATTGTCATGAACAACAATCCATTTGCATGTTAATAAACTGACTGCTGTTTTTTTTGTTATGCTCATGAAACAACTGGAAATAATCACTGTCTGAATATTTTAAGTAACCTTCAAAAAGAGGCAGACAGCAAGACTGTTAAGATGCTTATTATTATGATATTACAAGAAGCCTGATATTTAAGTCTTAAACATACTGTACTGTGCAAAAGTCTTGAGCTGCATTTGATTTTTGATGCATATGTTGCATTCAACGAGTGAGACGTGGTTTTGAATAAGAGTTCTTTAGGCTTCTTAAGGTCTTTCAAAATTTTTGGGACATTGGCTGCTTTTTTACTCATTTTCAATCCAGTCGTTCATCTTGATCAATTTCAAATGAAATTTTTGGTTTGTTTTTTGTTCGTATAGCCACTTAATAAAAAAAAGGCCCCTCAGCCCATTAATAAACTAATCTACACATAACAAATAGCTGTTATCTATCTAAATAGAAAATATCTATTTCAAAAACAAAATTGTTTTTACTATTTTTTTTAATTGAATCTATGAAAAAATTCACAGTTTGACAGACTTAAAATAGTATTTTTGCATCAATAAGGTGATTCCCAGTGTGTCCATAAAAACTGGGGAAATTGGATAATGGGAGAACAAAAGAAATGGCAGTCCTAAAAACTATTTACAGATGGACAGTATCTGAAGCCATGTCCTGACACAGGACTCAAAAGACGCATCAGACACTTAGGTTGATTCATTTAATGTTTGGCTCATCCGAAATGTGTTAATGGAAGGGTGGCTGTGAAGAAGGAATTCTTAAGAAAGGGAAATGGGGATAAAATGCTGAGGTCAATATGTACACAGGAGGTCAGCAGAGAGGTGCAACAGTATCTACTGCCATTTGTAAAACATAATAGAGGCTCTGTTGTGGTTTGGGGCTGCATTTTAGTCAGTAGTGTGATCTTTTATGAATTATGAACACAGTAGACCATCAGATTTTGATCCACCATGCGAAAGTTTTTGATTGGTAATGGATGGCTTTTTCAGCGTGACAGTGATCCCAAACACACTGTGGATAGTGCATACCTGCATAGAAAAACATACAGTCATGGAGTTTAACATTACAGCATCATCTTGGCAGAGAACAGAACAAAAGCCAGCCAACACCCAAAGAAGAGCTTTGAACATCCTCCAAGAAGCCTGAAGATCTATTTCCAAAGGCTACTTGAACAAAGGCTTGCTGAAGAGAGTTACGCTGTATTAAAGAATAAAAACAGTCCTATCAATACTTGACTTTCAAGCTTGTTATTCTTGTACAAAACATTTCAATATCAAAATATAAAGAAATGTGGGTAGTGCAAGACTTTTGCTGAGTTATGCACCCGATCTTGGCTGTGTGCTGTGCGGTTACTACACACATGAACTTGGATTAACATAAAAATAAATGAACTCTAATAAGGCCAATAATTTCCTCTTGGGTCACTGTTTAATGTCATTAAAAATAAATGTTTGAAATCATCAACTATAAATGAACATAAGGGCAGTGGAAAGAGCAATACCCTCATCTACAATAATGGTTTGCAGGACACACTCTTACACACACACACACACACACACACACACACACACACACACACACACACACACACACACTCTGCAATGAATTATAAAACAAGACTCTCTACCTGAGTTATGTCACTTTTCACTGTCAGCAGCTCTCCTTCCCTCCCACACAGTCTGTTACGGCTGAATGGAGCCATTTCTCTCTGGCTTTCTTTCTACTTCAGTTAATGTTTATATGTGCCCTTTTATCACAGCCTTGGTCTCACTATTTGGCTCTTTGGTCTTTTTTTGATTATTTATTTTCTAGCTCAGTATGTTTAGGTGCAAGCATCTGAGCGACAGAAATACCAGCACATTAGCAGACTGCTAATGTCCAGTAAAGTTAAAATATCTACTGCATACAGTCTAAAAACAATTTGATCTAACACAAGGAAAATATGCGCCGTTCCAACCTGTTTTGACTGTCTTGTTATTCTTTAAGTGCATCCTAAAGGGCTCAGTGTTCAATCAGTGCTTTTGACTCACACTGGGATATATGCAGCACACTGCTAGTTGACTCATTTGTCTTGAAATTTAGCATCCATTGTGTGAAAACAGGAGACAAGATAATGACTGCTGAACTGTTGTTCCTACATGCTCAATAATATGCACAAAAGCAAAAATCATGTCCAATTAAGTCATCTTAAAGGCCTTATATAGCAACAAAGACAGAGTTGTTCAAAAACTATGGATTTAATTCATTCATTTACTTTTACAACAGCATTAAAAATGTCAACTTTTCCAGTTTTCAAAGGGAAAGGGTTGCAAGGGAAAATGTGTATTCCCCAAGTGGATGGCAGCGTTTTGGTTGCTAGCATGTTGGCTGCAGTTTTTTGCTACTATCTGTAGTACAACTTCAAAAAGCAAAGTTGTACCTCAGTACTCCAGCCAACATGCTCCAGCCAGCATCACTTCCATTCAAACAGGTGCAGTAATATGCTAGTGACAGGTGGTTGCCAGTGGGTCACTAACCGGTCTGTATTACTGTGTAAGTGGAGCTTCAGCATTCATTTTCTTAGCAACTGCCATCAGCCTTCACTGACCAGGGAATACTTATTCTTTACTCATGACTGAGGTTGCCAGGTAGTCGTTGACCATCTGTAGCCCGGTGAGGCTGGGGTCTTATTCATTGATCCTAAAGTGTCACCGTGTGATTGTCACATTTGTTAGTGTCGTAGCTGACCACTATGTTGTAACATACATAAATTTCTAAAAATTTGTAAAAAAAAAACCCCACATTTATAAAACCCTTTCTATATAAGGATCACAAAGTGCTTCACAACAACAATGAACCAATGAGGAACAAGCAACGGATTATGATCAGATAACCAAACTGCACCCTCATCCCTCTATCTCAATCTTCTACTTATGCCTGACTTGCATGCTCTCTTTCGCCTCTGTTTATCTATGTCACACCTCAGTAACGTGTCATACTGATAATGTTTTTATACTAGAGTAAGTTCTCAATTTTCTCTTTTCATTCTTGGTCACATTTGGTTTCTACAGCAATTTTGTAGTTGTAATTTGTAATTGAATATTATGTTACTCCCCTTCAGTCGTCATTCTTCACTCAAATATGAGTGAAGAAAAAGCCAGAAAAGGATGGAGGGCCCACTCTGGGTCAGGGATGAGACCCTGCCCCAAGTGGAGGAGTTTAAGTATCTCGGGGTCTTGTTCATGAGTGATGGGAGAAGGGGGCGGGAGATCGACAGACGGATTGGTGCAGCGGCTACAGCGATGCGGACGCTGTACTGGTCTGTTGTGGTAAAGAGAGAGCTGAGTGTAAAAGCAAAGCTCTCAATTTACTGGTCGATCTACGTCCCTACCCTCACCTATGGTCACGAGCTGCGGGTAGTGACCGAAAGAACGAGCTTGCGAATACAAGCGGCAGAATAGGCTTCCTCCGAAGGATGGCTGGCCTCTTCCTTAGAGGTAGGGTGAGAGGTTCGTAGAGCCGCTGCTCCTCCACATCGAAAGGAACCAGTTGAGGTGGTTCGGGCATCTGACAAGGATGCCTCCTGGGCGAGGTTTTCCGGGCATGTCCCACCTGGAGGAGGCCCTGGGGCAGACCCAGGACACACTGGAGAGATTATATCTCTCAGCTGGCCTGGGAACGCCTTGGTGTTTCCCCCGGATAAGCTGGAGGAGGTGGCTGGGGAGAGGGAGGTCTTTGCTTCTCTACATTTTCCAGCCCCAGCCCCAGATAAGCATAAGAAAATGGATGAATGGATGGATGGATGGATGGATTATGACTAAATGGCATTGTGAGTCTCTTCACATCATTCGGGGCATGTGTTTGATATCGTATTGGCATTCTCTGATATTTATTCGAAACTTTGTTTGCTTCCACAAAACAATTGCCTTTTGGGAGTGTATATAAAATCATAAAAACAAAATGAAAGAGCAATGCAAAATCACATAAAATAGTGTGTGATAAGGTTGGGCAACTAATCACTTTCTTAACATCAGGGAAGAATAGCGAGTTTAAGGTCTTTAAGAAATAAAAATTGATTTGTGGTGTGAGATGGGCTGAGGAACAGCTGTTTCCTGAGTCATCTATGTATATACATAATATGGTCTATTCACCCACTCCACATGCAATCAAGCTTTTAATAGGCCAACTTCATAAATTATAGTATAGGACAGCTAATGCATTCCTCCTCCCTCTATCTCAGTCTTCTCCCCCATGCCTTACTTGCACACTCTCTTTCCTCCATCTCTTCCTATGTCACTCTTCTGTTATGTGTCATACCGATAAAGTTGTTATTCTAAAGTTAGTTTTCAATTTTCTCTTTTCATTCTTTCATTTGGTTTCTACAGCCATTATGTAATTGAATACTCAGTGTTAAGTCCTTATTTCATCCCCTTCAGTCTTCATTCTTCACTCAAATATGACTAAATGGTATTGTGAGTCTCTTCACATCATTTGGTGCATGTTTGATATCCTATTGGCATTCTCTGATATTTATTTGGAGCTTTGTTTGCTTCCACAAAGCAACTGCTAGCCTTTTGGGGGTTTATATAAAATCATCAAAACAAAATGAAAGAGCAATTTAAAATCACACAATGCTGAAGAAATGGAAGGCCAAACAAGCTAAAGACACCAGGCGCTGCCCCACATAGATATCAATATTTTTTATTTCTCACCCTACTACAGTAGTAGATATCTCTTACTTGTAGTTGCTCACTGGGCATGCCCAAAAGCTGTGCTCTCATAATCTAGGAAGAAGATAACAGACTGCAGCTCTTCTCTACATGCTTGCAGCCAAGCAGGATGCGTTTCCATGACTATGTCTGCCTATTGGAGTGTGTCCCTTAAATGATATGGTCAGTGGTCCTGGGACTTGTAAAAATCATGCCACTGTCTGTTTCTCAGATTTATAGACACACATCCAGACTCTAAAAAAGAAGCGCACAGAGGTTTGAAACTGATGTGGCCAAACAAGCTGTTTGCCAGAAAACCCCAGAGTTAAACAGATCACTTCCCATTACAAAAGAACAGAAAGAAACACTTTATTAATTCTGTCAAGCTTCTTTGCTGTTGCAAGAATTGTGAAAAAATGCCCAAGCGCATTGAAATCAACAGAAAAGGGGAACAATCCTTACAACAGGACTGTTAAGTCTAATTGTTGAATGTTTGCCATTATGCTTCTTAAATTTGTAAAGTCTGAGTTCAATCTGTAGGATCAAGACATTCCTTTGTCCCTGAGCACCTCTCCAGTCACTCTGTGCTGGGGGAGGTTTTATGCAGAAACATCCTATCTGAAAGATCTGTTTCTTGTGATGTTGCTTCCTGCTTTTATGATCCTTTTGGTGAGCAGGAAGTCATGCATACAGAGACACATGCACACAGAGAGACACACATTCTCACACACTCACTCAAACACACACACACATTTTTACCTGCATACATACACACACACACACACACACACACACACACGCACATATACATACAGTGCCTTGTCTTTGTAACCAAGGGGGTTACGAGGGGAGGTGCGTGTAAACTATTGTGTATTGTGTGAACTGTTTTCCCAATAAAAGGCAGCAAGCGGAGGCCGGATTTGGGGGTCATCTTGTGGTAGATACCAACAAGGCCTCCCTTGCAAGTAAATCGATCGATCGTTGACTGTCTTGTTTTCTTCATGATGAATAAGTCTCTAAACCAGCGGGGCTTGTGGAAACACAGACCCAACAAGGACATCAAGGAAAATTTGTCACATTGAAATACCAAAAGACACAATCATATACCCAATATATGCACAGAATACCACAGAAATAAAACAAACAAACAGTGGAGACAACTGCATGTCAGTCATCCAGGTACCTTCAAACGTGGTGCTGTGATTTGTGCTGCTCGTTAGTGTGTTTCTTTGACACTTGTAATTTGAGTCAAACCACAGACGCAAGACACCATGGTTGTTAAAAATAGGCAGAACTCAAATTTCGAGAGAACCCCAGGACTTCTGAAGAACCTCCCTGCATTTCTGAGGACATGTCCATAATCTTCAAAGCCTTGTTTGCCAATAAAACAGATTTTAGCTAGCTCCTACATTCTTTGATCAAATAAAACCAGGGACCATTTTCTACTGTACTCTGACAGCTTTGAGACTGATTGTGTGTGTTTGGTGCGTCTATCAGAATTCATGCTGGCATGCTCATGTTTATATTCATGTTCCACTGGTCCTGTCATCCTGTCTGTCTAGGGCACACATTGAAACATACGCACACAAACAGACTCAGGCTGTCAGGCACCAGAGTCACAGGAGAGCTTCAAGTAGACACTTGACAGTTAAACTGGGCTAAATCTTTTCTCAGTATGACATAAAAAAAACTAATTAACCTAACTTTGTTATTCAAAACATTTTAATTACTGGTGAGATGGTCTTTTATTGCATCCAGCAAAGACTCATGCCATCCATGGATATGCTTTTCAATTTGCTTTATTTGTGCTGTCAAAGGTTTTGAGCAGCTGTCACATAGAACCCATCAGTGAATTTCTTCACTCAAGACAGACAGTAAACAAATAACAAAATCAACGGTGACTCAACCGTTCATTGTGATTCATCATCTAAAGAATGGAAATTACAGTTTGTGCACAAAAGAGATAGAAAAGTGGTGACATCAATGTAAGAGAAACAAAGTTCTTTCTTTTTGCAAACACCAGCATGAGAGTCACAGTTTGTGAAATTTTTCTCTCTGATGTTTGTCAAAAGCACCAAATCCCATAACAAAACTTAAACAAAGCATCAGCATTGGTTTAATTAGCACTCAGAAATAATAAAAAAACCTAAATCTGATGCATGAACGCACAATACAAAGACTTCTAAACGTTCTCAATCTGCGTATTTGTTCTTGTTGATAACATTTGTTGCCAGAAAATTCTCTTGTGAACATAAGTAGAATTCCATTTCTGTGGATTTATCTTCTTTCTGTGTTTTTTCCTCGAATACCTATGTTTCCCTCGGGTGTGGACGCACTCCCATAAATAACACACCCACATGGACCAGGTGATGAACAGCAAGATGTGGGCTTAGTAATTAGAGGGCAGTGGAGTATGGAGTGGTTGTACATCAATCTCTTTTACCTTGTTTCACTTTTTTCCAATCATTTCGTCTTAACAGTCCCTCTCTGTCCCCTTGATTTCCTTTCCATTGATTTTTTTTGTCTTCATCTAGTTGTCCCTTTGTTTGCGTCTGTGCTCTTCAGTCGGTATTGTTCATTGCATTTAAACAAAACTGTGTTCAAAACTAAACCAGGGCCCGCATGTTCATGCAATCAGTGTGTTTATTGTTGTTTAACCACTTATCAGCCACCAGATCCACTGGCAACCCACTTAAGACAGATTAAGATCAATTTCTTTTCATGGAAACTGGCATACTCAAAGGAATAAGCTTGTGAAACAATAATTGCAATGCATATTTGACACCTTTTGGTTTTTAGTTTAATGTCTGAAAATGCCCTTTTTTGGCATGTGGCTAATTTTAACCTAACCTTCCCATATGGAAAAGAAATAGAAAAAACTTATAAAAGATTTGCATCAGCTTTAGCTTGCTTCATATAGTGAATCATATAAGGCTTATATGATTTACTCATGAAAGTGGCCACTTTCTCATTGCTTTCATATATTGTTTTAGGAAGTATCCAAAACATACAAGTTTCATTTATATAATTTTTCAAGGGATCTTATATCTGTTTTCACTCTTGTATGCTTTTCATACAAGTTTCACACAAGACAGATACAAACTTTATAAGAGTTATATATATCTTTTCCATATCGGTTAACCCTAAAGTGTATGGAACCCAGGAGACCTGGTGGATTTGAAAAGTGTGTGATAAGCTTGGGTAACTAATCACTTGCTTACCATCAGGGAAGAATAGCGAGTTCCAAGGTTTTAAGAAATAAAAATTGATTTGTGGTGTGAGATGGGCTGAGGAACAGCTGTTTCCTGAGTCATCTATGCATACAATTAATATGGTCCATTCACCCACGTTGCACACAATCAACCTGCTAATAGGCCAACTTAATAAATCTTAGTAAAGGACAACTAATGCAGCGCATCTGTGACATCTCATGCCAGTATACACGTCAGCCACATTCCTTCCTCTACACAGAAGGATAAATTAAAAATGCATTTCGGTGAAAGTGAAAAATTCACACTTGGATACAAGAATTTTGCTTAACTAATCTTCTGAGTGAAACATCACCCTCAGATCTTTATCGCTGCTATGCACCCAGCCGCTACAGAGACAGACAATTAATGTTTACGGGTCAATTTCAATCATATAAAAACATTCAAACATTGGAGCCAGTCTGCTAGCGCGTCAGCATGATGTCGCCTCTCGGCCTCGACTTTTCACGCTAACTACAAATAAACTAAAATCAGGCATGAAAATAAATTCTCACACTATTCCACAGATTTTTCACACCTATGCACATATGTGCTTATTCATCGCTCAAATTATGCACAATGGGAAATCATCGTCATTGGGATCTTTGCACTCATAGTGTGTATTCTTACTGGACAATACATATGGCCTCACCCTTTAAGAAATGCTCAAATTTTGAAACACAACATTGCAAATATAATGATAATGAGGATGAAATAAGAGCAAAAACTGTAACAGGCCCCATGACAGCCTGCAAAAGAAAGGAAAATAATGCGTTTGGGACTCGACACTATCAAGCTGCTCTCTAATGTGGATGATTTGGCCCTGCATTGTAAAGACACAATGTTAAATACATGCATAATCTCCGGCTATCTTCCAGCTTGTCTGGGGAATATTCTCCATGAGCCACACAATGCCAAAAAAGACACACACAGAGGGAAACAGGTCATTGTACACACACGAATCACAGTGACATTTGAAGGGAGGTGAATGCAGGTTTTCTGATTTGAGATGAATGTCATGGATTTGGAAGAATTAGGTTGGGACTGTGTGTCAGTGTAAGTGCCAAATTGGTTACACGATCTGGTGACCTTAAGGTCAAGACTTGGCAGACTTTAAATGTCGTTACAAAGCTGCAATCTTAGAAGAAAAGCTGTGCAAAATTTGTACCCTTCCCCATCGTTTCTTTGCGAACATACTCTCTGGAGGGCTTCAAAGGATGAGATCCTGATTGACTATAAAACTTGCGTTTGGAAGGCAGGACTAGGATGACAACAAGATGTTGTCTCAGTGATTTTTGTTTAAGATGAAGGAATATTTGAGGCTCATTTAAAGTCATTGTAATCTCAAATTCAATCTAATATGCTTGAGAGGAGATAAGACAAAGTAGGGAAGGATAATAGAGAGAGGGACAGAAAGAGTATAAGAAGCAGAAAAAGACCGACAGACAGAGAGCGGGAAAGGAAAGGATAGAGATGAGATTAGACGAAGCCAGCTTATCTCTCTGTGTGTTAAATCCACAGTATCAGTTACAGCCACTCTGGACTTGGTCAAACCAGCAGTGCGTGTCTGAAGAGATGAGCTGCCAAGTAACAGCACGTCTTCATCTGGGCTTCTTGTTTGTGTGAGAGTGTGTGTGTGTGTGTGGCAAGTTTGGAAAAATGTGTGTGAAGTTCACGTCATTTGTTCACAACAACACAAGATGCCCAAAATTAGATGTGTGAGATTATTGTGCCTCATTTCATTTTGTTAAGATAATAATTGCCCTTTCTTATTTTTATTCTCGTCTTTCTCTCTTGACACCTTTTAAAAGCCTGAAGGAGAGTTGTTGGAGCCATATTGAATCATTTTCCTTATGTACTGCAAGTTTCGGACCATTGTTATTTTTCCCTGTTAGTACTCCTGCCTTTTTGGTAATCTCTGACTGTAAGTGAGGAAAGCACACAAAAATGGACATTGTGGTAAAAGTGTGGGAAATTGGTATAAAGTGAAATATTAAAAAATGTGCCACTGTTTCAGAAATCTAAATATTTCATTGCACCTCTATTCTTGCTATGAACTAC
This sequence comes from Astatotilapia calliptera, assembly GCF_964374335.1. NCBI lineage: Eukaryota > Metazoa > Chordata > Actinopteri > Cichliformes > Cichlidae > Astatotilapia > Astatotilapia calliptera. The sequence continues at coordinate 24,705,938 of NC_137434.1, read as the reverse complement.
ACTGAATAAGCCTTGAGCCTTATTCGATTTATAACTTCTTGAGCGGCTCTATAGGAAACAATCCACAAAGATCTGACACAAGAGCTGAGAGATGAATCTGTCCCATCACTTGATCCACCTACTGTTTGCAAAGGACTCATCAGAAGAGGTGTCGTGGAAGGGTGGCCATCAGAAAAGTCATTCATAAGTACCCACGACTGGACAAATTTTAAGTTTCTGATTCAAACTGTTGTCAATATGTATGGAAACAATCAGGAGAGAGGTTCAATAGTGAGTGTCTACAGCAATTTGTAAAGCATGCTGGAGACAGTGGTGGTTTGGGGAAGAATTCCAGCCAGTAGTGTTGGAGATCTTGTGAAAATTGATGGAATTTTGAATATGGAAAAGTACAATCAGCTTGTGATCCACTGTGCAATATCATCTGGAAATGGTATTTTCAACATCTTTATTTTTATTTTTTTCATTTATACATGCTATTATATAAGATACTGTAACTTGTATACAATTACAGCTTTTGTATTATGTTTTTATTCTTTGGATAAGAGTCGTGCGGGTAATCCAAAGGATTTTGTGCTAACTCGGTAAGTTTTAAATATGTTGTGAATGAGTTTTGGTGCAAAACCCAGTGAATGAAGCTGGTGATAAGTGAATGGAGGTGTGACTTTTCAGTTGATTACAGCTAAACAAACATTTATACTACACAATAATAATATAGCAGAACAATTATTGTAAGCATTTTTCATACTATACATGAAAAAGCATTTGTTTCTATTTTCATTTATAATTTTCACAGCGTGAAAATTATTTGTTCCATCAGTTATTTTGGCTTTATTGTGTTTTCCCTCTCCTTCTCCTCCGCTTTCATTTCCACTCTCAGTTGTTTCACAGCTGGATGCAAACTGCCAGTTTGATCTACAAGCAACCAATCAGCTCGTAATCTTAGACACTTTGAACTCACACAGTGCAATCAGCTGCAGGTTTAAAGGCTCAGAAAAAACCAATCAGTCTCCAGTCTCCAGTCTGACATGATTTTGAACCTGATTTTGTTTGTCATATGCGCTTGTGTGGGCTTGTTTTTCTGTGTTACAGTTAACCTGTTCTAGTCTGCAAGCATTACAATTGTGGATTGTACAATAAAGTAAATACTATATTGAAACTGTACTGTATATGTGTGCAAGATGAACCAAGGGTGTGACAATAAGACTGTCCTTTGGTGGAAGTTGCTCTCATTACCTTTAAACAGTTCTCTCTTTAAACACACACACACACACACACACACACACACACACACACACACACACACACACACACACACACACACACACACACACAGAGCACTCTGTCAGGCTAGACAAGCTAATCCCAGATAAGAGAGCAAAGACAACCCTTTTCATTAATGGCATCAGCTCACCAACAAAGGCTGGCTGACAGGCTGGCTAACTAAAGCACAAACAAACACACGCACGCCCACACAGGATAAAGTTATTTGAAGACACTAAAGTGACTGAGAAAGATCCAGGCAAACAATGCCCTGACAGAAACCCAGTTTTAAATGCAGCAGCAAATACGATTTCTTTCTTTAAATCCAACTTTGTATTTTGATGTGCACCGTAATTATCGGTGACATTTTTATCGCAACAAATCAACGGTCCCAGTTTAACTGTGTTAACAATGATTGACTTCTTTCTGATAGTAATTCAGCTTATATATACACAGTTGCTGAAATCCTAAACATTGTTGATGAGTTCGGGCAGTCTGAGCTGTGGAAAAAGAATACACGTTGGTTTATCTTGAATAATTGAAAATGTTTGAGTGCTCCATCCAGATACACTGATTCAACTTTCCGATTTTTCCTTACGTACATTATTGAGCATGCAGCAAACTCGTGCCAAGAAGGTAAATCCTGAAATGCTGAACCAACCCTTCATGTACTGAATAGCACTGGTGTATTGAATAGTAAGTGCAGCTATAAAGCATAGATGTTCAGTAATTTTTCAGTCAGTGTTACATTTGCGCATTTGAAAAAATCAGTTGATGAACATTATCAGTAGGAAGCAGCCGATGGAGATTCTCTGGAGCTGAAAATAAAGCCAGCTCTAACTCTTCCAGGCACAACTTCAGCCTTCCTTCAAAATGGAGTCAATCCCCATTGACTCTGATGTAATGTCCCAGCATTACAGCATCAATGTTTTTACAAGCCTGCTACATAAAACTAACTAACTAATAATAATAATTGTGTTGGGTCATGTACGGTTTGATTGATGTCCTGACACCGGAAGCTGATGCTGAGTGGTCTCTGCTAGCGTCACCTCAGCTAATTTGAGAGATTTTTAAAATACCTTTCGGGCTATTTTTAAATCGTTTGTCTGATCTTTATAAAGTCCTTGCAAGAAGTTTGAGCTTCAGCTTTGCTGAGTAAAATTCTAACATCCCAAGTCCATTAATTAGGACTAGCTAGCTAAGTAGTTTATGGAGGCAACTTGATAACCAAGCTAACTAGCCTTTAGCTGATAAATTAGCACTCCACTCTTTTTTCCTAATATGGTTTCAAAACTAACATGGTGGCATCTAGAACAGGAGATAAAGTAATAGTTCAGTCAAAATTTATTTAATATATAATCATCTCACAATACAGCAATTAGCACCATATGCCATTTTATTATAAAAGCTGCACCTCATCTATGACCATTGTTAATCTGTCCCTGGAGTCAAGCAGTAGATGTGATAATGTCCAAATACTTTGGAGTGAACTAAATGTGCAATATGCTATACTGTCCGTTGAGCAAGACACTTAATAAAGAAAACAAAGCAAAGAAAGAACAAAACAAAACAAACAGACGCTGCTTAAGGATGTTTAAAGTTTAAAGAGCTGCAAAAGCTTGCCATTTGTTTGTGAATCCTTTTCCAAATAAAATCCACAACAGAAGTGACCGACAAGAAATGACAGTCAGTCATACATAAAGAACAGATTACAGCTATACCTTTCTACTCACTATTTCTCCTTCCTGCTTCCATTGATGAACTGCAGTAATGCCTCTCTGCCTCCAGAGGGCAAATTCCCACAAGTAACCACTGAACTGTGAAAATTCTGCAGTGAATGTGAAAAAATGCTGCCGTTCTCCCTTGTCCCTTTTCCCTCTGTCACTCTCTTTTGAACTGGGTGCCTCTACTTTATTTATTGCACGTGTTCATTTGGTGTCTAAATTTCCATATTCATAGCTAAAGCATCCTTTGTCGTTATACATGTTCTTTGTTCCTTGGATTATCTTTAAATTAAGGCATATATTTTCTTTTCCACACTGTGCGTGTTTCTCAAAGGCATTTTCACACTGCAGGCGCATCACCTTCTGTTTGCATAATAATGTCTGATGCTTTCACTCTTCACAGGACACAACCACCTGTGCTTATATCAGATCCTGGCAGTGATGTAACATTAGTTTTAAATATTCTTCCCCCAAGATTAAGATTAGGATACACTTTATTTGGCTTCACCAGAAAAACAAAACACTTTTTCAGTCTTCAGTTCTGTGAAAAATTATTTAAAAAAGCAGGGCAAACACACACACACACACACACACACACACACACACACACACACACACACACACACACACACACACACACACACACACGAAACAGAAGCCTAAAAAAAACTACACATTGGACAAACACCCATTTCCAGGAGCATCTTTCATTACTTGGCGTTTAGTGTCTTGATGCTGACAGGAATTAATGTTGTGTTTCAGCTGGTTATGTACCAGACGCTAGAAGCTTAAATTTACTGTATGAAATGTGGGTAGGGCCAGACGCTATTTTTTATACTTACTTGGTCAAGGCCTGCACAAAAATCAGCTGCAGGCAACAACGATTCTTAACACCAATGATTTTCATGGCAGATTTAATCAACTGGCCAGTTTGCGATTTCAGATGAACTCATCCCACAGCAGATGATACTCTCTCAAACTGCCTGGCAGAAAACTATCATCAGTTTCTGTTCAACACTACAGAGCTTCTTTCTCTACTCCTCTCTATCCCCAAAACACACACACACACACACACACATCCTTGTTCTTCTGCCTTTGTTGGGCAGAAACACACACAGTCACTCTCACGATTACTCTCGACGTTATCACCCATCTGGTTAGTGTTTGTCCAAACCACACAGGCCAATCCACTCTCCAGTAACCAAAACACACACACACACACAAACACATGATGCCATGAAACCACGAAATTACTCTAATTTGTTTTTAGACAGAGAGGGACATTTTGATTGAGGTTCCTGATATTTTAGGTTGCACCGATTGTTAGGGTGCAGGGAACAGAGGACGTCTGAGAGCTCAGACTGTAAAACTGCAGCTGTTCATACTAAAAAGAATTTACACCACACTCTCTCACTTTCTTTCACACACACACACACACACACACACACACACACACACACACACACACACACACACACACACACACACACACACACACACACACACACACACTCCAGTTAAAATCAGAGTTGGACACAGGGCTTCTGAGTCTCGCCGTTGGTCTTACCTGCGCTTACAGTGATGGCTTCTATGAACTGGTCTCTCCAGCTGTTGGTTCCCACCAGCAGAGCCAGGTTGGTCTTCTTTATCAGCTTGTCCACTGTGTTCTGCCAAAGGAGAGACAGATTATCAGTCATTTGCATCTAGCATAGGAAATCTCTTGGATTTCGACACAGCATGAAATAAGAAACTGGCACTCAGCTTTCACAGGAAATGCATTTTTTTATGAATTTCCAGACACATAATAAAGGTGAAAACATAAACATACTCTGTATCAGTTTCATACAATTCATGACTGAAGCTATAAGACGCACACTGCAGTGAAATATTAAAATTCAAGATTCTCTTACAGCTGCATCATTCCTGTGCATCGCTTTATACATCTTCCCCAGCCTTATATTTGTGATATTTCTGCAAGAATTCAAAATATAGTTTTCACTACCATTTATTAAATAAACATTTAGATCTACAGTAGACTTGTTTGTTTTTCTTTCCATATATGTCTCTGTTTACGTCCATTTTCCTTCCTTTTTCTTTCCACGGTTTCCTTCCATGTGCATTATTTTACAGTATTTACATTTTTATTACAGTCTTCTTCAATAGGAAGAAGCTAAAACAGACTGGGGTAACACAAACAATCCAGCATGCACACACATATACTAATTAGTGAGCACTGGGGGAATGCACTCTCCTTTTCTGAGGGAAGCTGTGATGCTACTTGTGTTGAATGGAGCTTAGGTGTGTAAATAGGGCTTCTTAGCTGTGGACACAAACATGCACAGACACAGCCAGCTTTACTCTGCCTATTGTATCTGGAGTGTTCGCTTAACTGCATTCACCTAGGTTTTGTGCATAATACCGTCTTCTACGATTGCCATTTTATCATTCTCTAATGCTGTTACTTTTATCAGCTTTGCTTTCCATCTCTTTTCTTCGCTCCCTCAATTACTTTGGACTCAGTCAGACTGAAACATGCATATGCATGGGTTTCCTGTGTGTATCCATGTGAATTTCCGCTTTATTTTGGGAGGGCCCCATGCTGGGACTGAGGAACGTTATGTATTTTTCTTCTGAAAGACACATGAAAAGACTTCTTGACTCTGTGTTTATCTTAGAAAGGGGTCAAAATCATCAAGATTGGTTTCATCATAGAAATCTAACAGACACAATGTTTGCTTTAAATGAGTGAAAACTAAATTATGTCAAAATCAAAAGAAAGTAAGTACTAGTGAAAATTATACTTGAGATAAAAGCTGCAATTTGCACATTGTAAAGTCAGTATTTTGTGGCTTATGTAATTTAATTATAACTTAACTAAAAATAAATTGTTTTTCCTTTGGATGACAGTAATTACATAACTACATAAATGACTTGAGAAGGAGTAAGTTAATATTTTGGGATGACAGTTTTTCTTACAATACTTTTCTAATCTTCAGTCAGTAAGCTGAACTGGAGTTTAGTTTTAATCCTCCAGCAAGTGGTGCTATATAATCCAGTGATGATTGAGCTAAAAGTCACAAGTAAAATTAAAAGATAACACAGTCTGACAGGCATAAAATTATACTTTTGTATCAACATAATTCCCAATGAGCTTTTATCCAAAAACGGGTATACAGGTCCTGAGTGAGTGCCTATACACTCTAAGAAATGACACACTGATGTTGGTAGCATTATGTAAATGCTTCATGTTAAAACTAATGCCACCAATTGATTTTTAACTTTAAACACAAGTATGTTGTTTTGAATTTAATTAACAACATAATATTTCAATACAACAAAATGCAGTAAATTAAATCCAATGTAAAAAGTTCATTTAAAATGAAGAGCACTTTAATTTAAAGAGGATTGTCCTAATAGGCTCTCCGTACTTCTGAGTTTGCACATGTGCAGTGTGGAAGTTTGATCATCCGCCATTTTCAACTGAGACTTGCATATGCTTAGCATCCTGGATAGAATCCATCGCCATCTGAGGATTATTTGGTAAGTTCAACAATTTAAGGATGACAAATTTGATTAATGTATACTAACTGATACACATCTGACACTTTCGGGAATACTTTTGCATTTTTTTTAAACAAATGATGCCTGGCAAATTTTTTAACACTCTAGCTTGTATACCTCTCTCACATGTTAGAAGTATGAAAACATTTAACAAATATTGTTGAACCTGCTTCGGTGTAATTTTCCAAAATCTTTTGCGATTCTTGTTAAGATGAGACTTGCCTACTAAGACCGACAGTTTTAAAATTACTCCCAACATCTACCGCACCTGCTCCCTGACATCAGTAATGACCACTGGGAGCGCCAGCGATCCTGTAGTTTGAAGAATGAAATGAATGTGTAGTGTATTTTAGAAATGTGCATCAATTAAGTTGCTACATTGTTTGAAAGAATTCGACTCCATGTTGATTTCTGGTTTAGTGTCAGAAATCTTCACTGAAGAAGCTTCACTTTTCTTTCCAAGCTCCTTAGACTACGATGACCTGGGGATGACTGTGAACCTTCACAGACTTATTGTTATCCACAAAATGTCATGATAGGATTTTAAGTCCATATTGCCCAGTTCTAATCTTCTATTTAATTTTAATATTTTTAGGGGCACAATTATTAAATATATTGTTGAACAATCTAGAATTGATTAAAGCAAAAATGAAAGCTTTCACGTAATGTCAAAATTGAAAAGCTTCGATTTTTGGGTTCATATATTTGTTAATCTGACACAGAGGAGTCAGTGCCTTACCAATCATGAACCTCACTGCACATCACTGATGTGAGTTATGAAACATTGCTTAATCACATATCTGCTATGTGTTAATATTTTTGACTTTGTTTTGTAAAGAGGTTGAAAGGAACCAAAATAGGAAACTTCTCTCATATTGAGTTCTTATCTCCACCAGAATCCCAGCGTTGATGTTTGACAGGAATGCATTCTGAAAGCTGTCTGTGTCTACTTAAATGAAAAGCCAGATGACCTGTTCAAGGAATTCTTGGTAAGTTAAAAAAGGAAAACGATCAGTTATTTTCCTTTTTTAAATTTGGGATTGGAAATGGAAGGTGGACTTACTTGTCCATATGTATATGTACGCAATTAACTTATCTTTTTTTAATTTTTATTTAAAGGATGTGGATCTTGGTGCAAGCAGAGAAACAGAGCAGCTGACTTTGGGAGTCTATGTTGTCAGACATGAGAGCAAACTGCAGATACACCTGAGGACATTGGTGTCATCATAGAAGGATGCACTGTGCTGCAAGCTCTTAGTGATGTGGCAAAGGGTTGTGCCCTCCTGCTTGGACTAATCTATAGTCTAAATCTGAGCTACCCAAAGCACCTGAAATACACATTTGAATTTCTTCAGAAGGTGCTGATGGAGTTGGATGGGAACAACCTATCCATGAAGGTGCAGGTTCTGAAAAACAAACTGCTTGAGTGAAACAGCCTGCAGTGAACTATAGAGGACACTGAACTTTAAGGTTCTCGAACCCTTCTCCTTGCACTTCATAAACTGTTCAGTTTGAATTGCCACAAGAACTTCTGCAAGGCCTTTCACTTTTCTGCGTTCTTTGTTCTTGAACCTTTACCAACATCCAACTACACTGAAAAAGACTGCTCCTAACTTTGGACTTCAGTTTAAGTTTTGAAGCAAAGGTTATTTTTCTAAATATGGACAAAAATGACACAAAAGTAATTTCTACCTGCTGTTTGCAGGGCTGTATTGTGGGCTTTTCATTGTAGCCCAATCAAGTTTAAATTAAGTCATGTTAATGTTAAAAATGTTGGAATCACAACACTTTCCAGTTTTAATCATTTCAGTTTAACATGACATTCTGTATCTTGTCTTCCTGCACCTAAAATGCACTTGAATATATGTAAAGATTGTTTGGGGGAAAAGATCTAGAAGCATTTGAATTGCTCAAAGTGTGCTTCAACAAGTTTTACACAAAGTGTTATTAAAGTTAGGTTAACTGAATAAACTTGTGTTCGATTTATTTAATTTACAAACTTAAATAGACTAAGTTGCAATTCTGTTAAAGTGATTTAATCCTATAGTTTCAGTAGAGCGTGTTTTGGGTGAGTAGATTTATCAGATTTACTTAAAATTTGTTGTTCAAATTAAATATATCATACATTTTATATTTCACTAACCCAGTTGTGTGGAACCGGTTGACATAACTGGGTGGAGTAAATACAACATGTTATTTCTCAAAGTAAGTACAGCTTGTTTTGGTTGAGTAGGTTTTATTTAGTCTTCTCAATTTAAATCAACAAGGTTAGTTATATCAACATTATGATATTCAGCTAATACAACATGATTCTTTTGATTTGCATTTAATTATCCAAATCTTATCAGATGTACTTAAAATTTCTTGTTCAAATTAAATGTATCATACATTTTATATTTCACTAACCCAGTTGTGTGGAACCGGTTGACATAACTGGGTGGAGTAAATACAACATTTTATTTCTTAGAGTGTACCCATCTGTAGAACAACATGGAGGCTCTGACATAGAAATAAGAAAGCTTGCCTAATAGAATTTAGATTGTGTTGAAGAGTAAATGTGGTCATATTGTAGATTGCAGTTCAATTTCATGAGAAGTGTAGAAATTCTCATGATTTTGAAAGTCTTATGAGAGACTTTTTGCCTTCTAGGCATTTCCATTTCTAGTCCCACATTTCAATAAATTGCTCCAGACATTTCTCATTTTCCCAGCACCATATTTAAAGAAATAATCAGTGGCTCAAGACTTTATTATTATTTATTTATTTATTATTATTGTGCTAAAAACACAAGGGTAAAAACATTGTAAAACTTTTTTTCCTTTAACCTCTCATCCTTGTTCAGTCTCTAATGTCACTCTACATCTGCCAGTGGACAGTACTTTAGATAACTATAGGATCTCTTTACACACACACATACACATACACACTGAACTACTTGACAAACTATAGTATCCTGTCAAGTGGCAAGCTATTAGTGGGTGCTATTAGCTGTCTTTTTAGAGTGATTGTGTAGGTGGAGCAGGAGCAAAGAACATGCATTAGTACACACAGTCCCACACATACACACACAAATGTAACATGGATGGTAATTACATCTGCACTCGTCTTAAGAGTCTGTGTGGGTGAAGGGAAAGGAGGAAATTAAGCAAACATAACAAATATCCAATTATTTCCTATATGTATCAGAAAAATTTGTGCATGAATATGTTATATGAGCTTTATTTTAATCCTTTGTTGCCCTTTTGTGAACATATTAGCATATTACTACACTCGCAATAGACAATAATAATAATAATACTAATAATAATAACTTTATTTGTAAATCAAAATCAAGTTCTCCATAGTTTGACTAAAACCACACAATAAAAAATAATCATACATGTTCCAGCATACAGACATGCAGTCAGCCATATGGTCTTATATTAATTCCAACATACACCCTTCCGTACACCAATTTGAGGGTCTCGAAAAGCGCTATATAAATGCAATCCATTATTACTATTATTATTATTAGATGAGAACTATGGCCAAAAATAATGGGAGAAAGATTAAGGAAAAGCTAACCTATAAAAAGGAGTTTTGAGCAGTCATGTAAAACAAACCACTGCTTCAGCCGATCTAATAATGTGAGGAAGGCTTTTCCAAAGTTTAAGAGCTACAACCTCAAAAGCACGATTGCATGAAGTTTTCATCAGCAGCCTAGCTGTTGCATTCTAAACTAGTTGAAGACACACAGAACGAAAAACATGTAAACAGCATGTCTTCATCGTCACTTCCCTCTCTCACACCAACCGGTCGCAGCAGATGGCCCCGCCCCTCCCTGAGCCTGGTTCTGCCGGAGGTTTCTTCCTGTTAAAAGGGAGTTTTTCCTTCCCACTGTCGCCAAAGTGCTTGCTCATAGGGGGTCATTTGATTTTTGGGCTTTTTCTCTGTATGTATTATTGTAGGGTCTACCTTACAATATAAAGCGCATTGAATTGAACTGAATTGAATTGAATTGAAAGACAGGATAAGGAATACTGAGACATGTATGTGAAAACAATAATATATATGGGAGAAAATTAAAGCATGTATTCAAAGTTCCAAATTGTTGGATAACAGACAACACGTAGGTTTTGAAAGCAGACAGAGATATGTCTGCTTTTAAATATCCTATTGTGTCATGAAATCTTATTGTTCAAGGATGTTTGAATCCGAAAGTTATACTTCAGAGTAAAAAATCCTCAGTTTTCCTGCCATCTAAACTTGTTTTATTGTCCTCAGATGAGATCTGTCATCTTTATCTCACCACACAAAGGCTTCATTTCAATCCAAAGTACCTAAACTGCATGCAATCTGTGTCCACTGCCATGTGCAAACTTACAAAAACTATGCAAACCAGTCAGCTGATATATGAAAAAGCATGGGATGTCTTTTTCTCCCGTTTGACTATATAGGCTTCGTTTCGGTATATTTGATGTCAGCAATGCAAAAGATTACACACTAAATGTCACAGTATAACAGGATAGCTTTCTCCCTAGTATAAAGGGCAAATATAGCCCATATCCTTTTGTAAATCAATGCTAATGTGTCAAAGCACAATGAAAAAAGCAACACACAACTCTATATATGGCTACAGAGTTTTAAAAATGGTGGCTGCTATAAAATTCTGCTTACTCAACCAATCAATTCACCTCTACAAGCTGTATCCCCCGGAGTTCCTGTGAAGTGAAAAATGCTACCATTTAAACAGAGTCTTTTGGAGCTCTGACTTTTGTTCCTGTAGTAGAAACACACTTAGTTCCTGCACTGGAAATATAGTCAATGTGGCACCGCCTTACCTTGAATTCATATGATTCCTCGATGATCACCTCCAGTTTGACATGATCTCCCAACATTGGACGGCCCATTTCAGCTATGCGGCGTTCCTCTTCATCTTTTCCTGTCAGCGGCTCTTCTTCCACTTCTTCGTCTTTCTGCTGTTCCTCTGAAGAAACAAAACAGGGGACACAAACAGTTAGAAAAGAAACAGCAGTAAGCCAGTCAGTTGTGTTAATGCAGATTGGAATTTATGCAAGAGATTAGCTGAAAAAAAGATAATAAAGTGAGGGAAGCTAGTTGTGTAGCACACCAGAAGAAGTAGTTTCAAATAAGAAATAAGCTGATATTGTTATTTTATTTATTTATTTATTTTTTAAGTTTTCAAAATCAGTTTTCTCAAAAGTTAGCATGTCAGGTGAAACCATGTCAGGTGAAGTTGTCAGGTACAACTTCAAGGTCACATTCTGGATGATCTTGTTCTAGTGGAGTGATATCTCTTATACTACAATGAAGAGGACTTTCTTCTTCCAGTCTTTATGCCAGTCACACTGCAGTTACCATACCAAAGTGTGATGTAGCTGTTCAGGATGCCCAAACAGCTTTTATTGAGACCCAACATTGCCTCCATAAAACGGGGTTCTCACTTGCTTCATTTACCAACCTCTACACCTTTGGAGACAGAGCCTTCAGTGTGTCAGCGCCTACCCTGTGAATTCCCATCTGAGCTCGGCAGTGTCCCTTCATTTAACTTCTCAAAACCTTTTCAAACAGGCCTCCAACCTCTAGCCTGTTTACTTATTTCATCGTAGTTGCTGATGAGATGATGTGCGCTAGTGTTGTATCATCAGTCTTGTTTCAGCAAAGTATGGAGCAACGGACAGAGCACACAGCCCCGTGTGACCCCTGTGTTCAGTTTGATGAGGTCTTACTGTAAGCATTTACTGTTTGCACAGTATGCCAACTGTAAGGGCTCCAGAGAAGGTGGGAGGCTGGTTTTGATAAGATCCATGACTAGTCGGATGAATCTCTTCATTAGTTGCACCTGCAGGTTTTCTTCTCTGGTGTAAGTTTCAGTGCCTTAAACCTCCCATAGAACTCATTCAGCTGGTTTTGGTGGGAGGGTTGTGTCGTCCACTTGCGGTATTATTTTACAGCCCGAATCTCCTGCTACATGAGCCCAGTGTCCCTGGAATCACAGAATTTGCTTTCAATTTTTCTTATGTATGCCAACTTAGTCTTCTTGATGGCTCAGTAGAGATCAGTTTTTGCCAACCTGAGCACTACTTTTACCCCCAATCAGAAGGCAGCATCCTTAATTCTCAGCTCTTTAAGGCTCTCTGATGACATCAGAAGAAGGGTTTGATAACTGTAACAACACACATACACTTGGAGCATACATGCTCCAATCAGTACTTGCAAAAAAGTCCTGAAGTGCTGTAGTTGTATCTGGCCAGGATGCAACTACTGGTCTGATCGGATTTGCCTTAATGCGTTTCAGTAATGTTCTCTATGCTGGAAAAAGCATAACAGAAATGTGATGTTTGTATACACCATATTAAATGTGTTATTGCGCCTGGTTGGAACACGCTATTGGAATTTGGATAGAACAATTTAAGTTTATGTATATGAAATCTCCAGCAACCACCTTGAAACTGTCTGAATGAACAGTCTCTAGCTCACTGATGGCACTGTACAGCTGCCACAGGATGTCCTGGGTGGTGACAGTGAATTACTATAGCTGGTAGAAGGGTTGGAATTTCACTATCATATCTTTCAAAAGAAAATGAGTTGTGACAATTCCACTGTTGCTGCACCACATATAATGTAATGTATACACACAGTCCTCCACCTCAGGTCTTACTGGTGCTTACAGAAGGCTGTTAGTCTGTCCAGCAGGAATGCGACATCAGAAATGTTGCTACGGAGTCAGGTTTTGGTCAAAACAAAAACAATACAGTGTCTCGCATCCTGCTGTGTGTGTACTTGCAGCCACAGATAATCCATCTTATTCTCTAAGGAATGAACATAGGCAAGTAAGAGTGATGGGACTGATGGTCTGTTTGGGTTAGCTCGGACGCTTTCTTCATTCACTTGTGTGTCTGTGCACACTGCTTCATGTACGTCATACCCCACACAGCTCTGTCAGACCAGCTCAGTGATCTCAGCTTTCTTCAAACACAAAGTCTCCCACAGACTTCTCAAGGTTACGCCTCATTTTCAGCAGCATCTTTCGGTTGGTCCTTAATATGAGACACTCATGATGCTCAAGACAAACACAACAAATATGATGCCGTGTATTTTCCTCTAAAATTCCAAACTTTTTATCTGTAATGAATACACGGGCGATCGTGGCTCAAGAGTTGGGAGTTCACCTTGTAATCGGAAGGTTGCCGGTTCGAGCCCCGGCTTGGACAGTCTCGGTCGTTGTGTCCTTGGGCAAGACGCTTCACCCGTTGCCTACTGGTGGTGGTCAGAGGGCCCGGTGGCGCCAGTGTCTGGCAGCCTCGCCTCTGTCAGTGCGCCCCAGGGTGGCTGTGGCAACAATGTAACTTGCCATCACCAGTGCATGAATGTGTGCGTGAATGGGTGGATGGCTGGACTTTGGGGTCCTTGGGGACTAGTAATGCGCTATACAAATATTTACCATATAACACAAAACCCTCAGCGTACCAAGTACAAATACATTTTGATCACTAATTCTTCAAAGAGAGCTGGTGATCATATGCCATTATTGGCACTTTATTCATAATTGCCACTTCAAGTAGCAATCTTTGTCTTAAATTATTAACTAGAAGTGTCTGCAATTTTAACTTATTTAATTAGCTTTATATTCTTCAACTGTTTTAGCACCATTACTAAATGGAAAATACTTCCACTAGTTCCCCTGTTATCTCATTATCCCTGTCGCTCTGTCTTTCACACGCCACCCCCATCTCTTTTCTTTTCTCTGTCTTTATGGTCTGTGCCAGTAATTGAGATTCACCGTCGAGAAAGAACTCACTGCTGGTATCAAAGGGTGAGGCGTCAGACAGAATGGCCTTGATCATATTTTACACGGGGGAACAGTTATCCATGCTGTTGCCTTCCATTATTGTGCACTGCATTGTGGGTCTACACCAACCCGTTGGTCATTTGTTCCCCTCAGTTGGGTTTGCTGCATGGAGCTTATAGCTCACTTGCACAAACAGCCATGCAAATGTCTGCCAAGAGCACTTTCATCAAACTTGTACTCCACAAGCAAGGGGCACAATTTAGAACTGTGGTGCCCAGCGTGTTCATGTAGCAACAGAGTAAAGTCTAGGGCAACCAAAAGGCAGCCTGCTATTTTTCTTTTTAATTACTGCAGTATACAAAAGCCACCTGTTAATAACAAAGCATTCACCAGGAATAAATTCCTAGCAGACTTCTTTGTTAGCCAGCTGTAGCACACAAAACAGATTAAATTAAATTAGCTGAGAATATCACCTGCCTCTTCAGTCTATGCAGATGCTTTCACTGTTCCTATACCTTAGAACCACTTTCAACACCACACTGTCTGCCCATAGCCTTTAAACTGCAGGGAAAATATAGCTGGTTCACTTCTGCCTCACTACCAAATAGATAACATTGGTCATCTAACATTTCTGTTTTTCTCCTTTAATGGTGCAGTGTGTCCTGTAATAAGTCCAACATTTTGTTGACCTATCAGTCCACCCTGACCTTCACCATATAAGGATTCTGTGGCTTAAAATTACAGCTATGTCACCTCACTTCCTTTTTTGACCTGGCCAAAGGTCGACGGGTTACAATAAACTGTGTCTGTAAACAACCATGTGTATTTTTTATACTAACAGTCACTTCAGATATGACGGCAGTCTCTAAAAATAAAATTTTTATCTCAGCAGACTTTCAATGTTCGCTTTTTAGCTAACTTGAATTTACAATATAGTGATTAGCGCACACACATAAACACACACAGCTGCACCAAAGCTAATTTAATGAACTCTAATACCAGCATACAATAAGTCATATGTGAGATGAGGATGACCTGGCAGTATCCTCGTTAGCTACACTCCTTCTGTGTGAGCGTATCTGTAAATGAATCTGACAGAGGTTGAATGTTGCAGGGTAAGATGCTGCTTCTTGTCAAAGCTACTGTCTGCACAATTTATCATTCGGATTTCTTCTCCCGTTGTCCTTCTCTGTGCTCCTTTGAAGCTAATTCAATTAATACTACTGAATATGCTTTTAAGTCAGGACAGCTATACAGAAATATTACTAAAGCATTTAAATATGCGTTGAATTCAGCATTGTACATAATTAGATTCAAAATTGCATACTTTTAAACTTTTTGATAATGTATATTTGGATGAAAACAGACCTAAAATATGAGGATAGTATACGCTGTGGTATGTGTATTTTTGTTGCGTAACATTTTATACCTCCAACTCCAGCTGTCCTACTCTTTAAAATCTTTTTCATCTCCGGCTCTCATAATTAAAATCTCTAATTTGTATTCACCCTTTTCTCTGTTTGATTCTAATTTTTTCTCCTTCCTGATTTGGCTTTGTTTCAAGGGGGCTTCAGAAAACTGTGAAAGTAAAAAAACAAGGAACACATCACTAATTCAGGTAGCAATACTGACAATATGACGCAGCTCTCGAGTTAATTGTGCTCTGTGGCATATTCAGTGGGAACAAATGAGCCCATGAGGTACAGTTAGTACAGGTTAGTGCTCTCTGTCCCGCTAGCAAGAAGTCACAATTTGTACTTTTGAAAATGTAGAAAGATTATACTGTCAACTTTGCCTGCTAGGAAACAGAATTATTATTATTATTTCACTTTATTGTCCTTTCCTATCTTCCACAATGGACTGCAAATACCAATGCTAGACAGTTACAAGTTTGTATTTTATGCGACCTTTTGCAGATGTGTCTCTGATTTTTTTTCTTTAGAAAGAACCTTTTAATTCTAAAAATCTAAGCTCTAAGCTGTTTTCACACATTCATTGTGCCCGTTTTCAAGACATTATACAGTGTCCAACTTACCCAGATTGGACATCAAACTAATTTTTACTTTACAAGCTCCTAATAGCAAGTTCCTTAATCCCTGATTGATACCATTTGAGTGTGAGTAGTAGAACTTCCTGCATGGTTTACGTAAGCCTCACATGCATATCCAGTTGTGAATGTGCAGCTAGGGCAGCTACATAGAAATATAGTTGTAAAGAAAATCTGACATTTTTGTCTGGTACATGTAAGAAGGGGCGACTTCAAATAATTTCCAAATCTGATTTTTCTGAGACTGTTTGGAGTTCATGTGTGAAATTATCAAAAGAAGGCCACAAAAGAGCAGCTGAGAGGCATACACTTCACCAACCCCAATGTACTTTATATCAGATAACAATGATTTGGGGCTTCATATAGTATGGCACACCATAACAATTAGATTAGACTCAGTGATTACAGCATGACCATATTTGATATTCAACTATCCAACAAGAGTTGTTGTTGGATAGTTGAGAAGCTTATTGTAGAGATCAAGTAAAGAAGCAGGGTCTAAACTTGTTTATTTATTATGGCTAGCATATAAAGCTTTTCTATCAGCATAAAATTGATCCAGGTAAATCATCAGTCCAAATTCTAGGCAATAACATGTGGTCCAACACCATATACAGATGCTAGCTTCAAATGTACACCCTGGAAAGGAACATTCAGTTTCTGAACTTAAATAGTGCTAAATTTCACTCAGTCTACGTGTGTTTCTTTCTGAATTTTCTCCACGGTATTGTCTTTAGTTTAGGAATTGTGTCTGCCTCTTTGTCTGGGTGAAACATCTGTCAATACGTGTCTGACAGGAGGTAGCATGTGTTCGGTGTGCATGTGGGATTTCACACCTTGTCATGTTTGATGGAGCCCCTACTTTAACAGAAGTGATAGAAGGTGACTTGGAGGGGAAGGAGAGAGTAGAAAGGTTGAGTAAGGGGCAAAGATGAAGGAAAGAAAGAACAATCAGAGAGAAGAGAGAATTTTTGTCATGTTTAATTGATTCAAGATTCACTGGAGAACGTAGAGGAAAAAGAGGAAAGGCAAGAAGAGAAAAACAAAGAGCAGGAACAGAGGGGAGAAGCATCAGTGCTTTGGGAAGGAGGAGATATGCAGATGGAAGGAGGAAGAAGACAGGAAGGAGACAATTGAAGACAGGGCCTCTGACAGGATTAAACAGTACAGCAGGGGACAAGACGGAGGAAGAAGCAGTTGTTATACTGTCACAATTCTGAAGAGTGTCACAGAAGGAGGCACAAAAGCAGATGGACAAGAAGAACTTTTAAAGACTTAACACAGTTTTACCAGGTCCATTACATGAGATTAAGGAAAAGAAAGGGAAAAAAGAAGGAAATACAAATAAAGGAGAAGAGTATGGGGATATAGATAAGAAAGAATATCATATGGAACATTTTGAAAAAGCAAAAAAGAGACAAGAAAAGAGAGGGTGAAAATAAAACAAAAATGGGTAGAGGGCAGGTAAATGAATGTAGCAAGAGGAAAAAAACAGGAAGATGCATATGAAAGTAACAACTGGAGTTTATGCTGCTTTTCTTTTCTTTTCAGAGTTTTGTTAGAGTGACAACCCATGTTAGTCACTACAGTTAGGTACTTGTTTTTGTTTAGAATTGAAGGATGTCTGGATAATGTATCTGAGGCAGACTCCTGAAGTGCTGTGTGCTGTCAATAAGGCTGAGCTAGAAGCTGGGTTAAATGCTATCGCTTATTGTCTCCCCAGCAACACTTTCTAGTTCCTCCTGGGGGATCACAATGCATTCCTATGCCAGGTGAGAAGTAATATCTTTCCAGCAGGTTATGGATCTTCATCAGGGTCTCCTTCTAGTTCAGGGAAAAATCTCCCAGAGGAGATGCCCAGCGGGGATCCTAACCACCACAACTGACTCCTTTTCACACAGAGAAGCAGTGACTCTTGTCTGAGCTCCCTCCAGATGTCTCCTAACTCTATCTCTAAGGGTTAGCCCAGGCGCTAAGTTACACCCAGCAAGAATATGTGCTTGCTGGGTGTTGTTTTCTGTAGTAATTGTATAAGCTGTACAATACTGATTTCAAAAATTTACAATTGCTCTTATAAATAATCTTAACTTCTACAGATTTAATTAGAGTAGTAATGAGAAATTGAATGATATGAGGAGCCTGCAATTTAATTAACCTAACTTACTCTTCCATTTTAAACAATCTAGCACTGAATATGAAATAAAAAAAATAGTAATCAGTGTCCTCATTCAATAAAATAAACAAAACAACACAAGCATTAATGTGAAATGATCATTAATCATTGCATATGTGAAATTTACTTAGAATTGCATATTGCTGTATTGCTTGGTGATTTTGCAGAGTTAATGACTCTGTTTTGCAATCTCTCATTAAATAGATTTGTAATGATGTTTACTGTTCTGCACAACACAGGGTTCAGTGGGTTTGTACATTATGGATATGTAATGTACATACTAATAAACAAACAGAATATGGAGAGATACATAGAAACATGTACATAAACATACTGACTGGCATGATGAAGAGTATCATGTGTCCAATTAGTTGATGCTGTTTTGACACATGTACCATCTTAATCAATGCTGGAATTAACGATATGCACTATTGTATAACTAAACACTCAAAAATACTGATGCACACAGACGGGGGCTGAAAAAGGACATAAGGAAAAGGAGTATGAGAGGGGATGACATTGCTGTCAGACAAAATCTGTCACATATATTCATGCACATAATGTATCTCTATGCATGTGTGGGCACACTACAATGCACATATGTTTACCTCTGCATTAGTATAAATTGTATCTGTCTGTGCCTGTTTTATACTGTACACATGCTTGCATGTTTTAGGACATGGGGTCATTATTACTTTCTGCAGGGCATGTGTGTTTTCAGCCTTTTTCCTCTCAGCAATATTCCTTCCTCACGCCGCACTTTTTCCCCCAATGTGAAATATTTAGCTTCATGGGTTGTGGTGAACTATCTACTGCTTGAGGTTCCTCGGGACAAAATTTGAATGATGCTGTATCTGAGGGTCATCCAGAAACTTCAAAAATTCCATGTAAATTCAATTGAGTTTACCCTCAGAAAAAAAACAACTATGTGCATAAAACATGTGATCACTCAAAACATCTTCTGTGGGAGTCAAAGATCCATTTACTTTATTTAAAGAGAGAAACCAACACTTCACATCTGCAACAATACTGTCACCCAATTTGATATCTGCCTACACATGCAAACAATAAATATCCAGCTGCACCTGCACAAACAAGCCAGAGCTGAACAGGTACTCATACCTTCTCTCCAAAAGTTGTTGAAAGGGAGATGGAGGAAACTAGTACAAGAAGAGGATAAAATAATCGACAAAAACACATTGAAAGGCATCTTTTGTCAATGTGCTACGGTTCTATTAAGTAAAAGCAGACTCGGGTTGAAAAATAAGTGAAATTTAAGGCAGCTGAATGTTGAAGCACTGACACATGAACTTAAGATGCCTTCAAAATACTGGAGCCAAGCTACAGTTGTGGTAAACTGATGAGGTTTAAGCTGAAATCTGAGGTGGGGTGATGCTATTGTTATTGGCAAAACATTGCTCTAGGGCATCTGTGCATAATCAGTCATAAAGTATCTGAGTATGCACAGACTAAATCTTGTGCGTCACGTTCTCTGCCCTGCAGTAAAGAAAATAAAGACCAGGTTCATGCAGTGATGTCTCTCTCATTTCATCCTCCTTATCACTACTGAGTTGATCACAATAAAAAACTTAGCAAACAAACCAGGTATGAGTAAAGACACTGCAGCATTCTGTGCTTCTGAATACCTGAATAACAAGAACAGCATAACAAGAAAAAATTTCATGGACTCCTATGATTGTATTTTATGTACTCTGCTTACTGTCCTAAAAAAAAAGCCTTGTTATCAATATCTCTTCTATTTCCAGTAAAGTCAAGTGACTACAGGAAATTACTGAACTACACGGTTCCCCTCTGTTCTCTTTGCATAATATGTAGCTCCTTATATCAGTGCAACAGATGTCAAACCAGTTGCCTGTTTAGACACTATATGAATTCTGTGAACCTAATTTCCTTTAAGCAAAACACAGGTAAATGAAACAGCCGCATCAAAAGACAAGAATATCAGCCTTTTATCTTTGGTTCAGAATAAAAGAACAAGAGATGAAACGGGACCTTGCTGGAAGAAAAGCTGACTATATTCTCCCAGTCATAAAACCTTGTATGTCAGAGCTGTTTTCTGGGATTCATATCTGACGGCACAATTAGCAAATTAATCAACACTGGAGAGTGAATGTGCCTCTTTTGGACTGTGCTCAGCAGCTGTCTCAGGGGTAGGACACTTAAAAGCCAATTTAAAATATGTTGGATTGTGCCAAAATGCTCTGAGAAAACCAATTCTACATTCCACAGTCTCTCTGCAGTACTTTGTACTAATTTACTGAGTTTACAATAATAATAATAGTTTACTGAAATTGCAACCTCAGTAAACACTAATTGGAAATTAAGAATACAAAACAACATAGTCCCATGTTTTCACATATTCAACTGTGTTTGTTATAAAAAGCTGCCAGTGCTACCCCTCAGCCTCCTGAACACCTATGGTATAAACTTGAAAAAATGTGGTGACTTCCTTCTTGAGTTACCACATTCATCCACAAGATTTTCTGAGAAAAGGTCCTCAGACTTCTGAGATTTTGACTTTTCTAATTCAATTCAATTCAATTCCATTTTATTTATACAGTGCCAAATAACAACAAAAGTCACCTCAACGTGCTTTATATTTTAAGATAGACCCCAAAATAATACATACAGAGAAAAATCCAACAATGATATGACCCCCTATGAGCAAGCACTTTGGTGACAGTGGGAAGGAAAAACTCCCTTTTAACAGGAAGAAACCTCTGGCAGAACCAGACTCAGACTCATCTGCTGCAACCAGAGATTTTTAATTTGAAAATCCTAGTTCATCCTTAGTTATTAGTAAGTAAGTACCGTAATTGTCGGGCTATAAGCCGCTACTTTTTGCACCAGCTTTGAACCCTGCGGCTTTTAGTCAGGTGCGGCTTTTCTATGGATTGTCCATGATTGTTGTCATATCGTAAGAGGATTTGTTTTGTTTGTTCCGCTGTTGTACGGCACTACGTTGCCTGGCGGAAGGATCGGGGTTCAAGAGTGGTATGTTGGTCACGTGTCCGTCCGCCAGGCAACGTAGTGCCGTACGAAGTAGCGCGAAAAACAAACTTCAAAGTAGCGCTACGCGTTCAGCGGGAGGCGTGGATGATGAGCGGCGATAAACTTGCGAAAAGCAAGTTATGCCCAACTCCACCGGTGGATTCTGACAGCGTGGAAAAGTGTGAAAACATCCACGATCACCAACGGATTTCTAAGGGCTGGACTGCTGCATGATGGAGAGGAGGACACCGCCACGGCCCTTCTGAGGGTGTTCGACTCTGACAACGAGGATTTCTTTGGTTTTGAAAGTGACAACGAAGGAGAGAAGCGGAGAGTGGATGACGAAGCCATCCTGAGCCTGTTCGTATCCGACACTGGAGAAGAGGACTTTGGTGGTTTTAGTGGGCAGGAAGAAGAGAAAGATGGTGAATGACTGACTTTTCTTCTTGTTAAAGCTGTGTCACTGCACCTGAGCCTAAAAGGTAGGCTGAATCTATTGTTCTGGTGTGCTGTAGGTTACTGTTATGTACTACATGTGCAAATATGTACCCATAACTTGTTTTTCAAAATATTAATAAAAGTGATGTCTCCAAACAGCCATCTCTTTCCTGACAATTCCCTTTGTGCATATTCTCTTACATATGATAAGTCAACATTGAAACACCTGCGGCCTTTAGTCAGGTGCGGCTAATGTATGTACAAAACAGGATTTTCCCCTGATTTTAGCTTGTGCGGCTAATATTCAGGTGCGCTTTGTAGTCCGGGAAATACGGTAAGTAAGTAAAACTTTATTTATATAGCACCTTTCAAGATAAAAATCACAAAGTGCTTCACAGAAGCTAAAACCTAAAAATAAAAATCAACTAAAAGCAAGTTTAAAAAGATGGGTTTTTAGCTGTTTTTTAAAAGCGACCACTGAGTCCACAGATCTCAGGCTCAAAGGGAGAGAGTTCCACAATCTGGGGGCCACAGTTCCAAAAGCTTTGTCGCCTTTTGTTTTCAGCCTCGTGTGCTGGACAGCAAGCAAGCCCTGGTCACATGACCTCAGGGACCTGCTGGGAATGTATGGATGCAAAAGTTCACTTATATATGTTGGTGCTTGTCCATGCAGGGCCCTGAAAGTCAAGGTCAAAACCTTAAACTGGATCCTGAATTTAACGGGGAGCCAGTGCAGCTGAATCAGCAGGGGTGTGACATGGGAAAACTTGGAGGACTTGGTCAGAAGCTTTGCAGCAGCGTTCTGAACAACTTGCAGACGCTCCAAAGAGGCTTTACATAAACAAGTAAACAAAGAATTACAATAATCCAGACGAGATGAAACAAATGCATGAATGACAATTTCTAATTCGGAGCGCGATACAATGGGACTCAGCTTAGCAATGTTTCTCAAATGATAAAAACAGGAGCGAACCAAGGATTTTACATGGGCATCCAAAGTCAGAGCTGAGTCAATACTAACACCAAGGCTCCTGATAGACGGTTTTGCAAATGTAGCAAGTGGACCCAAGCTTTCCATAACACTAGGTACAAAATTTTTAGGAGCACAAACAAGAACTTCAGTCTTCTCCTCATTTAGTTAAAGAAAGTTTCCAGCCATCCAACATCTAATGGAGTCTATGCACTTGTGCAAAATCTGTAGCTAGAACAACTATAAGCTGCTTAGCCACAACCTTTTCTAAAATCTTAGAAATGAACGGTAATTTTGAAATCGGTCTGTAGCTACTGAGAAGAGAAGCATCAAGCTTAGGTTTTTTTTAACAGTGGGTGAATAACAGCATTCTTACAATAAACAGGGACCTGACCAGAAACCAGTGAGGTATTAATAATTGTGAGCACACAGGGACCAATAGACTGAAAGACATTTTTAAACAAAGATCCAGGTAAAATATCAAGAGAGCAGGAGGATGCTTTCATTGAATTAACCAACTTGACCAGCTCAGTTATCATGTTCACAAGAGTTTCAGAAAATCAGAATCTGACCTTGGTCAAGGTCATCATTATTCAAGCTTGCCTGAGACTCAACACTCTGTTAAATGGTAAATGGACTGGTTCTTATATAGCACTTTTCTAGTCTATCTGAGCAGTCAATGCACTTTTATTTGCCTTTACTTGCCTCATTCAAAGATATTTGGCATCCAGACTGGAGGGAATCGGACCACCAACCCTCTGAATAGCAGATGCCCTGCTCTACCACCTAAGCTACAGCCATCAGTCGTTCAGGCTGAATAAAAGTCTAAACCCAGACTTTATTTCAGACATTTATTTCTGTGCCTAACACAAACACTGAATTTGAAACTCCTCCTCTAGCGTCCTCCTAAAATAAATCGGAGAATCGTGATTAGCTGATGGCAGCTGTGCCAGCCAATTTCCCCTGGTACTGCCCCTGAACCCGCTACTGCATCCCTCTCGTGCAGTTGAGCCACACACCACATCCCACCACCATACTAACAGTTTTGGGAAATCTTAGGATTTTGCCTGCCTGCCTGTCCAGTGGAGTCATGCCTTTTATATATGAGGGGTAAAACTCCCAGGAGCTCAGCTATGAAATTACAGACCACTCAAAAGGTGGTGACTGCTGAGGTGCATGGAGCATAATAGTCGTAATAGTCACAAATGCCCTGGCAACTCAATAACTCAATAACCAGCAAAACCAACCTCTGCCATTAACATCAGCGCAAAGAATGTGTGCCGGGAGCTTCGCGGCATGGGTTTCCAGGGCAGAACAACCCTGTAGAGGTAATGTGTAAGTGGTCCTATGTCTTTGAACAATGCAATGCTGTTTTGACCAAATACAGAACATTTTTAAATGTTCAAATTCTTGAAAGAGTAGTTGTCAAACAGCTAACAGTACAGAAACAGCTTTAGTGAAGGTTACAAATGATCTTCTTATGGCTTCTGACAGTGGACTCATCTCTGTGCTTGTCCTGCTAGACCTCAGTGCAGCATTCGATACTGTTGGCCATAATGTTCTATTAGAACGATTAGCACACACTGTAGGTATAACAGGTACTAGGCTGCAGTGGTTTGTATCATATCTATCTGATCAACTCCAATTTGTTCACATAAATGGAGAGTTAATTATGGAGTTCCACAGGGTTCAGTGCTAGGACCAATTCTATTTACATTATACATGCTTCCCTTAGGCAGTATCAACAGAAGGCATAGCAAACATTTTCACTGCTATGCAGATGACACACAACTTTATCTGTCCATTAAGCCAGATAACACACAACAATTAGTTAAACTGCAGGAATGTTTTAAAGACATAAAAACCTGGATGGCATCTAATTTTCTGCTTCTTAATTCAGATAAAACTGAGGTTATTGTACTGGCCAAGAAAATCTTAGAAATATGGTATCTAACCAGATCTAACCTTACTCTGGATGGCATTAGCTTGGCCTCCAGTAACACTGTGAGGAAGCTTGGAGTCATTTTTGACCAGGATATGTCCTTCAACGCACATATTAAACAAATATGTAGGACTGCTTTCTTCCATTTGCGCAATATCTCTAAAATTAGAAATATCCAGTCTCCGAGTGATGCTGAAAAACTAGTTCATGCATTTATTACATCTAGGTTGGACTCTTGTAATTCATGTTTCCATAAAAGAGGGGCCTGAAAACTAAAGGCTCTGATGGACAAAGAACAAACATCAGCATCTGTGTAGAACTGATAAAAGTCAATTATCACTGCTGATGAAAGCTGTGTCTCACCACTCTTCAGCGGAAATGCCTGCAGTTTCCATGCCTGAAGAAATGATTTCAGAAGTGCAAGCATTTGAATGCTTGTTTCTTTTGACATTCACAGGGTTGTGCACCATGCTCTTAATTTGTCCCTGAGGGTCAGACTGTCAATCCAAATGTAGCAGGAGGAAGAAGAAGCCTAGAAGTGGAATATAGCTGCAAAAACATAGCGAGTAAATCAGGTCCACTTTTGGTTTTTCATAGATTTTATGTAACCCTGCAACATAAGAATTCTAATTTTAAAGACGTATTTCTAGAGATTTTTTTTTTCTGTCTAATCTCATCAAATACTGTTTTTTGAAGACAAAAGATATAAAAATATTTAGTATATTTGTTTATTACTAAACAGCAGTCTAAGCAGAGACACCCAGACCTCCCTCTCCCCAGCCACTGCTTCAAACTCACCAAGCTTGAGGAGGTGCTTGAACACAGAGGCATTACAATTGCAGACCAAGCGAGTCGAGGGATATAACCTCTCCCTTTGAGGTATGCCCTGAGCCTTCCTCCTATTGTGGCATGCTCAAAAAACTTCACTTAAGAGGCTTCTAGGAGTCTGTCAATCTCCCACCACTCCCCTCATTCTCCAACAAGATCCCAAGATATACTTAAATTCCTCCACTTGGGGTAGCAGCTAGGCCCTGACAAGAAACATAGCTGAGAACTATGGGCTCATACTTGGAGGTGCTAGTTTTTATTCCCACCACTTGACACTTGACTCCAAACCACTTCTCCAGTGCCAGTTGGAGGCAACCACCTGATGAAAAATCAGAACCACATCTACAAAAAGCAGAGACCAGAACAAGTGGAAACCATCTGCTACTTGGCAATTCCTAGAAATTATATCCGTAAAAATTATGACTGACATTGATGAAAAAGGGTAACTGTGGCTGAATGGCCCTAACAAGAGGCCAGATACCTGGGCTAAGTACCCCTACTGGATCCCCTGCAGGACACAGTCCAATGCCTTCTCCATAAAACACACAAAACCTTGAAATACCTTCGGGAGGATAGAAAATTGGTCAAATGTTCTATGACAAAGACAAAAACAATAATGTTGATAATGCAAGCATACAGTGATATGTGTACGTGGCTATATGCATACAGAACATGCACAGATAAACAACAGGATGGACAAACACACGAAAAAGGGGTTAATGCCATTAAGAGATGTGCAGGGCTCATTTAGTACAGACAACCAGCACATCAGATCATAAAACACACAGACAGTGTGTGTTTGCGTGTTCCTGTGTATCCCGGAGGTGTGGTTGATCTCCTGACTGTGATAATGTGATATCCAGCCCTTGTCTTTGATCCCCTCATCACTATAAACACTGCTGATGCCTGGTAAACACATGCTGCCATTAGCACACTGATATGGCTGCTCTGTGTGAGTGTGTAAAACAGAGAGAGAAAGAACTACTTTTAATGAGTGTACCCAAAAGAGCTAAAGTACATTTAAGGTCATAAAACTCATTTTAGACAACATGTAAACAGAAAACTGAGGATATATCTCAAACTCCTTAACAGTATGTGATTTATCAATCTCTGTAGTGTGTGTCAAAATAACAATATATATAAAATGGATCATTTCTCACTTAAAACCCCCCCAACAACTTTACAATAAATTACTTTGTAATAAAAAACAAGGGGGGTGAGCATCTCATATGAGATAATGGATAAACACACTGGAGATAGATTCAGCAAGTGATTAAGGGCAAACACAGAGTTGCAGACAAACACTAACATGCACATCTAAAGCCTAACTACATGGTGGAAGCATTGAAACTGAAATACTGTTTGATTCAATCATTAAATCAACATCATAGAACAACTTAGAATCAACATTTCAGTGTTATTAACAGGAAATACATATTATTATAGAAAATATATTTGGGAGCTTATAAAATTTCAATTGACTAAGCTACTAGATTACAAAACATTTTGATCACTGGTTTAACTGCACCAGATTGCTTAACAATGATGTGTGAAACATTGAAGCATTCCTCCTCCTGGAAGAGTAAAGGCTTGATATGACTCAAATAGGACTAAATTAAACTTTAGGAAACAGCTTCTGTCTGTGGAATATTTAATTTTCTAGAATGTAGAAAAGCTACAAAGTTCTTCATAAAAAGTGGCTCTGTGGAATGTCAACATGTCATGAGCAAAAGAAGAACAGCCCTGTGTCACTGTGGGTTTTTCCACCCATTAATATGTTATCAGCACAGTGAATGGCTATTATCAGTCATTATGACTCCCATAGATATGGGCCAATAGTTGCTCTTCCATCTACTAGCATGCCCATTATAATCAGAGAAGTCCTGTGTCAGTTATGTGTACTTAGGGAATTGTTAACCCCACAGTTAGCAGTCTGTTAGGTACTGCTTCTATATGTTTTTTTTAACCCAGTGATCCATAATCCAGCTGTACGAGAACATTTTGAATCAAGCAGTGACATTTTCAAACGCCAACAGAAAACATATCTCAGAAAGCTCTTGGCTGAATGACGGGGGGAACAAAGTAGATAAGAGAAAAAGGAAAGGAGAAGAAAGGAGAGGACAGGTGTAATTCCCGCTCAATTTGCTCAGGAGCAAAAAGACTAAGAATGAAAAAAATAAAGGAGGAAAAACAGAGAAGTCCAGAAGGGAGCAACACAACTGATCTGTGTATGCTCAGGCTGAATCCCAAATCAACAGACCTGCTAAATCAAGAGCAAACACAAGGGTGCTGCTCTGTGTCACTTCAGAAATATGCTATAAGTGTAACTGATGCTTTGATTTTATGTTTTATAGTGTTGCCAGCTGTAAAGTGTCAGTTCTTCCTTCTAACTGCAAAGTGCTCTTGTCTCAAATATCTTATCAGGGTTTACATAAAATAAATATGATAAAAAAGACTGAAACAAAGCTGGCTCGCTGACTCTGTAGTCTCTTTTCTTTGCTTCCATGTTTGGAGATTTGTGTAATCAGCTATGCTGGCAATGTGCACAGATGCAAAGGCTCATCCAGTTACAAAGCTGAGGAAAATCATGTTGTATTGCTTACAGTGACAAGAACAAGGCTTCTCTCGTGCACTGATAACCTGATGATAAAATCTATATTTTCCCTGGATATTGTTTGAGATTTTGTTTATATGCAAAATATATTATTTTTTAATTAATGTATGTTCTTTATATATGAGATATATTAGACCATGCCCTGCAGCGATTAGTCACCTTAATTATAAGTTATGTCAAAATTTAAACAGCTACTTTAATTATCAAACAACCGTTTCCTGTGGCGCAAACGTTTCAGATGCTAAAATTTACCGCTTTTCTTCGTCATATTTAAAAGTACATTTTAACTATTTAGGCTTTGGGTTGGTGGTTGGAAAAAGCAAATTTAGAAATCATAAAATAAATTCCAACATTTCAAGAACACTGCCAAATAAACTGAACAGAGACAGCCAAATGCTCCCTCCAGAAATCATATTTTTTACTTAGTGTTTCTGGAGCTTTTTCACCACCACCCACAACTGCTTTATATTTTTCTAGTTGGAAGTAACTCCATCATTTCCCAATACATAGCACTGTAATAGAACAGCGTAAAAATGAGCTTTAATTTTTGTCAATTATACGTTCTGAACATTTGAAAACTTGCTCAGATTGAGTATATTGCACGGAAATACTATAGTTATTCTTTGCGCAGAGATAACAGTTAACATTAACAGCCCACTCAGCAACTACAGTAACAAAGGAGAACTGCGTTATAAGAATGAATGAGGAACTTATTTCTGGTGATGGTCTGTTGAATCAGGATTCATGAAAGTGCATTCTCAGTGCTCATTAGTCGTCAAACCTGTCTGTTCCTTCCTGTTTCGTCTCCACTGGGGGGGTTCAAGCAGAATGTAGAAGGAGGATAGCTTATTGTACTCCTCCCGGTCTAAGATCCTAACGGTTATGGTCTTCCTGTATGGGACAACACACGTACACATACATAGAGGGAGGTGGTAAATGCATGCATGATAAACAAACATCATGGCGAGGTATATACACAAAAGGCACACACAGACATGCACACAGACAAAGGTGTAGTGGATGTGGTTGATGAGATGACGTACAGTCTGCCGCATGTTCGCTGTCATATTTAGGACACAACAGCAGGAGAACAATAAATCCCCTCCTGTGTGCCTCCATGTGTTAAGAACATGCGGCCTCTGCAGTGCGACGGACACTCTGGGGTCAAGGCTTCACTATTCGCAGGATCACGAGGCTCACCCTCTTCCTGACCTTTGGTGTCATTGCTCTCCACCAGGCGAGGCTCCCCAATCTCTATGTAGAATGTTTTGTTCTTCTCATACTCCTCGTCGTCAATTATTTTCACCTTGATGGTTTTGCTGAAGAGAAGGAGGGGGAGGAGGGAGGGGGGGGGGAGAAGGGGAAAAAAGGAGGAGAGAAGAAGAGAAGGCAGAAAAGTGAGGAAAGGACAGGCTGGAAACTGGAAAACCAAGAGGAAACAGAAAAGAGCAGTACTCGACTTTCCCACAGATACACGTCCAGTTATCAGGTTACATAATATTTTCACATGGACGTATCTGAAGGCTGTTCTTTTGCTTTTAAAACTATGGAAAGTTTGCATATTTCCTCTGGATGTCATACTAATCTTTATTATTATGTTATTGGAGCAGCTCACATCCGTCTGGAATGATCAAACTGATATACTCTTTACTCTACCAGCATGATCAAAGCTCAGTTAAATCTTTCAATCCACCATGATATCAGGCATCTTCAGTATAGAGAAAAACAATCTTGAATGTTACCGGCTAAATGAACTGTGGAGAGTTTATCAACTCTGCTAGTCAGTTTGGTGAGTGAGCAGTCGTGAGACATGATGATGAATTTGTCAAATGCAATCAGTCAACTTTTGGGATGCAATGTTGACAATGCACTTTTTATTTCCACAAGTATTCCCTTTAAACCTTGATGACTGTGGGAAACTTAAGCAAACTTAACAATTCAATTTCCATGAAAATGTGTTGTATCTGATGTTAAAGGCTGGGATATCCAGCCTACATAAAATTAAGAATGCTACATGCATATGCTATAGCAAACAAGCATTTGTGGTTCTAGCTCTATTTAAAGTGTAGAAATTCAGCACATTTTTTAATTAGACATATCTAAGGCACTAGAACAGAAAGATCTCTGCAGCATTATTCATCACCTTCAATTAATGCTTTCAACAAGATGAGGTCAAGATTAGCTGTGCCTTGCAATTTAACACAAGAGAAACTGGCTAGAATTTAGTACAGTGCGAACAACAAACATGCTGACACGCCACGACTAAAATAGCACGAGCAAAATAACCATCTTTCTCTCTCAAAGTCTCAAAGTTCTGCAACTGGCTGAGATTTAACACAAAAACCAGCACTGAGAGTTTTATTCCACTGTTGGTCTCCATCTAAATTACAAACAACACATTGACCATTCTTCCGGCAAATTTTAACAGTGTTTTGTCAAAGAACAAAGACAAGGCAGGGATTTCTTTCTTTGAAAATTAGATTTCCACCAATAAAGTATACCAGCAATTCTGGAGAGAGAGTGTGTATCTGTGTATTTATTGTGGGAGTTGGCCTTGATCGCATTTGGCATGGCAGCTAATATTCCAGGTCACAGTGCTACAGAGTGGGGTGCGGTGAATGTAGCATTTGTGTGCTGTGTGACTGAGTGCCTCTGGACATATGCTTATGAGTGTGTTTATCTTGTGTTTCCAGTCTGGAACAAAACCCATATTCTAATCCAAATCCACTACAGGCAATAACAAAGACAGCTCAAAATCTGCCCTATAGCATGAGAAATGGGAACATGAACACACGAGCTTATATAAGCGTTATCTCTCATCGCAGACCTGCAACCAATGTGGAATCGTCAGCAAACACCGTGTTAGCAGAATTTGAATCCCTCCCTCTCTCACCACTGAGCAGCCATGTGAAAAGTAAAAGGTGTATGACAGTGCATATAACAACTTTCAAATAGAAACATGTGTCAGTCTCTAACATCAGAACAAGAAATATTCAGAAAAGGGCTTAAGGAGTAATACCATACAACAGAATTAGTATTTTATAAAATTTTGCATTGCACTGTTATTCTATTTACAGTAGACTAAAGTAAATAATGATGCCTTTGAGAGAAAAAAAAATAATAGCAGTACTACACTGTATTTCTACAGTACAATACAGTATGTGTTCTTGCTGTACTGAAGAGTCATGTCATTGTACTTGGAAAGGCAAGAAATTGAATTCAGGTAACGCTGGAGAATTTATGCAGTTAGATTACACAGTAATAACACAGTAATTAAGTGTAAGTTAGCGGAGGAATTTGTTACTTTGTAATAAAGACTTGTGATTGAGGTGTAAGTGAAAGTATTCATTTTGCATAATGATTATTATATGATTATATCATTATCCATCCATTTCATTCTACTTATCCAATTCAGGGTGATAGAGGAGCTGAAGCCCATCCCAGGTGTTCCTGGACATGAGACAGGGTACATACTGGTCGCCATCTATTGCATGGTTGACACACAGAGACTGACAACCATTGATACTTGCACATTCACACCTAACACCAGTTTAGACTCTCCAGTTAACCTAACATGAATGCTGCTGGAGTTAGGTAGCCTGGAGTAGCCAGAGAGATCCCACACAAAACACAGGGAAACGATGCAAACTCCACATAAAAAGGACCCAAAGACTAAATTAAACAGGTTCATATTTACTTCTTAAATTTAGTTGATCAGAAATATATAGCAGGATAAAATGATAATGACCTGGTAATTACAAATGTCCCACACTTATCTAGCTTATAGTTTTTAGGATTGACATCCTTAGCATCCACAGCACACCTCTTTTGTGACTGAATACACACAGCAGCTCTGATAATAATTTAATTATACACAGGAAGGCCAGGGGTTAATCATTGTATTACATATACAAACGCAGTGAAAGTCATTTCATTAAACTATTGAGAACACCAACACACACACATGCAAATGTCAGAGGTTAACTTATTACACTAGAGGGATTAGTCCATTTATCACTGTCCTATAACTGCAGATGGAGAGCAGTCTCCACCCTCTGGGATGGAGAAGATCTCATCCACAGGCTGCCAGCTAACATTCGCACAACAGCTGGAACAGCTGCCTCAAGGTGGAACCATTGAACAAGACACTGCCACTCCCAAATGATAGAGTGGAGACAGGTTATGTTTACTTTCCCCTTGTGAATAAATTCTGTTTCTACTTCCTATGAATTTACAATTACACCATCTGGACTGACACTATTGTCAGGTTTTCCTCAAGAGTAACCAACTTTGAGAGCCAATAACAGTTTTTGTAATTTTAATTCCTTTTGAAAGCAATTAACAATTTTGTGTGACCCATATTTTAAGCATGTTTTTTTTCCTTTTTTTAATATTGGCAGATTTGCACAGGATTGAGAGCACAGAACTCTGAAATTAACACAAATCACAGAGGGACCCAGAACAACAGCGGTCTCATGTGAATAGGGATCTGGGCTCCATTTTCCCCTAAAAAACAAAAGCATCAGGCACAGGCCAAATGTTTTGTATTATTACCCTCATCTGTCAGTGCCTTTGTAAAACATTCTATTAGTGACAGCTCGTGTGAATTTATATATGAATATATGAATATATACTTAAGACTGAAATGAAAGGTTTTGGATTCAGGCTTTTCTTCTGCAAACTTTGAGAATGACGACTTTTCTGTTGAAACTGGCAAACAGATGACCAGCTTACTGGAAAAATAAACACACACACACACACACACACACACACACACACACACACACACACACACACACACACACACACACACACACACACACACACACACACACACACACACACACAATGTATGTCTTTACATACTCATGACAAACAAGCATATCCAGACAGTGCATCAGCGCAGATATAATTGATTAATAATGCAGTGGATTTATCATCAGCACCTTCATCTCCTATCCAATCATCCTGGCTATACGGCACGCTGTTTGGTTGCCATGGTGACAACATGTTTGGGTAACCAACAGGGGTGGAGAAGATTGTTTCCAGACCAATAATGTGTGTGTGTGTGTGTGTGTGTGTGTGTGCATGCATGTGTGCGCGTGTGTGTGTCTTTGAGTTTGTCATGACAAGTGAGTGCATTTTAGACAAAGGCCAAATACTTAACATACACTCAACATTTTGTCATTCCCAGGCGGTTTAAAAAAAAACCTTCAGTTTTGTCAGTGGGGCTGGTAATAATGGACACCGGGAGCTGGAAGTTTGAAAAAGTAGAGAAGCCCTCATAAGGACACAGAGGGCAGAATGTGTAACAGCGGCTAAAGTCACGACCAGGCTACCAAGCTACTAAGTGACCCATTTAGCGTTTTGCACTCTGTTTTCCTTTGCTGTCTGGTCAAGTTTAGATACCAAATCTTACTTGGTTAGGTTTGGGAACATGGTTTGGTTTAAGGTATGCCCGTTCAAAATCGACCCTGCATTTTGAAAGATTGTAGCTAAAGGGTGCATTCAATATATATGACAAGTACCAACCTTGTGTGAATCTCTGAGACACCAGCAGGTTTTACAAAACTGTAGTATTTGACACCCTGAGGATGAGGACTGGCTCCCACACTACACTGATTTGTGTGCACATGTGTGAGAGGGACTTTGATAGCCTACACTGTTTGTAGTAACTAGTGCCTCTTTGCCTCTTCCTTTATAATATAATATAAAATAAAGCTGATGTGAACAAAGGTGTGTGATAGTCGCATATCAAATATACAGTTTATGGTTTTCATATAAACATGTGCAAACTCATTGAAGTTGTGCACTCTATAGTCTTTTAGCTTCACCTAACCAAACACTAACATTAGCCAACTGTCAAAAAGAAGACTCCACTCCCCTTTCCAAAAGTCATATTAGTCCCCACAGGTATACAGCACACACTCACTCAGACAGAGGTGGTATCACACTTGCATGGCAGCATTCACAAATGTATCACACTAGCACACTTTCACGCCCATGCATGAGCACACTAAATTTCAGCTGCAGGAATACAAAAATTCACACACACATGCAGATAAGCTCAGGCACGCACATTACTCCAGGGAATACAATGTGTGTACATCTGTGTATTTCCACAGAGACGTCCTCCATCTGACTTTGCTAAAGCGTATGATAAACTAAGGGAACATCTGAGCAGCTGTGATCTCTACTCCACTGCTTCTCCAACACTCCACCACTCCTCCTTTTTCCCCTTTATTGCTTCCACGTTTCACCTCATAGCCTTTCATACATAGGATTTCTGTCCATGCTGGTATAACATCAGAACTCATCATGAAATAGCCAAACAGATAAAACAACAAATTAAACAGACAAAGAATTGCTCAAAAACAACTGACCTGAGTCACATAAACTACAAACACATACCTTTGGCACTGGGTGACCTCAATGTACCAAAATAGAATTCTCCCCCTCACTTTTCCTTTGTGGTGATCCAAGATACTCCTGTTTGGTTTCATTTTCCACAATGATTTTGTAGGTTCTAGTCTCTGGTGCTCATTGAGTTTGGACAGTTTGACAATAGTAGAGAAGACACTTAGTTACCATTTTGGAAACAGAACAAGGGAGACATCTCTCTTTTTTTGCCTTACAAATATGAGTAATTGCTCTAAGCTTTAACTTTTCACCATCTAATTGGATCACCATAATGAGGGTACAAATTAAATATGTCTTAAAGTCTATGCAGCTCAGTGGTCTTTTGATTTTCTATCCAGTTACAGATGTGTGTTTAGCCTAAAATATATTTATATTATAGGGCACGCATGTGACACTAGGATAGCATTTTCCCTAGCCTCACACATCAACATCCCCCATACATCCACACAGGAAGTCGTAGAGCACAACAGGCATTAGCGCGGGTCACTCCCTTCTCCTCAGCAACCTGCCTTAGCGACGTATTTGGATTGGAAAATTTGAGGAACCACCGCTTTATTTTAAGTTTGAGGGGGAAAGTTCTGCTGCTCCGTTGGTGTGTGTGTGTGTGTGTGTGTGTGTGTGTGTGTGTGTGTGTGTGTGTGTGTGTGTGTGTGTGTGTGTGTGAAATGGACAGCTGGAAAAAGGAGGGCAGAGGACAACCAAGTCCAAATAACATCACCATGATGGAACAAGCCCGCATGTTTGTCTCTGTTTGTGTCGAAAGTTGTGATTAAAACCCTAATCACTTCAAGTGCTTTTAAAGAAAATGACATAGCTGAGTGTTTACAGCCAACATGTGTTTGTTTGTGTCAGGTTTGCCTGCCTATCTTTTGCCCAAACTGTTTAAAAGTGAGTTTGGAAAAGTAGGAGTTGAGTGTGGTGTGTGCGTGTGCATGTGCTTGTGTGTAAAGAACTAGCTTTTGAGACTGTGAACTGGTTTGTTTGTGTGGAACAGATTGCTGGTGGGTGGACTTTGGTCACAGACTAAACAAAAGAGGCAAGTGTGTGTGTTTGTGTGTGTATATAAGTGTACGTGATATGTATCTGTGTGTCAGCTTGTATGAATGTGTGTGCATTTATTTTAGTTTGAGCTAATTTCACTTTTGCATTAAGAGTCATTATGTAACATACAGAGAACAAGTCTATATATTGATGTCTGCACTTGCATAAATTAGAATTTGGCAGTAATTTTATAAGGAAGAGTATTGGTGATGCCACTTTACAAAAGAAAGGAGGT
This sequence comes from Astatotilapia calliptera, assembly GCF_964374335.1. NCBI lineage: Eukaryota > Metazoa > Chordata > Actinopteri > Cichliformes > Cichlidae > Astatotilapia > Astatotilapia calliptera. The sequence continues at coordinate 24,669,881 of NC_137434.1, read as the reverse complement.
CTGTGTTGGTGTGTACCGTCTGCATGCAGTGTTTTTATAAGACAAAGCTGATAATGGTGCTGGCCTCTGTGGGAAACTACAACAATAAGCTGACAGCGATCAGCCATGCCTTCTCTAATAAGACCCACTCTGCTCACTAATACGTGTAATCCAGAGTGCATAGAGGCTAATGGATACAAAAAAGGTTACACAAACACACCTGCGATAAGGTTGCAATTAGTTCCTTGTGGACTATAGGGTTTCCAGTTCATCTGACTGCCTATCTGCCCATCTGACTATATGGCGTTTTTGTTTTAACGTTATTTATTACTGGCTAAGAAAAAGAGCCTCTCATTTAACGTGTTCACTGATGCTTTTGATTACACAGTTGTGCCATGTATATACTGTTAGCCTGCAGGTCACAGATGTAATTTGCACGTTTAGCCTGTTTCTCAGTGTGGTCTTCTGAAAATAAGTGGTTGTAATTCTAGATGAGAGTTGTGACATACAAAGAAAAAAAATCCTGGCTTGAGTATGACTGGCTGGTTGGTTATAGCCAATCCCTCAAATGCTTAGAGGAAGAGTTTATCAAAAAGATTATCATTCCTTTGAAAACTTTTACATCTTCCAGAGTCAGCTAGAACTGTGTAGGTGTGTGTGTGTGTGTGTGTGTTTGTATTTGCGTCAAACCCTCCTCCCCTTGTGTCATTTAAGCTACTTTCTATCATCACCGGGAGTTTCCCTATCTTCTCTCTATTTCTCTCCACACTCTGTTTGGCTATCTCACTCCCCCTTCATTCCTATCTGCAGTATATCTTGCTGGCCAAATAAGGAGCTGGGAAAATCCACGGGACTCCCTGATACACACACACACACACACACACACACACACACACACACACACACACACACACACACAGATTCTCAGAGGAAATGTTTTTAAAGAGCTTACATCTGATTAAAAAAAAACATGTACGTACTAGTGTGTTTATATGTGTGTATATTTATTTATCTTACTGGGATGGAAATCTGTTTGCGTTTTGCAATGTTGAAACGTGCTTTCCTTTACGTAATGTAAATCCTTACAGTTATGGGTAAAGACAGCTCTAGCGTAAGAATTTCCCAGAAATGAGAGCATTTAAAGATACTGCCCACTACACTGATGGAAATGAAATGGTGTCTGAGTGTGTGCGCATGTGTGTCACCTATATCCAACTATTTCTTTACTTTTCGATAGGTGTTTTTTTTTTTTGAGACCAGAGAGAGAGAGAGAGAGAGAGAGAGAGCGAATAAAAAGTGAGAAAATGGGAACGATATGGAGAAACTAACTAATGTTACCTTTAACTATTCCAGTCAGAATTAAGTAAGAGATTACTTTAAGATGCTGAGTTCAGCAAAGTACTAAACACACTCACATGCACATACACATACACACAAACTGCAAATTATAAATGCAATTAGACTGATAAAATAGTTAAAGTGAAGCATAGGAGAAGGATTGACAGATGGGTAGGCCACAGAACAGTAAAATGTAAATATAGGGCATACATCATGCTCAGTATCTAGGAACAAACCATACATAATGAGATAGAATACAGAGACAGCCACACAGCATGTGTATGTGTGTATGTGCGTGTGTGTGAGTGAGTTAGATGGAAGCAGAAAAAGAGCAGGAGAGGATATGAATGCTAATCAGCTGATGCGGCCAAACAGGCTGCAGTGCTCCATCGTTACCAGGGCTTTATGAGCTTTAAGCTGCATGCTGGGATCAGCACTGATGGAGAGTGACGCAGAGTCAAGTGGACTGAAGAGCCTCTGCAGCCACAAGCCACAGTTGCGGCAGTGAAAACATCTCCCTTCAACCAACTGTGCCTTGATGTAATTGTAGACTGCCTGCAGTACAAGGAGCATTTGTTTAGCCCATAGTTAGCAAGCTCGTGCTCTGAGCCTCAAATCTATCATAGGCTTTTTAAAAATGTTGTAACATTTATTTACACCTTTCATGTTCTAACTTCAAGTCTAATTTGTAACATAATTGTATTATTATGAACAACTTATAGCAACATGCACAGTATGTCAGTTTGAGCAGATGTATATTGCTAACTGAAATGCTACGCTAGCTTGAAAAAGCAATGCAAAAATGTAAAAAAGGGGAGGTCTAAAAGGTGTAAAATGCAATGATCCAGCCAAAGGCTAAGAAACATTCTTGCATCATATTCTAGCTGCAATGCATTATATCTGTGGAGGCTTTATTAAAGAAGGTTCAAGGGAACTGATATGGTGCATCGGTGTAATCTGAAGATGATGGAATAGGTAAAATATTTAGCGATTGAAAATCTTCATATTCATTTAAAACAGCAGGAAAACACAAGTTTATCTTTTTATTGCTCTCTCCCAATCTCCCAGAGTGACACAGCCTTGCAGAGTTTCAGTACATTCAAAGTTTAGTTTTTTTTATTTTATATATATATATATATATATATTTTTTTTTTAAGTCAGATGTGAAAACCTTCACCTACACTGACACAACAGCACTTGTTGTGGGGGATCTCATTCCTTATCTATTTCCTCACACAACAAGACACAGGTGTCAAAACACTGGGCTGATGATTTCACTGGGGAAAACCATGAAGTGAATGTTTTCATCAAAAGACTGAATAGAGATCGTTTCATTTTCTTTGGTGTCATGTTTCACTTCGTGGTCCCTCTGCCTCTCCCTCTGTGTTTCTTTCTTACCTACAAGATCAACATATTTGAAAGTTTGCCGTGGATATTTTTTAATTAATGATTTTTTTAAAGGAGCATTTAAACCCAGGATTTAGATTAATTTAAGCTTAGCTAATAAGATCCAACCTCACATCCAGTTTCAGTAGAACAAGACTGAAGAGGTAAAAATAACAAATTGAAGGCTCCAAAACAGGTATGGTTAAGCCCACTTTCAATTTATCCTCTTTAGAATTTTTTACAATATTTAGAAAGTTCAAGGAAAATTATGTATTTCCATGTGGTTCAGACTGATTAAACTCAATACATCTGCTAGTTCTATAGCTATCTTATTCACTTGTTTTGATCACTTTATCTCCTTATACATACAAAACTCTAACCCTGATCCCGTGGTCTCCATTACCGCTATCACAGGCATTTCCCTTTTCAAAGACAGCTTCTACCTTTACATTATAAAAAAAAAACCCTCTAAGGACAGAAAGCATCACCACAACACCCTCACAGCATAAAGATATGGACTTCTAATATTGATGTACATTGCTGCCACAAGGGAATCTAATCACAATCAGATCTTTATGGAAAAAGTGAAGCTATATATAAAAAAACAAATCAGACGTCACTTCACATTTATACATTGCATATGTAATATGCAATGAAGATGTCAGGTGTTACACATTCTCTGTCTTTAAATGCTCTCCCTTTAACATATTTATCACACAGGAGAATATAGTTTGTATAGCCAGGTGCTTTATATTCTCTGTGATTACATATTAATGGCTGTCCAACATGGTTTAAGGTTGTTAGTGATAAAAGGGTAAAGCTAATTCCATCTGTGGTGCATAGGTAGAGGATTACACCTCCTTTTCTCGCTCTCTTGCAATTATGCCTTTCATGATTCACTCTCTCTTGAGCTTGTGTATTCAAACAGCAACATTTTACTCTTCAGTATTCATGTGACTCTTATTTCCTTCCATTTCACCACTGTGCCTGTTTGACACACGTGGCTATGGTACATATGTTTACCACAGAATTACTGATTTTCTTTCTGTTTCCATTCACGTTATCCTCAGATACACAATCGATCAGTCAGTGAGCTAGGGGATGTATTTAATGTGTGTATGGAAGGAAGTTCAGACAAATATTCTGCAGACTAGAAGAGAGCAGTGACAACCCTGGGATACAAATAACACATTTCTGCAATACACACTATGTCAAAAGAATCAGACTCATTTTATGAAGTGGTGTACAGGCAGTATAAGCCTATATATTTACTGATCTGTGATGCATATTTATCTAAAAGTGAATTTGAGCTGTTCAAAGTTAAACTGATCTCTCTTATGCTGCTTGACAACATTTTGCTGTCCTCATTCTGCACTGCACTGAGACCTGAAACAGTGATTTAAAAGAAGAAACAATCTGTTTGACCCTGTAAGCTTTGACAAGATGAATGACATTGGCATGTATAGAGACTGCAGGATCCACTACTTCATATTAGAGAAACTATAAACATAACCTAGTCTAGCAAACGTTCCCAAACAGCAACCTCCAGGCCTGAAAAATGAAGCCAATATGAATATGCCAAAAGAGAGTGAATCCCCATGGGAAAATGCTCAACTTGAGAACAGAAATAAACATGCCTGGAAAAATTTGTAAAAAGTTTTGGGTCTCTAGAGCTAATCTCCCACTTCAGTCCAGCTTTATAAAACCGATTTAAATTACATATTAAAGTTTTAAGTTAGCGAGCGTGCTGCTAGCTATCTGCTAGTCTATACTTTACTAATAGCCTACTAATTTAAGTCACTGAAATCTACTTCTTGACCCTGTAATTGGAGTTGGTGCCTTTTAGAGAGTTTTTTCTCTATGGAGTTTTCTGAAAAATGATATGGCTTTTAGAATGATTAAATTACTATTAGAGTAGAAGCCTGCTCACAAGTTCTGTTCACTGAAATACTAATGATTTATTTGTAGACTTAGATATCTGTGTGTGTGTGTGACGATGCAGCCATACAGTCTATGAATGCATCATCCTTAAGCCTGCTAAATAAAGCTGATAATTCCACCTTCTCATTCAAATATGGTCACTTCTGGTTCAAAATGCAACTCTGCAAACAGGTATGGTGTCTATGCCTATCTTTTATCTACAGTCTGTGGAATTAGCTCCATCCATTATGTTTTTAACAAAGTTTATTACTACCAAAATATTTCTTTCTTCAACTGATCCTATTTTTCATGTGCCCACCACAATTTAACTTGTTGTCCTTGAATTTAATTCAATAATAAGGTTTTCCCAGTATATAATTCCTGGGCCTTAATAGAGAATTTTAAACTCTTAATTAGAAATTAAGTGTTGATTGAAAGATGATTACATGAAACAAGCCTCCTTGATTTAATGATCTTTTATTACTACCCTGTAGAGATTTTGGACGTGATGGCAATGTTATAAAAACAATTATTTCGATAGCGATGTCACTGATTAGCATTTCCTGTCTGAAGCAGCTATTTTGTAAAACATTGTACATGCTTGGGTCTAATTTGCTACCAGGAAACAGCATGCACTGGTTGCTGATGTTGAGGCTGACCGCACAAAAGACAGCAGGGGTAAAGCAAATGGCAGCGCTATTCACAGGGCTGGAAACCACACAGTATGCTTCACTGTCTTTCTGTTAACGGCTTGCTCTGTGCCATTTTCCTTTACAAACTTCTGAGGGAGAAAAAAAACTCTTTTCTCAGACATTTCCCCTCGTTTCTCAGATCTGCAAAACCTCTTCGTTCCTTCTTTTCCTCACCTACCTCTTCTTGTTGTCTTATTAAGTTTAGCAGTGGCACACTATTCAAGTTGGCAATAACTGCCTCTTTTTCTGCCACTTACACGCAGACTCCAAATCTCTTTCATTTCCACTCCAATTTTCAAATGAATTTTACTGGCATGAAGTGAAGAGGCCCATTCACCTCCCCTCTTCACCACCTCTCTGTTTCTGAGTCCACTTCAGAAAGCTTTATTGGCACGATTCAATGACAATAACTCTTTCACCCTTCCTGCTTCCCCCTCCCTTTTCCCAATTTCTTTGTTTCCCTCTGTCGATTGAAGCTGCTTTTTTGGCACGCCTCAAGATAACACTTGCAAAGACAGACCCAAGTGTATAAACTTAAAAAAAAAAAGATGCTATGCTGATTTGAATGTCATTTATTTTACTGCTTTCTTGTTTTTGTGTCATATCTTTGCTTCCTACACTTGTTACTGTGATGCTTTTATTTTGCTTTCGTCTTCTTTTTTGCTTTGTCTCTCCTGGCACTTTAAATTATTGTTACAGGAGTGAATCTATCTAGATTTAAAACCCGCTGTTTAATTAAAAAACAACAATTAGTAGGAGCCAATTTTCAGTTCCAATTTACACAGTGTGATAATATAGGTTGAATTATGTAAACAGGCATGGCATAGCTTATAAAGCAGTTGCCCAGCTCTACTCTGAACTTTTCTTAAATAACTAAAAATTGCATTGAGATGCCCAGGGGCATGACATGATATTCACTGAGAGAGAAAGAGAGAGAAGAATTTTGATATAAAAAATGTCAATTTTTTATTATGTGGACATTAATTTCCGAACCAGTTAAAAAAAGATAGTTTGATGAGTCTAGGCTTGGCCCCCACATTTAAATATTTTCTGGCATGGAAATAGTTGGTAGAAATATCCAACAACTCCTTATAAGGTTGTGTGTACATGTTTGAATGTATACAACTGTCAGCATGGAACCTGGAGTTTCAGGTCACAGAGAAGACAGTCAGGGAAAATTTACAGTCAGATCTCGCCTCTCCTCTCTCCTCCGCTCCTTCTGTTTCTGTTCTTTCCCTTTTTAACCAAACATGGTTGACTTGTGTTGATGGGAAATGGTCAAGTTAACTTAATTTAACGGCAAAAAAAGTATGGCTTTGATTCTTTTTTTAAAAAAAGAGAAGAAATAATTTAAATGCACTGGTTTAAATTTCTCCTCCACTTTTAATATAATTACATATGCAAAACAGGACAAACTGCATGTAAAAAATTGATGTTACAAATGTGTAAATAGCAAAGTGTGCCTACACAGAAATGCTGTTGGTGATCATTCATCACAAAATGTGCCACAAACTAATAAGCTTAATTTACGAATGTGGTTTTACAACTTTGTTCTTCAACCAGAGGCGACCCCTGGTTGAGGTCCACTTGTATAAAATTCTGAATCAATAAACACTTTCCTAATGAAATTATGGTCTCAGATGTTTTAGGTCTAATGAAATACAATGTAAATTTGTAATCTATACCTGTCAATGTCAAAAGAAGCATAAGGCAGGGTCAGAAAACTCACAGCGATTCCATTTTAAAGACAAACCATCTCCTACTGAAGGAGAAGTAAACAAAAAAATGTTTTTCCATGTTATATTTTGGCCTTTAAGGTAGGTCTACCTTTCTTCTTGTCATCACCTCACTCTTGTTTGAGCTGCAGGAGTCTAATCTTAGTCTGTAACAGATAGTGTGGAGGTCAGTAATTTGTTAAGAGTCTGATAGAAATGTTGTGTGAATGTTTTTGGCTCTTTGATGCAGTCAGATGAGGTCAAATGTATCTCTTCCGCCGTGGAAGCTTAGCTGACCGACCGCAGTTGTCATGCACACACACACACACACACACACACACACGCACACACACACACACACACACACACCAACAAAACACAAAACCAAAGCAGACACACACTCGACCTTGAGCTAGTCTTCACAAGTGTATCTGGGAAACTGCATGTGCATTTTGCTTTCATTCACACAGACACAGACTTGAGCACTGTGGCAATCTGATACAGCAGACATGTGAGGCACTTGGCAACAGGCAGGCGTAAATATGTGCACACACGCACACTGCTTCATCTTCAGGACATAAACAGATAGCTGACCCATATACAATCTTTGAGAACACACACACACACACACACACACACACACACACACACACACACACACACACACACACCCATATACACAACTTATGATAATATAGTCGTACCGACCGAAGATAAAACAGAAATGACAAAAAGGATGAGATTGACAAGGATGTAAGTATGTCAGTCTCCCCTGCATTACAACGGCATCATAAGGCAAATCAAGTGAGCTATAAACCGATGAGTGTCATCTGCTGATATGACTGATATAACATATTTTGAAAGACAACATTAAAGTGAAAAAGAAACTGAGTGAAAAATTGATAGGAGCCTGTTAAACAGACAAGATAAGATGGTAACACTGTGACTGACGTGAACAGAACTTAGCATGCTAAGATGGCTCCTCAAGGTCCGCTGGGCCACAGGAGTTTAATTTTGGAGAGGTAATTTGCGCACAAACAATTAATATTTGTGTCTGTTCAGTGTGCACTCTCCAGGAACAGTACACAGTTTTCTAGGACACAAGAAACAGAGTAAAGACTTTTCAGTCCAAGAAAGTAAACTTAAAAAACTATGATGAAAAGTTTCCCGTTACATTAAAATCCACGCATGAGGAAGAGTGGGTGTTAAACTTAATTGGGAATTCATAATAAGTCACTTTATAAGCCCTACATGACTGAATCAATATGCTGGACTATGATTAACATGCTGCCAAAGCTGGCATGCAAAATACCACGAGCCTTATCTATTGCTCATCTGGAGGACAGATTTAGAGCATGAGGGAGATGAAGAAGATGAGAGGAGACGTTTAGTAATTTATTGGTAATCACCTACCTCTGCTATCTAGGATGTGCACACAATAGAAATCTTGATGTGAAAAGGGACAACTCCTGGCTGATCAACGTCTGTCTATCGTACATCTTTTGCTTTCATAGCTTGTCTGATTAAGATTAAGTATAACATTAAGTTTCAAACCAGGTCACAAACTTCAGATACCGCCCTCAGCCTGCACAGCATTTAAGAAATCAGTCTGTCAGCCACACAAATCACCAGCTTCGCTTTTTAGCTTAAAATATGCCGAGCAAAATCTGATTCATGTTCCTGCTCTTCCCGGTTCTTGGTGCACATAGATCATCTATTTCCTCCACACTGTAAAAACACAGGTGATATCGGAGGGAAGAACAGGAACTGCTGGTCTGATTTCTATAGATGGCACTGAGAAGAGAATAATTGTGTTAGCTAATTACTTATTGTAAATATTGTCTTGATCAGTTTACCGGTAGTGGAGACTTGATTCATATTAAATCAAATCAGACGAAAGGTCAATTATGAAACTGGACCCATATATCAGCTTGGAATTCTCAGTGATAATTGCAGGATGAACTTAATGTTTGGCTCTCTGGGACTAAGAGAAAGAATGGAATTGAAGACAATCATATTTGCACACACAATCCAGATTACAATCGCCTCTAAACAAAATAAACCCCTCATCTAATTTTTCTATTTTGCCTCCTACTAAATGAGAAGGGTGCTGAAAGAGGGATGGCGCTGTCATTATCTTGAGATAGATGGATATTTAAGATTAAAGCCTCTAGCATCAGTTTTCTTTTTTCCCCATTTTGTCTTGCTATTGAGATGGTTTCATCTTCCTTTGTCACGAATAAACCTAAATGCTGAAAATATTTTTATTTGCTTTCCAACACAGTTTTAACAAAATTCAGTAATTGCAGGCACATTTAATATTTTATCAGCATCCTGGAGTCCAGCAAGGAAAAAATTAAAGCCTATGCAAAACACCACAAAGAAAGCTATCGCCATAGCAACATATATACACCCTAAAAGCAAGTTATTTGGGTTAAATTGTTAGAACAAACAAGCATTCTTTACCAAATCGAAATGTTTTGCATTCTGTTCACCATTGTCTGTCCTTTGGCTTAAACCTGTTACACAAACAGGAAGAGCTTGCCTCACTCAATCCCCACACACACACACACACACACACACACACACACACACACACACACACACACACACACACACACACACACACACACACACACACACACACACACACACACACACACACACACGCAGATGACCCCACTCAGCTCCCAATGTTGTTTCCCTTGAGACTCAACTGTAGCCCTGCCGGAAACATGACATAGACTATAGATAGTGTGCTACAGATGGCTTACAAAATGACTAAATAACAACAATAAATTAATAGAATGGAATAGAATAGAATAGGTAAACAAAACATAGAAACTAAAAGGGGGTTTAAAAGGAACTTTATTGCCACTATAAGCTTTGCTCCAATAATATTAGGCGTTTACGCCAATTAAAAAAAATAATTTGTACCATTTTCCTTCATGCATGCTTTTGTTGTCATAAATTCCAAGACTCTCAAACATGACATTTAAAATTAGAATAATTTATTCAGCACGTTCTTTACAAAAGCACAAAGTCATCCATGCGCACAAAGGAAATTTGAACTTTCATGGACTAATTATTGCTTAGCAAACAACTCATTTTAATGTTGCTATAATAACATTTTAAACAAATGTTTAAAAGTCATTGCACTGGTACTCCAAAGGCAAGAAACTGTGTCACTGTAATTATATAACAAAACATGTGGAATGAAAAGATTCATGCTGAATATCTTAGGTGGTTCAGTCACTAGTTCAGGTGGTATCTTTGTTCAGTGGTCAATACATATACTGCATATACTGACCTAAACAATTAACACCCCTCCAGAGAGTGATTTTGGGTTCAAAATTCACAAAGGTCAAAGGTTAAATATTGACTGACTGTTACTATTGCACTTTTTCACAGTTATAACTAACCAGACAAGGACTGGTGTTTCCAACAATTGCACATATGTGTGTTAGCAAGTATATAGGCTTTTAAGTGTGCATGATTTGTATACATGAGATCTAACTCTAGTGCATTTGACTGTTTCCTATTCTTAGATCACTCTGTTAAGACTGCTTGCTCAGCATAAAACCATGAACAAAGATGGCCAATAAAAATAAAAGTGAATTCCAACTTGAAGCTTGGGCTTTATTCTCATCACTAAAGGTCAGTCCTGACAACCAGTTTATTCCTCTGCACCTGCCTCAGCTAATAGATTAAGCTCTTGTATCGATCGGGGAAAGTTCTATTGATTAGAGTGGCTGAGCTTTCCTAAGCAGGCAGAGCATTTTGATAAATGATCCGAAAATAAAATAAAATCATCGTTATTGACTTTCATCAGTCCCAGCTCCAAAAACTTATTTGTAAAGGTCACAAGGAATCTGATGTAAATCCACCAAAGTAACTTGCAAATAAATATATCAACTTCAGTTTCAGCTTTTCATTTTTCACCATAGCCATACTGTTAGCTTGATATTCTGAAGTCAATCCGCACCCTAAAATTACATTAAATTCAATGAAAAGGTGAGAGTATTCGACTGCCATTCTGATGCTGAAATTATTTGCTCATGGACACATCAGTGGGATGCTGCAAGACACAGGTCATGTCATTGCAATACATTTTTCAAAATGCACTTATGCAACTGTGATTCAGTCGTACAGGACCAATCTGAGGATAAACGGATGATAAAAACTATATGATGGGATTAATCTGACCCCATTTTAGGCCAGTGTAGGTTCTCAGTCATCCAGGTCATGGTAATCAGAGGATCTTGAAAAGTTGTTTCACTTCTCATCTCAGAAGAATCCTCAATTCTAAGAACAAATGGTGGAGAGCCCAAAATTCATTGAATTCACGTTTTTTTTCTTTTCTTCAGATTTCCCCTCATTGGGAGTCTAAATAGGAAACTAAAACATGTTTAGGTAATGAACCAAGCCCAGCTTAATTGCTTCGTATTCTGTCTACATTTTTAATTACTTTTTATATATGCTTATTTTTTCATTTTGTATGTTTTCCTAATTATATTGTCATAACATTACTGTTTGTAATGTTTACAAAACAGTTTGACTTGCTTTTTTTCTTTAAATGAAATAAAACTTTGTACAACTTCCACAATAGTTGCCTAAGTTTCTTACTGACTTTTGCGTTGGATTCCCGGGAAGTGTTCCCACCAAAACAAGCACAAAACTTTGCATGCAAGACTAACTAACATCATCGTTATGCCACAGTGACGGGCGCATGTTGACAAAGCAATCCTTCCTTTCCTGATGTTACCGGACACATGTCAATCACACCGGCCTGGCAGAGGGGTCACACTCACCCACACACAGTGCCAGTCATCGGGGCCTGCTGTCTCGGACCATTACTTGCTACTAAAGGTATGAGTGACATCCACTGCAAACTGTACTCACTGTCATACAAATGTGCAAAATACACTGGAGATGGCACATGCACCTTTACATATTTCAAAAATATTTATTGTCAGAATTTTAAAATGTGACTTACATATACTGTAAGGTATTCAGTGGTGCTTTGTAATATGAAACCCGACTGAAAGAAGTGCTTCAAATCAGTCAGATTTTAGAAATCTATTTATTAAATGTATACCTCTCACAACTAAGGGAAATATTGGGGAATTAAGTTGGAACATTGACAGTGTGGCACACAGCAGGAAACACTGCAGCCATATTCTCTCTATTAGATTTACCCTGTTTGGGTTTGGGGAAAGTACTGACTGAGCAGAGCAAGCAGGAGGCAGGACACAGGTTGTCCACACACTCACTGAATTCACAGGAGTATTTGCTGTGCCATTCACACATCTGTGCACATTGGTGCATTAAATGGGCCTTGTACTAAGAGGCTGACAGGTTGAAGGCCCTTTTAATGTCTGATTTAAGTGCATTGGACATTTGCGTTCTCACACAGCTGCATAGGGTAATGTCTTTGAGTTCAGGGCTCAAGTGCATATGCCTTAAGTGTCTTAAGTCGCCACATATCCTGAGATTTGCCTTTAATGTTTTATTTACATGGAATTATGGTATTTTGTCTATTTGTATTTGTTAAGCTTGAAGATTGCACAAATTAAAATATAATAATTTATAATAGTGCTGGAAGAAGAGACTAAGAAAAAAGAGATTGAGTCGCTGTGATTATGTGTAGGATGTATGTACACAGTGATTATGTAATGCGCATGTGCGTGTGCGTATTATTGTGTAAGACAGACAGAAGCACAGTGATAGAAATACAGAGTTGTTGACCTTGCCTGGAAGGTAACCAGCTCGTGACTTGGCAACTTTTCTAACAACAACACATACATATGTACACACACACACACACACACACACACACCACCCACTGCTGTTTTTGCTTATTGCTTGTTTTGCCTAGAAGCATCCATGCTGATTCAGATCATGTCACACTAAGACAGATAAACCTGAAAGTACTGTACACACCTTTTCTTTTTGTTTGTGAGCATGTATCTTTTCAAAAAGCTGCATGGTCTCTATATGCAGCTGGAAACACTGTACGTTGAAGAGAGGACAGCTACTCTTTATGTATGTGTATCAAATACCCCCAAAAGAAGGCTTATGTGGACTATATTTCTGAATTTGTGGGGTTTATGTTGTGTGTGTACGTGAGGGTGCCCGTGCAACCAACTGATAAATTGTTTCCTCTTTGGTCTTTTACATTAGCGACTTCATAATTATCACCCCATCTGCTCCTGGATTCAACTGTTCTTCTTTTCCACCAATGACTGTAGAAAACACTTTCTGTCCCATTTCACTTCGCAAAATAAAAAAGATTTCTAAACACAGCCAGGAGGATTGCTCAGTGACCAGCAAATTAATACTAGCATTGATCCACATGTAAGAAACGCTCCCCATGATACTCTAAAGTTATCTGCCTCAGGTCTCATCAAAGACTATCGTCTTTAGTCTAAAGGTAACTTGCTGACCTATGAGTAGGTAAAACGTTTTTAGTAAGAAATATAATGTGAAAAGTGTGTTTAGGCAGCATCAAAACCAAAGACAATCACTTGATTCCAGAGTTTTACTGAGTACTATGGCTGTTATCCATGTTTCCACAACAAGAAACTTTGATGAAACAATGTGACTAACTGGTCATCATAGTAAATCATTTAGCAGTTCAATAGCCAGAAATTTCCTTCAGGATTGAATACGCAACGAAAAAAGTAAAACACCAGCAATGGAGGATTTACACAATATATTGTTCAGTGTTAAAAATGTCAGAATGTCACTTTCATGCAATGCTGTTTATGAGAAATCTGAACATTACGTTTTTGACAGAGTGGGTCTTTGACCCAGGTTTTTTAGTTTGCTTAGTCTTTTGTTCATTTCCTGCAGGTTATTGAGATGCTAATGTTCAGTTTTGTGTTTCTAGTTCTTAGTTCTTGTTTAATTTTGTTCTGTTTCCCGTAGGGCTGCTCAATTAATCGAATTTTAATCACGATTACGATCTGGGCTTTCAACGATCATTAAAAATGACTGAGCCGATTATTAGCCCCTCCCTCATTTATCCGCGACACCTTAAAGGCCGGTCTGTGAAAATATTGTCGGGCATAAACCGGTCCGTGGCGCAAAAAAGGTTGGAGACCGCTGATTAAGAGGACCCGAGGGAAGCTCGGAAAGCTAAGCAGAAGTTATTTGGAGAGGAGAGTGACTGCCGTTGGTTGAAAAGAGAGGTAAAAAAAACTTCAGTGGTGTTGCACACTATTTTATATTATTTTTTTAAAGTCATTGTTAACCCTTTAAAGCCGTCAGAGCAGCACGCTCCGTTTTGCGTAGCTATTTTTAAATCCCTGTAGAACCTGAACCCTGTAAGCTAGCGCAATAATTTGTTTTGCATATGAAACCGGAGGAGTTGTACTTACATCTGATGCCATCAGCTTGTCCTAGGTCCTTCCACATATAGCTTTGCAAAAATTGCATAAAAAGCGCTTGCAGGAACAAAACAGCAAAACACAAAACCAGAAACACGCTTTGCCGATCCGATCAGCTGTTCGTAACACTTCCCACAGTGAAACAGAGGTCAGCGCGAACTATCGCATGTCCGCCATTTCCTGGCCGAAACCGGAAGTGACGTCATTTTTGCGGAAATGTAGTTTTTTTTACTTGTTGGCCTTAAAGGCCTATACTGGTCATGTTTGACTTTTCTGAATAGTTTCTGGGATGCTTAGAACTCAAATTGCACTGCTGCTCGTTTTTCCTGCAGTATATAAAAATTGCTGTATCGCCAAAATAAAACTATGAAGATACTCAAAATAAATTTCCTGTTGTTGTAAACTATTTTTTGCAACTTTTTTGTATTTAAAGTTTTGAGGGATAAACCTCTTAAATTTCTCCAAGTAGAAATATATGTAAAAAAACCAAAAACGATTTTCAATTTTTTTGTAGTTTATTGCACTTTTTTGCAATTAATGTAGTTACTATGGACTTAATGCATACATATTATTAAAATATGGGCTATAACAGTTGTATAGCAACTTGAAATGCTCCCACAAATGGCACTACAACATGTAAAAAAATAATATAAGCTCTGGCGGACTTGGTTCTATAGTAGGTCTTAAAGGGTTAAATAAATATCGTCAAACAATCGAGATCTCAATTTCAGTGAAAATAATCGTGATTATCATTTTTGCCATAATCGAGCAGCCCTAGTTTCCCGTTCAGTCTGTCTTAGTCTCTCCTTGCTATGTCCTCCCCTGTGTCTCCGGTACATAGTCTATCATGTGTGTTTATGAATGTCAAGTTTAGTGTCACTCTCTTTGTCTCTCGCGCCTTGGCTCTCTCTATTGTCTCTAGCTATTGGCTCCCCATGTTAAGTTGTTTGTCTTAGTCTTCTGTCTCATTGTGTGTTTCTCGTACTTCCTGTTTTATTCTGATAGTCACGTGTGTGCATCATGTTCAGTTTTGCTCCCCCTGTCTCATCAGTTAGATTATGTCCAGCTGTGTTTCCCAGGTGTTTCTTCTCTGCCCTTATTCCCTGTGTCTAGTTATCATCTGCATTTCCTTCTGTTCCTTATTGCAATCTCCTTCAATGCTGTGTGTTCTGCCTGCCTAGGGTCTTCCCAGTTTTCTCGCTATCTGCGAATCGGCAATAAAACTGCCTTTAAGTTCAGCTTTGCTTGTGAGTCTTGCATTTTTGGGTCCTATCCTGCCTGCTTCACACAGCACATATGACACTGGGGGGGAAAAAAAGAGCCAGGACACAGAGAAGCAGTCTGCTTTCATATAGTGTGTAGGTTGAAATGAACAGGTGGATTCCCAGCAGGGAGAAAGAGCAGCATCCATCTCCATTCTCAGACCAGTTAGACACTGCGAGGGGTTTCGAAATTAACAATGTAACGACGCTACTAATTGGCTGGAAAATTACATTTGGAAAAAACTGTCCACCCTGCAGTGCACTGTGGTCAGCAGGTGCACAGTCATAAAGCCAGCCTTTATGAACATGAGCATATAGATGAAGCTGTTTATAGTATGGGTAACCTTTGCGCCTGTGAAATTACAGATACATTCAGGCACATCCACAACCACGTATTCAGGTGATGCTTTTATATACTTAAAGATTTAAACAGAAACCAGCAAAAACCGACTGTTGCAACTTGTTCTAATGGACTGGAGTCATTGTATACAGTGAAAACTTACACTAACATGAATGTGCATACACATAGTATTGACATTCTGTTCATCCAGCAAGGCATCAATGTCAGCACACCTCTTAGAATAGAACTGCTGAGGTTTCAGAGAAGAAATCTGAGATGTTTTGGAGCGGAGTCATGAACCTGTGTTAATAAATGTACACAGATGAAACAGGAGGCAAGAAGACATGCATAAAGGAATTGTGTTATTGATTGACAGATAAATATTATGGAATAAGGTGGACCGACAGTAGAACATTCAAGAAACGCTTCATTCTTTGCACAAGACTTTATATTATTGGGACTGCCACACCCTGTACCACAGCTGTTCCCCCAGTGTGGCAGATGGTGGATTGCTTAGATATTAATTTGCAACATTCAATGAAAGCATCTATATGAACCTCCATTCATTCACTTCCGCTTATCCTTTCCAGGGTCGCGGAGGGGTGCTGGAGCCTATCCCAGCTGTCATAGGGCGAGAGGCGGGGTACACCCTGGACAGGTCGCCAGTCTGTCGCAGGGCTAACACACAGAGACACAGACAACCATTCGCACTCACATTCACGCACAGATTCACACCTATGGGCAATTTAGATTGATCAATTAACCTGTCCCCACTAACTATTGTGATTCTTTTCATAAAATCTAAATTTTTCTATGATTTTATATATTCTTCCCTTTATTGTCTTTTTAAATTAAAACTTAAAGCTTAAAGGTCTGTGTTTTCTTGCACTGCATTCTTGTCCTCAAACCAGAATGGCCAAATGTGAATGTATATTTATACTCATACTGAGGCAGCAGAACACAATTCTACCTTAAATATGGCTATCCATCAAGAGAATTTAAAGTGCTGTATGAACTCAAGGACTGCACATTAGTGGCCACCTCAGACCAGCTCCCGTCTAAAACACTGTATTCTCTGTTGACAATTGATTGCAGATTATGTGACCCTGGTTGCTGAGGCTTTATTGGTGAAGGATCAATGACCTCCTAGCTGGACTTAGTGGATCATACAAGACCTTTGGGATTTACACACAAACACACACATGCACATCCACACACAAGGCTTTGTGTTTCTAAGTGCCTATTAGATTTCTCCAGGCTCTCAAAGTGACTGTCATTCAGAGCCATGATGGCTGCCTGCCTCTCCGTAGGGACCTGCGCAATTACAGGTTGGCACATAGATACACGCTGCTGCAAGTAAATTTGGGAAAGTAGGGGACAATTTCGAAAATTAGATTTGCAAATGAGGAACTGCCTTTTGTTTAGATTTCTTCAGGCAGTATGCTACTGATATTATTTGTTCAATTTCCTCTGAGCAGATTCAATCATCATCTTAGAAAGGCTATACCCTTAAGATTCCATGAGTCTTCTAAAACAACAAGGGCTGTTCTTTGTATTAAAATTACTTTCATGTAAAGTGTAAAAAAATGACCCCCCCAGTAGATGAAAATGCAAATATTGTTTCAAATATACATTAATATCTCTTAAGGCTTAATACAGTTCAGTTTCAAACCTGTGAGGTTTTAATGGTGAGTTCTAAATAAAGTAGAGGAGTTACACAAACAGTGAGGTCTAAATTTTTTTACCATGAACCCAGCTGGGTGTGACCTTTGATAAACAGAAGCCAGTATTTACACCACTGCAAGACTGATAGCCTCTGCTTTCTCTGACATTTACAGAGTTGGGCTTGAGGTTGCCTCAGGCAAGGGAGATGTAAAGATAGATCAAAAGAAAAAAGAGTTTTTTCTTTAAAGAAAATCTTATTTTTTCTCTTTTAAATCCTGATTTAACACAGTAAGACATAGTAAGCCTGCATTATGTATATTACCTGCCATTGATGTAATCTGTTAATATGTGTATTAAGTAATCACAGTGCTGGAATCATGAAAACCAAACAGGATGAACAACCTATTACAATCAGTCAGCCTTCATCAGCTCAGGTATGCCACATTCACTTCAAGATAGGAAGTCTAGTTTTAAAATAACCTATAACTGAAGCGCAAAGCAAAGACAAACTTCTGATAAACTGACATCCTGTCAAATGTTGCACCTATTTTGTTTTAACAGTTATCACTCAGGCTTGGAAAATAGTCTTAGATACTATACTTAGATACTGAAGCAAAAAATCATCCAGAACAAATTTGTAGCTAAATGTGTGTTTTTGAATAACAGTGATGCTGTAATCAGCTGAGCCTGGTGGACGATGCCACTGTTCACTGTCGATACCTGGGCAGAAAATCGCTTCATCATGTTTGCTTCCAAAAGAAAAAGAGAAGATTTAGTTTCTCCAAACATTTTATAAAAAAAATGAAGAGAAGGTACGAAAAGGGTCTTTACTTAACAATATAAAGCACCTTGAGTTGACTGTTGTTATGATTCATAATAATAAAATATAATTAAATTGAATAAAATATGTATTTACCTCCTCAGAGCAGTAACTGGTGTTCATATAATGGCATGTACTATACTTTTATCTTTTTTGGGGGGCCTGCAAAAAAAAATAAAAATAAAAAATGAAATAAAAAGTATATTTCCAGCAGACTACTGAAAATCTATATTTTAAGGCGTAAGAATGTGCTGTTAAAAGTCCAAGGCTTAAAAGTCTTAAGGAGTCTGGTTTCAGGGGACAGATGGTCAAGGCAACGCAAAGTCTGTGATCTGATCCGACATATGAGATGAGGTGAGAGAAAGACAGAAAAAAAGCAGATAGTTTACTAAGCATAATACGAACAGGGGGCCAAGAAAAAGAATTAATTTCAGACATACAAAGAGAGAAAAAACACAGATCAAGTGTCTGTTGAGATTTAGAGGTCAAAAACGTCTCATGTATAATTTTTAAAAATCAAGTCACAGCTTTTATTTAGATATTAGCTGGACCTAATGGGTATTAGAGTTTTAAAACCCAATGTTTGGGCTATTTTTCTTATCCCAAGGTTTTACCATTGCAGCTTGCTTTAGTGTAAAAGCATATAAACAAACTGCTCCAAATAAATCAAAAATTTTCCCCTTAATTTGCCAGTTGGACAGCAGCATAGCAGTTATTAGTGCTCCATATTACTAGGACCTGTTGGAGGATGCTTCACACAGAAGCTGCTGGGTGTAATCGCCATTAAAACTCCCCCACAACCACAGAAAATGCCACCAAGAGTCATGTATCAAGAATACAATAACAAAATTATTAAACAATACTTCTGGCTGTTTCTGGCAGTGGAGATGATTTAGCTCTCAAATTTAGGGCTCCGCTGTGGGTTTTTCAACTATATTAGCGTGCTTGTTGGGGTTTATTGTTTTCTGATATCAGCTATCCTTGAAAATATTAAACCATCATATCTGCCTAGTGTTGTTGTGATTATGCCAGCAGGGGCTCTGCCAGTGAGTGCCTTTACAGTAAATATTTGTACAGTCCTGTGTTCATGCCTGATTCTATACACATTAGAATCCTGCTGCATCAGTTTTTGTTTTTTAGTTTCTTTTAATATCATTCAGCATTTTTTGGTTGCAAGAATCCGAAAGTGTTAACCCCAATCTGTCGCAGCAGATCCAGCACAGGTTTTCCATGGAGAGCAGCTTCTGAGGCAACATCAGTAAAGCATGCTGCTGCTGCAGAGCTTCAACAAGCTTACTTTAGTACACAAGCTGTTTGATTTCTTTATCAGTGTGTGACACAAATCTTCATCATGCTGAAAAGTTGGTGCACAGTTTTCTATCTATATACATTTAATGTGTCAGCATGTTTACTGTGTGAGAAATTGTTTTTTTATATTTAGTAACAAAAACTGTGATGGCTGCTGTTAGGATACATCTGACAAATGTGACAGTGCACATGTTATTGGACGTATTAGAATTAATTATTTGCACTGACAGGCAAATAGCAGCCTTTTTAAAGTGATTTCATAAACAGAAAAGGAGGCAAGTCTGCTACGTGTTACTACAGTGTAACTCAAACCAAAAGGGTAGGTCATCAGTGAGAAGAGTACCACTGGAAAAATTACCACTGAGAAATACCTCTGTTTATATATGTGTGTTTGTGTGTAAATGTGTCATTACACATTTTCCATCTGTAAATGACTGTGTGTGTCTGTGCATGTGTCCTTTTACACTTTTTGTTTGCAAAGTCATAAAAAGGTTAAAAATAGCTCTCTGCATGTGTGCCTGTGTGTGAAGGAACACAGTAGGCTACAGTGCCACAGTAACAGTCAACATCTGTCATGTTAAAGCTAAACATGGAAAGTTTTCACCCCCTCTGTGCTCTATGTGTGTGTGTCATATGGAAGCGTTTAACATGCTATGATTACACACACACACACACACACACACACACACACACACACACACACACACACACACACACACACACACACACACACGAATAGAAAGAAAGAAAGTAAGAGAGAAAAATACGTTTTGCACATAGCTTATTTTTATGTAATTTAGTAAGGGATTCCCCATTTGACCTTTTCTCCCTCTCACTCTCTCTCTCTCTCTCTCTCACACACACACACACACACACACACACTCCCCCCTTTATCTCTTCCTGCCATTATATGTTTTCTCATTTATTTCAATGTATAACAGGAACGGAAGCAGAAAACAAGTCATCAGATTCCATTTAACGTTTGAAAAAAAAGGCAAGAGCTATATATCTGTCATTGATCTACCCATGCAAACCCTGCCTGTTCTATTATTCATCTAGTTGGGGAGAAGAAAATGAAGAGAAAAGAAAAGGAGCATGATGGTGACAGAGAGAAAAGAAGAAAAAGAGCAGTGTTTTATACTTGAAGTGTGTGTGTGTGCATGTGAGCAAGTATGTATGTGCAAACAGTATGGCATTCACTGTAAATAAAAATGTAATACAATATGAGAGCACACACACACACACACACACACACACACACACACACACACACACACACACACACAAAGACCTCTTTTTGTAGCTGATATGTGAGAGCAGGCTGTAATGTGAAAACTGGAGGTTAAAACCTGAGCCTCTCCATCCCAATCTACAGACACACAAACGCGCACACAAATAATAATATACTCCTAATATGAACTGCTTTTATTAAATTATTGAATGGTTGTATCACTCATCTTACTTTAAAGGCAATTGTATGAACAGAGAGAAAAGGAATGCGCAGTGCTGCAGTGAAGTGGTGCAGCAGCCTCAGCATGTGTGATAAGAAATTGGATAAGTGTGTATGTACATGAAACTGCATCTGCTCATAGGCATACATTACTGCATGCCTGTGAGTGAGGTGATATAATATTAATGTTCCCTGACGTAGTGTTGCACCAGTTTCACATCAAAGCAAAGAAGAGTGGAGAAACAGCCAGATACAAGCTTCTTAAACAGCACAACAAAACACTGCAGGGATGGGCTGCATGTGTCTCAGTGCGCACGTGTGTGCTATTTACGGCTGTAATGGCTTACTTGTCACTGTGGTTATTAACCCAAGGAGGCTATACCATGGGGGTACAGGAGGTTGCTCCTTGCCAGTTATTGAGAGCCAACAAAGGACCAGTATGTATAAAACCGAATAATTTAAAAAATATTAAAAACATTACTAGAAATTTGACATCAGTGCTATCCTGACTGGAAAAACTGGAAGCTGTGGCCAGTGACAAAAAGTTCCAGCAAAGATGATCCTTTCTCTATCTTTTTCTTGCTCTCACTGTCGTTATGTTTGGATTAACACTTGACTGCTTGAAAGCTTTTATTGTAACAAATGTGGTGTTGCCCACTCCAATGATATCATTTCACTTCACCTGTGTCCTGCAGGCTCTACGTGTGATGTGTGTGAGTGAGGAGCATTAAAAGGAGGTGCACACGGACTGAGAGGAGGAGAGGATAACAGCATGGAGGATAGCAGTATGGAGTCTCACACTGCGCTGAAATGAGACCAGCGCAAAGAGATTATGTGAATAACACAAACACATTTTCTTTTCATATTTAACATTTCGGTTCTGTTTTTTACATTTTTACGACTAAATGGCAATTTAGTAATTGACATTATCCGATGCATTTGTTTGTCACATTGTTTTCTTTTACAAGGTTAGTAAAGAAATGTGTCCCAGTCTTTTCCTTAAAGTGAGCATTACAGTTTGTTCATTTAACTCTGGTTAAACTAAAACTAAAACTTAACTAAACTAAAGCTTAAAAACTGGATCAGTGAAGCTGGGTTTCAGTTATAAACTAACATTTCTTTCCTCTGTCGTGGACGCGCGACATTGACCTTACCCCACAGTTAAGCCAAACTGAACTCCTCCCTGGGTAAATGTGTGCAATGTGGTGTGAGCAGAGGACACTTTCTTTCCGTCTTTCTTGGGGGTGGGGTCTCATATCTTTATTTTCTTATACTAATCTTTTATTGACCAAAACACGTAAAATTGTGCTCCAAAAGAGCAAATAATCACAAACCACCACACAATACTGTCATTGCACCAGTCAAATGATAATTTCCAAATAGCAAACTAATATTGGCAGTAAATTCAACTTGTAGCTTGTTATTGCACCACTGAAGGACTCTCAAGTCAAAAACAACGATAGGCTAGAATTGGGGGCTAAGCAGTGAATAAAAACTCTGGTTTCTGCACTTTGGTTCATTCATTCCATGAATACCTTCTAACATCTGATTCTTTTCATTTCTATTCTGACAAGTACTTTTAGTTCCTCAGTTCCACAGAGCCAGGGAAGCTAAGAATTTTATGGAAGGCAATATCTGTTTGCATTTGATTGTTCAGGTGTGGATAATTCTTGGTCTCAAAAGAAAATGAAATACTGAGTAGTTATGAGCAGACACTGACTGTAGGTATTGACAGCCTTTGGTTTTTATGGGTCTTAATAAACCAAACTGTAAAACCCCCACTTCAGGTCCTTCAGCATTTGTGAGGGTGAGTGTGGGCGTTTCTCTCAAAAGCCATGAACCAAGTGTGACACGCTCCGTGTGCCCTCAGAGTGTGTCAGTACACTTTCCACAGTCAGTCAGCCATTTTCACAATCACAGTTTGCTCCATTTACTGTGGCTCTGCGTTTCAGTATTTGCATGTTCACGTTTAAGTAGGTGTGCTATGTGTGTAGTCTAGAGTTGCAGGTTGCTCTGAAGTGTGAGCCTGAAGTCATGGAAAATATGCAGCAAGTTTACCCTGGTTCTCTAAACAATGAGAAAGTGACAGAAAGAGAGTGAGACATACACAGGGACTAGGTGCGTGTGGGAGAGGGAGCAGGAGTGAGAAAAAAGATTGTGTGAAGTATAGCAAAGGAAAAAAACTGTGAGTCAGAGGAAGAGAAGGAGAAAGGAGAGTGATTAAGAGGAAAACATCTTTTTTGGGGGGCTCTGTCTGCCCTTCCTTGGCTGGAAAATCATATTTCCATGTGTGTGTGTGTGTGTGTGTGTGTGTGAGGGGCCTGTGTTAGTCAGCAGAACACAATGAAAGGCTGGCCAGTCATGTTTTAACATTCCCACATGTGAAACAGCCCGTGTAAGACTGTACAGCAAACAGCTTGGTGGTACACTGATGCAAAGGTCCTTTTTTAATGCTTAATATAAGTTAGTTTGTTCAATCACACAATTTTAGGTCTTGCTGAAACACAAATCAACATCATAATGTGCACGTAAGACATCAGTTATATTTTGGAACATTTACCACAAACTTTTGAATGGGATAAAAAAAAGGCAGCATCAAATGTTTCCCCCAGTGAGACTGGAAACTGTGATTTGTGCATCAAAGTAGATAAATGAAGGTTTTACAACAATTTGGAAAGCATGCAAGAGAGATCTGAATTATACCCTTTTTGTCCTGAATAAAAGAAAATGATCAAGAGACAGCAGGTCGGTGCTTTGAGAGGCAGAGAAAAACGCTATCAACTCTAAAATTGCATGTGCAAATACACTACTCTCAAGACACTCATGAATATGAATGAATTAAACACATAAATGCAGCACAAACATAATAGTTGTAATTACATGCTCCACATCAATATACAAGAGAAAAATAAATCACAAGTATACACCGAAAGCCTTGTTAATGCCTTCTCGAGCAGCACATGGAAGTGTTTTCTGAACTGATGCTTCTATCTGATTAAAATCTCACCTAAATTTTTTTGCTGTTTCCAACCTATTGTGCTATTTATCCATCTCAACCTCCTCTTTTTTGGGATTTCAACATACTACATTCTTATTTTCCACCAACACATTAGAGCAATAATTTCATGTGTCATTTTTGATGTGTTTATCTAGAAAGAAATGTGCAGTAAATGGCCACAAACCTGTGCATAAGACGTGAGATATACACCAAGCAGCCCCCTAATCAGCCACAACTTGTGCTTCATTTTCTCAAGCAACTGATTTCGAGGCTCAAATTAGAAACAGTGAGACTAAATCCTGCTTCTTGTTCCTCTTCTCCTTGTATTTGAAGGACCCATCTGGGCCCATCCATCCTGGCTGCCAGTCTGAATGAACAGCCCTCACTGACAACAGCTGCCAATCATTCTACCAGGCCACTGGCCAATTAAGGAAAGGGTTGTCATAGTTACCGGAACACACTCACACTCTCTCATTTCTCACCTCCGACGATTTCCGCCTACTCATGCCATGGAGAAAGATATGGAGGGAACGATATGAAGATGAAAGGAGAGAGTGTGAAAGAAGAAATGAAAAAAAGGCAATGGCAAAAATCACATATATTCCTACATTAAAAACATTTAGAACCAAGTGTCAATGCTGAGTGCACATGAGAGCCTAGGACCTCAACTGCATTAATAAAATACGCCAAGCAGAAAAAAGCAAACAGGTTAAACAACTGTGCACTTTGCTTTATAGGACGTAGTTGTTTTCCAAAAGCAGATATAGTCTTCTATTGTGGTACAGTTTTATATTACAGTATATCATCAAATCCTGCTCTTGTACTTCTGTTACAAGCAACAGGAACAAAAATTTTCTGTCTGAACCATTAACATGGGTGAATACAATGCTACAATCTTCAATCTGAGTGGAGGACCCATCAAATTCACCCAAAGGTCAAATAATGCAATGCTCAGAGAAACTGTTTGCAAGTGTTGAAACCGACACAAGCACACACATGCACACCCTTCCAACTGGAAATGCTGCCTTAAAGGGACAATCAATAAAATTCTTCTTAAATTCCTGAGCTTTACAGAGAGTGAGAGAAAGAGAAAGAGGATGTCTGACAGTTGTTCCCACTCCTTGCTGATTCAATCTTTGCTCGGTATGGATGGGAGAAAGACAGTATGCAATGGGAAGAGAAAGAGAAACCTGTAGGAGGAAGAAAAGTGTGCGCAAAGGGAACAGAATCAACATTTACCGGAGGCTTTACAAAAGCACAGGGGTGGGGGGTGGGGGGTGAGTTATTCATTGCACTAAGGATAACAGAGACTGGAAGGATCGGAGAGTGAGAGAGGGTGAGGCAAACCTCCGAATCCAAGACCAGAAAGGTGAACGGATAGATGAGAAAGCAAGATGAGTTATTTGAAAAACTAAAAGAAGGCACGGAGATGGGGGATAAGCACAGGAAGACCGTGGGATCAGTTACTTAAAGACAAGAGGGCCTCTGGGAAGAGTGAAGGGAAGGCTGAGTGACTGAATGAAAACTAGAAAAAACAAGAATGTATTGAATTAATACATGAGTAATGACACAAAGAACAAAACACAAATAACAATGACTTTTTACAGGCTAGACAAAAAAATGGACAGCAGAACAAAAAGATGGAGCTACGGAATGAGATCAAGCCACTGACTGAAAAGAAAGTGTACAAGAGGGTAAGGACTGAAGAACAAAGACAGCAAAATAGGAACTGACAATTGAGAAAAGACAGAGGAAGAGGCAAGAAAAAAGGAACATCAATGCAAGGATGGGAAAGAGAAAAAGAGAGTGGCTAAACTGGAAGCCTAGAGGGAAAAAAGAGATGGTAATAGAAATTAAAAAGGGGACAGAAGAGAGAGGGGGATGAAACCTTGGTTATCAAACATGTGGAAGAAAGAAAGGGAAAGACGGATGGATGGGAAACATCAATACATGATCAATAGTGATTAACTTGGGGCAGAAAATAGAAGGAATTTAGAGAGAGGTTATAAACTGAGTCAGTTGAAGAGACCATAAAAATACTAAAAAACATCTGCTCAGTTGAGATATGATTCTCAATGACAAGCCCCATCAGCTGTCATACCACCAAATTCTTTCCTACTCACAGAAAGGTTTTTACAGAGATTTGCAGGGAAATACTTACAAATCAGTCGTTAATCCCCAATGTTTTAGAACTTAATTTAACTCCTGATTTGTTATGTTGCTGATCTCCAAGGTATTTGAGATTGTCCCGAGTAAGAAAATCCTAATAACTCAGCTGTAAATGCACCTCAAACAGCTTCCATCAGAGCATGTGATGAGAACGAAGGTGTACTTTCAACAATGGGGACAGCTTGACTGATCAAAGCAATACTCTAACAAACAGAACTGCAGCTGAATTTGTACACCAATTTCCCCCTGGTGTGTTATTACTGTCAAAGGGGTCAGCTTTCAGTCTTCCTACCACTTTCTACATCTGAATGCATGTAACATTAAGGGCTGACACCAGGAGGGACCTTGGATTAAAAACTATATTTTACAGATGAAAGAATTAACCACAAAGAAAAGGTAAAAGTTAAAGACAGTGACAGAGTATGGAGCTAATGATAAATGAATTCAATTTAAAGATAATTCTATATCCTTGAAACGTGTTCTCTCTCTTGCTCACACATATTCTGTATACACCAGTTCAGACATGCTCCTTGTGAAACATTCATTATACCGACCACAGATCCCACAGATCTCTCTCAGCCATCCATCATTTAAAGCTGGAACCAGCTGCACATTTTGTAGATGGATGTGTCAATTTTTCCAAATCTCAGAGTGCAGCTAAGGACAGTACTATGGAATGTGGTGTGTTTCATTTGCTATGATTTTAGAGGATCTTTCCGCTTTCAAACATTTTTTTTTGTCATGGACCTAATTGGACATGGTGCGAGTCCAAATATACACACACGTGCACTATCTAATAAAAAACTATCCAGCAATCAAGAAGTTGTAATCATTTATCCAAATGCTCTGCTTTCTAAAAGTAGCTTTTAACCTCATTTAGCATGTCTCAAGCTGACACACATGCAACACACTAGACAGTTGAGCTGGTTTGTAGCTAATTGATTCTCCATTGATTGCTCTGATTGGTCACTTAATTGAACCATCGAGTCTCCACTGATTAGAGCTGCTCCATGCACATTTGTCACGTTCCCAACACACACACACACGTATGCATGCATATTTAATTTCCCATCAAGCTGAATGACACCTTTCGTTTTTGATTTAACAAGAAATGAATCATGAAATTAATACCAAATAACTCAACTAGGAATAAACATCACTTCATTATGCTTTTTATCACAAAAACGTGCAAACCTAATCACTCAAATAAAGATATTTTACCATAGCTAAACTTATTTGAATATATCAAAATCACCAAAAAGGACCCATTAGTCCCAGCATTACCCACAGCACATTGTAGTTGTGGCTCCTGAGATGCAAGTGAGATGCACAGCAAAGCTATTCCACCATAAACATCTTCTTCAGCTTCAAAATGTACGCTTTACAAACTACACAAATATAGGTATTAACCTATTATCCTCTAAATCCCTTTATATGGCAACATATGCTTGCACACAGACACTTCCACTCAACCATGGATATGAAATACAAAATTGCTGAGTGGCAGATGAATAAAAGATGACAGCAGAGGCTGTGTGGCAGGACCTATACTGTCACATATTACTTAAATCAAACCTTAGCTGGGATTTCCTCTTTCTTTGTGTTTATGGGGAAGTGTCAGAATGTAGCCACATGGGCAGGGTTACATTTCCCCTGAGTCTATCTTTAGTCTCCTACCCTTTGCTCCAGTATGCTTAGCTGACAGGTAGCAATGCTACATATCCAGCTGACCAGAAGGATCTCAAAAACAGTAGAAGGTTAGTTGTGCATATTTTCCTATTTAGATGCCTGCAGTTTTTCCCCATGGTTGAACAGCTTGTAATAATACAAGTTGCAGTTTAAAATAGGTTAATGTGCCATGAGGATTTATTGCCTGGCTTCTTTTCTAGATCCTGGCAAAATCACAGGGATGACAAGAGGTACTGATGTGGATTTTCTTACCTTCATTGAGGCAAACTCTTACTAGATTGTGAAAATCCTTTGAAAATGTGGTGGGTATTAATAAACAATGTACTGGGTTCTTTTTATAACTTCGCTCAGCATTTCACTATGGGAATTGCCTTGGCGTGACCAACTACGGAAGCTCCACTGACACCTTGTCTGTCCACGACAGACCTATCAAGCCATGTTCAGGGCTCCACCCCCTCAGCAAAGTTAGAGAAAGAACATAATCACTGGTTTACCAATACTTCCCTTCTTGCTTGGGCTCATTAGAATGAGTAGCCCTGAGCACAACTGTCATGGACAGACTTGGTGTCATTGGAGCTTCCGTAGTTTGTCACACCAAGGCCATTTCACCATGGTGAAATGCCTCACTCTGTTATCAAAGAACCAGGTATTACATTAAGTAACCCAGTGGGGTTTTTTTTTTTCCAGGATTCACTTTTATAACCAGCAGGTATCAAAATCGCATGGTCAGTGTGGCATTTCAGAGGCATCAATAATAGCACAAATGAGCCTGAGTTAACAGTAGATCAAATAAAATACTCCAAAGCCCCCTAGTCCCTCTGATTTAGTTACATCAGAAAAAAACATCCTGACAAAAACACAGATTCTTGACTTCCAGACTATGATTGCAGTGAAAAAACACATCTGGCTGATTAATAGATAATCCAGATGATCAATAAACCAATTTTTAAACTGGATTTTGATTAGAAACTACCTGCATCAGTGAAGCTATTAGAGATAGAAAAATAAAAAATAAAAATCAGCAGAGTGACAGAGGAAAAAATGGATATAAACTGAAAGAGATGCTGAGAGGATCCGGCTAACAGAGAGTCTTAGTGTTTTGGAGTATGTATGATTCAGCTGATGCACCCATCTGGTCCTCAAAGAGAAGCTCCAGGCTTATCTGCCTTCTAATGATCAACCACAGGACTTTGAATTCATTCCAGCAACTCAATCAAACTAATACAAACCTGCAGGGCTAAGGTTATTTTTAAAGTAATGTCCTCTGGTATATATAGAGCTCTTATTTACTGATGTACTAATGGGCATTACTCCTTTCTTATATTCCATTGTTAAGCTTTATAACATTATGGTTTATAATGTGTTTGTGATAGAGCAGTCTCAAACTGGGTTCAAGGGACTCTTTAATGACTAATGCATGTTTTTTTTTCAGGAAGAGACAATTAAATGTTCATAGATAAGTGAATGAATTTATTAATTTGATTAAATGCATGAATCTAATGCTTTACAGAGAACGCAGCAAATAGAAACCAATGCTACAAATGAATGCTACAAGAAACGTGACAGAATAATCAAATAAAAAACTGAAAGATAGTAAAAATTTTCATGAATGTCTAAAATAAATAAGAATGAAACAATGGATGGTAATATCACCTTTCTTTCACGTATAATAATCATAGAGTAAAATTTGATTTGTAGGCTCCGTTGTACGTCTGGCTCTACTCGTAAGATCTTCATGTATTTTAATGCTTCGAATACCGTGAGCAGATGATAACTGGTAATTGAGTACTGAGCAGGGTACACAAGTGACATCAGGGAGAAAAACATACTAAATACATGGTAACTAAAAATGATCAGCAAAAAGGGCACAATATTCTAGCAACTTTTAAACAACACAGAAATAAAAAACAAAGAAATAAAAAAACGATAAAAAAAATGAATCCTATGGATGGGCAGATGGAAACTAGGAAACCTTTCATGACCCACGTATAGGCTATAATACAATTATGTAACATCTATCAATAATAGAAACGTTTTTATAAATATATAATCTGCTCCTTGCTTCTACATATATGTGATTGAGCAGGCAGTGGGGGTGGAAGTACAGCCCCAGGGTTTTTCAGGCGGTGTCACGCAACAGTAAAGGGGAAGAGTCAGACAAATTTATGGTGAGAGAAGCTATAGCTCAGATGGCAAACGATGTAATAGACACGTCGGTAAACTGTGTCCATTTCACGCTCAAATCGTGAAATAGACACGCATGCAGAAGTTGCAGTAAAGGAGATATTTTATTTTAAAGCAACATAAAAATCATGACAAGAAAGTGTTTAAACAGACATTATTAACACATTTACTCATAAACATATATTAGCTGCTTAGCTTAATAAGGTCTCTAATTAATCAATTAAGGACACTGGAATGTACTTCATATGTTTTTTGGAGAGGCAAAGCGTAAAATGGTAACGGTGGACCAGCGTGTCTATTATACATTTTGCCATGATATTGTGTTGAGAGCAGTTAGATGTCACAGTGATGAAGTGATGTATATTTGTGTATACAAATGTACGTGATAGTATGAATCCCATTTAAAAATGCAAACACACATATGCATCTTCTTAGCTGTATGTGTTGTATGTTATTTATTTCAGCCTATATTTGCAGGACAGAGTGGAGTTAAGTCAGCATCTAATGCTAGCAAGCATGCTTTGGAGGATACATCCATACACTGTATGCACTCAAGTAACTGTAACTGTTCAGCGTCAGAAGTTCATGCTTAATTTGAACATTTAAAAATGCAATGATTAATATGGGTCTTATGGATTCACCACACGAGCACACACACAAAACCTCCAGCCTGTTTGTTGTATTGTTGATTGGACCTGTAATATTCTAATTCTTAGGGCACAGTAGGTGTTCATCACATGCATACATGCTTAACTACAAATACGTGAAGAAAACACAGCTACTAATGGCAGATGTTAAGGTGAAAAAGTGACAACATTCAAAATAAAACTGCTTTTAAAATGTGTGTGTGGTGCTTGTGCTTCTCTCTGTCCCACCAAAACATGGAGAGCTGGGGAAAGGTCAAAGCAAATAGTGGAGCGTCTGACCTGCTTAAAAGGTTCAACTGCACACACACACACACACAAATACTCAATTTTAGATTAGTCTGACAGAAAGATCTGGTCTCAGCTGGACTGTAGAATTGTATATCGTTGCATCTTTATCTGGCTGTATTCAGTACTAAGTTGGATGTTATCAGCCTTCTGGAACCACAGGCGGTTAAATAAGAGCCATTTAAAAGTAACAAATCAGTGACTAAAGAACTTAATTAGATTTATGCCTACATTTTTAAAAATGTATATAAAATCATTTTGCATTTGGTTCGATTGTGTTACCTGATTTCTTCTGTTATGGCCCATAATAAGATGCTGTGCCGCTGATGCATTTTGTCTTATTTAAGTTCACTATAGAAACGACAGTTCTTCCTGAAACATTCTATCAAACTGATTTACTTCATGACTTTGCAAAACAGACACACAGATCGCAGTTGAAAGCTACATCATTTTCTTTTATGGCTTTGGCAATATCTTCACTAGAAGGGCTTTCTTCAGTCTTGTTCCCACTACAGAAATAAACACCTAAACAATGCTTATTATTATCTTGAATGTCTATATTAGACCAACTGCAAGCTTAACAGGAGGGTATCCCAGCCTTGTTTTTGCAACACGGCCACAGAGAGCTAATCACGGTATACTTTAGTGTTCTTAAACAGAGCCAAAAGAGGGTTTTCAGTACTTACATTAGCTTTAACTTGGATTGAACTATACAGCTAAACAGCCATGCTCATTAAGCCTTTTTAAGGCTTGCTTCTCTGTAGGAACCAAGGGGACCAGCCAGAGAGGGTGAATGCTTATTTATTGGCTTCGATTTTTATATAATTGTAAAGCCACAGAATGGAGCTTGTTAGTGGCTTACTACCGCAAGGTTTCCCAGCACAAATAGCCAATGCTAACTTATTGTTGTTTAATCCCCCGGTTTTGTGACTTTCATCCTCTTCATTGTCACCATATGGACAAATACCAGCTCTTCTATCTTTGTCAGCTATACCACACGCAAACACATGCTTACACAATAGTCAGTTTGTACCATATTAAGACAATCTGATGAGAATGTTCTAGTAATATGTAGGGGCTAGACACAAAGTGGATAATGAGAAAAGGAAAACAGCACACTAATCACTCAGCTGCCGTGGGAATTAACAGTAACACACACACAGCCTGCTGCTTTTCTCCACCTGCCACAGTTCAAAAGTGAGCTGATATCCTACAAAAAAAATGTGTGTGTGTGTGTGTGTGTTAGTGTATACTTTGTATATTATTTATGGGTGCAGTTTGAATTTTACATGTGAGCGTGTGCATGACTGTGCACCACAGCTTTGTTGCAGCCCTGCAACATCTCTGCACTAATAGACACAAAGTTTTACACACAAAGAGAGGGAGTGGAGGAAAGAAACAGTGAATGTGAGAGGGCGAGGTAGAAACTTGCAGAAATGTCAGCGTGATTACTAGGACCATGTAGAGAAGTCTGCTAGTGCTGATTCAACAAAAAAGTTAGAAAGTTTTAGGGAGCACAGAGGGCTGCAGGAAAGGAATCTGAAAGACAGAAAAAGGCAAGTAAAAGAGGGATGGGAGAGGTGAGAGAAACTACTGCAGCATTTCCTTATGACATTACGCTACTATTATTATTATTTCTCTCCGATTGACAGCTTTAGCTGAACTTAAAACTTGGTTGCTTAACGGCTGCTGTTTTTTTGGGCCCATCGCACTGACGTCATTCTCTTACACAACAGACTAGAAGTGCTGTGCAGCTGTGCAAAAGTAATGTTGGATTATTTATGAGTAACTCTTTGGAGCACAATTTTCAGATTTTTTTATGCTACATTTTGTTATGCACTTTTGCACAATATGAGTTTATTGTGAAGCTAGAAAAACAAAGCTGGGACCATTTGTAAGCAACAGCCTGATAATTTTCTATATTATATTAAAAAAAATACACACTACCGAAAAGATTTTGGCTTAAGTTCATTTTAAAATGTGAACTTGTTTTGGAAAAAGCCAGATAAATAATTAGAGCAAAGACAGATTTAAAAGGTCATGGTTTCCCATAAGAGCTCTAATAATTTCTCATTGTCACTTTGACTCGCTCCACATCTTCAAGCGAATGTGCTCTAGTCATTCAGCTGAAATTAATTTCCCACCTGGAACTTATCTTTTATGGCATTCCAGGACATTAGCACATACATGGCAATTTGTCGGGAGCATAAGAATATACGTACAAGTGAAATTATGTATGAAATTGCCTTATGCCACCTGACACCTAAGTGAAAATGGAATCAAAGTGCATCAAGTACTCAGTCTTACGTGATTCACTGTACTTCTTACTCACAGCTGAGCCTAAATCATACTCCAGGTAGTAGCAAATTGGACTTCCACAGCAGACTGTAGATATTTTTATAGCATGATTAAAGAAAGGGGTAAAAAATGAGCTGGAAGTCTTCTGATGTGTCTAATACTACTGCTGTCACAAGTGGTTATCCTCATTTACAGTAGACTAGACTCTTAGTCAATTCCAGGAGAAATGTGTCTGCAATTCAGTCTGCTGCAAAAATGTTAGTAAAATATACCTTAACAAAATCAGATCACACATTTAGCATGCTGAAAATATGTAAACTGATGTGACTGCTTGGGATATCAGTTAATGGGATCATTTTCACTGTATTTCTTGGTTGGATCACATTGCTTTTCATGGTTATCACATGTATTCTGAGCCATAGGGCAAATCAAATGTGCCACATTTCCTACTGAATAGGTGGATCAGTAATGATCTTTTTGTTTGCCCTCAAGTGCTTTCCCCCCTTTTTAGCCACGAAATTCCACTTAAAAAGAGGCCCAGCTACAAGCAGTGTGTTGTGTAAGCCAGTGGTGATAGATGATTAGCAATGATAATATTAAGCTGGGGTAGAGTGAGAGAGCAGTGTCTGGGAGGGAGAAGAGAAAACCAAACTATGTGTTAGTTTTAGTAGATCTTCTGTCACCAAGTTTAAACAATTCATGGTAGGATTCGGACAACATTTAAACACCAACTTTGCTGTAGTGAACTTCACTAAACAGAAGAAATTCCATTCAGTACAGCTATGCAACGTCCCAAGTGAGCCACAAGGGAAGACAGCAGAGAACACCATTACATCATTTACAGCATAGATGAACGAGACTTTTCTGCTTGGTTTGGTCTCCAGCTTGTGTGTCTTTGTTTTGAGTGCCTGTGGTTCAGAAGGCTGATCACATTAAAGATTTGCAGCAAATACAGACAAGATAAAGATACAAGGATATGTGATTCTACAATCCAACTGAGACCGGATCTTTCTGTCAAAAGAATCTGCAGTTGTCTATTCGTGTTTGTGTGTACAATGGTGGTTAAGTAGGTCAGACATTGCATTGTTTGCTTTCACTTTCTCCAGATCTCCATGTTTTGATGGAATGTAGAGGAACAAGCATGTCCGCACACATATTTAGAAAGCAGCTTTATTTTGAGTGCGGCCACATTTTTCTTGTTTTGTAGCTATGCTTCCTTCAAAAACTTGCAGTTATGCTTATGATAAGTATGCATGTGTGCATCTGGTGAACACCTACTTTGCCCTGGGAATTAGCATATTAGAGGTCAAATCCGTAATACACCAAGGAGGCTGGAGGGTGTTTATGTGTGTGCATGCTTGCCATTTTAACCTCTATGACACTGACTGCACAACTATGACGCTTGCTCCCTTGTTAATGATGACCCCTATTGCATCAGATATATACACATACTAGACATAAATGTGAAATCCATTTACACATAGACACACACCCATAAACAGATACACACAGCCACACGCACTCAACACAGTGAACCACAGACATCAAGACGCTTTCCCAGAGGAATTCCACCCAGCTGTTGTGGAAAGCATTGCTTTAAAGTGGCGGCTTGGTGCCTCACTTGGTTATTAGGGGGTCAGCGTGTAGATAGAGATAACTACTGATATCTCTAAGCAAAAACTGGTTTTACAGTTATCAAACTATGTAGAAAGCATAACATAAACAAATTAAAGAAGACCATGTCACGGAGAAAATAGGTAATGCACAGTAATCTGATCAATCAATTAGTCCAGGTTGTTGGATGAATACTTTAGATGCTATTTCCCCCACTTTTTTTAAATAAAAAAAAATAAAAAAGGCATTATAAAAATTATAAACATGCCTATAAAACTATATGTACTATATGTATATGTATATGTAGAGAAATGCTCACAGTAATTGTCTGACAGACGGTAAATTAGACCTAGTTTAAAAAAAAATCACTGATATTCAATTATCATGGATTTTATACCCATGAATTAAAAAAAATTGGAGGTTTTGCCTTTTCTAGACAATCCATTTCACTACTGCTCAACTTTTAATAGGATGAAACACACAAACACACACACATGCTCAGACATCACTGTAGGTAGGTGCTATTAATATGCGCCTGAACCAGGACGTGGAAGTGGGGAACGGAAGCAGGCCGGTATCCACTGGGAAACAGATCGCTGCCCCTGTTTTAACCAGAATACTGCTGGGACTGTCAGTGGGAATGACCAGTGGGAATAAGTAACGGGAAGACCGCTCATTCGCTGATAAAATCTGCGACAGCTCAGAGAAGATACATTAATGCTTTAGTCACTGACATAACAGTTGAAATTTTCGTCTCTTAAACAGTAAACCAACTTAAATCCTGTGCTTCAAATCATAACAGAACAATAACTATGCTGTGAATATTCTGCTTTATTAAAAGATCTTTATTAAAAGGGGAGGATGAGGAGAGGCAGTTTTAGGAGTGTGAGAGCAACACTTACAAAAACAAGACAGAACAACAAATATGGTGGTTAAACTAAAAAACAGATTTTTTTAAACACCAAGACAGAAATGGAAAAATATGACATATAAAAAAAAGCCCTACGTGGTCAAAGAGACACAACAGGGGAAAAAAGGGAGAGAAGATGAGAGTTTGAGGGTGAGAACTGTAGTGAGGAAAGGATGGGGCTTCATTAACTGCAACATAAAACACACCTGTTGTCCTGCTCTTTGTCTCTCCCTGCATGCATACTGTATAGTGTGTGCGAGTGTGAGGCTGTGTGTGTTATGACAGATGTTGTACCATGCTGCTTCCCAGCAGAGGACAGGCTTAAAGTTCATTAGGAGGGCCTCTTGACATTCAGCCTCGGATACAAGATACTTCTAAAACACTGAAGACTGCTGGTAGAATAATAAATACAAACCCAAAAGCAGTGTGCATGACCTGCGATTGACCAAAGCATCATGCACTTTCTTGTTCTCATTTTCAGTTTTTAAATGCCATTTGTACAGCATGATACAGCAAGAACACTGACAAAGAATCACTACAGCATAGAAGAATACATTTCATTTGCAGTGTTCCAGTGTTCAGAACAGTTGCACTGTAAGTATCACCGTAATAATACCCAGGGCAAAGTTCAAAGCCAAACAATGTTGAACTCTTTGTATGTATCTTGATATAAATTAAACTGACCTCAAGGACAGAGACAGAGGTAGAGAGAGGGCGACACATAGAGAGAGAGAGGGAGGTAAAGTCCAAGTCAGAGGCACAGAGTGCTATGTGCATTTAATGTTAGCCTTTGAACTCTTTTGTATTTAATGGAAGACACAGTAATTTATTCTGTAACCACCTGAGAGACTAGGCATGATCTTTTGACTGTGCTATATAATGAACTGATCTTCATAGACGATTCAATCTCACGTCCATACAGACATGAGAAGCATGTCCTGATATCCTGGGACTTGAACTCATTTAAACCCAAGTCACGATTACTGAACAGCAGATCCTTCAGCTGTCTCTGTAAAATTGTCTATACATTAGAAGCCCAATGCAATCTCCACAGAGTATAATGAACAGTACTGACAGGCTGTTGAGATCCACCATCTCTATGGAGTCTGCTGATTATGCAAATCTCCACTTTTGACAGAAAAGTCGTTTACTGAACATTTAAATATCTCGCCGTCTCCATGGTCTGCTGAGCAGTAAAAGCCCAGCTGTTTCCATAATCATAAACTTTAGAACCCCTTATGTAGAGTCTACTAAAGATGAAAATCAGTCCTCTGCTAAAGACTACACCATTCTCTTGTGTGCAGGGAATAGAACATAACTGTACTGTACCTGAGAATTTACTCTACTCTGTACAAAATGCCTGTGACATACATTATATGGTAAATGGTAAATGGCCTGTATTTGTATAGCGCTTTACTAGTCCCTAAGGACCCCAAAGCGCTTTACACATCCAGTCATGCACCCATTCACACACACATTCACACACTGGTGATGGCAAGCTACATTGTAGCCACAGCCACCCTGGGGCGCACTGGACAAAAATATTAGGCCACACCTCCTGATCTTTGAATTCAGGTGTTTTCAGGTATAGAAAACCAAGCACCTGGACTTGCTGTGTGGTATTACAAGCATTTGTGAAACAATAGGTCATCCTGCAGAGTCATTATCATCTATAAGTGGTTTTATTTACATGGCAGATCACATAAAGTTACAGAACTAGACCTCTATCAAAAACTTTGTCAAAACTAAAAATTAGTCAGAGTTTTAGTTTTGTCAGTCAGAAATTAATTAAGCATTTGAAAACATTTAACCACTAAAACTACATTCTCTGTTCAGGAGCACAAGTAAAGAACTGTAATTTGGCATCTTAATCAAAAAATTATAATGTGCTGTACTGTTTTACTAGAAAACAGAAAATTAATGGGTGACAACAATAATTACATTTTAGAATTAAAAGTATTTTGATTCAAATGATTTGATTTCATTTTGATTAAAGAGCTTGTGTATACTGGTGGAGTAACCATTACAGGAGCATAAAATGATTTTAGTAATTACCAGTGTTATTAATTAAGGGCAGCTGTGGCGTAAACCTTACACTGGGTGGGGGTCTAATAAGTTTGTTAAGTAGTGTATTGTGCAGCGATGTCTGCAAAGACTCTACTCAGTATTTGAAACACCTGCTACCTCTGTAT
Source organism: Astatotilapia calliptera (assembly GCF_964374335.1). NCBI lineage: Eukaryota > Metazoa > Chordata > Actinopteri > Cichliformes > Cichlidae > Astatotilapia > Astatotilapia calliptera. Next base: position 24,631,629 of record NC_137434.1, on the reverse strand, counting down.
TCCACATGGCATTCGAGCCTTCTGTTTCCAGTAAATGTACTTGTCTCCAAGGTCTCTGTTAAATGTAACACATTAATGTTCTGCTGTCTCTATTAAAACCTCTCGTTACCTCTTGTCCGTTACATTTTGTGTCTCCAAAGAATCTACTGATGAGTCGAATCTTCAGCTATCACCAGTTGAGAAGATTTCATTCAGTCCAAGTTGTACTTAGAAATTCAATCTCTGTCAGTCAGTCTGCCACACACTACAGCCAACTTGCCTTCACAGAGATCCTTCTTCAGCTGTGTGCACTGACAGCATAAAAAGGAAAATGTAGACTAGCAGAGCAGCCTTCCGCTCCTTGCTCTTAAATGTTAGAGTCAGGATGGGAAATAAGAAGATTTAATGTCATGGAATTGGACAAATCAGGGTGAATTACATCACTGACAAGACTTATGTGATAGTATTTTATTAGAAAGATCCAACATGGTTAGGTTGAGAGGTTATTCACTGAATGGGAGACTCACTCATCCTTCAGGTCTGGTAACCCAAGATAGGACAGGGCAGCTATCTGGTAAGCTGCAAAGGAACCTTAACAAATGTACTAAATATATAACAATGCTGCCAAATCTTCTTAGACCAGAGATGAAATTCCCTTGAGAGTTGTGAGATGGGCCTTTAGCCTCAAGTTAAAGTGACAGGCTCTGCATCTAGCCAAACCTAACATATTTAGATGAGATCAAGTAAACATGGAAGAATGATAATTCAGGTCATGAATTGCGATTCTACTCAATAAGAGTGTAATGTAATCCATTTTAGTGTATTTCTCTTTACAAAGAGTCCAAATAATAGTACTGTCTCTCCTTCCTGGTGCCTTTATAGACTCTGTTTAGCGATAAAATCCCCACAGAGCCTCCAAAACACCCCCCCTGACTCCACTATATAGAACATTATAGCTAGCCATGTTCCCCCAGGTGATATCGGGGCAGAGAACATATCTGAACAATTTAGGGAATAAAGCATTTTTGTGACAATTGCCCTGCTTTTATTTTTGGTTGTCTTGATATGTAACTGTTTCTGTTAAGCCATGCTCTATTGAATTCTTGCACAGTGTAGCATGACGATGGCCCATCTCCATTTGGTTCTGCTGTACTGAGACAGTGTTTGCACCTATTTCCTTTTCTGGTGTGTTAAAAACAACAGACTGTGCATGTTGCTGTTCTTCATTGGACAACTGCTAGAGGTGAGAGCATGAGAGAGCTCATTATTGATTTCCACTACAGAGCCACTTTATATGATCAGGAGATTTGAAAGGGGTGAACAAGGAGGCTGACTGACACCAGAGAGAAGTGGGGACATGCTATAGCACTAAAATTGTAATGTATCCCTGTATAAATATTGCATATTATAAGAGGAGCTTAGATGTTTAGGTAGCTTAGGTAGAGTAGGAGACTGTTTTTAAGGGATATTCTGCTGGTTGAGCATATTTAATGGTCATTCCTATAAGCAGGGGCTGAATCAGGATGACTATATGTGTTGTTTTATTTAAAAACAATCTTTGAATTTCAATGTGAAATTCAAATACTTCCAGTCATATGGGTTCACATTAGGTCCACTTTGATTTGGGATTAATTGGAATAAATTATCTGCTATTAGAGCAAAAGAAAGAGGACAAAAGGAGAGCCTGTGTGAGTAGACAGTGAATAATGTGGAGCAGTGCACTGAGCCCGCTGCTGTCTTCAATAACCAATGATGGAAGCGAGACCTGATCAATACCAGCGTGCGCGCACACTCACACACAGACACGCACACGCACGCAGAGCAAGAGAGAGACTGTACGCAAACACAAGTAAAGAAACATAAGATCTTTTTCATTTTTGTACTCTCCACACAGAAATATGCACGCAAGCAGGCAAACAAACACACATGCACACTGACCCCTGCAACTTCGTCTTTTTTTGAATGCTTGGGAATGGAAACATTCCTGTGAGAGAGTCCCCAGAGAGAGAACGAAAAGAAGAGAGAGACAGGGAGAGCGGGTTGGCAGTTTATAGGGATCTGACAAAGTCTTTGCTTAAAGGCACTCTTGCAGTCATTAGAGTTACCATACAGTATCAATAGTCTTCTTTCTTTACTCCCCCTTTACTTCATCCTCTATACACATCCAAAGTAACCTTCTTACTTCCTGATTTCTTTCCTGTTTCTCTTTAGTCATTTAACATTTTGCGTTTGTGCCTTCATTTTTTCTCTCTTTGATTTTTTTCTTCATGTCAGCACCAGTCTTAAAATAGTCTCGGTGTGGTGGAAACTGCTAGCATGCTAAGACTGCAAAACATACTTACCTTACACACACACAGGAGCAAGTGGAAATGAACGCCAGAGCACTGCAGGCCTTTTGTGTTTTCAATGGCACGGTAAAGTAATAATCATAAGTCTTACTAATTAAATATCTTGGTGATGTATGGTTGTCCCTGTGCACGGCATGTTTTATGAGCATCTTTTGTCTGTGAAGGTACTGAAGAGAGTTAAAGGTGTACCGTTCTTCTTCTGTTTAGGCAGGTATAAATCTACACTAGACAAAACCCAACGGGGATGATGGAATGCATGGATAAATGAGAGAAGGATGGTGCGAGGAAGAGCAGAAAAGAAAACGATAAAAACAAAGCATGGAAGGGGAGCAATTAAAGATAGAAAGAAGAATGGTGACATTTTAGCAGTCTGTGGTAAAGCAAAAAGCATAATTTCAGCTTTTGTCTTTATTTGGAAGGGGTTGCCACAGCAGGCTCTGCACAGTGAATTTGGCAGATTTTGAAGTTGGATGCCATTTCTGATGCAACCCCCAAGGTATTTGTGTCTCCTCCAGGGACAGAACCTGATCTATCGCTTAGCTGAATGTGTGAACCACTTAGTGGTGAAATAATAAAGCATTGCAAATTATGCAGCACTCTAAGATTACCCATGCACTAAACAGAATTCATAGGTCACCTGTGTAAATATTCCAGCTATCCCACACATTATTTAATCTCTTTGTCCATTTTTAGTCTGTCTTTTTTTTTTTAATAGGTTTTGGACTGCACATAGTTAGTGCAAATGCTGAAATAGCAACTTTTCCTGCAGGATATTCTGACATTGAAACAGTGTGCATGATTTGCATTTGAACACCAGACAGAAAATCCCTGTACTGGTTAAAATGTCCCATCTAGATTTTCCAAAGCTTAAAAACAGAGCTGGAGAGGCGATGTGGAAGTTCACTTCTGAACAACTGACATATAACAAGTGGAAATTTCACTGTACAATGGCATTTTTGCCCAATACCACCTACCTTAGCGTTAAATGTATTGTTATTTCTTTTATCATATTAAAACAGTAAGATTTTGTGTTGTACAGTCTTGTGAAAATGGGAAATTGACACACATAACAATAAGCACCATATAAGCTGCAATGAATTAAGCAGAAGTGACAGACATGGAAAAGGACAGATTAAGACCCTCAGGGACTGGACCAGCCATGTAGTAGTTGGTCCTACATCAGTGCAGTGAACTGTGAGGTGTCTAACAAAAGGCTGGTTTCATATCAGCAGCTACGTTTGACCCTCTCTCTTCTCCACTTTCTTTATGTCTCCCTGGAGGTCATGGGGGTTCTATTGATCCATTATAAACACACTGATGTAGCAATGTGGAAAACAAATCACTTTAAAGCTAGGATACAGCAGAAATATATACAGTGCATGTCGCATGGCACTGGAAGGCATGCACTCAGATAGCTACTTAACAAACATAATCGACCTTGTCTGGCATATGTGAAAAACCATACCAAAATACTGTACATTAAGTCATACCCACTCACACACATACGCACACATACTGTGAAATGACTTATGTCATTTGGAGTTTCCAGAGATGCACCACAAGCCAAGTCCAACACAACGACTGGGAGAAATGATTTCAGACCCTGGTAGTCACAGCTTTAATTACATATTCTGCTCTCTCTCCTTTCCTCCTCTCTCTCGCTCTTCCTTCATCACTCCCTCTCTTTAGTTCTGTCTCTTATTGGCTTCACTCTATGGCCAGACATTTGTCACGTTGCCATCCCCCTTATGGCTTCCTCTTTCCCTCTCTCTGTGTGAAGCAATGGAAACAGGATTTTTCTGTTCAGTCTTTCTTTCCACTTCTTTTTCGTTTACTCACCCCACCTCTCTTGCTCTTGCTCACCTTCGCCACTGACTCCTCACTATTTCAGGCATATTGAAAAGGCAAGCTTGCGCACGTTGTGCTTATGATTGCATGCAGCTGTGTGTGAAAACAGCATAAAGGTGACAAGAGTGGCTACAAATTGCGCAATGGTGACATGTGTACTGCTTATAGAGCATTTTATTGGTGTGCATATGCTTTTAAGCGTGAGTGCATGAAGTGAATGTATATAGATGTGCTTAGCCTCTGAGGATAGAGATCAATTATAAGCACTGTGAAGAGCACAATTGTGATTTGCATCACTAAAGCTCTATGTAACACTAAAGTGTTACATTTAGTATTCTCTTCAAAGTTGATAATATTTGGTGTTTTAAGCAGATTTTGAATGGAAGTAAAACACATATGGTATGTGAGCCCTTTTTATCTGATATGGACCAAGTTCACATGCAGTCCAAGAGTAAATGAGCTACCTATCAGATCGCTGAAGTGGAAATCCTTCCATTTTATCCTTCTCCATGGACATTGACTCAAACTGAGCATGAGCAGCTTTGCATATTTCTCATATTTGAGAAAATACATGCTGTTCCTAATCCTGGTAAAACATCCAATACATGCCTTCAGTTCTTCATATGAGACTAATGAATACATTTTTTTTTCCAAGAAAAGACTAATCAAAGAGTGCTTTCGGCATTTGAATAAATCTGAAGGACTGTACCCTGAGATCTTTAGAAAACAGAGAAGGCGGCTGGCAGTGCAGTCTGTGTGTGTGGGCCACTCATGTAAAGCTTGGTTTTACTGTATGGTGGAAGCAGAGGATGTAGGAAGAGTGTGTAATGGAGGAATTTTTTGTAAAGGCTCGGAAGTGGCACAGAGTGATATTCACACACACACACACACACACACACACACACACACACACACACACACACACACACACACACACACACACACACACACACACACACACACACACAGGCTCAGTCCTAAACCACTTGCTGCAATTGTGCCAAGGAAAGACCTACCACACCTTCGCCAGAATAGAGAGACATTGTTGATCAGACAGGGATATGACACGCACAGAGGTCTGTGTTTAAACAGCGGGGCATGGCTAATGTCTGCTTGTCCCTATTTGTTCCCTGTGTGACACACAACAGACAAAACAGAAGGGCAACTGTAGGCTAATCACTGTGAAAGAGTGTGTGTTTGTGCACATTAAAACCATTTACCTCCGTTCATTATCTGCTGTCTAGCTATCACATGCTGTTTCAGCTTGTTAGTATATCTAAATGCTTAAATATAAGACAAATTAAGATGTTTTTAACACGGGTTTTAGCTAATTAGTCAGTCGATCAAATATTACACATGCTGAAGAAAACTAACAATGAAAACCGTGTGTTTTTTTGAGGAAGCACATTTTGCCACCTTGTTTGAAAAGTACAACCTATAAAACATTTGTATTGTATTTTGACCATTAAACATTAAACACTCTTTTAGCACTAAAATTAGCATCAATGTATTTTCCATTTCCATTTTCCATTGCTGGATACTGTCAGCAGACCATCCAAAAGAATCTCTGTCCTCAACTGCTTGTTCTTCCTCCCCTTCATTCACTTCTTTTAATACCAAGTTGGTTGTTTCATCTTTTGTTTATGCAGTGGTTTGTATTGATTGTCATTTACTCCCACTAGCTCGCAGAGTGGTGCCAACAATTCTGACTGCTTCGGGTTGCTTGTTTTTGAATCAAATTTAAGAAAATTCACAGCCAGAAATCAAAAACATTAACACGTCAAACACTCCCACAAACCGCCTACATTGATCCATGGAGGACAGTAGTCCAGATGATACATGAATTTTTGATAAAAATAAAATGCCCGATGATAAAATACAAAAAAGTGTGATCTTAAATATCGAATCTTTTTAACCCACTCTGTTTCAATTTTATAAGCACTTAATTTTTACCACGAGAACCACTGTAATATCTCATTCTATCGATCTGACATTGATAGATATGCTATTAGCAAAATCTCCCATCTCCCAAAATCTCTCCAATGAAAGGGTTAATATATTTAAAAAATCAACTTCTATTTCTCTAGTTGTCTCAGTAGCACAAAAACTACTACTGCCTTTGTAATCACTTTATTTAATGTGCAGATGCAGACTCAGTTTGCACCCTCCATCAGCTGCGTCCTTTGAAGCAGGTGGCTCTTGAAATGGGACACAATATTAGGCTGCTAGCATCATCTCCAGAGTCACAAAATAACAAATTGTACCTCTAACAGAGGTAGGTCAATGAAGAACAGGCACAGCAAAGCATTACTGAACAGAGGATGGATATGCGGTTTCTCCTTAGAAAAAGTCCACCTTTTACCCTATGGAGCCTATCCCAGCTACCACACTGTAAGAGGTGGGTACTCCCTAGACAGGTTGCCAGTCTGTCGTAGGACTGGCACAGAGACAGACAACCTTTAACACTTACACAGTATTCACACCTATGAGCAATTTAGAATTGCCAAAACTAACCTAACCCACTAACTGCATGTCTTTGTACTGTGGGAGGAAGCCTGGAGTACCTGGAGACAACCCACGCAGACACAGGGAGAACATGCAAACTCCACACAGAAAAGTCCCCGGCCCTTGCTGCCCTAAAACGTGGCATCTACTCATAAAAATGTAAAAACGAGTCGATAGATCATCTCTTTTAGGTTTTATGTATTCATACAGAGAATGAAAAATGTCTTTATTGTAATGCTCTTCATTGAGTATTACTGTGCATACTGAAAGCAAGCATAAGTGAAACAGTGTGAGAAAGTTCAAAGAGATCACATGAAAAGAGCTGAGAGTGATGAAAGACTTAAAGTATCCCTAAGAGAAAGTTAAAATGAGGGTAAAAGTGTGATTGAGGTGGACATATGAGAGATTGTGAAAGAGTACAAGAAGCAAGAGGAGCCGGAGGCCTTTCTCTCTCTCTCTCACTCCCAGTCTCTCGTCCTCTGCAGCATCATGGGAGTCAGTGTGCTACATTAGAAACAAGATCGGCTGATAGCCTACATCCACTGCTGGCCTATCTATGTTATAATACTACTCCACAGAAGTGTCTTTCTTAAAGCATTAGAAACTATCTGCAGTCACATAAACAGATATGGTAGAACATATTTAGATGTTAAACATCTAAAATGAGGACAAAAAGAGGTCACCAATGATTCGAATCCAGGTATTCTAATGCCATTTTTTTTTTGTTTTTAACTGTAAAAGATCAGTTAACAAAAATATGTTAGGGGTACAAATACAATGGCTTTAAATGTAAAGACCTAAAACATCACATCTGCAACTTTCCTCCCTGGGAATCGATCTTAGTGTAATTGTGCTTGTGTATTTCTTTGTCTGTTTCCCTGTGTATGTAGGGCTGTGTGTTTGGAGATGATTGTGATTCCACCGCTACCCTTCATCAAGATTAAAGGCACCTCTCTGTGCCAGGGGACTACAATACCACTCACAAAAGTCTGTATTTCCACCAAGACAAAAAAGCTCGAATATTACTTCTCAACTTTCATCCTAAAATCACATTTAGACTTATTTTCCATCAAGGCAGTGAAGGTGTCGTTGAAGAACCACACAACATTTCAACATTCCATAGCATTACATAGTGAAAGTTATGGTTATAAAAAAAACACACGAGCTACAAAATCTATGGGCTGCATCTGCAAATCACTGGTGAATTTCCTTCAGCAGTTCCTTACATCATCACTGGTGTTTTCAGTCGCTCCTATTACTTTGTCTCCAAACCACTCAATCTGAAGTGTTCCTCAAAGACAAGAGATAATAGAAAGCCCATTTTCCAGCTTCACTTCAAGACTAGACTATATTTATTACTCAGCTAGAGCCAAACATGCACAATTACACAATTATCTACTATAAAACAACAATCATTAAAATGCTAAATGGATGAAATTTTAATGTAGCTAAGCATAAATTTATTCATCTTCAAACTAAAAATTAAACTGCCTTCATTAAATTTCCCTTGACATCGACCGGTGCTCTCTTCCACTGGGCCACAATATTTCTAACTCTTAATATCTAGTCATGCCATATGTGAGTAGCCCGTGGAGCCCCAGTGATTAACCCACAGGTCTTAAGAACAGTCATTTATAATATGATCTAGAAAAAAATGTGGGGGAGTGGGTGTGCATGAGAAAGAGAGCGCATGTATGAAGCAGGCTGTTTCTCATTGTCAGTGTGTGAACTCATAAATCTTTATACACACACACACACACACACACGGATGCGAGGCCTCCACTCACCGACAGTTCGTTCATCCACCAAGGAGACGCTTGTCACCGCGGAGACAGAAACCAGGACCACCCGGGGATTATGTGATAGCTCAGTCCTCCAACATATAGACAACCTGCCATTGCTGATAGATTGTAGAGTGGATTCATTTGCCCGTCTTCCCCTCCCTGCCTCACTCTTTTCATTTCATTCAACATGCTTTGCTGGCTGCCTCTTGTCTGTTGCTCTTCTTCTATCTGCCGGCTGCTTTCCTTGCTGTCTTGGGGTTTATATTAGTACAAATATTATGAATCAGCACGGCATGTCAAATCATATCGATTGCTTGGCTCACAGGTAAAGCTTGTAAAGATGTTTAGATTGTCACAGCTATTACTTTACTTTATAGGCACAAAATTACCTCATATTTCCTATGATTATTTAATAGGGGCATTGCATTTTTTTTGCCCTAAGAGCTGCTTATGCTGAAAGAATTTCATTAGCCTGCATTTCCATGGAGAGTTTGGTTATGATCTTATTGCCATTTTGGGGGTGTTTTCCATAGTGCCAAGGAAAAACTGTGTTTTTGTAATTAGTCTTGTATTAGAAAAAAAAAGTTGAATGTCAGCAGCTTCTCCTCCGTTTCTCTTCTCATGGATCATTTGTTATCGTTAAACTCTCAATAACCTCATTTCTCTTAATCATGAGCTGTCACAAGCTTTTCTAGAGTCCGGTCTGCATTGGTTACCACTCCTTTTATTAAAGACCTGTAATAACTCTTAACAAACCTGGAGACACTCATATGTTCAAATGCCTTCATCCTAAGACAGGAACCACAGGGAAAGAGGATATCTATCAATTTCAAAAACGGGGTGGCTCTGACCTTCGACCAGATAATCCTGGGTTCAAATTCCCCTGGTCAGGTAGGGTTTTTCTGTGAGGAGCTGCATGTTTCCCCTGTGCCTGCACCGATTCTCTCTGTATTCTCATGCTTTGTGATTGTAAATGCACAAAATACACCATAACAAACTCTGTAGAGATTCTATTGTAGCATCCCACCTCACTGCAGAGGTTGAACACTGAGATTCAACACCTTACACACGATACAAGCAATAGACTGTCAGCCTCACACTTAGATTAAGTTCCTATGAGAACCACACATTGCTAAATTATGACAGCTCACTGTGATATTGAGGCATTAAGGTAGTAGTCATACACACCAAATCCTACTGCTTAATCTGCACTATTAAATTCCAGGTTGGGAAAAACTGCAAGGGAAATCCCAGCTGGAATTCCCGAATTACATTCTTTTTCCAGGGATCGCGGGAGAACTCAGTGAGGTCAGATCCCAGAGGACCCAAAATGACATAAAGAGTTATCTGTTGCATTGTTACACATGCATTATGGATATATACCAATCACACACACGTTTAAAAAAAAATATGGCAAATGCTCATTCTCCCTCAGTCGCAGAAAACCTACTTGTCAGGTCAGTGTTTAAACTGATGGCAAATCGTTAATTTGACTTAACAGGGTCCCACTTTTACTCCCGCTCAAAGATGTGGAAATGTTTACTTCGAGTAAACCTGACACACAAGCTAGCTTTTAACAGCCACAAAACCACAGAAAGTATACTGGCAGTGTTTTTAAACACACACACACAATTATATCCATACAAATCTTCTCTACAGTGTTTTGTACACTTCGCAGTTTGAAAACGAGCTTAAGGGCAACAGCGATGACAGAAAAAAAGCTCAGTGTCACATCACAACACACAGATGTGACACACAACACTGTGGCCAAAGGTCTCCAAATGCCACGATAGTTATATTCATCTCGGTTTCTGTTGGCATTATTTTGTTATTGGTTTTTGTAAAGATTAAGTTGAAGTTGAATTCCACTATTGTGGAAAATGTTAGATGACACAAATATAGCTCAGCAAAGCCACACTTTGTGGATTTTTTCCCTTAAGTTTAAACATAACTACTTAACATAAGCAATTGCATTAATTAGCTATGATAGCTAGTTTCTAGCTATAGCTTCATAGAGGGAGTGATATTAGTACTGTTAGGTCTTGAGCTTTAATTGTGAATATGGTTTGCTTACCTTCTACTTTTGGCTTAGGATTTAAGTGTTTTGCACCATATGGGATTAAATTGAAGCCTCCTCTTGCTGCCAGGCCAAACCCTTTCTGGGATGTCATACTTCAGGATACAGAAAGAGCATGTGCATGTGACTCGTGGCTAATTACACGCCTTTTATACGATTCAAATGTTTGTTAAAGTCATTAAAAAGCTTCTAGTGCAAACAGAAAGGCGCAGTGGAAGGAGGGAGTCTTCCTGCCTTAGGTTTATCGCCACAATCCACATCTGTTAAGTCTGAGTGTAACTGAGGTCACCAGACATTTTGGCACAAAGTCAAAGATTTGTTTGGCTCATCTGACAGTCACTCGTTCTCTAACACACACACTCCTCACTCACATCACTTACCACTTTTGTCACCTTGTGCGCATGAGAGCAATTATTTGGACTGGAAACTGAAGTGCACTTCATCAGTGCATTTTCAGTTTTTGGATAAAGACCTGCAGTTTGATGCCTGATTGTGTCAATGAGTGTAACGGGAGTAAGAGAAAAATTGTCATAAAAGGAAGAATTCAAATTCTTGGCTCCCCCAAAATAATATTTCAAATGCTGTCTTTAATATTTTTAATTAAATTTATGGTCTAAATTCCATTTTTATTAATAGCTTTACACAGCATCCAACTTTTTCAGATACTAGGCTGTGTTTCTAGGCTTGTCTGAGTCCGAGCACAAAATCCAGACACCGTCCCTGGCAAACTAGGACATCTTGTCATCATAGATTACATGGAAAATTCATCTAGTGGTATGACAAGGCTTTTCCACCATCAAGGAATATTATTTGTTAAACCCCTCAAACCAGGATTGCTGTACAGCAAATTTTCTTAGAAACAATGAGAATACTGGTGTTTTTTTATCATTATTATTCATTTCAAACCATTTAAACCTCCTATAGGAAAGTAAATAGCGCTCTTCTACAAATGCAGACAGAAGCTTTTAATCTGAAAAGGTAATGAAATAAATGCAAAGACCTGAGATTTTGCTTCCCCGGATGTCTTTCAAATCTTTAAGCTCCCTCCTCCCCTTCATCTAAATCCCAGCTCACGACTGAACAGATTTAATAGATGAAATCAATCAAAGAACAGAGCCTGGATTCTCCTGATCAGCCCATTTCGGTAAGAGACCATGGGGATGTAATATATTTACAGCTTTGAACACTACAGAAAGACACAGTCAGAGAAAGAGATGAAAAAGAGAGACAGATGAATTGGTATCAGATCTCTGTAAGCCCAGGATTCTGCACACTAGAGCCTGTACAGATTAGCTAACACTGCAGCTGCTGCAGCAAGAGTGTGTGTTTGAGGGTGTGTGTGTACATGTGTGTGTATGTGTGCCTGTCTAGCAGTGCACATTACTAGGGAGCATGGTCTGTGTCTTTTCTGTCCATGCAGCTATCAGAAGAGCAGAACTGTGGCTGTGAGCGTGTGTGACTATCCTCAGTGCGACTGCTATCAGATACATATTCAAGCTAAGCTCCAGGCAAGACTCACTCTCTTGCATCAAATCTGTTGCAGTGATATGGGCCACTAAGCACCATAAATCTGTTTAACTTTCACTTGGTTATCTCAGCTCAGTTTGTCCTAAGACATTTTTGTTTACTTTAATCACACAGGGTTTTACGTCTTCTTTGTACTGTACAGAGACAAACATCATAGTCACACTAGGTGCACCACTGTTTGTGGTTTGCTGGCATTTCCATCTGTGATGCAAACCGAAATCACTGATCATTCAGGTTTTACGAGTTTTGCAGACAAAATCTTCCAGTAGAAAAGTACGAGCTTTGCATTGCATCATAAATGTATTATCTTACACACATTTCTTTGTGTTATCTTTGTATGTATACAGCTGTAACTAAGGATTGTTTTGGTTGTCAACTAATCTGTCATTTTGCTTTGATTAGTCAACAATTACTTCAATAACTCTTACCTCAGCTTCCTGCGGGCAAACTTTCTGTTCTTGGCTCCAGTACCAGTACCTCAACTGCTTAAGTCTGCGCGCCTGTGAATATCAACCTGCTCTCTCACCCACTTAACAGAAAATTTAAATAATGACCCAAGAAACATGATTTTGAAAATAATTTTAAAAAATGTAACATTACTCAATAGGACCGTCAGAATAAAATATAAATAAATAAAAATATCAAGTAATACAAATGAAAGTTTTAATGATAAAGAGAGGAAGTGGCGTTAGATTTGCGCATGCGTGGTACCGATCGGGTTTCCGGTACGGATCAGGTAGCGACAGTGACATTCTGTTTTGTGTTCACACTGCATTCTTCTTTTTTAGCACTAAGTGTAGCCTTGGCAGACAATAGAGGCCATATTGCCGTCATAGCTTCCTGTAGTGTATTGCAGTTACAAAAACACATTTATGTGGTATTCAAATCAAATCAAAATTTATATATATTAGTGTATGACGCGTCGACAATTTTTTACAGTCAATTATTTTTACAATCTTTGCAGCCGTAGTCATCTAATCATTTTAGATGAAAAATAAACAATCTTAAGTAAGATTGAACAATGTGTAACCTCTACAGATAGTAGTTCATACTTTAAACGACTGCATGTTACAAAAATGTTAATGGCTTTGTCTTAGACATTGTCTGCTAAGTTGAGTATGCAGACTTTTCCTCATTTTCCACCCTTTGCCTGTCGCTCATTAGCATTGCACATACATCTCTGCTGTGCTCATTAACAAAAAACCTGTTCTAGAGTCTAAGTGAAATACGAGAAAAAACAGTTTGCATCCATCTGAGCAATGAAAAAAGAAGGTGGCTCTTAAGTGTTGAACTTGTCCTCCTCTAAGTGGATTTTCTTATTTATTATTTTTCTTCATACAAGGGCATACAGGACAAGCTTTCCTTCCCCCAGAAACTACCATTTTTGTTTTTTTCTTCATTCAGCTGCTCAGGACAAATGCAAATCTCTATTGCTCAAAGCTGGAGCACCTATAGCGTATGGGAGATTACCTCCTCAGTAGGACAGCTATTGGTATGATGCCACAATTCCAAGGCCACTCCTTTACAACACCTGGTCATTGGGAATACATTTTACCATTGGGTTATTATTCATTTTTTTCCACTCAACACAGAATTACATATTAAAAGATGAGCAAAGATAACTGTTTTCTACTAATTAAAAATGCCATATAATTAAAAGAGTGCCTTGCTTTTGGACAATATTAGAAGGCGAATTTGATTTCCACTTTTCCAAATCTTGCCATTGTTTAAAATTCCTTTTATATATTTCAACACTTATTGACACATTCTATCAAATGGATAACAGTGATTTGCACATTAACATACCAGTCTGCAGCCAGCCGCTGGACTCCTTACATCATTTACCACATCTGTACCAATGTTAGTCCAGTGTGGCCAAACATAGTCTAATCCTTTTTTGGGAAAGTTCCCCTTGTTGCTAACTGACCAAAACTATGTTGGCTGTGTCAACATGTTGTAAACAGAAAGTGGTTTACACAGGGTGTGAGCGAAGGAAAGGAGAAAGAAAGAAAAAGACATGTTTCAGAGACAGTCAAGAAGTACTTCTAGATACTCCATCACTTTGATTACTTGAGAATCTTTGCAGAAAAAAAAAAGATATGGGAATTGTACAGAGGGAGACGGAACAGAATTCCAGCCAAGAATCCATAAGCTATCATGTGTGATTATATTGTAGCAGATTTATTGGTGGATCTCACTGCAAGCTCACATCTCTCTTCATCACAATGAAAAAAAAAGGATCAAGTGAGGTACAAGCAGGTGATACTGTAGATCATGATTAATCCTCTGGGAATCATGAATCCTAGTGAAAGCTTGTCAAGGCAATAGCTGTTACATTTTACTTGAAATCACAAAAGTCAGCCTCATATTAGGATAAAACATAAATTCATCCTGATTATCGCCATTGTCTTAACAAATAATTAATTGCAATTAGACTGTGATTAAATATGTAAGTGTGGAAAAAGTGCTAGATAGACCAACTGGCAATATCTAGAATCAAATCAGAGCTAGCTAAGGTCTGGGTCATATACTCAGCAACTTCCTGGCAACCTGTTGTGTAGGAAAAATGCATATTCCCTGACTGGTAAGTGGTTGCTGGAGGTTGCTGGCTGTTGCTGGGTGAAACTTGTCACAATGAGGGCACTGCACCAAAAATATCCTTGTGATTTCTTTCCTTGTTAGCAGACTGCTGAAGTTACTATACTTTGTATAGAAGACGCACACTCACCAACTGCTGGCTGGACTGGATTTAAACCTGAATGGGAAAAAATGCTAAGGAAACAAGAAATGAAGAAAAATGACCTTTAAAATTTCTCCCTACTGCAACAAACATTTGCTAACCGAGGTACTATGGAGGTACGTGTCTCCATGGTTCACCATGGGGGCCACTGACAGGTCTCTAGGCCTGTGTGACTCAGGCCTAAGGTAACTTAAGACAGCTCAAAACCAACACTTTTTTGTTATGGTTCATACATTTGCACAATCACATTTGTCATCATTACTATTATTGTTAGACACGTTAAAGATGAGTGTATGTAATAGTTATATTATGAATGAAGATAGTGAGACACTGGATTAAGAGATACAGGAAATTTAGTAAGGATGAGGATGAGAAGGAGGTAGCAGAACAGTGCACTTTTATCTTTCACAACATTATTTTGTGGTCCTGCAGTTTGTTTCAAGTATATTTGTCAAGTTTTGTCCTTGTTTTTTGCAATGTGAGCTCTTGTTAGCACTCTCCTTTCACCTTTTCTCACTGTCCTCCATTTATTTCTCTATGGTCCTTTATTTGTGAACTTTTCTTCTATACATCCATTGATCTCTTGCTCTCTCCCCTTCCCTCTATACTCTTCACTTTCTCTGTGTGCACTGCAATAAGTGGCACACAAAAAGGGAGAGAGAGAGATGGAAAGAGAAACTCATCAAAGCGTGAAATAGTCTGAGCTTTTACTACAACTGGCAGCATTTGACCACATACTGCACCAGCCATTATTGTGGTTACCCGCAGCAACACTGCGCTAAGAGAACGGCATGCTGAGAAAAAAGAAGTGGAAGAAAAAAAGAACACATACAGACGGTGTGTTCTGCATATGGAGCAGGTGTTAATGGACAAATTAAAAACATGCATGATCTCGCTTTCGCTCGCTCTCTCTAACACACACACACACACACACACACACACACACACACACACACACACACACACACACACACACACACACACACACACACACACACCGTCTGTCTTCCCAACTTCTTGTAAAACAAAGAAATGTTTTGCTTTGGGTTAATGTCTTTTACACAAAAGGCAGTGCAAGCATTAAACCAAGCCCCTTTCAATCAGCAAACTCCAAATCCTAGCAGTAAAACTGAGACCTATACCTGACCTGTCCTGTTGTAATGTTTTAATTACGTTCTCACTAAACAGAAGGATGCGATATGTGCTTGTTTTTGACACATACACAACATTTCCCATCACTTGCAATACCTTGGTTTTAAATGAAAATGAATGTGAACTAACTTTAGATTCTAAAAAATATTGTTTTCCTCGCTGAACTTGTTCACATTTGTATGTAAAACAAAAAATGTATGTAGAGGTGTGATTATTGGCCATACAGGTTATACTGATCATACAGAGAAGAGGCCTTTACTAAATAATTGGGGATTTGGGGAAGCTCTCCTTTGGAAGGTTTTTGTATCCTTACAACTATTAAAGGCTTAAACTCTTTCCTACTCAATTTTCCTGCTGAACACTGCATGTCTTCAAAACGCATGACACGCAGGGCGAATTTCACCCAAAAGTAACTGCCAACTGAATCTGGAGATTTGGATTTAAAGCCACTCTGGTGATCGAAGTGTATGAGGGTAATATATCCTTTATTTATTCCTGTAGTGAAACTGATCCTTTAACTTGTCCTACACATTATGATGCAGTAGGAAGCCACTGTGCAGAGAATGTAAGCCAATACCTTCATGAAGAACACAGTGATAGGTGAAGTAAGTGAACATGTTTGTGATAGCATGAGCCCCCTGAGGAAACCTACACAAGCACAGGGAGGACATGCAAATGCAACTCAGAGGGACTAATGAGGAGAATATTGCTGAAAATGAACATGAATTAACTAAATCTAGTAATTGAACCCAGAAATCCATGTTTCCCAACGTCACAGAGAAAGGGATCAGAGTACTACTCTTGCACAGATTTCTATACAAACTGAAGTGTTTTTGCAACCACATGAGTCGCCCTCTGCTGGCCAGTAAAAATAACGCAATGAAATGACTTCACTTTTCAGACACAGAGGTTATATCCATCTTTGACTGTGGCAGCTGATAATATTCAAAGAACTCTCACACACAAAGTTTAACAAACGCAACCGAAATATCCCATGGTATAAACAACAATGATCTGTTTCACTTAACCTGTCAAGTTCATATACATACAACACACATTTGGCAATCTTCCGACCTCAGCGATTCCTCTGCGACTAACGTGAAGAATAAATAACCCAGTGGGATTCAGTTCCAATATCACAGACCCCGCTCACCAAAAAATTAACATCAACATAATAGCATTAGCCTGCTCATAGTCATCCATTAGAACTACTTAGTGGAGACAGACAGACAGACCAGGGAATATGCCAGTGCTCTTATTAAAGCCCCTCTTTCATAAGGATAAGCACCAAGCAAAGAGCTACACTATATACACAGTGATGCCACAGGTTTAAAAATGGCTCATGATACCTAAAATAGGTAAAGCAAGTGACCAGACTGACTTAAAAGCAGAATGCTCTTATGTTAAAACCACCACTTCAAAGCAAATGCCTCAGTTCCTGCTTTGTTGTAGGGATTAATTCATTAAGAGTCACATCCTTCTTGAAATTCTTTACTGTGAAAACAGCACTGCATGTTTGTGAGCTCAAAAACGTCGCTGTCAGTGTTTTGTCCTGGACTTGGTATCGGCAGTTGTAGATGCCTATACATGTTTAAGTGCTTGAATTCTTAAAGTGTGCAGTGGATCTCAACCGAGTCATCACAGGGTAAAGGGAGTGGCTGTTCAGTGGAAGCGCTGTTCCTTGTAGCTGAATGTGCTAGTTGGCAAACTTGTGAATGGAAGATGTGACACAATCAGTTGCAGCTATATTTGCCAGAGGGATAACAAACAAGTTGGAGGGCAAGTAAGTGAAAGCTGTAATTCAAGAATGGTTGGTGATGTATTGTGACATCTTTTTACATAGATCTACTCCTAAAAACTTCTATTAGCTTTTGTTAAAACTAGAACGACTGCAAAATTCCCTGTATCCTAAAACTGCTAAGATACATATTCATGAGCTGAGTGTGTTGCAATAGTGCATCAAGTACTTGTTTAGCAGCTAAAAAACAGTGCAAAGTTTGCGCTCATAGATTATAATCACGAAATTCAAACAACACAATTAGAAGCCACATCTGGCAGCTGTAAGAATAAATGAGAAAATATTGTTTCCCATCTGGCTTCTTAGTCTATGCCTCTGCTCTTTATCTCTTTACCCCAGACCAACCTCTTTTCCATCTTTCTCACTCTCCTGTCTTTTATCACTCTCTTGCTCCCTTTATGTCTCTGAGTATCTCTCTCTCTCCCCCTCTCACTCTCTCTCTCTCCATCCCCACCGTTGCCAAGGCAATAGTGTTTTGTGGAGGCAGCTGGTTAGGGCTCATTTGTCAAGCTGCTGACCTGCCCTCTCTTGTCCTCACCCCTTTCGCTTGCACTCTCTTCTACTTTTCTGTTATTCGGTATACAAAAAACACTGAAGAGCCTAATTGTCATACTTGTATATCCCAAACAATCATGCAGTACAAGTGGAAATGGCATATTTCAGTCCGGTCCAGTTCCCTCATTATGTTTATGAGTGTCCATCTAAAATGATGTGTGTTTTTCCATGTGAGCAATAGCTTGGCAATGATTTAGAGGTATATACAGTAAACAAAGCAACCGCTTATGGGTTAGCGTAATGAGCTTGACAAAGGATTCTGAAACATTGATTGTGCTCTCCTTCATGAGAAAGACTGTGGCAGCCTGCCGGAGATAAAAGCTGATTTTGTGGAAAGTAGGGTGAAAAAACGCCAAGATATGATGTCAGTCTTGAGCCTCTCTCCTCATTTGCTACATGTTTCCTACACTTTTTCCCAATGCTTGTGCCTTCATGTGACTGCAGCTATGATCTTAATCATCCATTAAAGATACTAATCTTTTTAATTAGTCAGTAAGTCATCCAAAAAATAAGTCACAGAACTGGAAATCTCAACCATGTTTGTGGTTTTGGTGGAACATTTTTAGTGGAATTATCTGATAATAGCCTGCTGTGTGGTACGGCCTTTCCAATAAAATTCAGCTTTGTTAAGTGTTTTATTAGTCTGCGACATAGCACTAATTAGCAGAGTCTGCACTGGATATGCACCAGTTTATGGATGTAGCTTGCTAACTAAGTTTGCTAGCTTAACACTGCAATCAGGGTGACTTCCAGCTCCAAAAAAACAAATGGGATGACATCAGTAGTGCTAACACTGAGGCAAAATCCAAAGCAAATGTGCAAAGACGCTACGGCTACATCCATCCTTTATATACAGTCTCTCATCTAAACACGTGTCAAGCTGTTACCAGAAAATGGCAAGCGAAAAATGATTGAATTTCACACAAAAGGACGTGATTTGTTTCAGTCAGTTTACTACTCCAGTCGTTTAAGCATTAGAAACAAAATCATTTCAAAGCTGAAGTCAAATGCATGCACGGTAAAAGCGCGCGCAAGATCACAGGTGTCTCCTACGTTTAGATGTGCGATAACAATGTACTCTGTAACACGAGAACACAGACTTCACACCTCATAAAGTGCAAGCTTGTTTGTGTGTCTGTGTTGAATGTGTGTACATGTAAGGAGGAAAAAGATTCAAGCAGATATTGTTTCACACTTTGCTTCATTGTCCAGAGCAACAGAGGAATTTATTAAAACAAATACGAAACACTGCACAGACACCAACGCACACACACACATACATAGTTTTAATCATCCGTCCTTAAGTGGAAAAACAAGTGCTCTCCCACAACACTTGTTATCTTTCTCTACTAATTAATTCAGAAATGTTCACTAATGGTACTGCTCTGACAGAAGGGTGCAATGTGTATGGGTACATGCATGTGACCTACAAACCCCATCAAGCCTCATTACCACCAGCATTCAAACGTATGCGTGTCCATAAATATGTCTGTTTGTTTATTGGCATGTGCATTTTATAATGATACAATTACATCATGCATGCTCGAGGTTTAGGAACTATGCAAACTGTTAATGAAAAGAAGGAGACAGTTTGATGATCTGCAGGTGTTAGCCAAGTGGTTTTTTTTATTGTGTGGTTCTCATTTAGGATTTTCTTTTTTGCAAACTTGACGAAACATTTAAAATATACATTTTACTGTGACGCAGTTCTCTTGAGCATAGAGAAACAATTCAAGTAAGGGAACAATGAAATCTATATCGATGCTACTGTGAATCTTAGAAGTAAACCTTGATCAAACCGAACCTCGATGACAAGCAAAATGTTAAAAAAAAATCAAATTTCTTTACCATCTGAATGTATTTTTAAAAAGCACACAGGCCTACTCATAAAAACACACAGACACATCCCACATTTCTATAGCTTCTAACCATGCATCTCAAAAGGCCGATCTGTCCTGGTTATTAGAGTGTGAACTCCCAGTCTGCTCATCGTGTGTATGCATGTGTGTGTGAGTGTAGGAGGGAGCCTAATTTGATTCTCAACTACACCATGTTTCTCCACTTGCTGCCTGTTTATGGAAATTGCATAATTGGTATGTATCTATGTGTGCATATATTTGCTCCCTCGTGGGGTCAAAAAGTGACTGATTGCACAGCAAAACAACTGATGTTGTGTTCTGTAGAAGTGTGTGCACCACCAGTTTGCTTAGATGTGTAAGTATGCATGTTTTTCCATATTCGCATGTCATTGTGCATATTCACCTGCATGATCTGTTTACTCAACTTTTTGACCTCAGTATGACGGCATGTGAAACAAGGGCTCGCTCTCTTGGAAAACACTGCTTCGCTGATTACTAATGAACCACATGTTGATTGTACTTTAATTTTTTCTATATAATATCCAACCTGACTGCCCTTTCCATTTTCTAAAAATACTGTTTCAATGACAAGCTTTAGAAAAACTGAATTGCTGGCCCAGTTTGCATTAAGTAGTCTGCCAATTCCATCAGGATCATCTATAATAAAAATAGAGCCACTTAGACCGCTGGAAGGTGCTCTGGATAAAACTGCTCATCATAAGACAGGTGTTATGATACTAGTTTATAATAGCATGTATGCAATACAATAGCAGTGGTAATACAGGCATATACAGAAAAACACGTGCAAATTATTTTGTCCAATATTTAGTTTTAAAATTTGGCATTTATGTGCCTTTATTGTAGCTTCTTGTAGATTTCTTGCTACGCAAAACAAACAGCTGTGGGTGGAAGCAGTTCACTTGTTGATCAGATTGTTTGATGAGGGACTTTCATCTGCTTTTTCCCAGTAAAGGTTTTAATGAGGCAGTTTTGGATACTAGAAGCATTCTTTCTTTCACTCCACCTGAGCTCACCTTGATGGCTCCGCCTCTTTGCTGTCTGTGTAGACAGACTCCATTCTAAACAATGACAACACCATCCTCACTTTGGCTTGTGTTATCAGTCTTTTTGTGGGGCTACTTGAGGTTAATGTTGTATTAGTTTATATTCTTATGCACACTCCTAAATACATTTCCACTGCAGGTCTGATTTTAGTTACAGATGTAGTAGAAACGCTTACATGGATTAAATCACTGAAGCAAAGAATTTGGCCCAAGGATTTTTGTAATAGAGTTATTTGAGTTACTCGATGAGTTGTTGCAGCCCTAGTAGTAGTACTTTAAATTACTGCCTCCCAAGGAGTTCTTTGACTACATCCTGTTTGCACTTGGAAACCTTCATCACTGTATCTTGCAGTACTATTATTGTGGCAAAATCTGCATAGAGACAGACAAATAAACATCTCCCAAGGGCTCAAAACCATCATTGTGGTAATTCCAGCAACATCTTGTCATGATGACGGATAGACAGACCTACAAAGTGAAAACAATACCAGTGTCAATGTCACAGCTGGTAAATTCAAGCATCTGTATTGGCACATTAAACCACAAGGTGGATAGCAAAGTACACCCACACAAACACAAATGTGCAGCACTGAGCTGGTAGAGAGGTAATTTGACAGCACTGAGCACTGGATGTGGTGTTGTCTATGTGCTCTTCCTATTGTTCTCTCTCTCTCACACAAACACACACACAAGCACAATCATGTACATTTCCGTCTTTCACAAAACACACTAGGCAAGACCTCACAAGCTACTCTGGAGACAAATTGCACAGGTCCTCTTTCAGACGCAGAGATACAAAGGGGTGAAAAAGAAAATTGGAGAAAAAAAAAAGGCAGGGGCTAGTACGTATAGAAAATTACCACAACTTTAGAGAACTACAACTTTTCTCTTTCTCACTCCCTCCTCCGTCCACCCCACTACGCTCCCATCACTGCCTCCATTCACACTAATCTCTCTCCTCACAGTACCACCCCTATCTCTCTCTTTCTACCTCATTCCCTCTCCTCTGTCACAGAAAACAGAATCAGGGTAGAGTCAGCCTCGAGGCAATCATATTTAGATCAGCTATTTTGTAATTTCTTTTTTCTCAGCAAAATCGTTCAATGCTTTTCCCTAAAGGGACATGTCAGGGCCCCAATGGCTCATTTCTGACTTACACTGTGTATTTCTGTGGGAATGCATATTTTCTAAAAAAGCCCAGCATGGGACAAGTGTTGCAAAATAATTAGGGCCATAAATGGTATGGAACGGTAAGTTGTCGTTACTATTTGTTACCATATTATTCGTTACATGTATCTGTCCTTAAAAGTTTAGTTCCTTTGCTGTGCTTGCAACAGCATAACCAGTTTCTGGCCATATATCAAGAGCAGCTATTTTTTAATCGCATCACATTAAAGGCGTGAAACTTTATCCAGAAGACAAGGCACAGTGTAGCATCCTCCTTTTTATATGCAACAACTGCTTGACTCCAAGGCTTGGAAAGAAGGACGGTACAGTGAAGTATAAAACCACAAAGTTAAAATACTTTAACTAAGATTTATGCATGTGCACAAATTAAGTTACCATGTTGCAGTCATGTGTGTTATTCTTAAATGAAAGCTCAAGTTTTGGTTAAATTACTGTTAAAATTTCAGATATTCTATCGCTCGCCATGACATGAAGTCTTAATTTTTGGTCTCTCTGTTATTATTATTTATAATGCTTTGGGGTTTCCTTTTGATTTAGCACCTACAGTTTTAACTTATTCATATAAAAAAGTCACCACAGATGAGTTATAGGCACACTTACTCCCCAAGTGGTTAAATGACTTGTCTGGGAATCAAACCCCTGATTTCCCAATAGCAAAATGGCTTCTACATAACATAGATAACATTTGTGGCATGTTTAGAATACTTTTCACTTCAGGCACATCTCCTGTAGTCTACAGTCATCACTTAGCAACTCAGTCTTCCCCTAAAGAAACACACACACACACACACACACACACACACACACACACACACACACACACACACACACACACACACAGTAACCATGATAGCCGGATGTACAGTCCATCATTTGATTTGGACAAAGTATTATTAAAACCCACTTATTCCTGGCTGTAAGCGCTATAAGCTGTGGAAACTATTCTGTCTGCCACAGGCTGAAAAAGCAAGTCCTGCAGACATCTGCTTCAAATCTGACCTAAAACAGTAGAGGCTGACACAGAGAGAGTTTAAGACTACTGTTACTAAGACAGCGTCTCTCCTATTCATTCATTATGGCAGCACACTTTGTTTAATGTCATTACAACTCTTCTTCCATCTCTCATACAAACTGAACATTTCCAAACAAGCACTGTAAGCAAACCTTTGGTTTCCAAGGCAAACTACAGTAACCAATAACTGAAGCCAGCCAGCTAAAAGAGCACAGTGCTTTCCATCTCTTTCCGCACTGCTAAACAAAGTCAAGTACAGTTTATTCCTGTAGTTCAATATCAGCTTTAAAATCTCATTTACTTATTATGAGACCACACCAGCAGCAGTTCACAGTCGTGCTCATGTTCTCTGTGAAGATAAAGAACCTCCTCCACAGCCAGAAAAGCTAAGATAAACAGTATGGGCAAAGACTCACTAACTAAACACTCTTAGCATCTGATTTATAGGTCAGAAATCCATTTTATAAGGAAGCAGTACAGTTGATTTAGTGAAATCATTTCATCAGTATACTCAGTATCAGTTACTTCAACCTCATTCCAGTTGCTATACTGGGATCGATTGAGTGGTCAACGAAACAGTGATGGTGTGGATATTTAAATGACGGTTGTTATACAGCCGGTAACATGTGATGATATTTAGGGATGATCACAGCTCCCATAAATAAACATAATGCCTAAAGGTAACAAGGTAAACTGCTGAAGTATGTTATAGGGTATATATATCTCGCTAAAGGTACAAGCCCAACAACCTTACAGAACAATGCCCAGAAATGATAATTCGCAAGAGTATTTCACCTTACTGTGAGAAATACACAATACAGAGCTCCTATTAAAAGAACCAACAGACATTCAGTTTTACATGTATACAGCTACAGGAGTGCATGTGTGTAGGCACTTTAGCAACACTGAATGACTGCATTATAACAAAGCAGACGTAACCATTAAAGACATGAGATTCAAGTCAATCACAGTTACAAGGAGAACAAATGTATACAAAACTATAGTCCACAGCAAAACTAATATGGCCACCAAAACTGGCTAAGAACCACCGCGTCAATGTGTAAATGAAGTCTGAACAACATAATGATACAATGAGCTTGATATTTACTGCTAACAAGGTTAAAACAGCTATTAGGAGACTAACACACAAGGCTACAGTCTAAGTACAATACCATTTACCTGTATCAGCTGTACAGTTGTACTGTCAGCATGTCACCTAATGTTTTGGCAAAAAAAAATTCTTTATAATGGTTGGTAATGAAAGGACTTCAGTTTTGAAAAAATATATACACAAGAATAGAAGACTGTGGAATTATCTTCAGTTTCAAAGCATATTGACCAGTATTATACAAACATTAGACTGACAGCTGGAGCTAATTTCCCACACTTGGTGTGGGTCAGGATGACGACTACAGCAGCTGGCCGTGAGCAAAATCAACAGCGTGGTAAAAGTCCTCTTCAAATGTGGTCAAATAGCCATCACAAACCTCACCATGAGTCACCATCAGATTTTAAGCATTGGGTTGAGAAGAGCTTTAAACTGTGCCGCTCTTATTTCACAGCAGGGATCTTTAAATGGAGCTCCAGTGGAGTCCCTTTTCAACTAAGAAAGATGACAAATAAACTTCAAGCTGGCTTCGTGAGTGGTTTGTTCTGGGATGTTCTCACACATTATTAAGCCACCTAAAAGGGCAACTGTTGTTGTTTTTTTAAATCTAAATTAAGTTGACTAGATAGATGTCCCTCCTTAGCATTTCTCCAGCTCCCTGCTGTCTGTTGAGTTCTTGTACCTTTTCCAGTGTCTAGGTCCTCTTTGTTTTCCACTGCATGACTTACTCAAAGAAAGCTCAATGCATCTCGTTCAAATTCAGCGCTATGACATTCGAATTACTTGAAATTCAAACAACCGACCACCCAACAAATAATTCCCTTTCCCAACTTCTCGGCACTGGAACTTATAAGTTAAACTACACTACAGAGTGCAAAAATCAATAAAATCTACAGAAGACTAACATCGCAGCACGGCAGAGACCAAGGCAGAGACCAAGGCAGAGGTCTGAACAGTCTGATGAAAATAAAAGAAGAGCATAAGTAAGGCAAAGTAGGAAACAGAGACAAGGCAAAAAGCATAAAGGGGGTGGGGTATTGTTGATTTTGTTGTGTGCTGAGAGAGCAGTCCACCTTACCGCTCATCCCAACCACCACATCGCACTGACACCATCGCCTTTTCACTTCATCACCAATAACATTTGCAACATTACACTGACAAAATGCATAATAAACAATTACGAAAAATATGAGGATAATGACAGTGAAGCTGATCATTATCTACATGAAAACCAGTTAATGATTTTAAGAGAGACTGATCAAAGTTACTCACAATATCTCATCGTTTTGAAATTCCAGGACGCCGTGAGAGTCTTCAAAGTCTTCTCCACCACCTCGCGCTGTTCCTTCCAACGTCTTGTATGGCAGCATGACCACGCCACGAGCCCCTGAGGTTCTCAGCACCTTCACCTCCATGGTGCCAACGCTCTCGCTGACATGGCATACGGGCTCCTCAAACGTAAAGATGCCGGCATGATCGTCGTCAAAGATGGTAACGGTTGCTGTGGATGGCATGCCGAGACAGGCCACTGAGTCAACGTGATTAGCTGACTCGCCCCCCTCCTCAGGTTCCTCGCCTTCTGATGTCAACACTTTGACACTGGAAAGGTGAATCAAGAAGTTTTCATCCTCCTCAAAGATGTCATCATCAATGATCCCCACACGGACCTCCTTCATCGTCTCACCAGGCTTGAAAACCACTACACCCTCGGTGAACTCGTAGTCCGAGCCAGCGTTGGCTGTGCCATCTTCTGTCCGGTACTCCACAGAAACCGTCTTGCCCAGGTCGCCGCCACGCCGCACCACATTCACTGCCACTGTGCCACAGTTCTCAAGACACTGGTAAGAACCGGGCTCAAAAAAGATTTTGGAGACAGGATCGTTTTCGCCAGTTTCTGAGCGAACCTCGTGCATGCTCACAGCCTTTCGTGCTTGATCAGCAGCATGTTTTTTCAGGATGTTGCCAGCACCTGTCATCAGTCGGGTGGCCTGGCATCGATAGAAAGCACGGCTCTTCTGCTGCTGGCTCAGGACTTGGTAGTTGGCAAGCTCAATGAGTTGCTCCACCTGGTAAGAGAAAATACAAAAAGCCACAAAGAGTGCAACAACATGCATTAATAGTAGATTTCCTGGGGGTATAAATCCCGACTCCCAGACTGCTGAAACAGTATCCTATTTTATGTTTTTAAAAGCTGTGTGTCACTGAACCAATGTGGTGGAGTTTCATCAAGCTCGGATGGATAAATAAGATCTAACTACATGTCACATCAATGACTACTGAACAAGAAACTGTCAAATAGCAGTAAAATTATAATGAGTCAAACACTTACAGTAAGTCAAGCACAGTCTGGGGGAAAAAAACAGATGTAAATTACATGCCAAGCCAACCACTTAGTTCTCTTTCGCAAATCCTTTTTCTTGTAGAAGGACAAAAAGTTTTTATTTGAAAATGTTTTCAGAATTCAGAAATTTCGTCTTTGTGTAAATAGTAAGTCTGCAGCATTTTCTTTGTGAGAGAACAAATAAAAATACTGCATATTTTATTTGGAAATGTCTTTGGTTTCCTATTAATTTTCTATATTCACCAATACATAAGTGTGAAATTCACTTGTAAATATATATAAATGCCTGAATTTATTAAGAATTTATCTAATATTCTGCAACAGACTGGTGATCTGACCCTGTAAAAATGAAAGCAAACAGCAGTAGTTTTATATATTGCAGATTACCTTTGGTCTTGTGCAACTAGAGCAGCAATAGCAAGATATATTTCTGACTTTGTTACAAACCTCTTTGTCAGGATGTTTCTGTTTAAGCTCCTTCAGGATCTTGGCCATATCTCTCCGTGTTTCCTCCTCATCCAAGTCCTTCTCATCTATATCTAAGCCCAGTGGACCATCAAGGAAGTCAACACCATGAGAGTTCAGCATCTTTCCATCCATCTCAATGTCCACCTTAAAACAGAAGCAATAGAAGGACGGAAGGAAGAAGTAATCAGTACACCTCATTTAAGATTTTGTCAATATATCAATTCTTTAGGCGCTCTTCTGTAATCTCAAAGGTCAAGTGAGAACTGCATGTATGTGATGAGAACACAACAACAAGCATGAAATCAAATAGTGAGTGTTTGTGTGAATCCAGTCATGTGAACATGTTGGTGTCCAATAACACCCCTCAATCAAAGCAAAGAAGGGTGCTATTAGACACTGGTCAGTGAGAGTTTTATCTGTCAGTGTTTCAAAGCTCAGTTCTCACTGTTTTATTCTTGAAACTATTTGTTTTGTCAGCCACATTTAGGTCAAAAAACTTTTGCTTTCACATTTCCGAAGGTTTACTTTACATGTAACCATGGTAAGCTAACAGTACCAGATCCCAAAGGATGGGTAGGTAATATATTAGCCGTCAGTATTTGGATGTCACTTTATTTTGTAGCTGTCAGAATAAAGAAGTATTCTGTTTTTCACTGACATTGCATTTTTCGTAGAGAATCATTTCATTGATGAAACGTCCTTCGTCTCTTTAAACGGGAAGGCAAGAAATACTCATTTTTTCCCCCAGGAACATATTTGAATTTAATTTAGTGATTTTTTTTCAGAAGATGAAATGAAAGTGTTCTTCATATACTTACGGAGCACTGATTCTTTATAATGCCATCAAGCAATAACACCATGGGCAATTTTCAAATGCAGAAGAAGAGACAACCAGGCTTCAAATTAACTGTAGCAAATCAACACAATCTACACCACAGTACTGAAGATTTAATTAGATGTGTGTGATGCACTTCATCTTCACATGTGTCATCAGATAATAGTCAAAATGAAAAATTAATAGCTGACAATACTTAAGAAGGTATTTGTGCGTGTTTCATAACAACAGTTTAGCATGGCAAAATGTCATTCTGTAATACAGATTTGAGGTACACATTACTCATGAACACTCTTCACGCACATACCTTAGCACCTTATCTTTTCCACCATGTGTTTGGATGAGGACAGCTTAATTATGTTTTTACTAGCTGACTCTTCTCACAGATATGTCGGATATGCTTTAGTTATAACTGTTAAGATTTTTATACGACACTAAGGAAGGCATTTTTTCTTCTGCAAAACTTGGTAGTAAGACATTGGTGCGATATGGGAATAAGAAACTGCTACAACAACAAAGTCTAACAGGGCAAATCAAGCAATTTAAGGAGGTTCCAAAAAGGAAAGGTCAGGCACATTAAAACTAATTTATTTGAACTGAAGATAAGAAAACTGTTCATTGTCCTGTCCTCACTCTTGTGTTCATTGCAAAAAACTGTACATGCCAAAGCATAGCAAAGAATAGTAGGTAGTAATGTGTGTCTTACCCTTTCTGACATTTTATTCAGTGCATTCCCCAGATTTCAGTAAATGACTAGTTAAATGCAATAAACAGTTATATGCTTTATACAAAAAATGTCTGTGGAAAATGAACCCTGGTGATAACGGCTGTGGCAACAGTGACAGCATCATACCTTGGAAGGAAGTGGACGATCACCCTCGGTCTCAATGATCATGCCACGCTGCTTGCCAGTGCGGTAGCGCTTGTACACATACTTGTAAAACAGCAGGCGGCGATCGGCTATCCAGGCGAACACCACACAAATGGGGAAGAAGAGGAAAGTGAGCAGCCCCTCCCACACCTGCACAACGCCAGGTGAGATCACTGACAGAATCAGGTAGAGCCAAATGTAGGCAAAAATACTCCAGGTGGCCGTGACAAAGAACACACGGAGGTGCTTGACCTTCCTTGTCTCGCCATCAGGAACGACATACACACAAATACCGATGATGACAAACATGTTGAACGCTGCAGAACCCACAATAGTGGAGGGTCCCAGTGTGCCAGCCTCAAACCCATGACCAATAATTTCTATAATGGACAGGAGGATTTCAGGTGCTGAAGAGCCCAAAGCCATGAGGGTAAGGTTGGAGACCGTTTCATTCCAGATCCGGACAGTAGTGGTGGTGGTTTCTCCATTGGGTTTCTTAATGGTGATCTCCTTTTCCTGTGATGTTATAACCTCTATTGATGCCATAAAGCGGTCTGCGATGATGGACACACCCAGGAACATGTAGACCAAAGCCACAAAGTAAACAGTTGCACGAGCGACCTTGTCTCCAAATGATGGGTTTTGGGGCTCCCAAATAGGCAGAATCACCCCATGTGAACACTGCTCAGGTTTACTGCATTCAGTTTTATTGGTGGACACAGCTGAAACAGAGCCACCCAGGCTTGCTTCAGGGGGTGCCCCGGCCAACGAGGGATGGAGATTAAGGAAGAGGATCACCGTAACAACTGTTAACCTCATGGTCGGGGACAGGCGGGAGGAGTGATCCCGACGGGCCATGTTGGTGTCAAGACCAGTACTCTGAGGTGTTAATGAGGATGTTGAACCTTCAGAGAGAAAACAACAGGAGAAAATACAAAGTATTATTAGAAATAAGACAAATGAATGTTGTTGAAAACAGGAACCAGTGGGGAATTCTAACATTTAAATCTCCTTTAACATGATTTTTATAATGTAGTGATTTTCACAGGAAAATATTTGTTTACTTCAATTTACTTACATTAAATGATGCTGCCTGCAAGGTGCCAATATCATGAAATATTATGATAGAATGTTGTACAAGAGCACGTCAGCATTGATAAAGTACATGATAATAGGGCTGGGCGATATGACCCAAAATTCATATCTCGATATTTTTTAGCTGGATGGCGATATAAGATGTATATCTCGATATTTTCTTTTTAAAGCCATAAGTTAAGAACAAAAAGAGAGTTCTTAGTCACACTGTGTCCCAGATGTCACACGGGCACTTTTATTTACATACAGCGTAGATGTACATGAAGAAATTACTCAAAAATAAATTATCAGCATTTATTAAATAATCATGGTCCATAAATAAAAGAAAACAATGTTGTTTTTGTGCATAACAAAAAGCTCACAATTGTGCAGTCAAAATGTAAACTAAGACACTGAGCATAATAACAAAGAGACAGATTTCACAGCTGCACCACGTCTCTGAACAGGTGCCATTTGTGGTCCTTATACACACACAGTACGTATCACTCCGCGAGGCTCCTCCCCGGTAGCCGTAATTTTCCGAAAATCCATCAAGCGGTGCAGCTCCGTAGCTTAGCAAAGTCATATTAAAACATTTTTTGACAGATTGCTGAGCGCTGTGTACCACATAAAATCGGTTCGCGGTCAGTAAGCACAACCAGAATTCATACATAAGGCGCACTGTCGAGTTTTGAGAAAATGAAAGGATTTGTCGTTAGCGCGGTTAGCTCGTTAGTGCGGTTAGCTCGCTAACACGTTGACGCCGTCCAGCCCCACGCACGGGGCGATCCGCGGTAACTCGCTAACGGAGATTTTCCGCTTTCATCTTGTCATGCAGGTGAAGCTATGGGGGAGGGGGAGTTGTGTTCAGTGAAGGAGAGGCGAGGCCGAGTAACGTTGCGTAGAGACAAAAGTGGACGAAAGAGAGGCAAACCTGCGGCTCCACAAGTATAATTATAACGTAACATAGACTATATCGATATAAACGATATTGTCCCATCTTATATCTCGTATGAAAATAAATTGATATTTTTAAAAAACTCGATATATCGCCCAGCCCTACATGATAAGTTGGGAGGTGTGTGACTAAAACCAAATAGCTCAGTTCACATGAATGCCTTAGGACCTTGTAAACACAACACCACAGAGATTAGCAGACATGTTTCAGGGCAGATGTTTGCGTAGTTGTTTAAGGACACCAAGTTTGAATAATCACACCAAAGATAAACTTGAGCTCCTGAGCTCAGCACTTTGGCTTTTCAAGGAGCAGCTTCTGAAACTTCCCTGCAGCGGTCCTGTAGCAATAATACTCTGCTCTACCTAATATGACACTGCTGGCAGTGGCCTTTATGAAAACAGTCTACTTCTCTCAGCAACAGTAACTTGTGAATAAGGTGGCTTTATTAAGACATCTTTTAAATATCACACACCCATAAGATGCCCACAGAGCTTCATCAATCTCCCCCGGTGAACCTTTCAGAGAAAAGGTGTAGCATTCTGAGTAATTATTTCAGATTGTATTTTTCAATGCCTGATTTGGGCTTATTGTTTCCAAAACACACTTTAGCATTGAGATGTGGGTAGTTCACAAATTAATCGTGTGCTTATTTGTGTTTTAAGTGTAGGCATTCACACAGACTAATCACTTTTGTCATAAAAAGCCCATGTAGTGACATTTAATGACAGGTACCAAAGAAAATGGGGGGGACATGCAAACTAGGGCTGCCACAAACGATTATTTTGATAATAGACTAGTCACCGATTATTTTTGCACCAGCATGCATCTGCTCTTATATAACTATCATTAGCTTACAGCTTTAAGTGTTTAAGGTATGTGCTAACTAAAAGTAAAGACAAGATGATAGTTAATTAAATGTTAATGACATTTGCAGATCGTTTCGGTGGAGTTTATTAAACTCAGCCGTCTGCTCCTTGCTATCTAAAATATAACAGTATATTCTTGAGCATCTCACAGTTCTGATAATCAGTTGTCTGCTTGAAGTTTATTCAGCTGTGTAAAAACTATAACTTTAATCTCAGCCAAACCGATTTACTCAGAAACAAATTAAATACTGAAAAAAGCCAAACAATAACATTTTTAAGTTATCTAAGTGACTTATATATGTTTAACCTGAGTGGCGAAAGACGGCTTGGGTTTGAAAACGATTTGCCAGGAGTCCAGTGTTCTTACCGGTTCTAGTGAGCCTTGCCCCCGGCTAGCGGCTCTGACGTCTCCAAAAACGTCAGAGCGCTTTTGCAAATATGTGGTGTCTTGATAAACTGAGCAGATATTTGAGGTTTACACAGCTACATTCTCGCCTGAAAATATGTTAAACTTTATTTTGTGACCCAAAAAGAATAATAAGAGTAATATTAAAACTAACTAGCTGCCGCCATCGTTGACAACTATTCTGGGCCGCTATGAATTCTGGGACACAACTTCTTCGGGGTTTAACCAGCTGGCATCCTTGTACATGCAGTGCTGCCTTCTTCTGTTTCAGTCCGTTATTACACTCTTAAATCATACTACTCATTCCTGTGTCTTTTGGGATCTTACAAAGCTTCAAACAACATGTCGACTATTAAATTAGTCGTCTACGATTTTAATAGTCGACGTAATCGTGACTAGTGGACTAATGGCAGCCCTAATGCAAACTGATACAACTTAGTCCTAACATCAGACTCGTATCCGAGAACTAAATTCTTGCTCCAAGGTAAACAACATAATTGGAAATCTGGCATTGCAACACCTGAAATGTATCATCATAAATACAAATCACTGAAAAATAACATGGATATTTTTCATAAGGCCGCTCATTTTTTATGGGAATTAATCAAACATATTGGAGCATTGGGACTCTGCTCTATAACATGATGAGTCTATTAGTGGACTCAAGGCAATTCTCTGGCATGTTTCTATCTTGGTGGCCTTGGAGTCTTTGCCTCATCTGTTTCTGTATTGCATGCACTTTTGTATGCAACAATGTGATGGTCAGACAGCAGAGCAGTAGGCAAAATATTAGAAAGTACTTTATCTGAATGAAAGGAGGAACAGAAAATATTAAATTGCTCCAAGTGAAAGGATAAACTTAGAATTGCAATGTTCATGTGAGTTGTAAAAAAGTGCAGTTACACTGTAGTTTGTAAATACTGCACAGCTTAAATTCGAGTCTCCTGAATTAGTGAAACCTCATTTCATCAAAATTTGCATTACTATAAAAGGTGCTGGGTTGCGGATGGTTATATAATTTAGTTTAAACTTCAGGAGAAGAACACATATCCACTCCTGGACCATTCCACAGAATTAAAGCCACACAGATTTTGCACGTTTGTATCTATACTTTGAATGCCTCTATGTCTAAATACAATGAAAAGAATCTTGAAAAAAAATCCATATTTTCACAGAAAATTTTTTTTAAATGTTCTTTGCCTTTTGCTATAGCACAAAAGTGCTATAGCAAAAGTCGTCATGACTGAACCATAAAATGTGCTTGATTAAAATTAAAGGTGGCCTGTTGTGCTCATTTCCAGCTTGGTGTTGCTCCCAGTTATAAATAGACTTTTTATGTGATTCTTGCCTTGGTGATGCCCCACAATTCATTCAGTTTCTGAAAAATTAGATTAAATTAAATTGTCTTCTGACTGGCTGCAGTTCACAACATACAGCACAGCTTGAGAGATCTGAGTTTGCCAAATGCATCGACCATGCTGAAACAGAACAAGTGTAGCAAATTAAAACTAATTTACACAAAACAGCAGTGTAAATTAATTTTACCACTTTTTAATTGTTTAAGAAAAGCAATAAAGCAATGATAAAAGAGGTAATCCATTGAATTAAAGAGCAATAACCAGAATTAAGAGACAAAACAAAGCTCAGATCAGAACCTTTTTCAAACAACCTTTTTTCTTTTTAACTATTCACCCACAAGTGGAGCATGCAACACCTCCAACCTCTCAGTGACCACTCTCCATTGCAAGCTGATTGCGGAGGTTGCCTGCAGGTAGGCAACCTGTCTCCAAACAAACATGGTCTGACTCAGACAGTCAGGTAATGTTCTCCATCTAGCACCTTTATCCATTTGCAGTTAATATAGCGTGGTGCAGCAGCTACGTCAGGAGGGATTTCAGAAAACCTTGTCCAGGTATGAGGTTCTGGCTGGTTTCTGAATGTAGTTATTGTGAATTTCTGTTTAATGTTAATTTTTCTGCACATTAACAGCAACAGTCTTGTGATTCTTGCCACTTTATCATAGATAATCACAGTAATATCACAAACAGACTGTATGTAATTGTTCATTTGATCCCATTCAATCACAAACTGATAGCAGACTGACTCTGTCTTACTGTTGTTTTATCAGTGTCTTGACGCACCAAAGTCTCCTTGAAAATGGCAAGTGACTGCAAGCAGTAAAAGCCCTGGATCTCATCTTTGAAGCAATGATTTAAAGGGTAATGAGATCGCATTGCATACATACAAATTCATTGCATACTGTCGCAATAATTTTGATTATGCTGCAGTTAGGAACCACTGTTTTTCCTATGTGACAATAGCTGTACACAGCACAATTTTGCCAAGCTACTACAATAACTATTATGAATATAAATATATTTTTTCAACATGAATAAAATTTTCTGTCCTATTAAGCCAAGAATCCATTCTGACGCTGTTCATAGCTAAACACACAATAAAAGTTCCTTCAAGAATCTATTGAGAATATAATACAGTATACAGTATGGAGAGTATTTGTGTGTGTGTGTGTCTCGCTTAATGGTGTTGAAGATGTTTGCTGGCTAAATCTGTTACTTTGTAATGTAAAATCCACCAGTGGTGAATTTAAATATTTGGGTTAAATGGACCAAATGTTTAACTGCTGCCCCGATGTTTACTGAGTGGGCTCTGCTGTGGTGTAAGAGCTTTGTGCTCAGACATTAGGAAAATCAACTCTCAACAAAATTACATGTCTACTTAATTAAACTTCAATTTGCCAAGGTCATAAGAAACCATTTCCCCCTTGGTTAATGCTAGTCAGCAGCTCCTTGCCTTATATGGGCTTCTTGTGTGGTCACAAAAGCCTTTATGTTACTTTTCCAACTGATCAATAATTCAGTGTGCTCTGGAATTTGGCTGTTTTCACTTAGAGATGTCATTTTTCTAAAAGGCAGATGGCTGAACATAACACCAAAAGCCAGTTCTTCTCCATTCAATAGAGTGTATGTTCTAAAGCTTCACGACACAATTGGAGGTTATAAAGGTCGCAAAATTTGTAGATATGGTCAAAAAGGACAAAAGAAAAATTACAACTGAACCTGGAACAGGGTAGGTTTGTAGAAATTCAGTAAACCATCCCTCTAAATTAGCCGTGAGTGGGAATTTTACTATGATTGATGTTGCTCAATTG
Organism: Astatotilapia calliptera; assembly: GCF_964374335.1. Lineage (NCBI taxonomy): Eukaryota > Metazoa > Chordata > Actinopteri > Cichliformes > Cichlidae > Astatotilapia > Astatotilapia calliptera. Next base: position 24,596,097 of record NC_137434.1, on the reverse strand, counting down.
GTGCAGGTACATTTTTATGTCAAACAGAAGCAGTATATTGCTACAAGTCTTTGCATGTTTCCAGTAGTAATGTCAGAAAAGGAAGGAAAATGTGGTTTGTTTTCCTGCTTAGCGAGGTAGAGCCATTCATTTATTATTGCCAATTAGCAATTGGACCTTTAACGTTCCCCTAAAACATACAGGGTATGTGGGAAAGTGACAAGAAGTGTCTGGGTTGAAAAAAAAAAGGTGACATGAAGGTGAACTTGTTAAATTAAAGGTTTTTATTAATGTTTTTATTACGAATGAAACTGAAACAGACGGACAAACGACTATCACCTTTAAAAGAAAGGAAACAACCAAACCCAGGAGTTAGTCACTAAACTGAAAAATAAGTAAAAAAAAAAAAAAAGGCTAAGTCAACAAAACACACACTCCTCTCCACAGAGCAGCAGTAAGCAGCCACCACACACAGCTCTCTAGCTGCAACCCAGCAAGGCTCTCTGGCACTAGAACTCACCTTTCTCTGACCTTAAGCACTCTCTTAATTGTAGAGTTATTTGCCACCATTTTTGTAACCTAAGGCAGGACACACCCAAACAAGGCCAAAATCACAGCAGGCCCTGCTCCACAAGCACCACACTTGTTTATTTTGCGGGGCTTAAAAACATCACTGCAGCACGTTCATGGATAGAACTTGTTCAATGCTGTTCATATGGCTTATTTAGCCAGTCACAAATACACAACTGTGGCTGTCCTGATAACAAGTTTCACAGTTTTACTGCCGTTTACATGCATGCCGCCATCTTGGGTTGTGAAGTCAGGGTTGGTGAGGCTGCTCCAAAGTTTGTGTTCCAACTTTAGGGGGTGTTCCAGTTGAAAATTCCAACTGGGAACTAGGAAATTCAGCCCTCCAACTTAAAAAAACTGCTCTAGAAGTCCATAAGCACAGGAAAAAAACTACAAATGGCACAGCATAAGCTACTAATGGAAGGTCACAATTAGTGCCGTTATGCCTTTCTTATCTGTGATGTGGAGGAGAGCTCAGTCAGCTTTTGAAATACTTTGCTTTTGGTACTTTCTGGTACTTACTGGTCCACGGCAACTCACTTGCTTAAAAACCCACGGCCTTTATTGCTCACTATAGCAGTGGTTCCCAACCTTTTTTGTGCCACGGACCGGTTTATGCCCGACAATATTTTCATGGACCGGCCTTTAAGGTGTCACGGATAAATACAACAAAATAAAACCAGTACCGGTACCGAAAAAAAGAAGATTTATTCATAACACACGTGAAAAGACCCAGGAAAACCGAGTAAACGATAAAAACGATAACAAAATAACGCTGAAAACCGATAAAAACCCTGAAAACTATACATTTGACACCTGAGCCTCAACTCTCGCGGCCTGGTACCAAACGACTCACGGACCGGTATTGGTCCGAGGCCCGGGGGTTGGGGACCGCTGCACTATAGTGTTTTTCCTGTGTTTTTATCTGTTCAAATGATTCAGTTCATCTGTGCAATTTTGATGGGTCTGTGACCCCGAATAGGACAAACAGGAAAAAACATAAGGATGAATAAATTATTGCAGTGACAACAACACTGGAGCTGCCAGAGCCCTCTCACAAACAGAGGAAGGGTGAATTGTGTTAAACTGCACAAAATACAGCAGTTGCTGGCTGTTTTTAGATCGTTTGGTCATTTAAACTACTTCCAGGCTTTCTTCCTTTCCCCTTGGGGCTTGAGTCTCCTAGCTTTTACCATAAAACATAGTTAATAGTCTGCATTCTTAAAAAATAAAGCAGTAGATTATGTATATACTATCAGCTGCGCATGCCACAGTTCCTAATATAACACAGTTCATTGGCTAACCCTGGGTAAGCACTCCAGTTTCTGTTCCTTCCTCCATTTTTTCCATCTGGCTTGCTTAAAATTCATCCTCACGAACAGGAATCCTTGATAGACCTACCTTACACAGTTTTGGTTGCTTAACGCTTTATCAGAAGATTACACTTCAGATGACATAAGATAATCACCCACACTGTTTACAGTTCAGGGCTTGTGTCTTGCCTGCAAAATACATCCTGTAAGAACATCCTGTAACATTAATGGCCACTTGATAAAGGAAAAGATAATGACCTGGATCGTATCAGAGCCAAACTTTAGGGAACGTGTCTGTTGTTAGTGCTTGAGTGGCTTTGTGGCTGAACAGTGGCTGCTATTTTGGATTTTCTAATTGAAATATCAGGTTTCAGAATATCCGTCATGATTTTCCCTAGTGTTATGACCTCAAAAACTTGGCTCCATTTCAAGAAGAACACAGCAGACGAAAATCCAGCCTCAGAAAAAGACAACAGACACAGAAACTGGACCACTGAATCTTACTCCCCAGAGGCAACAGCAAAGACAGAAAGCGTAAAGTTAACGAAACGAAAACCATGTGCTGCAGCGAAACAAGCTGTTGCTTCTCTGGCCCAGAACTGTTATGTCTTGAGAGCCTTTGAAGATAGCACCCAAAGATGCCAAGAAGGCAGCTGATCAGACCAACAGGAAACAGAGCAAGGACAGAGAGAAGTCAGGAGGAATACATAAGACAAGACCTCACATTTTGCATAAACTTCTAATGTTTATCTGAAACTGAATCACATATTTTTGCAAATAACATAGTGGTAAAATAATTGAAAATTATTTTAAATTAAAATGAAATGCTGTGCAGTGAGTGAAGGTAACAGCCTCAGCGTGCTGCTCTCAGCCTATCTGCGATGCATTTTCCTCACTATGGGACAGGCAGCGATAATGAAATATTTAAACCAGTGAGTGAAAGCGAGACAAAGAAATGTGGTAAAGTAAATAAGAATGGGAGCACAAGAGATGTAAGAAGAAAGGGACTGAAGGAGAGGAGTGTAATGTGGAAAACAGTACCATAAGGAGAATCAGAGACAGGCAGATGAAAAGAAAAAATACAAGGTAGCAAACAGGAGGCTAATCTAACATAATCTCACCTCTTCAAATGAAATAAAACCACAGGGATATTCCACTGAATGTGAGTGCAAGCACAGGCCAAAATAGACACACACACACACACACACACACACACACTATCGCCTGGAAACAACTGAAGATTAATGGTCTGCATTTACCATCATTAGAATGATGTTGAGCCTTTTTATCTGGATCTCTCTAACAGCCAGTCCCCCGACAAAGACGTCCTGTCATATTATTACACTTGTAGAGGTGGAAATGATCAGACTGCCACTGCAGTACACTGGGTTATTTCCTACTTTTACGTCTGACCAATGACTATCTGAATACCTGGGTTGTGATAAAAGATATGAATGTGTGGGAGGGCAATGATGAAGAAACAGGAGTTGTGCAAGACCAAATAAAAGAACTAAATTGTTAAAGGCTGAAACAAATTACCAAATGATTTCCCTTATTTACAGTTCCCTACTCATTCAAGAGATGGGAAATGATATAAGGCACATAATTATCTTCAACTTTGCCATCTTTAACCCTTTCTATGTTTATGGTATAATCCACATAAGGAAGCACGTGGGTAAAAATATCCTGCATTATGTACATTTTGCTAAAGAGATGACATCTTCCCCTTTCTTCAATAGGTTCAAATTTCACAAGAATTCTGTGGTTTTATCTTATGTGGTTATATAGTTTATGTCATCGGGCTTCCTAAAAATTAAGCAATTTTCTAGGAACATGCAGTAACAATGTTACACGCCACCAGCAGCCAATTCAATCTTCACAATAGCTTCATGTATTTTGTAATCTGAAATAGTGAAACATTGAAAAAAGTATTTTTGACAGTGCCCTTCCACCAGTCATGAGGTGACATCATATTGTGTAACCAAAAAAATAATTTCACAGTAGGTTTCTTCAGCTCTATGGAGCATTTTAGCGACTTCCAGCTCTGTTTTTGTTTTATTGCCTGTGACTGTGCCACTTTAGACCTCTTGCAGTACTGTCAAAAACCTATTTGTTTGTTTTTTATCACAGGGAGGATGATATTATCAAGAAAATAAACACTAATAAAACCACTGCACACAAACTGCTGACAGACAATGTTTGTGACTAGCTTAGGGATCATAAAGAAGCATCTAGCAGCTTAAGAGTTACATTCCCTTGAGGAGCTGGACACAAGCTATTGTTTGTGTCAGTTGCTGTTATTTAACCTGCAGACACTACTTGGGTGCAATTGCTCAGTAAATAAAGGGAAGTTGAAGCTGATAATGAATACTGGACTTAGCATTTCCTTTCTAGTTAACAGTCACCACATGTAAATAATTAGATACGTCAGTGCACCAGTTCTCTTCTGAACAGCAATCAACAAACTATATAGCTTTATTTTTTAAGTGTCTAGTTTTGTCTTATTTAAGCCAAGAGTTCCAAATATGAAAATGTTCTACGCCAAACATCTTATAAAAAGTCAAATGTTTTTCTTTGACACAATGCATGTAAACATAAACATATTTGGACCTATTTCACCGACACTTGTCTAATACTCAGTATTCAAATCAACTAATGACTCCAGAAAGCTTCCATTTCCTGTAAACGCTATTCACTCAAAAATAAAGGTACAATGGCCATTGGCTTTGTTGACTAAGACTAAACACATAGCACTTACAGAAATGAAGCCTTTGCATAAGTTAGATAAGGAAGATCTGTCGCCACACATCTCTGCTTCCCTGATTTTTGCAGCTAATCTAAGCTTTACACCATTTCCAGTTTCCCATGCTGTCAAGCTGATTGTGACAACACTGATCAAGTCCAAACATCTTGCAGATGCCTTCATGCAACCAACCTCCTCCCTATTACTCAGCCTCCATTCAAGCCTGTGTCGTCATCTCCACTACCAGCATCTAAACTCCCGGGGGTCCTGCCCTAATCTCTATCACTGCTGGGATTAAATTCTGGTGTGATGGGCCAGCTGAGTCTAACCACTAAATATCTAAAACTGAATTTGAACATCAATAAATCATGTTCATTTCCTTCTAATGATCTTATTGAACTGAGTATTGCTTTTTTAACTTTCACAGTTTAGCACACTTTTAAAGGAATTAAAGAGTCTAGCATTTCTATAACAAAAACAACCGTTAGTGTATAAGTAATGATCTTTACAAAGCCTTTAATAAATTTTCTATCCACCATTACTATTTTAGTATTTGTATTTGACTTTACTGATATATACTCATGGATGGCACATAGAACACAAGGAGGAGCAACTCAGTGCATTTAAGTATATCAGGACAACCCATTCAAGTTGGGGAAGAATGATGACTTAAGTGAATCTGAACATGCCATGGTTGCTGATGTGAGACAGGTTCTCTAGAGTTTAGAGAGAATGCTTGAAATAAGAAGAAAATATCCAGTGAGTGGCAGTTCTCTGGGTGAAAATGCTTTGTTGATGTCAGAGGTCAGAGGAGACTGGCTATGCTGCTTCAAGCTAATAGGAAGGCGGCAATAACCACTCATTACAACCAAGGCATGCAGAAGGGCATCTCTGAACTCACAGCAGCAGAAGACCTCACCAGGTGTTTCTCCTGTCAGCTAAGAACAGCCTAATCAAAAGTGAACAATAGAAGACTGGAAAAGTGTTGCCTGTTTTGATGAGCGTCTGATTTCTGTGCTGATCGTAGGGTCAGAATATGCCATAAACAATACAAAAACATGAATCCATACTGCCTTTTCTGGTTCACACTGCTGCTGCTGCTGCTGGGGGATTTTTTAACACACTTTGGCCCTCTTACTATCAATAGAGCATCATTTAACCGCCATAGCCTACATGTGTATAGTTGCTGACTATGCCCATCTTCTGATGGCTGCTTCCAGCAGGATAACGAACATTGTCACAAAGGTCAAGTCATCTCAAACTGGTTTCTTGAACATGGTGATGACTTCACTGTACTCAAATGACCTCTATTGTCACCTGATCTCAATCCAAAGACAGCACTTTTGGGATGTGGGAGATTCTCATCACAAACTGGCAGTAACCATGTCATGTTATCATGTTAATATGGTCCAAAATCTCCCAGGATCTCGTTGAATCTATACCAGCATTATTTTATAGCAATACACCCACAAATTAAACTAAGGATTCCCACTAATCAGCATAATTAATTACTAAAAATAATGATAAATCTCAGTGACTGCACCAAACTCCACACTGATTTCTAATAGATAGACCCTGTCTCTGAGCTCATCTTGAATGGCTAATTACTTGCCCATTGAGTGTTGAACTGACTGTATTAGCATAAACACCTTGACAAAAAATGTGGCAAAACAGTGAAAAAGGAGCATTTACTTTACAAGGGAATGTCTGAGATGTAGCAAAATTTACTGTTTTTCTCATGATTTTCTCATCACCTAATTTGTTCTTGTTTACTTTAAACTATAGTGAACAGGGTCTCTTTTGCTGAAAGAAGCAGAACAGCTTAGGGATGTGTGGGGAAAAAAGATGAATGGAAATATTTTTTTCAAATGATGTCATTCTTGAAAAAAAGTCATTTTGACCTAATGTTAGCATAACCTAACAATCATAGAGGAAAACAAAGCCTTAAACTGAACTATTACTATTAGGATTAAAACAAAAATTCCCGTCCTTTAATGAAAAAAAAAATTCATATCCGACGTGGAATTTTTTTCAGTACACTCATGGCATTAATAATACAGAATTATTACATTTACATCAGATACAGTTAAACGTCTAGTCACAGACTCAGCTTCCTCTCAGACACTGAGCACTGACTTAGCTTTAGCTGTCACCTACAAGTGTGGAAGTTGCGTGCATGTGTGGTACATTCTCACACAACCAGGTTAAGAACAAGCCTAATGTACACCCACTGAGAGGCGACCTGAATCTGGTGTCTGATATGGGAAAAGTTCCAATTTTATTATTGGAAAATGGGTCTGTTACCGAAAATCTTAAACTGTTTTGTCTTAATACCTACTCTGGATTAACACCACTGCAGCAGGACGAGTTCTTTAAAAATAAATAAATAAATGCAGCACTGCTAGGAGTTAAATAAAGCTGTAAAGGCTGACTGACATTCTTTTTTTATTGTTAAAAATAAATATTTTATATCATCCACACTGAACGAGCTCCAGTTCCTCTGTGTCATGACCATTAAAGCCCCGACTCATGTCAGGTGAAAGCGAAATGCCTAGAAAGCCTACATGATACCTGCCTGATTTGCCAAGTAATCCTCAACAGATGAGACACTTGGAGTGTCACACGGGGGCAATAATTACTTTACGGTATAGGTTTACATTAACTAATATGTGAAGCTCTGCTACCGTTTGGTTTAAAAACCTTTGCCAAAAGCAGACAGAAAATTAAACAAAAATTAAGCCAGTTTTCCCCTCTGTGTCTTTAAATCCAACTTGTTAGTAAAAAAGTACTAAATCAGAAGCCCACTGAAACTCAAACACCGGGTCCACGCGCAGGTTTTCCCCGAAACCTGCTCTCCACTGATGCACAAAGGCACTCCATCACCTCCGAATTGCACTGCTTGGCGCACAGGACATGGAACCTGCAGAATTGCTCAAATGTGTCTTTCAATGCGCATTCACTCTTTACAAGGATTACCATACAGAGCAGGGAAATTTAGCTTTGGTTGCGAATGTTTGTCACCCAACTTCCACATTGAACGCCTATAAAAAGGTGAGAGCATGGCTGTCTGAACGTGCTCTGCATCCGTAATGACTCCTCTATAAATAAGTGGGGCAGGCGGCTAGAGGAGTGGAGAGCGTGGAAGGAGCGTGGATGTGTAGAGCAAATAAAGAAAAAAAAAAGAAATACACCCCATGAAACCATGCTGTCTGTTCACTTTGGCGAAAAAACATTGATAAGCACCTCCCATCGTACTCGGTTCTTTCTAAGCCCAAGCTTCAATCTATGTACATTCCCAAATCACAGTGGAAGAAAGGCGCAGTGTGGAAAGCTCGGTGGGGGAGAATGGGAGTGAGGGAACATCGTTTCCACACTGCATCCAAACCCTTCCAACGCATGGTGCTTTCAGTCTTCAGTCGGAGCTCCACGAGACGAAAGGGTCCGCTTTCCATCCCATTCACTTTACCTCCCTGTGTAAAACTTGCTTTTACCAGACAAAGCCGCAAAATGTATGCAAAGCTGCCCACCTCGCTATTAATGTCATTATCCGTAATGAAGCACACCCAGAAAACTGCAGAGTGCCTACCTTTTAATCCCTTGAGTGGCCACGATCCGGAGAAGTCCGTAGTAAAAGCTGCACTGTAGCTCTACTAATAATATTAGTAGAACAAGGAGTAAGAGGAGGAGTAGTAGTAGTAGTAGAGGTAAGCCAGTGGTGGGGAATGGTAATGGAGACGCAGGGAGCTCTTATATGCCAGCCAAGACGGCGTATCCACCGATCGAGACGCACGAAAGGAGGGAAGAGTCTGGATTCCCATGCAGCGCCTGGTTATTTGTTGCTGTTATCTTCGTTTGTTGCCTACTCCTCGTTTCCATGTAGTTCGACCCGGCTGACCTGTATGATCGGATGACCGGAGCGGTGCTTCATTAGCATGCCCGCATTTGTTGGGACAAGGCTCGCAGCAGATCGGACTTCTTCCTCATTCTTCCCTTCCCGTCCCCCCCCCCCCCAAGCGCGAGTAAGAGAGCGAGAGTGTATGAGACTGAGAGTGTGCCTGTGTGTGTGTGTGCGTGTGTGTGTATGTGTGTCAGCGTGTGAGCAGGTCTCTCTTTCGCCTGTTCCCTCACAAACCGACTGAGGATCAGCTCAGCCTCTGTCTCTCTCTCCCTTCTTCTCTCTCTCTCTCCCTCCCTCTCTCTCCCTCTCGCTCTCTCAGCATGTGTGTTTATAGGTCCATACACACTGTGTGTTTCTCTCTCGGATACTCTGCCCCCCTCCGTTACTGGCATATTCGCTTACAGGAATGTCCATTTGAAAATAGTCCAAAAACATGTCACGCTGTTATGATAATCCATGTCTTAATTTTCTTTCTTAAGAGAGGTTTATCATTATTATTGGATCACATGCACAAGAACAAAGTATCATGTAGGTGTAGCAACCAGTTTCTTGACCATTCCCTCCCTGAGGCTTGAAGCTTTTGTCCCCTTATCCCAGGACTCTCCATTTAATCCCCAGCGTCTCCTCATCTCACCTTGCTCAGCCCTTAAAATGTCCTGTGCAAAGATTTTCTTTTATGTTGTAGTTGGAAAAGACAGTGCGTATAGGAGTGTTGCAAGGGGGAGAGGTCATAATGGAAACCAGGGGTGACTTGGACGCAGCTAACAACATCTTTTACAACAGACTAACATTCACATGCAGGAGTCGACTATGAGAAAGCAATTGTTTTAATGTCAGAACTTAGTAGTTACATATGAATGCAAAAGTTTATTTTAATATAGAGAGGTATCTGCCCAAGAAGTGCTCTGAAAGTGATCCCAAAAGAGGATAGAATCAGTGTCACGTGACACCTTTTAGAAGACCTGCATGGTGAGAAGCCTTGTAGGATGTTGGGCTGTTTGTAAAAGATCCAGGGATGGTTTGCTCAGGCAAAGGAATAACGAGTTACAATAATGAGTCTTTCAATCAGGATGTCTTGATCAGCTGTGCCAAAGGAAGAAGAAATATTCAACTGCACAACAACTGAATACATGGATTTGAGCTACAAATAAAATGTATGAGCAAGATGGGTGTTGAAACAGTGTTTTGTGAAAGAAAAGACCGCGTTCCAGCAACAGAAACCTTCATAGATGTAGAAACCACAGGACTACAGTTTTTCAAAAGATTAGTCTTCAGTAATAGAGTATCCTTTTTTTTTGTTTGTTTTATACAAGAAAACATGATTTGTTGGCACTCTAAGGCCAGTCATACGCTTCATGAAAACAGTTTGGTCCATCAGTCAGTACACGGTTCTGCACTGCAAACCATTTAATATGATCATCACTTAACTGGAAGGCGGTCAAAGATACCGATTTTAACAACAAGGAAATAAACAGATTCTGCTGTCAGGTAACATGATTCATTTTGTATTTATTCATATGAATCTTTTCATTAGAAGTAGCAGTGATTAAAGGAGTGATTCCCTTTATGATTACTGGTTAATTGGAATTTTACTTCATGCCATTCCCCTACTTCTCCCAGCCATGTGATGGGAAGATGACATCATTTTTCTCTCTGAGTTAGCATCTTATGCAATAATCATAAGGTTGCCGCATACAGCTAATAAGTTGATCCAAAAATCTTGTCTAACCTGTCAGTCCTATCAGATGAAGAAGGCGAGCACAGTATATTAATTTATGTGAAAACAGATAATCCTAATCCAGTTTTAGGTTAAGTGCCCTGTCACAGGGGGAAAATCTGAAGTAAAGCAAAAAATCACCAAGAGTATGTGAATTTAGACATCTAGTACACATCTGCATGTGTAAAAACAAGAATTTATACCTTCAAAAACAGACTTTTGAAGAGAGACCTGAACAAACAAATAAAGGCAACTTGGGTATAACACTTCAAAAGGCAGGATCAGCAACCAGGGGGTATAGATTTGGATAGATGCAGACTGCAGCAGACAAAAGGGCTCTGAAAGGGACACTAAAACAAGTGACAGATACTAGCTTGATGGGAAAATATAGAATCAAGCAGTGAAACAGAATAGACAAGCTCTTGCTATGACTAAATCTTTTTCCTTTCTCATTCTGAGAAAGAGAAAGATTCAGACTCAGAGTCAACACGAGAATCGACAACAGAATGGAAGCTGGGAAGTAATTTAAAGAGGAGCAGAAGCAAAGCTAATAGGCCAGAGGGACGTTTTCCCAACTCAGAGGCAGAGGGCAAAGCAAGTGTCACAGGTCTTATAAGAGAAACAGCTGGAGAGTCAGGAAGCAGAAAAACAGATAAGGTGGTTTACTGAGGAAGTGAATGGTTGGGTAATGAGGTTAGAGGAGTACAATCGGGAAACAAGAGTTGTCAGATGGGATGAATAATGGGCTGCATGATGAGTGTCAAAGAAATCGCAAAGAAGACTCCTGGATTAACCCATAGGTGGTATTAGGTGAAATCCCTGGAGATGATGAGCCATGAGCCCATAAATTCTGCCTGGTGATGCAGCCAGCTCACCAGCTGATTTACTACAGGCTTGGCAGGGTGATGCTATAGAGCAGAGAAAGGCATGGGTATCTGAAATGAGGTTTTTAAGGTTCGGGAAAGAGGATTTTGTTAACTTTGAAGATCACACTAACAGATGTACTAAATGGAAATTCAAACTGTTCAATTAATCGTTTCAGGTCAGTGCATTTGTTTTTACATTTATTTCTTCCAAATTATTTTTAAAAGGTGTTAATGAGGAAAAGCTGAATAGAACGCCCATAGACTGCATGTGCTCCATTGACACAGGAAGGTAAGAGCTTGAGCCTGTTCATTCATAATTCAGAGGTGTTGCAGCCCTGTGTGCCTCCTCAGAGCACAGAAATTCTCACAACTGTCAATCAAACAATCCTGCTAAAATTGCAGGAGCACAGCAAGCATATGCAGGGGACATAGGTTAAATAAAGGTATAGCTTTAAATTGATGGGATATGACACAATTGGAAAACAGGTAGAGGGACAACAGTATAAAATTAGCCATTTAGCAGACTGGGATCATTCACAGTTATGCTGATTAACGTGCATTGTCTCTGAGGCAAAAAGCTCAAGGCAAGAAACATTACTCCACTATCTCCAACTCCTTACAAACAGTAGCAACCTGAAAAACCTAATGTGTTGCAGAAAGAAAGGGAGAAATATGCTGTGAAATGTGCAATAGGCAGTGTGGTTGCAAACGGAATGCAGCCGTTTAGCACATTTCACTCAGACCGGTTTGTGACAAACTATTCCTATGGGCATAAATGCCACTATAGGCATATGAGCAAGAAAAATGAATGTGGTCCTTAGTTTAACTTCATGTCCCACTAATCTCAAGTAGAAAGGAGAAATTAGAAATACATTTAAAGTCTAAATACATGGTTACTGCTACAATAATTTCATGCATGCAAACTCTGGCTCGGTGTCTCTTTTATAACTGCTCTGCTTATCATACTCTGTTGAATCATGTAGAATATGATCTGCTATACTTTGTTGATTTACAACAACAGGATCAATAACATTAATATCAGAGAAATTCAAAAGATACCTTTGAATATAGTTGTTGACCTTTTTGTACCACTAAAATAAAAATATATGTACACAATTCTAAACTGTTAAAATGAATTGCCAAATTCTTCAAATAAGTACTTCCTATTTAGCCACAATCTACTTTCTTATGGAGAAATTATGACTCATCAGTAGGGATGGGTACCAGTTCTGACATAAACAGTAGTAGCCAGACCGAAAAGCAGCGCACATTTCGGTGCTTTTTTTTCCTGAGATGTCATACACTTTAGATTCTAGCCAATCATTTTACCTTTCCAAGGATAGTAGGCGGGCCCAGGTACGTACGTTCTTTTAGAGCAGAGCTACAGATTAAAAATGCCCAAGGCGAAGCGGTCAAAAGTCTGGCTGTATTTCACAGCAAAAGATGCAAACTCAGCAGCCTGCAACAAGTGCTTTAAGGTGATACTGTGCAAAGGAGGTAACTCCTCGAATCTGATGGAACACCTGGCAACGCATGGCGTTTTTTTAAAAGCCGAGAAATGCACCGTATTTGATAGCTTGCTGCGAGACCTCACACCGAGCACATCTACTGCGGGTGGGTTGCCTGTTATCGGACCCGAAGTTAGCAACATCCCCCAAAAACCCGAAGATTAGAGTCGTGGCCCGTAGCCCTGCCAGTGTAGCAGAAATGATGATGGATGATGATGATGGCAGCAGCAGCCGTTCTTCTCTGCGTGAGTAGCTTAATGTTGTTCATGTGTAAGCTAACCACGTTATTACATTAATGCATGTAAGGTGAACTAGCAAACATCATCATAGCTACATGCGGCTGTCCTCTTGTTTGATGGCAGATACTCCCTTCACCCTGGCCAAAAAGGCTAAAATGACCAAAGAAAAAGTGGAAAACAGCTAAACATGAGAGGTTTTTGGACAAAGTTTGTGTTTTTTCCATTGATTAAGCACTGCTTCCAGCCAAGAGTGATGCCATAAATCCTCTATAGCTGCAGAAAAGGCTAACATTGTTATCTTTTTACAAAAAAAACAGCTAAACATGAGAGGTTTTTGGACAAAGTTTGTGTTCTTCATTCTTTAAGCACCGGTTCGAGCACCGTTTAAGCACCGGCACCGCTTCAAAAGTACCGGTTTGGTACTGGTATCGGATAAAACCTAAACGAAACCCATCCCTACTCATCAGCAGTAGCGTGTTGGTAATCCATGAGAAGCCTTGGAGTTTCCTAAACTGAGGAAGTTAAGCATTAATGTTGCAAAAATGTGCATATGCTATACAACTCCACAAATGTTAGCGAGAGTATGTTGAAAAAAAAGAAAAGTTTCATCCATAAATGTAACTTTTGCACTTTTGTCTCTGCCCTTTCTGCAGAATGTTCAATTGAGACTGATGCCATCTGGTTTTTTAAAAGTTTTAGCTCAAATGTTAATCCTGAATGTTTAGTTTAATGTTTTCCTGCCACAAAGTTGCACAGTAAAGTGTCCATTAAGCAGCAAACATCCACTGAGACTGAAAAATTAAGCCAAAGTGGAAGTGCCACTTGGGGCTGCTCCAAATGCAAATAAATATCCACAGAATCACAGTTTAAAGTTTTGGAGCAGAAATGCACACGTTTTTAAACACACCAATGTGAGTTATATAAGAGCTTAGTATTGTATGAATGGCAGCAATATAAAGATGGACAGTTCCCATGAAATCACCTTTGGTCTTGAAGCTCCATTTTAAAACCCCAAGATGAGCATTTCCATTACTGTCATCTTTTTACTGTCATCAATTTACTAAATCGAATCAGTGTTTTACTTGGTGTGACCCAAAATAAGTGACTGAGCCCTTAAACTCATCAGGATATTGTGACAGTGGAAAGATGCTACAGGTAGGGTGAAATGGAGACAGACGATCGCTGTAGTGACCCTTAAGGGAAGCAGTCAGAAGAAAAGGAATTTCATTGTTGTTCACTTTGGGAAAAAGCAAGCAATTCAAAGTCCTGCTTGTGGTAGTTTGTCAAACTGCAATACATTAAAGTCCTTGTAGGATACAGGCTGAGACGTGGTCGTTATCTCTGCATTTTATTTGACTGTCATGATTATAATAATTCTAGTCTGGTGTTTTGAAGAAGGATAGTTTACATTTTGGTATAATTAGGATGTGGCAGTTTAAAAAATGAATAAAGCTTTATGCCAAAACCAGAAATTTATCATCCGGTTATGCATATACTTGTACACACATAAAGCCATACAAAGTGAGTAAGAATAGGAAACCCATATGTGCAATATGGATTTAAGTCTTGCTCTCTCGGTAACAAACACACACCCACTCGCACCTCTGTGCATACAAGGCCACACTTTTTAACAGGAATGAGATGCACAGTCATACACAAAAAGCCAGAGGGGGATGTTTTGTCTTGTTAAGGCACTGTCCTCCAGGAGTAGTTTACAGCTCCAATTAAACCTCAGTGATGTGATTCTTCTGGACACCAACAGCTAAGGTAAAAAAGCCACTAATGGCGTGTTACTCAAACTACTACTACTACAAAACATCTTACATAAAGTGTTTATACGTGGGCACTTAAAATACCATCAAAGCAAAAGCAGAGTGCTTAACAAATTATGTGAAAAAGTGCCAGTACGTTTCTCCAATTAATTGATTGCATTATCTTAGTGCTCATGCGCTAATGTAGCTGCACTGAAGAGTTTAACGGCTGATAACGGCAGCAAGGATAGGAAGCACATCTGTTAGAAAGGTTTTCTAACTGAAGTGTAAAATTAAAGAAAACAAAAAGTAGCTTTTTTCAGTTTTTGTTTACGTGCCTACTTGTGCATCACCTCCATCACTGTCAGTATAGAGGGAACAGTTGCTTGAGAGCCACACTAAACAGACAGTGGCAAAGTGGAAAGTCGAGGAAGGAACTTTTGCAAAGAACTTGAAATTATAGCCTTTTTAACACCTAGGCAACCTTTGGAAAGTTTAGGGAAGTATAAAAGCTGTTTACAGGACAACATTGATTTAGATGTTCTAGAAGAAAGTCTAAACAAGCAAAACTGTCAATTTATCAGTCGGTTTGTACCTTCACCTATGGGCATAAACTCTGAGTAGTGACTGAAAGAATAGGATTGTGGATACAACTGAGCTTCCACAGAAGGACAGCAGCGCTCTCCCTTAAGGATGGCAGGAGGAGCTCATTCTTGAGAAGCTAGGAGTAGAGGGGCATATCAACAAAAATCACTTGAGGTGCATCTGACTAAGAAGCCACCGGGTTTTCTCCCAGAAGAGGTGTTTCAGGCACGTTCTTCAAGGAGAGGACCCTGGAAGACACTGGCTATTGGTCGGCTTGGGAAAAGAGTTGGAGGACATGGCTGAAGAGGAGGAGGTCTGGGCATCTCAGCTTAGACTCCTGCCCCTGCAATCTGGACCCAGATAAGTGGCAGAAAACAGATGCATGGATGACTTGTGTATTTAGTGGCAGCTGTCTTTGGCGTGTTCCTATAACTAGAGTTTTCAGTGCCAGGAATGGTCATTTTGTGTGGATAAATCGTAATCAGTGCTGTATACACACTGATAAGAAATCAAAAATTCAATAAAGGCTGTTCTATCATATTTGCAAAAAGTCATATATCTATGCACACACACACACACACACACACACACACACACACACACACACACACACACACACTAATACACATGGAGTGGGACTGTGGTGAACAATCTTTCCAAACAGAGTATCTGTAAATAATGCTGAGTCACAAAGCATCTCTCTCTCTCTCCTTCTCTGCAGAAGGTGTCAGCTGAGCTGGCAGAGAATCCATAATATGTTTGACATGTTCACCCAACTTTGACTGTTTTTGCACCTTTCGTCTCTTGTTTGTCACTTCAAGTGTTTGTCTTTTCAGTGCACACAAAACAATACAATTTAATAATAAAATGCTGTTAAAAAAAAAGCACAATCACATATGTCCACCAGTGTTGAGCAAGTTCCTTTGAAAAAGTAATTAATTATAGTTACTAGTTACTTCTTCAAAAAAGTAACTGAGTTAGTAACTGAGTTACAAGATTCTAAAAGTAATTAATTACTTGAAAAGTAACTATTGCGTTACTTTAGAAAGAAAAATGTTTAACCCTCCAGGGTCTAATTGGCCATTTTTAACTACTTTTGATTTTCCCTCTACATTTCACCTTTTAAAACTGTTTATTTGCCTTGTTTGGTATCATCCTTTTCAGCACAACCTCACGTGTCTGAATTTACAGTTATGTTTTCATTTTGACATACTGTATTAACACAATTGATCTAAAATCAGACAAAAAACATAAAATCCAAGTAGAAAACGTTATATTTTTTACTGTAACAACCACAAACATGTTTATTGAATCATATTTCATAACCTTAAATGCAAATATAAATTGTCAATTTTAAAATCATACGCACAAGTTTTGCAAACAAAGTTATTTGCAGCCATTTACCTTTTACCCTTTTTTAAAAAAAAATAACCATTTCAAACTATTTACAGAAGAATCAGCTGTTCTGCATTCAATAAGATGCTTCTGTCCACTATAAAGGAGAACATCACAGCCTGATACCTGCAGGTCTGACAGCAGCAGGTGTATCACTCCTGTTCTCTACCTGGAGACAGCAGTCGCCTCATTGTTCTGACACACAACACAAAACTATCCACAACACTACACATTAACTACATACTCCAAACACGCTAAGCGTCATAAATCTCTCACATCTCAAAACTTGCTCTCTCTCTCTTTCTGCTGTCTTTAACACACTCACACTCTCTCTCTCTCTCTCTCTCTCTCTCTCTCTCTCTCTCTCTCTCTCTCTTTCTGCTGTCTTTAACACACTCACATCTCTCTCTCTCTCTCTCTCTCTCTCTCTCTCTCTTTCTGCTGTCTTTAACACACTCACACTCTCTCTCTCTCTCTCTCTCTCTCTCTCTCTTTCTGCTGTCTTTAACACACTCACACTCTCTCTCTCTCTCTCTCTCTCTCTCTCTTTCTGCTGTCTTTAACACACTCACACTCTCTCTCTCTCTCTCTCTCTCTCTCTCTTTCTGCTGTCTTTAACACACTCACACTCTCTCTCTCTCTCTCTCTCTCTCTCTCTTTCTGCTGTCTTTAACACACTCACACTCTCTCTCTCTCTCTCTCTCTCTCTCTCTTTCTGCTGTCTTTAACACACTCACACTCTCTCTCTCTCTCTCTCTCTCTCTCTCTTTCTGCTGTCTTTAACACACTCACACTCTCTCTCTCTCTCTCTCTCTCTCTCTTTCTGCTGTCTTTAACACACTCACACTCTCTCTCTCTCTCTCTCTCTCTTTCTGCTGTCTTTAACACACTCACACTCTCTCTCTCTCTCTCTCTCTCTTTCTGCTGTCTTTAACACACTCACACTCTCTCTCTCTCTCTCTCTCTCTTTCTGCTGTCTTTAACACACTCTCTCTCTCTCTCTCTCTCTCTTTCTGCTGTCTTTAACACACTCACTCTCTCTCTCTCTCTTTCTGCTGTCTTTAACACACTCACTCTCTCTCTCTCTCTTTCTGCTGTCTTTAACACACTCTCTCTCTCTCTCTCTCTTTCTGCTGTCTTTAACACACTCTCTCTCTCTCTCTTTCTGCTGTCTTTAACACACTCTCTCTCTCTCTCTCTCTTTCTGCTGTCTTTAACACACTCTCTCTCTCTCTCTCTCTTTCTGCTGTCTTTAACACACTCTCTCTCTCTCTCTCTCTTTCTGCTGTCTTTAACACACTCTCTCTCTCTCTCTCTCTTTCTGCTGTCTTTAACACACTCTCTCTCTCTCTCTCTCTTTCTGCTGTCTTTAACACACTCTCTCTCTCTCTCTCTCTCTTTCTGCTGTCTTTAACACACTCTCTCTCTCTCTCTCTCTCTTTCTGCTGTCTTTAACACACTCTCTCTCTCTCTCTCTCTCTTTCTGCTGTCTTTAACACACTCTCTCTCTCTCTCTCTCTCTTTCTGCTGTCTTTAACACACTCTCTCTCTCTCTCTCTCTCTTTCTGCTGTCTTTAACACACACTCTCTCTCTCTCTCTCTCTCTTTCTGCTGTCTTTAACACACACTCTCTCTCTCTCTCTCTCTCTTTCTGCTGTCTTTAACACACACTCTCTCTCTCTCTCTCTCTCTCTCTCTCTCTTTCTGCTGTCTTTAACACACACTCTCTCTCTCTCTCTCTCTCTCTCTCTCTCTTTCTGCTGTCTTTAACACACATCTCTCTCTCTCTCTCTCTCTCTCTCTCTCTTTCTGCTGTCTTTAACACACACTCTCTCTCTCTCTCTCTCTCTCTCTCTCTCTTTCTGCTGTCTTTAACACACACTCTCTCTCTCTCTCTCTCTCTCTCTCTCTCTTTCTGCTGTCTTTAACACACACTCTCTCTCTCTCTCTCTCTCTCTCTCTCTCTTTCTGCTGTCTTTAACACACACTCTCTCTCTCTCTCTCTCTCTCTCTCTCTCTTTCTGCTGTCTTTAACACACACTCTCTCTCTCTCTCTCTCTCTCTCTCTCTCTTTCTGCTGTCTTTAACACACACTCTCTCTCTCTCTCTCTCTCTCTCTCTCTCTTTCTGCTGTCTTTAACACACACTCTCTCTCTCTCTCTCTCTCTCTCTCTCTCTTTCTGCTGTCTTTAACACACACTCTCTCTCTCTCTCTCTCTCTCTCTCTCTCTCTTTCTGCTGTCTTTAACACACACTCTCTCTCTCTCTCTCTCTCTCTCTCTCTCTCTCTCTCTCTCTCTCTCTCTCTCTCTCTCTCTCTCTCTCTCTCTCTCTCTCTCTCTCTCTCTCTCTCTCTCTCTCTCTCTCTCTCTCTCTCTCTCTCTCTCTCTCTCTCTCTCTCTCTCTCTCTCTCTCTCTCTCTCTCTCTCTCTCTCTCTCTCTCTCTCTCTCTCTCTCTCTCTCTCTCTCTCTCTCTCTCTCTCTCTCTCTCTCTCTCTCTCTCTCTCTCTCTCTCTCTCTCTCTCTCTCTCTCTCTCTCTCTCTCTCTCTCTCTCTCTCTCTCTCTCTCTCTCTCTCTCTCTCTCTCTCTCTCTCTCTCTCTCTCTGCGTTGCCTTAGTAAAGATTTTTTAAAGCATGAATCCTGCACTTAATTTATCCTAAACAGAAACAGTTTCTAACACCGATTACTCTAAGTGCTCCAAAATTCTGGCACGTACATGCAGAGAGTCATGAGGTCCATACACGGGTGGACGTGGACACTGCTTTTAGTGCCTTGGTGCAGATACTGTACAGAATAGACTATAGATGCATTTTTGGAGTTTTTTTCGACAGCATACTCTGAACACAATTCTTTGTGTACTTAGTATTTGATGGCCATGGTGAGTGATAAATGGGGCAATGTTAACACCTATCTAAAACTAATTACTGCACTCTTTGTAAATGCCAATCTTCCACCACTACACTAAGGAACATCATCACTTTTCTGTCTCTCACCTACAGTCAGGCGTACCTTGTCTGTATTGAAATGTTTTGTTTTTTTAAACCTAAATAGACCCACAGAAAAACTAAGTAAATGACAGGATGTAACAGTTCCCAAGCCCAATCGCAGGACATCGAATACAGCCGTTTTGTCAAACCCACTGGGTACTAAATATGCAAACGGTGTACTTTAAACTGCTGTGTAAGGGTTATGGCATGCATCATTTTGATGTCTTTATGGACACTTGTTTAGGACCACTTGACATCACATTTACCATAATGAAAGCCTCATCTGAATCTTATTTAATTTAGGTTTTTGGTTTCTAACCTTAACAAGGTTACCATAGACTGACAGCAAAAGTCAAATGCAAGTGAAAATTAACCTGAACTAAACATTGTGCAGAACAGAATTTCCAAATTCTTGTTCACTTGACGGAAAACATTGGACATATTGCTCCTCAAACCCTTCAAGCTCCAACTTTGCCTTCTCTTCAAAGGGGGGCCATTATCTGCTGTAATGTTTGCATGTCTGATGCATTAAGGAGCCAGCATTAGAAGACCTTTATGCCTATCTTCAGATATCTCCCTTCAGTGAGAATGCATTAAATTTCCATTTTCTACAGGTTGGATGATTGGATTGGGACAGGTGAAAAAAAAAAGTCTACTTGGACTGAAATTTAAAACTATATTTCTTCCTTATACTAGCTAAAAACAGACCGGCTGTAATGTGGTTGATGTTTCAAGAAAAACACAATGCACAAATCTAATACCAAACAAGAAGGAAAGTGAACCAAAAATAAAGGAAATCTATGGGAATCTGTGAGGAAAGATGAGCAGGTTTGTTGAAAGGTTGCCCTTGCTGAGTGGTGAGGTTTCTGGAGGGCAGCGATGATCAGTCTGCTGAACTGAATTAGTCTGAAATGTCAAGAGAGAAAAACTGTAGCAGAAACAAAATGAAAGAGGGGAGAGTATCAGACATCAGCTGTGAGGAGAGACCAGCCTGCAGTCGGCTGTGTCCTTAAACACTGACTGAGATGACACACACACACACACATAGTGCACTTTCACCTTTTCCTCTTCTTCTCAGAGAAAACCTTCCAAGTCATGCCACAGGTCAGCAGATATCCAACCATACATTTAATCCTAGACATAAAAACCTATCAGTGGCATGTAACATCACCTGCTCAAAGTGTCTTTGTTGGGCTGGAGGCTTTTGACTGAGAATGCATTTAATACGATCATATATGCAATGCAACTGTTTTAAGACAATATCAAAGTGTGACCTTTAAACATTTAACAACTGTAGTAGAGCTCAAACATAAAACAGCTGTTATGCAACAGTCACATATGCAAGTTCATTCGATCTTTTTTTAAAATCTCCACGTAAGCTGCAGAGTTTCACCCGCAAAGGGTCAAGTTTCTGTCTGCAGCAACACAAAGGCCAGTACCCCACGCACATGTATGCATGCTTGTTTGTGTGCGTGTTTGTCAGTGTTAGTGATTTCAGATGCATGAAAACTCAGCTACACCATCTATGCAGACACTTCTTAATGAGGATCAAAGGTAACATCTCTCATAATCCCACACAGGTAGTAAAGTAATTCTTATACTTTGTGCATGACATTTAAAAAAAAAAGGCACATTGAGAGTACAAGCTTGTACTGAAAAATGCCCGTCTTAGTATCTTCCTGTTTGCTTTTATTAAAATGACCCTGAATTAGGACTATGATAATGCCCTGGAAAGAACAGTCATGTGTTCATTTCTCTCTCTCACCTGCAGCCACACTCCTGTTATTGGGGACAGCCTAAAAACAGGCAACTATTTTGGGGGTTGGGAGGGGATTGTGCTAAAAAAAAATAGCCCTGGGCTCCTCTTTTTCTTCTTCTCCTCCCTCCTTTCTCCTCTCATCTACTTTCCAGTAGCCCTGGGCTGCAGTAAAAACAGAGCAGTGCAAAATACCATAGTACCAAGTGGCACAGTCCAGAGCATTACATTAGGTATACTATATTACAATAAAGCCACGAAGATCAGATTTTAATACTAATAAAAATCTTCATTATAAAACATCAGATCCTTGTAGAACTAAAGAAAACACACAAAGGACCAAGAAAGGGCCATAATGTGAAAAACTGATATGTTTTTATTATATAGTTGTGAATTCCCCTATTTGAGATCCGTTTGTCCAAGGCTTTCTACAAAGTAGATTTGTAGTTTTGCAAATGAAAGTTTTTGCATTTTGTTGTGCAACCTAGCATAGCGTTTCTGCTTGTTTCTTCTATTTCTGGTGCTCTATGGTTTTTATCTTAGAAATTATTTTCTGACTTGGTAAAATAGACTTGAGCGTTAATAGTCCCCGCTTTAAAGTTAGAAGAGCTCAGCAATTCACCAAAGAAAAAATAGTTTGCACAGTTTATCAGAACAACTGAAGCAAAACAAAAAAAAGAGATGGTAGGTAAACACTATCATCTATGCGACAAATTTGAAAGGGGATTTTCAGAAGAGTTGATCTCTGACTTTGAAGGCAGTAAACACATGTCAATCCTGGGGAAGAGATGTTTGTTTATAGGTTTGTCCTGTTTTACATGGGTTGCTGTGTTTTATCTTTTTTTTTTAATCTTTTCAAAATGATGAGTGTTTTTATTCTTACAGTTTTATTACATGCTTCTATTGTGATGTTTGTTTGACTTGTTTCTGGGAGACTCCTCACCTCTTTATCACTAATTTTACACACCAGTGGGAGTTCATGCCCTGGAAAGACTCTGCCATTGACAAATCAGGGTGAGCCTTGCGGGCACCTAAAGACCAATAAGAGGACCTGGCAAGAAGGATGAAAGAGCAATCATGGGGTGTTGGAACACGAAATGGAGACAGCCATGCAGAGCAGCACGTAACAGACAAAGGACTCGATGATGATGATGATGATGATGACGATCACTACCGGGGACCACAGCTGGAACAGGTTACAGCAATGTAGCCTGAAATAGAAAAGGAAAGGCACACCGTTTGGTAGACTGTGAGGAGGGGACAGGAGAGCATGGCTATCTCCTCGGATGGTGAGACACTAGCTACGCTTGTCAAACAGAGAACAGCGACAGGCAGAGTTAGGAGCTCTGCCCATTTAGGTACGTTCTGACCCAGTCGTTAGATGAAGGTCTGTTGGTAAATAAAAGAAAGTGACTGCATCTGTCCTCCTTTTCCTGTAGTTGGCACTGGTGCGAAGGAGTGGAGAGGAAGTGTGAGGACACTGCCAGGATTTGTATTTTAAAATGGAATTTTATTGGACTTTTACCTAATTGGCTGTCACTACTGGAACTGCAACCCCACTGTACTTCCCCATTTAGAAGGGTTTTCCCTTGTGACTGAACTTCACGACACACACAAGAAACAAAACCAACATACACTATATACTTCACAACTATTAATCCATCGTTATCTGGCAGGTGGCTTTAATATTGTGGCCGACTCCTGAGGTTTGGTGCCTATTGCAGTACAACTATCACAAAAAATAAATGCTGGAAAAAACATCAGCTTGTCAAACGGGTAGAGTGGAGAAGAAAGAAGGAACAATGATGCAGTCCAGGTTCATGAAGCCCAGTTAATAATAGAGATAATGGAGGAAGGCAGGAAAAGAAAGCCATTTCAATTGCCAGCAAAGCTCACTGGTTTTATTTACTTCAGATAAATCAAGTAATTATGTAAAGAAAGCAACAGTCTAGGAACATGAATGGAGAACAAAGGAAAGCAAAATGAAAGCATTGTAGGACAAAGGAACAATAAAATGACCAACTGATTGGGAGCAAGAAGAAAAGCTGAAATACAGCGAAGATGGAAAGGATTTTCTTTTTAAATGCGTTACCCTGCTCTTATCACTTTATGTAATAAGTACAATCAATTTTTTTATTGTCTAACACCTGGGGAAAAAATCTGAAGAAAATTAGATAAGTCTCCAGGGATAACAAAGTTCCTCAAAAATGTGTTTAAGCAGAAAGAAAAACAAAAAGCATTTCTTTAAGACATCAGTCGCATACTGCATTTTTTATTTTTTAACTCATTAATCATTCTTAGTGTGTTTTAACTACTCCTTCAGCCTTTTTGTCTTCTTTCCTCTTATGACTATCCTCTGTCTTAAAATATACAATAATTTGTATAAATATTATCACTTCCCTATCTTCTTCTTCTTTGTTTGTTTCATATTTTCCTCTTTTACCTCACTTCTTCTATCTTTGTGTATTAGGTCTCTGCTTGTGCTTTGCCTCCTCTCTTACACAATCTGCTCTTATCTCTCCACCACTGGTTGTTTCTTTCTTGCTTAATCTTTTCATTTGCAGGTTCTCTGCCCCTTTTTACATGTCCTTTCTCCCTCATATACAAGATTTCTCTCAGTCAAACGATCCACAACTTTGTTCATTACTTGCACTGCAAACAAGGCTGACATTTACACAAGTGCTAATCACAGCGGACACATCACTGTATGTTTCCGGTGAATCAGAAAATGGAACCAAACGCATCGTGTAGACACACGACACACACACACACACACACACACACACACACACACACACACACACACACACACACACACACACACACACACACACACACACACACACACACACACACACACACACACGATTGCTAAAAGCTATATAGAATATATACTTCTTTTTTAAAGCCTAAATCAATCAGTTCTACACTGCCACTGCTGTCGAGTTCACAAGGGTGCTGAAAAACAATCAATAAAGTAACATGAATGATCTGTTAAAGTGAAGAGACAGGTGATATTTTCTATAAATTGATATTTTCTTTTTCTCTTTTTCCTCATCTGACGAACACCAGTGTAAGCTATCTGATTTTAAACTCTTATAACCATCTGACAAAAGAAGTGTTTATGTTGGATTAGAAACTCGTATATCAAGATTCTCCCAATATCCCGAGCCCCAGAAGACAAATGTGTAACCAGAAAAACAGTATAACACACATAAGATCTTAAACTTCCAAATGTGATCACTGTTGTGCTTGCATTATTGCAGTATCATAGTGCTATCATTCATCATGCTACTCTGAGTTGTCCAAGTTTTATATCTCTTTCTTCCCTTGTAGCAAACTAGTTTCTATACCTTGCAGATCAATAAAAATAAAAATTGAAAAGTCATCTATCCAATGATTATTGAAAATGAAACATTGCTCCAATTACTGCAACATTTACAAGTGTAATATACAGCCAGTGTTCGTATTTTGGCCTTAGAGAAATGTTTAATGACCAGTCTGCAAACATACCAGTAAATTTATTTAGTGGATCTCACATGAAAGTGACCTCAAGGGGCATTTGCAAAAGTGCCTTGAAGTGACTGTTGTTGTGATTTGGTGCCATAAAAATAAAATGAACTGAACTGAAAAGGGATGAAAATATAAAAGTTATTCTTGCTGGTACAGAGAGGGGGGGGAAAGCAAGTATTAGTAGTTGGGTGATTAAAGCTTAATATTTGATAACCCAAATCAAATCTGTTGATCATACAGTGATACTGTGGGCCAGCTTTGCAGAAGCAGCTCTCCATGGCTGTGCATGTGTCACCAACCCTCCACTTACTGCAGAAATAGGGGGACCACGGTTAATGTGAAATGCACAACGTGTGTGCCAATCAACTGGCACTGCTTCCTGAATCACTCTTCTTCACCTCTCCTCCTGCCTCCTGTTATACACTGATAACTGGCTTTAGTGATATGGAATATCTCCTTAAATGTCTTCATTCCTACGTATGCATGAAATAGTAATGAGAGTAGTGCTTTTCCAGTGTTGGAAGTGCAGCGAAGATGAACCTGAAAGCTACTGAAGCCTGCAATAAAAGCTACTTTTGGCTGCTCCTTGATTCATAAGGGTTAGCGACAGCGGGTAGCTCTGCATGTTTGATTTGGCAGAGTTTTACCCTTCCTGATGCAACCCCAGAGGGATTTGTATCTCCTCCTTGGAGGGAACTGGGGGGTATCATCTAAATGTTGTTTTCGTGTACAATAAAGTGGTACATCCATTTTATTGTAGCTAATTAATTATTATTGAGACAGAAATTTAGCAGAAGAGATTGTGTAACTGTTGTGTGACTCTGGAATCAAGAGTCTGTTCTGACAAAATGTAGCAAAGCGTGGAGTGAATCATAAAAAAAATTGAAATTCTTACTTTTACGAAAAGATATGAAAAGGGTAAAAAGTGCTTTTTGGCATTATAATAGCAAAGGTGAGGCGATATCAGAGATGCAATGTATTTTACACAAACTGTAATTCTGCCACCCAGCTGGCAAAAGCAGTGAAAACAGGTATATTAATTTTTTGGGTTGTTCATTCTTCCTACTCTGAATGCATTACAAGGCAGTTATTCTAGTTTATCTGTGCTTTTACACTGTAGGTGCTCTGGGCATTGCTCGGCATATTCACAGGTCATGGTGGGAGCAACCACATGTTCAAAGCATCTGAAATACAGAGTTAACATTCATGTGATGCTAGTTCACAGTTAAAATAGCTTTATTTTCTTGTTATAGCTCTCTTGTGTTTGCAAATGGACATTATCCCCTCACTTTTATATTTTCATTCACCAGCGTGACAGAGAAAGCCCTCCATTGTTAATTCCAGTGACTTCTTTAATTTTTTTCATTCCATTACCCCTCACAATGGACAATTTTTGATAAACAGCATTAATAAAGTCCAGGCGGCTGGGCCCTGATTTGTCGTTTATGTGTCTCAGAGAAGAAGAAATTATTTAAGATTAGTTTTGCTTGAGGAGAGGTTAGGCTGAGGGTAGTTTTTCACTTTTCCACTATTAATCACATAATTCAGTTTCACTCATGCTCACCTCACTAGTCAATAAAAAGTTAAATTAGAAGAAGTGGAAATAAACTTACTAGAATCCACAACATGGTCTTATTATTGCTTTTATTGACAGTCAGGAGCTTTGACCTAGTCTATTTTTCCATTAAGCATACATGTATTTAAATTCAGTTTTTATATGAATTAGAACCTTTGAAAATATTCTGAACTGTGACTGATGACTTTGCTGATTACAAATGTAGGAGACTGAGAATTCAAGGCCAATATATAGTAAATAGCATAAAATGATATTTGGCTTAGCTTGACAGGTTTGCATTAAAATAAATCACATTTATAAGAAAAAGTCTCCTTTTGTTAAATACTTCAGGGCTATTTTCATAATATCCAACGATAATCACCACAGTGGGCAAAGAAAACTGCCTGCGGCTGAAAATTGCTGCTCGGTAGAAAAAAGCATTTCATAACATTTCAGCTTTGGCGAAGGGAAGGCTTTAAAACTACAAAGTAGTTTTCAAGTCTCACAACAACACTAAGAGTCATGACCAGCACTTTCCCAAGCTGCCGTTGAGCATCATTACATAACAGGAGCTATTTCATACATGGGTCCTTGCCTCTCAAATATGTACGTACGTATTTTTCCAAATAGATTTGTTTGAAGGCAATTGATGGAGAAGACCACATGCTTTCACCTAATGGTTCGTATTAGACATAGAACAAATGACAACTTATAAGGAAAAAAAAGTAAAGTGTAGAAGAAAGGCACATGAAACAGAAATAGTTCTTTGTGTAAGAACTGCTGTGCTTCCTGAGTGACATTTTCAGATAATTTGATTTTACTGGAGATGCTTTTGTGGCGGTAGCCTATATTGCGCTCATTAGACCAAAGACATGATAACTTAGTTTGCTATTAACAGCATATTGGTACAGTATATCCTCATTACCTTAGTGCCATGAGGTCCTGACTAAGATTCCCAAACTGTTTTAACGCTTAGCTTATTTTGAAGATGTACAACCAGCCACATAACAGTTTTGCACTTTCTCTCTCTCTCTCTCATATATATATATATATATATATGTATAACAACTGTAAGAATGCTTTGTACACTCAGTGCTGTGAATCAAACAACTGGCACACACATACAGAATTTATTGAAGCCATAAACAGGCTATAAAGAATTTCACTTTAGTGGTTGATGATCAGTTCCTTGAGGACAGCCTTGGTAATGTAATGTATTCTAAATGAAACATCTTCCTTTACCAGCTTATCCTTTTCCGATAATAGTCTCATCACAGCACAATCATCATTTAAAACTTTAAAAATCTTAATTTCTTTCTTTCCCTATGCGACAAACACCCCACACAATATCAGAAATTTTTCTCAGTGAACTTGTTTTGTTTACCAGACTGTAAAACCTAGTTTTTCTGCGCCAAAGTTAAGTATTTTAACATGGAAGAATATACTGATTGGCTTGTTCTTGAAACATGTCTAAAGTATTTGAACAACTGTACTTTTGGGCAGAGCAATAAGCAGGGCTACATAAAATTCATTAAGAGCAGATTTTTTTTTAAAAAGAGCTAAAGAAACCGTTAGTTATGCCATATAATATATATATATATATATATATATATATATATATATATATATATATATTTTTTTTTTATTTTTTTTTGTTACAATGTAAGTTGCAGTCTGTGTATGGTTTGAAGTATAAGAAGGTAGAACATAGAAGGAAATACAGTAAAATTAGGGGAATCGATCAGATTTCCTCATTGTCTGCAATCACACATTATGTCCATTTAAACATGAGGCAATTCTCATTTAGGGTCATGAAAATTACTCAGCGGTGCTTTTAGATACAGTGTGAAAGGCAGTTTATGCAGCACCATCCAAGTACTTAATGGAATTCAACTTGGTCTTAAATATAACTCTGCCAATCAGGACTAAGGACCAGAAGAGAGTGTTTTATAATCTTCAGCAGCATCAGCACAGGTTGTGAGACACTGCTGTCCTCGATGCCTCTCTGGTGCTGAGCTGACAAATTTCTTTTGGACTTGAGAACTAGACTGCAGGTGGAGAAGGGAAAAAATCACAGAGGGCTAGTTTTCTGCTTTAGTGTCCCAATTTCAGTTTGAGCTAAACCTTAGCAAACAGTAGACAACAGCAGAAGTGCAAAGTACACCAAGTTATTTAATTAATTGCTGAATCCTGCCACACAAGAACCTGATTATCATACTGAGCAAATGGATTCCTAAAAGCTTGCAAAAGTATTGGCCCCCCTTGAACTTTTCTGCATTTTATCACAGCCACAAACATGAATCAATTTTATTGGAATTCCACGTGGAAGACCAACACAAAGTGGTGTACACGTGAGAAGTGGAACAAAAATCATACATGATTCCAAACATTTTTTACAAATAAATAACTGAAAAGTGGGGTGTGCGTAATTATTCAGCCCCCTGAGTCAATACTTTGTAGAACCACCTTTTGCTGCAATTACAGCTGCCAGTCTTTTAGGGTATGTCTCTACCAGCTTTGCACATCTAGAGACTGAAATTCTTGCCCATTCTTCTTTGCAAAACAGCTCCAGCTCAGTCAGATTAGATGGACAGCGTCTGTGAACAGCAGTTTTCAGATCTTGGGTTTAGTACTTTCTGTGCGATAAACATTTGCACCAAAATTTAAATTCTGGATTTTTCCTAAAAGGACTACCTACCACAAACATGGACTTTGAGGAATTTCTACACAGTTTATGCAGTTTTGCTTTATGTACTTACTTTACTCTACACTCTACTGTTCTCTACAAGTGACTGTTTCAATGTGTGAAATTGAATCCAACTTGGATACATGACAAATCGTCATCCCACATATAGTCAGTTTCAACTTTTTAATATTTTGCAAAGGAAAACTTCCCACAAAATGGATAAAAAAAACCAGAAGGTGAGATGTGTTCTCAAACAATATGAAAATTCACTATAATCAGTATATCTATATTAATTGCACAAATAAATACCCCATAAATCATTATTATGCAAATGTAAGTCTTTTATATGTAACCTTATCTAAAGAAATTATTTGTGTATAGAGTTAATTTACAGCAACTTTGTGACCTGATGATGCTTTCTATTCATAAAATGAGGAAGTTACTTATGTTACATTATTAGTTATTTGGCACCAGCCAGAAATGATAATCAACAACAGACATATCATTAAGATGTTCACAGAAAATACTGTCTCTTGTAGGATTATGAACATAGTTCTATCAGGCTCTTTTTGGTTAATACTGGAGTGTTATTCCATCTACTGTAATTTCTATTTGTCAACATGTTCCGCAAAAGCCCCATCAGAGAACAGAGCAGGTGTCAATGTCAAGAGACATCACATTGATTCACACTGAAATAGCATGAATAGCATGAAATAGAGAACCTCGGGTGCAGCTAGGTTTGCGAAGTAGCTTGCAGAGGTAGCAGCATCTCTATGTAGGCTGACGCAGCATCAATAGCGCAACTGATATACCCAAAATGCTGGCTGAGCTTAACTCTGCAGCATGGCAGAATTAATGCTGTGCTTACTTGGTGGTAATGTTAAGATATGACTTTACTTACCTTGACATTGGGTCAAGGTGAATGAAAAATTGTGGCTGTGGTGTAGTTACTCATGACAAACATTTACATTTAACCAAAAAAAAAAACAAAATACCTTCCATATCCTTCACCAACAGCCTTTGATACTTGTCATCTGGTCTTACAATGTAATGTAAAGCATCAAATAATAATACTAAATGTATCCTGCAAGTAAGCACAATAAGTTATTTGGGTTTTCTGTCATGATGACAATAGTAAAGGTGCTGGAGGGTTGATGGTTGGTGATGATGATGATGGTTGGAAGTCAGAAATTTGAAGTTTGTCTGTCAGAACTACTGGTTTCTTTTGGTTTCATTCATTCATTTGTTTTTACCTAAAATGTTACTTTTTTTTGTTTACACGTTTTAGGAAAAGATAATAGTTTGAGTAAAACTTGCACTTACCCACTGCTTTAAAATTCTTCTTTTGTGACAATGATAAGAGTGCGAGCCCACTGTTTAATTCAGTATGTCATGGCACATATAACAAAGAAGCACAATATGCTTAATTTGAGGCTTTGACAAAATAGAAGTATTTGACAGGCTAGAAATAAGGAGGTCTGGTTCTAACTATATCTTGAAAACCATTTAGGTATTTTGAAAGTACTTGTAAACATTCTGTCATGAAAATTGTTGCATGGGAACAGGAACACTTCCACAAATCATTGCCTGTCAGCACAGTTCACTTCGCCATCCACAAATGCGGGCAGAAGAAGTGAACAGGAACAAGAAATGTTCTGAGGTCAGATTAATCAAAATGTGCAATTCTTTTTCAAAAATATTCAGACTAAAGAAGAGAGGGATCACAGGGCTTGTTATTGGTGCTCCGTTCAAAAGCCTGCATTGCCAAAGGTATGGACGGTACCATCATCTGGAAAGGTAATATCAATACTGAAAGGTATAAGCAATTTCTAGAATTCTATTTGCTTCCATCCAGATTATGTCTTTTTTAGGGAAGGTCTAAAAAAGTTCATTGAGAGAATACTGGCAGCAGCATGGCTTCATTGAAGAAAAGTCGGGGTCCTGAACATTTCACCATCTGAAAACATCTGGCCGAGATGTTTTGTTGCCACTAAACTGAAAATGAGTAAATATAAATTAAAATAGTACATTCTATGCCCACTCTGCTGCGTGATGGCGTGGTGGTTAGCACTCACAGCAAGAAGGTCCTGAGTTTGACCCCACCATCTGGGTAAGGCCTTTCTGGGTGGAGCTAGCATGTTCTCCTTTCTCTCTGTGGGTACTCCAGCTTCCTCCCACAGTCCACAGACATACAGTTAATGGGGTTAAGTTAACTGGTTATTCTAATATATCCCTCTGTGTTTGTCTGTGCCCTGCGACAGACTGGCGATGTGTACAGGGTGTACCCTGCCTGTCACCCTGTGGTAGCTGGGATAGACAACCCTGTAAGGATAAGTGGAAGAGGATGGATGGATGGATGGATGGATGGATGGATGGATGGGGCATTTTCTCAGGTTAAACAACTTAAAAAAATGTTTTCCATGTTTTATTGTGATAAATAAAATATTGGTTTATAAGATTTGCACATCACTGCATTGTGTTTTTATTTACATTTTACACAGCTGTTTTTGTTGTTGTTGTTTTATATTACACTGGGGTTGTAATACAGGATGCAAAGAGGTTGTCTTGTGCAGAGGTTTTTCTTTTGTACTGTGGCAGCTTGATATCTTGCTGACTCTCTACTCATCACAGTGGGAAATTGCACATTTATTATACATTTTCAATAGCTGGCAGTTTACCACACAGACAAAGAAAAGTGCTTTGTTGTATTGTGTTAATGTCATGCAGCACTGTAAGCAGGTAGTCCAGGCTCAAACCCCATTTCTTGCTGTGGCTCTTTACAGGCATTTAAAGGTCATCACTGTATTTATCTGCATTTGCGGTCTCTAATTGGAGTGATGTTGTGGCCCATCAAACCATAATCATGCATGGTGGACTTCTTCATAACATTTGTGCCTGTTAGAACAAAGCCACAGAGGCCTCTGTGTTCAAGTGCACATAAAACCTCTTGCTCAGCTAATAACTCCCTCAAGGACTGCTTGCTCTAAAAGGAACTGCATACATTAAATTACTGCACTGGTAGATTTGACAGCACAACATAATGTGATGAGATGTTGATGAGACTGAATTTTCTACCAGTTTTCCATGAATTCAAGTCCTAATTTATGTGTAAACACTAATATCATTGTCCCATCTTAATTTAGTCTTACACAAGATACTCAGTGGGGAAATATGTCTTTGCCAGATTTTGAGCAAATAATTTTTCCAAATTAAACTTTACACACTAGACTTAATTAAATCATTTAAAAAATAAAAGAACCACAAGGGGAAAACTAAGCTTGACATGAAAAAGTAAAATCGCACCAATTCACTTACAGAAATCATGATGCTCTAGAATCAGCATCCCTAAAGTAAATTCAGTATCTTAAAGATGCCATAGTAATATGGTAATAAAGTATTTATTCTTCTTGCTACCACTCCAGTTCCAAGTTTAGATCCCTAACACATTGGGAAGCATAATCTCTGTATTTAAACAGTGGCTGTGTCGCCTTTTATTTTTTAAAATCCTTTTAACATTACCAAGATGTAAATGCAGTCAAATCCTTTTAATAGTGTATGTAGATCAGCTTCAGTCTTGTTTATCATGTATAAACAGCATTCTGAGCCTCAGGGGCACCACCAAAGCATAATGCGGTGCAGGCTGTGTTGCTATGCTGTACATGTCTCCCCTTCAAAGCTCCATAATTTTTTTTCTGAATGTATTAAAAGTGACGTGAAGTCTTCCCATAGGAATTTATTAAATATGTCATACAACTAATATTCTAATTGGAAAAGAGCCCATCAGATGAAGTGGACTTGGCTGCAGTTTGTCTCGCTCCGTCTCTCCTTTTGTCTGGTCCTCTCGCTCGTTCTCATTCACCTTTCTCTCTTCTTCCATTGTCCCTCCACAGAACTCCTCCCTCTCTTTTTGGAGTATTGCTGTAGAGCTGTCCTACTTTTTAAAGCCAGAGAATAAAAGAGAGGAAAAAAAGTGCAGCACAAAAAAATAAATAAAAAATAACTACCTTCACACTACCTACAGGGCAGAGAGAGAGAGAGAGAGAGAGAGTAACACATGATGAATTACAGCCGTCGATTCCTGTTTTTAATCCTCACCTTAGATTCTACAACTTTCTGTTATAAGAACTTCCAATTTTACCTTTTTCTTTCTCCATTGCTGAAAATCTGCAGTTTGCAGGTGTGCTTGGAAGATAAAAACTGAGCAATAAACCGTGTGTGTGTGGGTATGGAAGCATTTAGATAGTAAAAGTGAACAAACTGACTTAAACATACAGGACATATTTTACCTCATGACGACAATTTTTTATCACGCCTGAGCAGGCTGCTTAGCCAGCATTTCACCACACACATCTCTTCCTTTCTTTTTCCTTTAATTTGAATTTATCTCTTGATCAGTCTCGGTTCAGTCTTGATCACACTCTTTTCATACATACAAAGACACAGTCCCCAGTCTGACCAGTGCTCCTCTGTGTGCAAATTATTTGATGTTGCTGAGGAGACAGAAAGCAGCCAATTCCTTCATCAGTCCCATGTTGTGGCAGACAGGCAATGAAAAACTACAAAGCAAGTGAGCCAGCAAAACAAAGAAAGAAACACCTGCTTCTTTTAAAAACTTCTTTTCTGAGTCAAAGCAGAACAATGAGGGAGAGACATGTAGAAACAGGAGGAACAACAAATGGGATCCAATACAGGAGGCGAAGGGGAAAGGTGGGGGTATGAAGATGAAAAAGAATGGGAGCAAGAAAAGAAGAGAATAAAGTGACAGAGTTGAAGGGACAAGGAGGTGAGAAGATGATGTGTGTTTCAGTCAGAAGCTCTTACTCCAAACTGATTGAGACACTGAAAAATTGTGTTTTTGTGTTTGGAAGGAGCTTTTTATATGGGTCTTTCTGTGGGCAGGAAGTGTGTCACTGCAAATCTTGGAGAGAGAAGCACCTGTGACTCAGCCTTTGTGTGTTGTCACTGCAGCCAGTCACTTGTGACTTGAGGTCTTTGATATCAGGTTTATTTTTTAATGCACATTTTGACGTCTTCCTCACAAACATTTATTTGAACCTATAATATTTAAAGCAAGAGATGTAAAAGAAAACATTTCTTTATGTATTTTTATGGATACTGCTGTCAGTGGCAGCTGTCGAGGCTGCTACATTGTGTGTTTATGAAAAAATGAAAGAATAAGAGTCAGTACTTGTCTTTTTTATGTCGACACAGTAAGATGTGTGCATGCAACATAGTTTTTAGGAACAGTTGTTACCATTTACTAGTTTCATGTGAAGGAAAAAAGAAGAAACTGAATCATCTATGAAACATTTATGTTGTTTTAATGACTAGCTTATCTAAATGTAGGCTGGAGAGCATTTTCTACAGTTAATAACATTTTCTACAGTTAATAGGCTTTCTGAATAGATGCAATGCATGACCTCTAATACATAAAATCCATATTTTCACCCAGATTGTTGAACCTGATTGTTCTACTTGTAATTTAAAGAGCTTGGAGGGAAAGCTACTGGACTCCTTTGAGTTTCTTGAAGAGCTTCCTTATATCACAGGGCTCTAGACTAACTTTTTGCCATGGTTGCACTGGTGCGCCTAAAAATAAAATTTAGGCGCACCAGCACAAAATTTAGGCGTACAAGCACAAAAGTTAGGCGTACCCAAATTTTTAAACTGCATTACTTAACACCGCAGTTTTACATGTTCACGTTTTTTTTTATTTGTAAATGATTAACTAACAACCTTTCAAAATGATTAACTTGACACCCCCTTTGCTCCCCAAATTAACAGCAGCTCCATCAGCCCCCATAGCAATGATTTTATCCAACCAGTTACTGCACTGGTCCCCAAGAGCAGCAAATGCTTTCTTTGAGGCAGCATAAATTCCTAAACAAATTAAAAAAAAATACCATTTACTTATCAGATCAAGAGTTTACAATGCAGTCTTTTTCAGTTTGAGTTTCTATATTCATGTATTATTGCTATGTTTAATTTTCAATGATAAGAACATGCTAGATATGGTTAATTCAGTAACACGACGTAATATTATTAATCATATACATAGGCTACGTGACATGACATGGCTTACCTTGGGCATGGGCATGCTGGACCTCAATGTGTCCAATCAGTATATTCGCTGGTCTTCCTTTTTGCAAGATACGAGCGTACACAATGACACATTCTTTTGTGGCGATGTCTGTGTCTCCATCGATCAGGAAGGCCATGTATGTACTGTTCGCAATTTCCACTGACGTCTTTTTTTTCAGTGTGTCAGCGATTACGCCTATAAACTGGGCGCACGCAACATCATTGCTGTATGTGGGGTTTATGTCCAAGCCATTTTTCCTGTGAAGAGTTATTTCTGACTTGAACTTAGTAAACGGAACTTCTTCTTTTGCAATATTGTAGGCGATGTTAAACTTAATGATCATCTCGGCCTCCTCCGATGACCCGTTTACTCCTGCCTGCCGCTGAAAGGCAGTGGGGAGCGGGGACATTTTGGCAGAGCATTTATCGCGGCATATAATGTGTCTTCTCGATGCTGTATGCTTTTTCAGCGTTTCAATTCGAAACGTATTAGCACCAGTGACAAATGCTGTGTTGCCGGCCATGGTCTTTCCACACTCGCGACAATAAATGCAGTGCATCATATTGTCAGCTTGGCTGTATCTTAGCCAGGGAAACTGGTCAAGCCACTCGATTCGAAATCTATACATTTTCTCACTTTTACTTTCAGTGGACTCCGGCTGGGAGTCGATCGTATGTGGCTCATTTTCTGATGCCGTCTCCGGACCAGTGTTTGACAAAAACGGAGAGGTTGATGGCTCCGTGTCAGAGCGCTGGCTCAGAATTTTGGACTGATCAGGCCTTAACTTAACGAAAAAGTTATCAATTGTTCTTTTCATATTTTCTCAATACCAACTTCATACACTTCTGACCTGGGCTACTCACCCTTCTCTATCTGCCCGCACTTTCAAACATAAACACAAGTAGGTCTGCAGGAATATCTGGACCACGGCCAATCACAGAGGTCCCCGCCTCTGAGTATCTCTGATTGGTTTAGAACACGACATGGGCATAATGTGTGCCTGTTGTTGAACACACGGAGACTTTCAGGGTTGCTGAAACTTTTTTTCCGAGAAAATACTTGGTTGCACCGGTGCGACCAAGTATTTTTTTTACTTGGTCGCACCGGTGCAACCAAGTATTTTTTATTAGTCGCACCATGGAGAAATTTGGTCGCATTTGCGACCAAATTGGTCGCACTCTAGAGCCCTGTATCATTTCTTCTGCTTTCGAGTTCTGCTAAGTCACCGATCTTAGACTGTAAATGGCTGTTTCAGTGTGCCAGGATTTCATTAGCTGCTGAACTGTGAACGTTGATACTGAACATTGCAGCTTATGAATGTCAGCTTTATGTGTCTCTCATCTCCTGCGCTTCATGAATGACCACAGCGCTTCTGGTGCTAAACTGTACTCATTAATTTTGCATTTAAAC
Source organism: Astatotilapia calliptera (assembly GCF_964374335.1). Taxonomy (NCBI): domain Eukaryota; kingdom Metazoa; phylum Chordata; class Actinopteri; order Cichliformes; family Cichlidae; genus Astatotilapia; species Astatotilapia calliptera. The sequence goes on along the minus strand of NC_137434.1, from coordinate 24,559,542 downwards.
TCATGCAGCCAATCTCAAATGACTTCTTTATTGCTTTCCCTTGCTTCTATGGTATATAGACAGGGTGAGCTCACAGAGCTGTGAGTTATAAAAATGTTTCAGGAATTGAGAATTATTGAGAAAAACAATACAGTTTGTCTCCTCTTGTTAGAAAAAGACCAGCTAGCTTTCTGACAAGAATCACAGCAGTAAGTGTGAAGTGAAATCTGTCTGCTGTAATACAATGACCAGAACCGGCTTAAATTGCATTCTGTACCTTTCTGTAGAGTTCAACCTTTGAGGTCTAAACTCCAGAGATGAAATATAATGAATCAGAAAGCATGCCCCAATATAAATATATATAAATATAGTGCAAGCAAGAAAACAGATCCATTCATGCACAGTATAACAAGAGTTCAAATATTTATGTCATCTATATTTATCACATTTTCAGTTCGGTCTCTAAATGCTTCGCTATAATCAATTGGTTCCGTTTTTACCATGACTTTAAGCACAAGAGGACTATTTGTATTTCATTTAAATTCCTATGAGTATGCCTTTGCCAAAAAAAAAAAGACTCACCACTTCAAGTCATATGAACAGGGAATTATACAATAGAAAGACAACCTACTGCATGACATAAAACTTGAAAATGCAGATATGCACATGTAAACACTGGTTTTCACTGTAAAAAGAACATATCATTAGGTAGTAATATTGTTCATCTGATTGGAACATGAAACCTCAAACTAAAAACCGGCATGTTGTATTCCCACAGACAGCAAAACAGGATTTTGCCAGTTGCAAGGCTTTATCATATTTGTGAAAAGAAGACAAAACCTGACCTTGTGTTTTCATCAAACGAGAAAGAGCAGTCAGCATTTAAAGATGGAGACCTTTTACTGGAGGATTTGAGTGATCAACATTTCAATGTGCTGACAAATCATAATTTAGTAACAATTTAACCATTTTTGGCATAAAGGTTGCTACAGTACAGGCTGTAGGTCCTATGATATTCTGCAGTTGTGTGTGTTACTGGGCAAAAACTTCCATTAGAAATACATACTTATGGATAATAGAGCCAATACCCCCCAAAAAACCAACCAAAAAAATAATAATGAAACAATCTGTATGAAACTTAACTTGTGAGGTTGCAAAACTCTGCAGAGCACTGCTGAGTAAAGACACGCAGAGGCTTTTATGCACTGCAGTTTTCACTTTGGACTGATCTCCATCTAGAAATGTAAGTGAAAACCTGAAACTTTGCAGGTTCCTCTGCTCTCTGTAAAAAGTAACTTTATTGCCTGTAAAATCTCTTTAGCTTTTATGGGACTTGTATTAGTTAGCTATACACTACTTCCCACTGACACACCACATAAAATTTATCTACAAGGCATCCAGATGCCTTGTAGATTCCCAGATGCCCTAACCAGCTAAAGTGGCTGAGCAGCTCTACTCTGAGTTCCTCCTAAATGGCCAAACTCCTCATCCCACATCACTAAGGCTGAACCAAAACACCATTTGGAGGAAGCTTCGTGCTTGTATCTCTGATCTCATCACCCAGACTTTGTTGCCATTGGTGAGGACACCTCACCACACTGTCCATCAATCTCCCTCTCCCTTCTTCCCTCTCTAGTGAGCAAGTGACAAGTGTCTCCTTCACTTAGGGCATCATCTTATTCCCAACCTGGAGTGGGCACTTCATTCTCTCTTGGCTGAGAGCAATTGGCTTACAGTTGGAAGTGCTAATTCTCATCCTAACCACATCAACCCTCTGCACCAAACCATCAAGCTGGAAGTCATGGTTTGATAAAGCCAATGGAAGCACATCTTCTATAAAAAGTAGAGCAGCATCCTCAGCCCTTATCTTTGCTTTCTGTCACTAAAGATTGACGTGGAGTGAAAAAGCACTCCTGGTAGAGTCCAACACACAGAAACAAGTCAGACTTATTGCCAGTATGAACAATACATCCAAAAATGCAAATAGCCAGCACCAATGAGCCTGATACCCCATACTTCCCTTCTTGAAAAGAAGGACAACGCAATATCGCCAAGACTTTTCAACCACACGGCATCCAAAGCCTTAAGGAATTGGGGTAAACCTAATCTAGCCTAATCTAACTTTGCTACTTTACTACTCTGGTTACCTTATCCATAGCTATGTGCAAGTTATACTCTTCACCCCATACTCTTCCTCTGTGACAGTGGGATTGAGAAAATCCTTGAATTATTCCTTCAACCACCATACTATATCATCAGCACACCATAAACAGTTTTGTTCAGGAGCTACTTCCCCCCTAAGTTGCCTGATGATTTGCCACTGGGCAGCCTAAAGTCTTGCTCCTACATAGTGAATTTCATGAAGTGTCCGGGAAAAACCAGAGTGGGTCGAGTACAGTAGCTCAGCAGTCAAAAACGACTATTGACCTGCCCTTGAGCAAAGCACTTAGACTCCAACGGCTTAGTGATTTCTGGGACAGGACATTGCCAATTTCAAATCACAGCAGCTCCAAGGAAAAAATGAATAGATATGCAACTTTGCCATAGTGCAGCTATTTCCCCTGGATATTATTTCTAATAAAAACACAGCACGCTTGTTCACAAAGACTTTGACCAATTACATCATTTCCACATGCAAAAATAAACCCACACAGAGACAAAGACAGATGCTGACACAAAACAAGGGGTAGGGAGATTAGGCTGTTAAAAGTGCAGAGGCGTTGCAGAGGGAGTGCATGATTAGGAGTTTACTTTGGAAAGCACTTTAGCGACCACTTGCAACACCATGAGCAGGGTGAGGTGGGGAGTCAGATTAAAACTTAGGGCTGAAATGCAGTTTAACCACAATTGTCTGGCGCTTGTTTTGCTTGTACAGTATGAGTCAGAATATGAATGCGGTCTATAATATAAAGATGTAATAACAGAAGCTAAAACCCTGCTGGGCTGGTACCCAATGTCCTTAAGTTCCTAAAGCAAAGAGTAGGAGAGAAGGGTGCGGAAGTATTAATGATTTGCTTTGGCTGCTGCTCTCCCAGCTACTTAACATGAGGAAAGCAAATCCCCTTTCATAAATAAAGGCTCAGCTAACTGCTACTGTTGGCTCGGACCTCTTCAAATACTGCACTGAGCTGGCAGACTGAAGGAACACTTAGGGAGCTCATCACCCGCAAGCTTGTGGCTTACACTGCCAGTAGTTTTTTAAATCTGTAGACAGGAACATCAGCATGAAATCTCATGAAAAGGTGAAAAAAGAAAAGAAAGTACTAAGGTACAATGAATCTATTCCCTTCTGGGTTGTTACAGGCCTAAAATATTGAGAGCCCCTGCAGTATTTGGAGTAAATGCCTGAACAACTAAGCTTGTGAAACAACTGCTGTCCTTTTAAAATTCACACCGGCAGCACTTCTCCACTTTCTGACACTGAAAAAGATGCTGTATTCAGTAATTTAACTGACTCTGCCTAATTCTCTGCCTGACCAGAACCTGGTTGTTGCCAGTTATATACAACAGTACAATACTGTATTCATTTCACACAAGCTCTGCAAAGCTTTATGAGCTAAATGATAATGTCATCTTGTAGACTCACACAAACATTAACAACACACCGATAGCAAGTGAGCGCAATAAAATGTTATAATGCTTTCTATTTGCATGATACTGGAGTATATGGCGAAATGTGTATAACTAGAGGGTCACCAAAGTCATCTTAATTTACCTTGAATAAGCCATGATTGTGTTTACTAAAATGATTAGCAGTTTATGTACCGTATTTCCCGGACTACAAAGCGCACCTAAATATTAGCCGCACAAGCTAAAATCAGGGGAAAATCCTGTTTTGTACATACATTAGCCGCACCTGACCAAAAGCCGCAGGTGTTTCAATGTTGACTTATCATATGTAAGAGAATATGCACAAAGGGAATTGTCAGGAAAGAGATGGGTACATATTTGCACATGTAGTACATAACAGTAGCCTACAGCACACCAGAAAAATAGATTCGGACTACCTTTTAGGCTCAGGTGCAGTGACACAGCTTTAACAAGAAGAAAAGTCAGTCATTCACCACCATCTTTCTCTTCTTCCGCACTAAAACCACCAAAGTCCTCTTCTCCAGTGTCGGATACAAACAGGCTCAGGATGGCTTCGTCATCCACTCTTCTTCTCTCCTTCGTTGTCACTTTCAAAACCAAAGAAATCCTCATTGTCAGTGTCAGAGTCGAACACCCTCAGAAGGGCCGTGGCGGTGTCCTCCTCTCCATCATGCAGCAGTCCAGCCCTTCAAAATCCGTTGGTGATCGTGGATGTTTTCACACTTTTCCACGCGGTCAGAATCCACCGGTGGAGTTGGGCATAACTTGCTTTTTGGGCATAACTTGCAAGTTTATCGCCGCTCATCATCCACGCCTCCCGCTGAATGCGTAGCGCTACTTTGAAGTTTGTTTTTCGCGCTACTTCGTACGGCACCAGGTTGCCTGGCGGACGGACATGTGACTAACATACCACTCTTGAACCCCGATCCTTCCGCCAGGCAACGTAGTGCCGTACAACAGCGGAACACACAAAACATATCGTCTTACGATATGACAAAAATCACGGACAATCCATAGAAAAGCCGCACCTGACTAAAAGCCGCAGGGTTCAAAGCTTGTGCAAAAAGTAGCGGCTTATAGCCCGACATTTACGGTAATCACTGTGCACTAAAAACCACAAGTGAATGCAGAAATCGTTTAAGCACCTCTGTAAAATGCACGTGTTGCAGTTTCAAGGAAACCTTATTGAGCCCTTATCCCATAGGGGAAAATAGTTTAGATAACAAAAATAAGCAATATTGTTGCATTGTTCTCTAGTAATATATTGTGAACTCGGAAGAAGAAATATTTTGCACAGTACTTTAATTATTACAAATTCCAAGCTCTAAGCACAGCAGTGTGTTCAATGGCAGACTTTGCATACCTGAACCATTTCCACATCTCTTTTGTGTTATTTTGTCGTCATTAGCTGCTGTGTTTGACTGGCAAAGCGCATGTGTGGGTGTCACCAAGGAAACGGAAAGAGGTTTTCATTACTCTGCACTCCAGAGAACTACTTCTCACTGCTAGAGTTGCTGTGTTTTGGAAGCCTGAAGAGGAAGCAGGCATTTGGATCTAGATGTTTTCTACATTATGCAAGAATACATTTTCAAATCACTTGCATTAAGTTGATATTTCCCAGTAACACATCACTTTGAATGAAGAGTATGAATGCAGTCAAATTTTTCTTTGCTCAACTTTCTCATTAAATCTTCTCCTAGAAAGAAAAGAAGAAAAACACCTAAATGTACATCGTACTGCCAGAGAGAAGCTCACCAGCTTAAACTGTGAGAAAGAAATTGGATAAGAAACAGGTGTTGAGGAGACAATTACTGCAGACAGAAAGGGTGAGCTGGATTCTGAAAGGTTTTAGAATTACTCACCTTTTAATGACGTCAAAGATAGAGCAGAGCAAATGAAGAAATGAATTGTCCCTTTAATAATTTTGCTGCTGGTCTTCCACTTAACATAATCCATAAGCAATTATTTCTCTTTGACAGAGCTGAACTGATTTGTAGGCTCGATAGAGCAAGGTATGCTTAAAAAGTGTGTCTCTTCATATATAATTTACAGTTCAATAAGCCTCTATATTTACATAAAATCCCATTCAACACATTGTATGTGTAGGTTCTCAGTCATCCAGGTCATGGTGGTCTAAGGAGCTCGGAAAGAAAGCGACTGGACTTCTTAAAGTTTCATGAAGACGTTCCACTGCTTCTCGGATGAGAGGTGAAAAGAAAAATTATTAAAATGGGATTTGCCAGGTCAGGGGACAATCATTTTCTTTCCAAGCTCCCGAGACCATTCGTCACATTAAGAATCTTAGCTTTAAGCAGTAATAATTTGTTTAGCTCCACATAACTTGCTGAACGGTATTTTTTGGAGAAGCTACAAGACGAAGGAGAGAACGTCAACTACTAAGGAAACAGGATATCTACATTAACCAATACTGTTATATTACCAATGGGACAAAATACTCTTCTAAAAGCTGTTAAAACAGCTCATAAAACACAAGATGAGGTAAAGACTGAGACTTAAACAGGGATTTATTTTGAATTGCTAGCTAGAAATGACGGCCAGGAAAACATCACCAAGTCCAGCAACAACCATTGCCCCTCCTAAGCCAACTTCAAGAGTGGCTTTTTCTACACATTGTCAGGTCTGGACAATTAGCAATTAATCCCAGACAACACCCTGTCAGAGATTCACTGCCAGTGCAAGGAGATAAGGGCCCCCCCTCTCAAAGGCAGGCTCTAAATAAATAAAGAAAATGCTTCCCTAGTGTCTTTTCTACTGTTAGACCTGAAAGACAAAACAGGGAAGCCTGAAAACAAGTGTGGCATGCAGCAACCACAAATCAAGGTACTCCAGTGTACCAATCTACAGAAGTAAAAGGCAACCTCACAAACAAGCTTGAGACACCCCAGCATCGCTTTGGTATTTAACTACTGCATACAGAAAAATGAAATGCTCTCAGATAGTTTAAGTTGAATTCCCTTAACATACATGGATGCCCCTATATGAGGATCACACAAAGTTTACTGAAAACACAACAGTAACAGGAAAAAGTGGAGCACAGCCAGAAACCAAAATGATTACTCTATACAACGCTGCCCCACATCAAACAAGTAGAAGCAAATAATCCAACTAAATGCAAGCCATCCTTAACCACCAACTCTACCATGCTATAGCAACAAAATTTGTTACTCTAGCAATAATATTCAACAAAGCAAGCACATTACAAATAGGTGACTTTGTCTCCCCTCCTACAGAGAAAAATCATTACAGGGTTAAAGTGGGAACCTAAGACGGGTGGTAGGGGTGCGCCTTGAGTAAAAGAATCAATTAGAAATAAGTAACATTAATTTTTATTGTGACTTCAAGTAGATTTTGTGTACAGGCTGCACAGGCAAGTGATCAGTTAACCTGTGTTGCAGCTCTTTGTGGATTTAGCCCAATGAATTAAATAACGTACACGCAACTGTTACGTGAGCTATCACGGCAGATTTCTAACCTTGCAGACAGAAAAACGTGGTATAAAGGTAGAATTCAGTTTCCTAACACTGATGATGAACACCACAGCTTCCCTGCACCACTATAACATAGTAGATCACTGTAAACTTAAACTTAACTAGTATTTTCATGCACCCTGACAAAAAGTTAGTAAGCTTAACGTTATTGAGCAACACAACACATATCACGATACAATATCTGCTGCTGCTAAGAAAATAGACATAGACATGCATGAATAGACATCACATGTACACTTTAAATTTCTAGGTCATCAAATGTTACTGAGCAGTCCTTACCTTTAAAGATCACCTCTTTCTTTTATAGTTCGTCAGCTTTGAGTGACGTTGTCTCTCTGAGACTGTACCTTTGGTTAGTAGACATACTGTTTGACAAATCACACACAAGTTTACTATTTGTTGAGCTTTTTTAGAGACATTGCAAAATTGAAATTGTTGGCTTAAAAAGGGAGTTAAACATTATTCCACTTTATCTTCGCTTCTCTTATGTAGCACTAGCAAGATGCTGATATGTTACAACTTACAGATATCTGCACCAAAACTATTCCAGATCATTCTGGCCCTCATTACCCCCGGAGTATAGTACAATAAATTATGCATAAGGTATATGTCTTTTTGTTGTTGTTGTTATTTTGGTTGGTTTTTTGCATCTCTCTTTTTTATCACACAAGCTCCGGTGATCAACCAATAAAACTGTAAACTACCCCCCCAACTTTTGCATGTACCCAACCTCAGAAACCCCATTTTTGAAAGAGGAGCATGAGTCTCAGTGTCGAACTTTTACTCATCTGTTTTGGACTTGTTCATTTTTATTTTTCGGCAAGAATGGTTTCAACAGATATTCTATGATGTGGCTTCAGCATTAAGTGATGCAAAAATTAGACAAAGACAGGTACAAAGACAAAAACAAAAACATTGGTCTTTTTGTATTTTTCAAATAAATATTGAAGGGACTAAGAGAGAGCAACTGCAGTTCACTGTAAAATTGACTGCATGTGATAGGCTGGACAAATTAGACATACCTCATATTTTTCAAATAAGATACAGGGCAAAATGAAAAAGTCTTAAATCAAAAGACTCCCTTTGAGAAATCTGACTGAGCCAGTGCTGGCAAGCAGGACCAGAATAACAAGAAACAAGACAGCTGTTTGTGTAGACGTCTCAATTCAGTCAAGACTTAATGAGAAAGGCAGTCTTATGCAGAAAAAGTGACATGTTTTCTCATTGCTCTTTTGTGCACATCTTTCCAGGGGTTGCTGTCAGTTCACATTGGTATCAGATCTGAGTTACATCCAAGAATAGATATGAACAGTCATCCAAAAATCAAAAATGAGCATCTATTCAGGAATGAAAACCTGCAGTGTGGGTGCAGGCTCAGTCTTCAATTCACATCAGATACTTTTAATAATGCTTGCTTCAGCTGAAATGGCACAGCGAGGGATATAAAAGACAAGCAGTTAATTCTACAGTCTAGCTTCCCTTTTCATGTCATCAAGCTTAGCCTACTATGCTAATAAGAGTATTAGGGAGATAACCATATCTTCAAAATCTTCACTCATGTTACTCTCCCAGTGTTACAGCTTGTGTCTGCAGACAGGATGCACGTTTTCTAATCTCTTTGCTTTTCTTTTAACTCTAGTTTCTTACACAGCACTTATTCAAAGCTCAAGTTATTTCAGGGGACTACATTTGAAGGTAGAGACCTTAAAGACCTTAGACAGAAACTGAACATTTCCCTACGGTATGAGCAGCACCTGGTTATGGTGATGATGATTAAAAAGAAAGAAAACAACAGGAAGAAACCTAAAGCAGAACCGAGGAGGATAGAAATGTCCTATAGCTGGATACAGTAGGCAGAGGGGAATGTGGGGAGACACACAAGGAAAAGCATAGAGAGATGACAAAAACAAACAATGTAACAATAAACATTGAAATAAACCCACATGAGCTAATAATACCTCCAGAAATAGCAGCTGTTTTATCTTCATGCAGTTGAAAGGTTGTTTTCTGACAATAAAAATGACAATAACAATGCGAACAACATATTTAAATAGAGCATATCTAATTGAGAAACCGATTTGCCTCTAGTGCATGATATTCTAATCCTCAATATAATTATTCATTTCTAGATTTTCTTTTTTCAAGTGCAGTGTCCCAAAATGAAACACCAAAGAAAAAGTTCAGCAAAGAGTTCAAGAGTTAAGTTCAAAGTAATAATATATTAATGTGGTTCTATAATAACAAACGTGAAGGGAAGACTAGAATTTGAAGGCCTGTGTGTGTTTGTACCTGATGTAAAGCTTTTTAAGTTCTTATTGACGCTGCAAACAAGTACTTCTTTGATTTATACACAGAGCTGCTTGAAACTCCAAAATTTATTAATGGCAGCATTTATATTTTGTGCACACTCATGCAGATCAAGTACTACGCTGTATATCAACTGACAACTTATCTAGAAGTAGCTAACCATTAATTATTCATAATCCATTCAGGGAGTTTCTGTACAGGAAAAGTGATCAGAAGTTTGCTTACTGTTAGGATTTTAAATGTTGACGTCTCATTAAATAATTGAGATGGAAACATTTTGAGGTTTTATCGTTGCTGATCTGTTTATTGGGATTTCGTCTTTTATCTGATGTTGAAGCTGCAGAATAGTTATGGCTTTCCTAATATATCTTAAGGGTTAAGGGTGAACCAATTAAAATCTATTTTTCTTTGATTTCCTCATTATGTAATCTGCAAATAATAATATTATTTTGCAATGTCTGTCAGTATCACAAACATACTTTGATTCGTTTTCCAGTTCTTCAAAGTTCGATTCATTTTAGAAGGCAAATATGTAGGACAGTTGGGCTAATATCTTTTAGAAATCAGTTTCATATTGCACATTTTCACAAGGAATATTGTATAAAAAGTATCAAGAATCCATGAATATTTGTTAGGAAAAAAGGCCCAAGCAGCCTTTTGAAATGTTAAAGTCCATGCACTTCCCAATTTAGGGCCAGGCTTAGCAAAAATGTGTGATGTCACAATCAGAAAAAAACATTTTACCAAGAGCAGCACAAATTTCTACAGAAGAGGATTGGAGCCACTGGAAATAAAAAAAAGAGGGCACATATTTTTTTTTCTTTTCAAAAATTCTAAGAAAAAAGTCAAAATTCTGAGATTAAAGTCAAAATTCAAACTTTCAGAATTTGGAAAAGAAAAAAAAGACGTGTCCACTTTTCCCCCCCCAGTGGTCCTAATCCTCTTCCGTAAATTTCACACCAAGGTAAGCCACAGGTTTCAGACGCTATGTACCATTAAAAGCAACACATCTATTTGTAAATGACAATCTGTGTGGCTTATCGGTTTATGTCTAGAAAAAAAAGAGGAAAAAAGAAAATAAAAAAGACAAAGGTGAAGTGAGTGAAAGAAGGGAAATAAGGCAAGAGATGGAGCAAAAAATAAAGAAAACAGGATACTGAAGGGGGGGAAAGATGGGTTTGGTGTGTATCTGATAGTGTCACTTCCCTTGTGGACAGTCTGTCAGTGGTCAGCTGTCAGTGTCAGATAGGATTTAGGCCCTCGGGGGGCCTTGTCACTGGCCCTGAGCACCTCTGGGTGACGGTGTAGCACAAAAGGAAGCAATAGAAATGAGTGAGAGATGAAGGGAAAAAGACAAAAGGGCTGTGCTTGCATTCTGTCACTGACCCTAATCACCCCTCTATGTATGTGTGCGTGCGTGTGTGAAAGTGGATGTAAAGGAGGCCTGGCTTGCATCCGGCAGAACTGTCACTAACCCTCAGTGCTAAGGGCTTTGCTTGAAGTAGACCCTGGTTTGTGTGTCTGGTTTTGTATTTCTCGCCTTGTGAGAGACTTTACAGCAGTACACAATGTCCTCCAAACTCTGACACAAAGTGTTTTATTTAACTAGCAAATGAAAAAAGACAATTAATAAACTGTCATATATTTAAAGTGTTACCATAATCATACTCAGAAAGTATTCAGAAGAAGAAGTTTATTTCTGCACTGCACATCTGCAGAAGAGCTGGCTCATACTTTGGAGGCAGATAATCCAGTATCACCTTACCACTAATGGCTTTCCCAATTAATAGTCTTGCACACTGATACACGTGAATGAAAACATATGCGGCTCTTAGGATGAACCACATTAAAAACCCCATGAAATGATGGGAATCCATACAGGACAGGAGGAAGCACATTCATACGAAGCCTGTAGAAAATAATGGAGGTGTTGACATCTAACAAGCACAAGCCCTTTGAACTCATTTAGATAAAGCGTGATGTGTGCAGCATTACAGAGCTGTTGATTCAACTCCCAGGGTGTTATCCCCACAAAGAGAGATAAAAATGACAACAAAAAATATGTGTCTGTGTGTGTGTGTGTGTGTGTGTGTGTGTGTGTGTAGGATGTCACTTCCAGCTGTGTATATCAAATGCAGACAGACCTCTGAAAGAGCAGATCAGAAGAAAGAACAACAGTGACATTGAATATTAATTTGTTACCACCTTTGATTTCGTATTACATATTTCATACATATCCATCTATAGTTTCTTTATTGCTTAACATTACATTTGTTTTAAATTATGTCTAATCCAGGCTTATGTGTCTTTGTGTTCACATTTTAGGAGCATCAGCTCAGCAATCCATGTTTTAAGTTCACCTTGAGAATTCATGAAGTAAGATATGTGTTAGATTCTCAGCATGAAGGCATTCCCTCTTTCTGTGGGTGTGAGTGGTGTGTGTGTGTGTGCTTGTGTGTATGGCCATGTGTTCTAACCCATCCCCCATCTGACTGGAATCCCTGTGTTGTTGTAAATTACACAATCTTCTCCTAAAACCAGCAAAACCCATTTATTTATTTTATATCCACCAAATTTATTTGAGAGATTTTCTGTGAGTTGCAATGACATTTCGAGGATGCTTATATGTGCTGTCACCTTGAAATGGATGTTAAAAATATATTTATCAAAGTTTAATATTCATTATTAACAAATATAGCCAGAGGATGCTACAGCCAAGAAGAACAGCCAAGCATGGTGTACGTTATAACGTTATTTATAGTGTTGAAATGAAAATCCTTTAGACATGTTTTTGTGCACTTCTACCTTGAAGAAGATATTTTTAAGTCTACTTCCAACACAGTATGCAATATTTCCTCTGTTTTTGCTTTAAGCTGCTGCAGTGTGAAATACCCTCCTGCACTCATCTCGGGATTGCTTCTGCCATTTTGTCATAAGCCTCTGGTATTACAGAGATTTGTCCTTTGGTGTCAGTACAGAAAGCAAAAGTTCCTGTATGGAAGGCTGGGTAATTGTGGTATAAGGACACAGGACCCCAGATTCCAGGGGTAGTTTTTGGAAGCAAATTCACTGCCTATATTGCTTAACGGTACTCAGTAATTTAAAATGTGATGCAAAAGGGTTCTCATCAAGTGTCCATATGTGATGAGTGTAGAGTTTGACCAGTTTCAGTACTGCCATGACCCATTCAACATCTAAAGACAACTTGTGCACATAACTGAGCAGTGTTGCCAACTTAGCGACTTTGTCGCTATATTTAGCGAGTTTTCAGACCCCTTAGTGACTTTTTTTCTAAAAAAAGACGTGAAAGCGCGTATCGCTTTTACTCTCAACAAGCAGCGGGTGCTGTAACGCAGTCAGTTCTTCTTTTACTCTTTTACTCTTATGCTGTTTTGTGGATCACAAGGTTTAAAACTACTTATAAACACACACACACAAAGTAACTCCACCAGAGTGCCTATTTTGGGTTACTTTTGCCAGTCCAAGCCCGGGTAAAGGAGCAGGGTTGGAATTGTGACATTAAAAAAAACAATAATTGCTAAAAGAAATTTAATTTGTAGTTCTAAATAAACTCTAAATGCATTTAGGACGTTTTTTACTCACTTTATGTCTCTTCCACGATGTTATTTCTCTCTCCAACAACATGGGTTACAATTAGATTAGCATGACCAATTATGCAAATTAGGCGATGACGTCATTTAGCGACTAATAGCGACTTTTAGGACAGCCAATAGCGATTTTCCTTACTGAGGAGTTGGCAACACTGTAACTGAGACAGATTTGACAGACCAGGGATATTTGACAGCCTACAAACTACAGAAAAACAACAGAGGCCATTTCAACAAAAACCTAATTTCTGTGATTGTTCTGTTCACAAAACCCGTGTTGACCTGTATGTGCTTAGATTGTGTTCTCTGACTATATTTACTGGCCACTTTTATGTATGACCTTTGAGCCGTGCAGTTGATGACATGAGCCCATATTCATCAGAAGCAGGGAAAGAGGAAAAGATGATGGTGAGATAAGAAACAGCTGCCCCATGGAAAAAATGCTCTTTAAAAAGAAAAAAATATGGGTGGTGAGGGCTGTCATGCTTTCAAATCAGCAAAAATAGAAGATGGAGGTGATTGCTGTTCCTCAGAATAATCATCTCAGGCAGGTGAAAGGTGTCATTTTAAAGCTGTGTAGCTCAAGTGCCTATCAGAGTGCTGCAACTGCCAGATGAGACTAGTAATATTTCACATTCATTCAAACAATGAAACAAACAACTTCCTCCTCTTGCTCAGTTTTATTTTTAAAGTTGCACCATGTGAAATGTGTTGCAAATGTGATCATTACTGCTCGATAGTAGCTTTTCAGTGCAGTTTATTCAATTTTTAACCATGTAAAGCCGGAGCCATAAACTGATTGGCTGAAAATTCTAATTATTTAAAACCAGAGTGTTTAGTGAACCTTATGACAAGTAAAAAAAAAAAAATATATAATCAGTTTTCATATATAAAATTGTGCTAAATAAATTGTGTAAATTGGGGGAAACACAAACACTCGTCGTTACGTTTTATTTATTTTTTAATATAAACCACAATACCTAAATGACAGTTTAACTAAAGACTTGCACATGTTGCCACTCAGAAGTCCTCTTGTTAACACCTTCAGACAGCTATTTAAGATCAGTACTCCTGCCTCTCTTATTCAGTGGTTACCAGGACATTAAAAACACTGTATTTATGGAATCGCCAATAAAATCTAATTGTAAAATTCTTTGTTTTTTTTAAATCATGGCTTTATTGTAGCTCACCACAGTGCGCTGACACAGTCAACATCTGGATCAAACCCCATTTGAATAAATGCCATGCTAATGAAAAACAGAAACACGATAAATACACTTCATACATCTTTAATGAAATATAACAAGTAGATATGTGTGACACCACACAGCTGAAACTAATATAAACCCACGAGACTGCATGCGGAACAACACAGTTGGTTAATACAGTACATGTCCATGTTCAGCTATTGACTGGCTTTGGATCCAGGAGCAGAAGCCTTTTCAGCACCATGCCTCTCTCATACACCATCTCAGCTCATGACACTGCTCTATCACACATGCTAGCAGACAAAAGCCATTGTATAGCAAAGAAAAATAACTATAAATAACACATGAAATATCATGAAAATGGTAATTTTATTCCTTGTTGTGTGTAAAATTAAGAGTTGCTGCTACTATAAGTGTAGAAGTCAAAGACTACAACCTGAATTAAGCCACGTTTGGCTGCTCCCCTGTCACAAGAGGTCGCAACAGCGGGTAGTCCACATGTTTTGATTTGGCAAAGTCTTACGCCAGATGTCCTTCCTGACGCACCCCAAAAGGGATTTGTGTCTCCAGCTGGAATCAACCAGCGACCTTTCACTTGTTAGGCGAATGTGTAAACCATCCTGACTAGAACTTTAGGACTGTTTTTTCATGCCCTGTCATGACATTCAACTCCTTTATGGTAGATGAAGCCTAACCATTGCACACACTGTGACATGATGCACACAGAGACATATACTACACACATGTGGAAATGCACACACATCTGCATCACTGAGCTGCACTAATTGCACACAGACACACATACACATTAGTAAGCGATCACACAAGCGTGTGTAGACCCCCCCACAGGACACATATGTCAGCACACACGATGTGTGAGAGCAGTGCTTAGCCCAGCTGTTGTGCTTGTGCTTACTCTACATGGTTGAAATCTGGAAGTCCCAGTAGTCAGTAGGTTCCCTTGTCACTCAGGTTTGTACCCTTAAACAGCTGCTTTTGTTTCTCCTCTTTCCACTTTTCTTGTCTTTACTTTTGTCTGTTCTTTTTCCCATCAGATCAAATACTGTGCTGATCTATGTATTTGTTTTCCCACAATCCTTTTTGCGTCCTTCTTTTCTTCTTCTTCACAAACAGTCTGGACAGTGATAGAATTTTCAGAACTTTGCTCGAGGTTTAACAAAAATATTGCAATAACTATAACAGATTTGCTATGTGGCCATGGTGTACCCTGGGAAACAGCCCAGTCCCCTGAAACCCAAGAAAGCGCTGTTGTGATGTGGCGGTGAATTAGACAAGTGAATAAAAAGATGGATGGATGGATAGATGGCCTGTTACAGCCATTTTTACATGATATTCAATGCTTACATGATTATCTGTTTCAGTCAATTAATGCTGGATATCTGGAACTAAGTGACCTCACCAAATGCAGTTTCTTTTCTCGAAGTGTTTTCAAGGACTTTGCAGTAGTTGCCTATAGTTACTGCTAGTCTATGGGTCTTTCTGCTTGTGGTCTTCAGTAAGTAAAGAAAAGCATGCTCAACTGGAATGAGGGTAGGTGATTTACCATTAGAAAAATAAAAAATGTAATTACATTTTAAAAAAGGGCACTTCTTTGCATTCTGAATCCTTTAGATTCATTATTCATAGTCTGTTTGGGAAACACTGTCTTGTCTTTGTTGGAGCGTTTGATTAGAATAGGAATTGAGTATAGCTCTATATACTGCTCCCAGCGATTTCTGTCAGTAGTTATATCATCAGTAAACACTAGTGACCCAGTTCTACTGGCAGCCATGCATGACCATGCCATAACACTGCCTCCACCATGTTTGACAAATGGCGTGATTTGCTGTGGATCATGACCCTTCGTTTCACGTCATTATAGAACAAGAATATATTTTTTTTCCAGTAGAGTCCAATCCAGTCATTTATTCATAATTTATTAATGGTTTGCATCTTGTGAAAAGCCTGTGCATTTGCAGTACATTTAAGAAGACCTACAATACTGTGTCCTGAATCTGAATCTTAAAAATGATAAGCCCAGTTTCTCAAGAATGTTCTTGACTGGGATGTTGGAAAAAAAAGTGTCTAGGAGCTGCTTAGCGGGCTGAGAACAGGTGCACAGATGGGTTTTGAAATATGACGACTGAAGGTAGGAAAAACTGGGAACCGCTGCAAGGCAGAGAGAAAATAGACCTTGCTACAGCCTTGTCCTAGCATGAAAGATGTATTACCAGCGGTCAACAAATGAATCAGTGTACAAGGATATTCTCAGAATATTCTGAAGAGGTTTTGTGTGTTGTGCAAGGTCTTTTAGTGTACAGCAATTTCTGTGTGTTCATGTCCATGTGGATGTCTGTGTGTGTGAGTGGACATGCTTTTTCACACACTAATTCATAATTTAGCTGACATGTTGCGACACTGCTTTCGCTCCTCCTGCAACAAAAGAGGCAACAGTGACCTCCTACAACCCTGCACAGCTTCAGTTCACACAGACACTCATTATTGAAATGGATTTTCTCTCAATAACAGGTGCACACAAACACATGCACACGATTTTTTTTGTCAGGGAGGCTCTTATTAGTCTCCCGAGGTTTGAGGAAATTGTTTTACCAAGGCTGAATTTTAAACAATTAATGAATACGCATATCCATTTTGCTCCGTATCTTATCACAGTTGACCATTACACTATTCCCTCTGCTTAATTAGCCCTTTTAATTTTGCCGGGATTAAGACATCGATGTGTTACTTTGTTGGGCAGAGACACTTAATGAGAACGTCTTCAATGTCATTTCATTAGTAAAAGAATGATATCAGAGGAGACAAGCTAGAAAGATGTAGGGTAAAGTTATGAGGGGAACAGCAATTAGTCAGCTCTTCATGATCTACTGTAACTGTCATTCCAGAGAGAGATGAAAAAAACCCCACACATCCACTGTCAACAGCAGCACATTCCCTGACACTGAACATGTGGAATTCTTTCTGTGGCTCTCCATTTTTGCCTCGAGTCATTCTGTTTTTGTTCCTTTCCATTTCATATTTATTTCATGTGCTGCAAACAAAATGTATTCGAACAAGAACATCTAGAATTTCATTACTGTGCAACAATAGTGTACTAAAGCTACTGGAAATGCACTATTAGCTCCACAAACACTCCCCTCTGTCATTTTTTTTTTTTTGCATAATGTCAGGTATCTCATTCGACCACCCTGACTGAATCATCAATACAAACGACAAAACCAACATAAAGTGAGATGTTAGCTACCACCTAATTTTTATGAGAAACAACAAAGCAGTTTTCCGTTACTTTATGTGCAGCCCCACTAATGGTGGCAGAAATCCACATAATCTGCAACTTCTAGTACGAAAATTTAGCAGTTATTGTTTCTATACACAGCATTCAACCCCAGTGGTAGTTAGGCAACCTGGTGCATAAACAGCAATTGCAAGGGGAGCTGTTTCAAAGTCTGGCAATCTTATCCACTGCCTCCGCCCCATTTTATTATTTCCCACTAATTTCATGATGGTTATGGAAATTAACACTCCCACACCTCTCTGAGAAGGTGAATTTTGTGTGAATGTAGCCATGCCTGGTCCTGCCCACTGTGGGTTCTCTGTAGTGTAGTGCAGAAACATAGAAGAAGGAAGGAAGAAGAAAGAACACGTTTGTTGTCAATAGAGTTTGCTAACATGCTAACTTCAACTAAATCTTTTTTCCCTTCAATTATTTATTCTGGCAAAGCGCTTTGTGTTGTGGAAAGACGTAGAAGTAGATGTTTGGGAGTAACAGCAGATATTGAAGATTAACAAGAAGCTGTAGCTGCAGGCTGCAGAGTACATGCAGTGAGCAGGAAACCAAACTCAGAGGCTGTAAACGGAAATGTTTACCAAGCGTTTTACGTTAATTAAATACAGCATACTCAGAGACATGAATATGCAAATAGTAAAAGGAGCAAATACACTTTGACGTTTGGATAATTTTGCTTTAATAATGTGAGAAAAAAAGAGATGAGAAAGCATCAGCTAATGATGATCAGCTTTAAGTGAAGCTAAGTCATCACAGTTTGGCACAGTAAAGCTTCAGTACAGAATTTGTCAAGAGTCACATGTTTACTTGTGTTATTTCTTCTTTTGAATTCAATAGAAAATAGGGAAGAGGACAGATGGTAGGTAGGCAGACAGGCAAGACGAAGAAGTTGGCAGGTAGAATACAAAGAAGTCTTGCCCGTCGTCAAAAGCAGCAAACAGCCAGACAGGCCAGTCGAGAGAAAACCTGACAGTCTTTAATCCAGTCCAACAAGCAGAAGAAGGAAAGTCAATTGTTTCTGAAGGCTTGCGGAAAGAGAGGGAAGTTCACAACCTGGCAATTTTCTCGCCACCACACATCTGACCAGTTCCTGTATGAAGGAGGTGCGATTATTGAATAGTTTCAGAAAGTTACAGAAATTTGGTGTCTGAAGAGTGTGAGCAGAGCTCTGTTTGCTTCAAAAGATGCATACAAAATGCCAGTAGCCAGTCAGTAAGGCACATAGTGAGAGAAGCAGACTGAGAACACACTGTAGGTCTGCAGTATACTTTGAAATTCCTTTTAAGTGTTGAACATGGAAATCTGCTTTCTCATCAGTTGCTTTGACTTCAGCATTGTTTTTGCAGTAGCACCAAGGAGATGTCTTGTTATGAGAAAATACTACATCAGCTTCTACTTAAACTACAAGCTGGCCGTCTTTTCCATTTGGTTGTGCAAATACAAAGTTTGAATTAAGCTAAGCAATTCGCCTGCACACACTGACTGAAATCAATTGGCATTTTTAATATTAATCCACTTCTGGAGTGTCTATTTAAGCAACTGCATTAAATTAAAGGAGAAACTGGACTCTTCATCTGTAACATACAGCCATAGCAGAAACTCAATACAGGCCATTAATAAGTTATTTGAACATTTGGTGAAAGCTGTACTTTTCTGATGAGTTCACCTTTTCCTTCACGGCGTGCTGGTAGTGGCAGCACAACGGCAGCAGTGCTGATGGTAGGGACTCGTGGGATTCACAGCTGAGGCAAGTTGTACAGCCTGGCCTTCAGATAATAGGACTACAGATTGAGTAAATTAATGTATGGATGACAATACAGCAAACCGCAGGCAAGCTGTCTGTTTGTGTTCAATTGTTAACATGTCTGTAACCCTTATTAATTAGCCACATGATTAAGTATTATTAAATGATTTAAAATTGGAGTACTGTGCTTGCTTTGTTCTTCCAGTAGCCTGGAAATTCAAATGAAGGAACTTGAATCACTTTAATCAGATTTAAATAAGACTATATTTGAATTATTTACCTTATATTTTTTAATGTAATTACTATTATGCAGTATAACTCCTGTGAAGTCTTAGGTGAATGATGAATGAAACAAGGCATAAACACAATTTTGTAATCATATTAACTGGATGCTGTAGATTTTATTGCACCATACAGTTATTAATGTAATATTATTTCCTACTGTTGAGAGGTTTTTATAGACTGTCTTTCTTCATAGACATAATTAATTCTTCTGTAATTTACTGAACATGAAAGCAGCTTCACAGCACACAAAGGCTGTTGCTACGCAAACAATCATAGCACCAAGCAACTGTTTCACCAGAGCAAAGTGCTTTCAAAAACTCTGCAAGGTTGAACTTTTCAGAAAAGGAGTGAGCGGCATTTTCTCTGCCAAGCATCAATGAAGGAGATGTTTCATGCTGTGTGGGAGGCTGGCTCCTTCTCCACAGCAACAGCAAAGACGGGCACAGAGCCTGTAAAAAACATGTTTAATAATCTGGGAACAACTAGTTTTTATTTGTGCTTTATCGGTTATAAGCTGGCTTGGTCATCCACTGCTTCTTCATTTTCTACTACACATTAAATACTGCAGGTCACAAATGAGCCAAACATGGCTTTTCCCTCACTTCACTTCTCATTTCAATTCTGGAGGTCAATTAACAGATTACTAGAAGAGTGTGAGCGATATCTCTATAAGGGAAAGGGTATGCAACAGACAATATGAGGCTAAAATTTGAAGAGAAAAGGTATAACTCAATATTACAGGTACAGCAAGTTGGCTGTGCAGCATATGATAGAAGCATGAATGTGCATGAAATCGGATGTGTACGTGTAAGGTAAAGTAAAAAAGTATGCGTATAGTGCAGGAATATTTCAGTGTGTGAAATAGGATATATTCCACTGAGATGCAGAAGCAGAGTGAGTGTGTATGATTTCCTCATCACACAGAAACAGATCGGTTGTGCCCTCTCCTAAGTAAAGATCAGATTTCTTATTAAGATAAACGTTAAGGAGAAAACAAAGAGAAAAGGACACTACACTGTAACTGACTTCTGAAATCTGAACAGTATCACACTGCTCAACACCAACAGTATGATACTGTAATAGGTTTATACAGTAATTTACTGTAAATGGCAAAGGATTATGGGAAAATATGGGCTGACTACTATAATTCTTTGCTACTATAATTCAATTTTAGAGTAGTAAACCTGGGAAATATGGACCAATGGTAGAGGAGTTTACTTTGAAAATTCAAAATTTAATAAGAGAACAGAGAACCTTTGTCTACTCAGCAAAAAGTTGGCATAAAATATCATTATTAATTTATGCAAATCTGAGACATTTTTACCTGTATTTTCTTTTGACTCATTGTTTGCCCACTGCCTTACATTTCTATATAAAATATATTTTAACACTATTTTGTCTTCTTTCATTTATATTTCATACTTTATCTATTGCATCTCTGTGCAACCTCATTACAAATCATGACCATATTAGCATGTGTAAGACAGACTATCAATCAATCTTTATTTATAAAGCACTTTTCATACAAAAAAAATGTAGCACAAAGTGCTTTACATGGACTGTAAAGACTAGGACTGTAACTGGTTAAATAACTGTGTAGAGTTATTCCAGCACTTTTAAACAGTGCAGAGAGGAAAGAGACACAGACACACAGGAGCTAACCTCCATGTCTTCACACGATGATAACCAAAACACCCTGAGCCAAAGTGCAGCCTCTCAAGGTCAAGCTTGTGTTTTCCCATTTGGGAGCAAGAGCAAGAGAACGGATGAATGCGATCACACACCATTAATACACCAGCGTAATAAGGAGATGCCGAAATAATGCAATTAAATTAAGCCACTCATGTGTAAAAGATTATCCACTTGGTTTGGCTGGAGAAGAAACAGGAGTTTAATCAAAGAGTCATTACAAAGGGTGAATGAATGGTCAGAGATCTGTGCACTGTGTTTTCTGTTTTTGTTTTTTCTTTGATGGTCTTCTACGCAACCTGACATAAAGTCTATTCTGTAACTGCTGGTTATCTTTATTAGTATGAATAGTAAGTTAGAAAAAGCTCAAACTAAACTGAAAATAAGAGAATGAAAGAAAAACATGACCATCCTATAAGGTAACTCCAGATCTCTATGTGGATATATGAAACTTATCTTCAGGCCATTACCTTTCAATGCAGTCCCACTGCATTGTATATGCTGTTTTATAATGTGCCAGATGTTTTCAAAAGGTGATACTGTTGGTTATGACTGCAGACATTCCAGCTTCTCACTCCTACTCATTTACAACAAAGCCAGGCTGTTGGAATATTTGCAAAATGTGGTTTAACGTTATCACCAATGTCTTCCATTAAAAAAAAAAGTCCAGCAACAATGAGGTCTTCCAAGGATTTGCAAGGTGCCAGTGTCATATGCACTCATTCAAACACAGATGCTGGTGAACTGTGTGCAGATAGCAAGCTGGATGTTTCCTTTCCTCATTACCCAGTGGACATGGCATCTATGATTTCCCAAAGGAATGTCATGTTTTGATCCAGCAGACCATAGGATGGTTTTTCAATCTGCTTCGTTCAGTCATAAATTAATAGCATCTTTTTTATGTGTACCTGTGTACCAGAACCTATTTTGTATGTCATTCAGGCGATTTTGCTTCCCCTTATTTCCTTTTATATGGCTTTCATTTGATAAAATCGCCTGCATTTGAAGAATGCTATTGAAACTGTGAATGTGCTTGCTCAGTCTGCACAGAAAGTACACTGACATTAAACAGGTAAAACTTCACTAATGTTGACTGTTTGGTCAAAAATGCCTGCGACTATAACAGAAATATAGCCAATAGTTAAATAATTGTGTTATTTTTACTTCTATTCTACATCCATCCATCCATCCATCCATCCATTCGCTTCCGCTTATCCTTTTCAGGGTCGCGGGGGGCGCTGGAGCCTATCCCAGCTGTCATAGGGCGAGAGGCAGGGTACACCCTGGACAGGTCGCCAGTCTGTCGCAGGCGTTCTATTCTACATAAAAATAAAAAGAACATTGTTTAGAATACAAAACAGATCTACTTTGCTAGAATTGTGACACTTATAATTATGATCACAACTGCAAATGGAAGGCAATGACAATTTAAACTCACGCAAATGTCAACCATTTTGAACTTTTTTTGTCATTAACGTGCTTTTTATTAACGATAAAGAAAAAAATTCCGGCACACAGTGAAGACATATGTTTGTGTTGGTCAAGTCTATTGGCATGCATTAGCTTAATGTGACATTTGGAACACATCGATAGAGCCAAGTGTCTGTTCGGCCCAAAAGTGACCTTTGTTAATTGAATGCATTAAATCTAACTGACATGGTTAGTTTAACTACACTAACATTGTGATACAATTGCAAACTTTAGACAGACCTATCTGTCTAAAGTAAGTAAGACCTACACATGTAGGTCTACATGTGATAGACCTAGGTCTTACAATCAAATACAGTATATATCTGCTGTGTTTGTCTTTAAGCTTAAAGCTGGGTAGTTGATCTTATGGTTATCTATCTATATAAACAATTGAAGTGTTGCTAACAGTCAATTGATAAATCAATTGATGGCCTGACATTCATGTCACTAAAGAAAGCACAATAGCTGATGTGAGCCCTGCTGGCCTGAACAAGTTAGAGGTCAAATTACAAGGAACTGGGAAGAAGGAGTTGCACAAAGATACCTTAATTGGATGGGGGAACTGGTGACCTTGGTAACTGCCCATTAATAGGAGGTTGCAAAGGATGATAGAAGTGATGGAGCATTAGTGTCCTGAGGTTTACTAAACGCTTAGTAGAGACAAGAAAAGGAGGAATTTCCCACTTTCATTCCTATCGTTCCCATAATATGATACCGATAAAGATGATCACCCATTGTATGTATAAAAATATCAAATTATATCCAAATTATATCAGTCACGGTAGCCAAGTTTATATAGGTTCTCCTCGTGTATCGTGTGGAGTATGTGATGATGGGAATTAGGTGAATTATGTGGGATCAATAAGATGTTGAGCAGGGGTAGGAATTAATAAGTATGTTCATACTTCTTCCTACTCCTTTTCAGACCAAACATTGTTACATTATGTCAGACGATTTTGTTTTATTTCATTATATATTTTTTGTTTATCTGAACACATACGTGTGTGTGTGTGTGTATATCTACATATATATTCGTATCTGTAAATGAAAATATATGTAGTGTGTATATATTGTTTTTTGTTTTATATGTCTGAAACAAATAAAGATACAATACAATACAATACAATACCTATGGCTATTCACTCTGAACTGGCAGGATCATCTTATTGTCTTTCTTTTACCTTTCCCTAAATATCACAGAACACCAGCAGAGACACACTCCTTTTTATCAATGAAACATACAGTGATGCACACACACTCATATACACACAGGCTTAACAGCGTGCTAGCAGAAAACAGGAGTCTACAAAAGAAGATTAGTGATGGGCAGCAAGAGGAATTCAAGGTCAGTACTCCCATCAGATACACAAAGAGAAAGCAGGTTCTTTTTAGAATAAATCTGAGGGGATTTTAACACCAACAAACACAAGCCAGATTATGATATGTGTGCACCTCATGAGAGACAATCTGTTACTGCAATTGCAAAGAATCATGGGAACAACAGCAGAGAATTTTGTTTTCCCCCATTGCTCACATCTGTCATGCAGTTTGCTGTCAATAGGAACAACCAGTCACAATTTGAACTTAAGTCTGGTTTCAAATGCACTTGGTGGACAAGATGGATTTTAAGCATAGCTGGCCTCTATCACCCACCAGTTTGCAGTTCAAGAGTCCACAATTGAGTCCACAATTTTCCAAGCCCGATCCTCATATGTGTCATATGAGGATCAGCTGGGTTTTTAAATGTATTTATTCATTTAAATACAGGTAATGTATAGAGCAGATCAGCTACTGATTGGAAGGTTGGTGGTTCAATCCTTGACTTCCCCAGTCTGCATGTCAAATATCCTTGGGGAAGATACTAACCCCAAGTTGCCCTCCAATGCATTCATCAGAGTGTGAATGTAGATTAGTTTGCACTGTTTAGAAGTGCTTGTATGAGTGGGTGTGAATGGGTGAATGAGGCATGTTGTGTACAGCGCTTTGAGTACTCCGAGAGAGTAGGAAAGTGCTATATAAGAATCAGTCCATTTACCATTTTTGCTTTTAATATTCACAGGGTTATGTAGACTTCATTTGCCCAGTGTGCAGACTGAGATTTTAAATGACATTCTTCTTGATCTCAACGAGGACATTCAGTGGAAATTTGAAATGTGATGCACACCACTCGGAGTTTTTTGGTCAGACACACAAATGAAATTCACCATCTGCCCTTCTTGGAAGATTTGTTTCTGAAAATGAAAATAAAGTTGAAGTATCACAGATTTGTCACACTGCATGAGATCCAGCATGCATCACAGTTGAACAAATGTGAGGCAAAAAAAAAAAAAGGAGCAGGAGCACAAGAAGATAATCTTGAAGCAGACTTTAAACAGTTCTGAAGCAGATGATTATTTAGATTTAAGATAAGATAAGATAAGATAAGATAAGATAAGATAACCTTTATTAGTCCCACACGTGGGAAATTTGTTTTGTCACAGCAGGAAGTGGACAGTGCAAAAGTTATGACGCAAAAATTAGAATACAATAAGAATAAATACAGTACACAGCTGTACAGAATAGAATAAAATAATATACTATATACAGTAGAATAAAATAGAATAAAAATATACAATAAGATAAAAATAGAATACGAATGCTATATACAACTGAGTAAAAATACAACGATGCCAGAAAAGATTATTGCACTTAGTGTTATTGCACATGTGTGGATGTGTGTGTTTGTTCAGTTAAAGTCTTTGTTGTGGAGTCTGACAGCAGTGGGGAGGAAAGACCTGCGAAATCTCTCCGTCCCACACCGTGGGTGCCGCAGTCTCCCACTGAAGGAGCTGCTCAGTGCTGTCACAGTCTGCTGCATGGGGTGGGAGACGTTTCTGATAATACCTAGTATAGGGATATTTCCTAACAGTCCTTTGCACATTTTTGTTACTCTTCTTCAATTTTAATCTCAACCACCAGAGATGTGAGGAGAAAGTCACAAGAGAGAGAAAAAGGGATTGAGGCTAGATTCTTTTAATCTTTTGAACTATGTTTAATTGCATTTACAGTGTAGCACAAAATATTCTGTTGGTTTTCATTTCAAACACAAACATACAAGTGGTGAAAAGACACGAAGACTGTTTATTCAGTTGATCTGATAAAAACCAAATTCCTAAATATAAGAGTCTATTTGTTTGAAGAGTCCTTCCATGATTCTCCTTCAGCTGTATGCATGGACTGTTCTACAATGAATTAACAAACACATTTTCAATAGATACACCCTTGTATCCTTAAATATAACTCATCAACCTTCTCTCTTTGCTTTGCAGAATTTTATGAATTGAGACATTCTTCAATAAAGCATTTGAAGTGGAGCTCCAGGTTGCAGACAGCAGGACAGAGGATGGAGGTGGAGATGAAGAGGCGTAAATTAGAGAAATGAATACAGCCTACAGTCCAGCCACATTAAATTGTTTTCCTCTCTTCCTCTTTCTACAAAATTAAAAAGAAGGTATAGGTCACAAATACCAAGTTGAAGACAAAAAAAGACAGCTTTTTGTAAGCTAAAATACAATATACTGAGTTAAAAATAGGTTCCATGACTGTAAAAAGCAATTCATCTTACAGCCACACATTCATCACAATGTATCCTTGAGCCAAATCAGGATTATAAACTGCACTGATTATGTATTCACTAAATGGATATATGAGTGCTGCTTCATGACAACAATGATAACAGGGTAGCATATGTTTGCATCAATATACAGCATTTTGCACAGATGAGAACATTTACCAGAGTATGGGTGGGTGTGTGACCATGACATCAAAACAGACAAACTCATCTGTGCATTACAAATGAGACAATGGATTTAATAATAACTGATATTTTGTAGCATACATATACTGTATGTATACATTATTGTGTGCCTACACAGAGGTAGGTTTTCTTTTCATTTAAAATGATTGAATATTGGGACGCTCCTCAATGTGTGCTTTGGCACATTCAGAGAACATTCAAAGACAAAAATGTGAACATTCGGAGTGACCTTTACAATGGCACACAAAGAAAAATATACTAAGCTGGAAATTAAATAGTGAATCAATCAATCTTGCAGCAGGTGCTAGACTGATTGATTCACTGTTTTCTCTGTTTTCTTGGTGATAAAAGCTGAAAAGCTGTTGATGAGAAAATAAGATAAAAGTTAGAGAAAACAGAGTCTGTAAAGAGAGAAATGCTGACTAAAGAATTAGATAAAATCTGGATGAATTGGTTCTGGGTCATAGACAGAAAATTGAAAAGGCATGACTTGTCATAATGGCTAAACTGGCAGGATGGAAAAGCAGATCTGGAGACAGCAATTTTACTAATGTTTATTACAGAAACAAGTGAAACTTTCACAGAGTCAGAGGTCTGTAACAGATAAGTGGAATTAGGAGAAGCAGAAAATCTGCCAGAGAGAACACAGGTTAGTGAATGTTAGGGGTATTCTGAATATGTCAACATTTACTGTGCAGTGTTTGAGTTGGAGTTCTTATATGGCCATTACTGCTTAACATGTGGTGAGGTGGATAAAATTGACATAACTGATGGAAACCAGAAAGAGATGTGGTGTGGTGGAGAGTGTGCAGACAGGTGAGTGGAACTTCTTTCCTTCACATCTTGTGCAAATTTGGAAGTAGTTGCAGATGGAGAGAGTAGTTTCTGTTGCAGACAGTGACCAGTTTGAAAATCAGGTGTGTGGTCACAGAGGACTGAAACAGGCTTAATTTGAGAAACATCAAAGGTAGAGGGAATCCTCAAGGAGGGAGGAAATTTTAGATCAGCAGATGGGCTGATTTAAAGAGCTTGGAAAGAAAAGTGTCTGGACCTCAGTAAATCACATGATAGGGTGGGGCTAGGTTTCACAATGGGTTCATCCGAAACCCTGGCTGATTGTTACCCACACCCGTTTTCACACCTTGGCTCGTGTGATTAGGTAGAGGATCAATAGGGAGTCCATGACCCTCTTGGGCACACTCCCATAGGGCTTAAAATCTGGGACTCTCCACCATTGCCATTAGAACTGAAGAAGCTTCTCGGATGAGAGGTGAAACGTCTTCAAGAAAACTAGAGAAGTCCAGACGCTTTTCTTTCCAAGCTCCTTAGACTACAATGACCTGGATGACTGAGAACCTTCACAGACTGATGGGCTGATGATTTTCTCCGTTTCATACGGACCAATGTATCTAGGGGACAGCTCCTTTGAGCAGGACTTCAAAGGAATTTTTTGAAGAGAGCCAAACTTTCTGACCTGGTGAGTTTTCTTGAGCTGGGGTCCTCCATGAATTAGCTAAACAATGGTTCTGATGAGTGGTTTGTAAGAACCTTCATTTACTACCAATACCAAGGGTTGTTGGTACATGGAGGTTTATAGGAGAAATAGTCAACAAAAGCTCAATTTAGAATAAACATTTTGATTTACTGAGTGTTAAAATGGTGCTGCTGTTACATAATTAAAGGTGCCCCAAGGAGGATGTCTGTAAACAATATTTTTTCATTATTTTTGACCAAGGTGTAGTCTTTAAAGTTGGATTTTTGCATTAAATCTACGCCATAGGCATGTTGTAATCACAAACCCCTCTGAAACCCTGACATGCAACTAGGCAAATAATTACTGTTAATGGCCTGTTCAGTACGGTCGTTGCCTTCTATGCATTCTGGCAATTTCTCCTTGTGCAACTGACAGAGAATTATCAACTCGAAAACAGTATCTCCTCCACCAAGTAGTGTTGTAGCAGTGAAACTGTAAAAAAATGCAGGCATGCCAGCTATGTGAGTTGCGTCCTAGACTTCACACACACTCACAGAGACCTTTCTTACTTCTTTGTGCATTGCTATACATCTTATTCGTAGCACTGACTGTCTGTTGATGGAATTGTGTCAGGAATGCATTCATAATAACACAAAATGTTAGACAAACTCATAAAAACCTTGCTTAATAGTGCTCCTAGTGATAATGAATTTTACACTACATAACTCCCCATTGCTTTATTGCTTCACTAAGCAAGCATGCTAAGATACCCAAATAAAAAAAATGTATTTCCAAGGCCAAAAGGCGAATGTGTCACCTTTATAAGTGTTAATCTGATGTAAGCAAAATCTATAAGGATCCAATGCATGGAATGGAATTAGCATAATGGCTAGTGGCAAAAGGCATTATGACCATGTGAAAAGGAATTGGCACAGCAGATAATGCAGTTTGGTTATGAGCATAAAAGGCTAAAGAAAAATGCAAACCATGCTTCTCTACTTCTCTTCACTCTTCACTCCCCTTTCTCTCTGCTATAATACTCTATTCTTCGTGTATCCATTTGGGTCATGGCTCAACACTTCACATATCTGTCTCATAAGAAGGTTTAAGGCAAAGGAAATGTCTGAGCCTTCTGGCTCAAGTCTGCCATTTTTCAATATGGGAGGGAAGGAAGCTAAAGGGAGAAGGAAGAATGGAGTCATAGCAGCTGGGCCTTAGAGAAAAGACACACTGAAGAGGAGGGGGAAAATGAGTATGTCATTGGGTTCTCAAATACAGTCCATAAACCACATCCAACAACTTTCACTCTAAAAGTATAAAGAGTCACCCAGAAAGATTTAGAGTTCACTGTCAGTTATGTCACTGGCAATCTGGATTGGGAAAGACAGAACAAGAGCAAAAACTGGAGAATGACACCAAATTTAAAGGGATGACCTGACAAATGAATGGAAAGACCATATATTTCATGACAGTAGCTGAAGAATAGGGAAAAAATCCCCTCCAGCCTGACAATAACCTTCTTGGTTCTTAAGCTGGTTCAAATCCTGAGCTACCATTGGCACACATATTTAAGCAAAGTAGGAGGGTATCTTATCCAAAAATATTAAATGCAGAAAATGGATTGCAGAGTGGGGTGGTGGTGCTACTATTGACTGAATGATTAGGACAGTAGATGAAACGATGGAAAAGAGTGCGAGTGCTAATGATCACTAAAAAACTGCAACTCGGGGCAGCTAAATCTATCACTCTCTTGGAGCCTTCCTTTAATATCAGAGTCAAGTTTCCTCCCTCATGGCAGACGGTCTAACAGGAGGGGGTCCTCTTATCTTCACTGCCAGAAATTTGCTTGAAGGGATAATGTGTGAGATATTTTATCTAATAAATCACTGTTTTGCTGCTCTCTATCTTCATCTGATTTAGCACAATAATAATTCACATTCCCTTAATGCTCAAGTTTGAAACACACCATCAAGACGACAGATCAAGGCATTAAGCATCATCAGGTAGCGAGGAAAAAAACATTGAAATGTGCAACACCAAAGGATAATACAGGAATGCACAGGTATCAACACACCATAACACAATAAACACAGACAAGCAACATGGGAAAGAGTTCCAGTGTGTACATCTGATCTGGGACCGCTACAATCTTTCGACTGCGCCTCCAGCTGACCCGATGTCCACATCATGGGGGAGGTAAACGTTGGAGGTGGCGTTGGATCCGGGATAGGGAGGGTGAAGCATCAGTGAGTGCTTATCAGTATCAGTATATGTATATGATAATGTTTACTGTCATTCAAATGACATTTTGCTCAGACACTGCTTTGCTTCGTTGTTGATTTCCATCATGTTACCGTAACCTTTGTCTGTTTTGCAATGGTTCCTAGTTACAATTCTGTGTTAAAATCTTTCTCTCACCCTCCCTCTCTTGTCCACACTTTGCTAGGAAGACGCTTGAGTGTGAAACTGATGAATAAATCAGCAGTCTCTGTACTTGCACAAGTGTATGTCTGCGTATTGGCAGATCTTCATAAATTTTAGTTCAGTGAAAATATTACATCATGTAAAAGACACAAAGACGTTTTGTCTTTTTAGGTCTGGAAAGCTACGTTTAGCGTCAGCCAGAACTGCACGGTCAGAGAGCCACTTCCAATTATGATCAAAATGGAGACAATTTAAACATCATTTCTATTTACATTTATTGCTAACCATAATTGCAAATGTTGCTAATAACATTGGAAAACGATAATTATACTCACTATATCAGATTCAAAAGAATGCCATGAAAGTGAATACTTGCTGTATATAGTGCACTCTATCATATTGTGATACTTTAGACACTACATCAAGTGAAATGTGACTACAATAAATATTTGTTAAATAGTATCAGTACAAATTTAGTTACATTAGAATGAGCTAGAAGTTAAATTTAATGTATTAAACACATACCTTTGTATTAACATATTTTATAATTAGCAGGGATATTTGTTTGTGTAACTGTTAGTAGGATCACCCTGAAAGTTACAGACTAATTAGCAGGAAAATCTGGCTACAGGTGAGAATTACTGGATCCTGATCGATTCTTTACCTTCGTGATTTCATTTTAGTATCACATAGAAGAAAAAGCTGTCTGATGTTTGTCCATTAATTTAACTCAATTACACTAAATACAGTTTAATTCAGTTTACTTCAAGTCAAATCGGTTCAGATCTTTTACACAGTGCCAGTTCACAACTCCAGTCAATTAAAGATGCTTTACATTGAAAGGTAAATCCCTACAAAAGAGCTGATGATCAACTGAGTTCTTACTTCCCAACATAGTGAGAAAGAATAACCCTGTTTTAACAAGAAGCGACATCTGGCAGAATCAAACTCAGGTAGGGGCAGCCTTCTGCTCTGACTCAATGGAGGATACGGGGAGAAGAGAAAGGAAATAAAATATTGCACATCAAGGGCAAAGTAAACTCTGGAACAGAGCAGGCAAAATTTAATGTCAATACTGCATGCCATAATGCAACACTGGTGAAAATAGTGGAAAGTGGAGAAAGAATACTGAGAGGATCATGGAAAGTCCCAGCCAGCCTAAATCTGCAATTCAGTTTCATGTTATTGTTAACATTCAGCCATGCATTTCCTATATCTGCTAACCCTTAAAACCTGAAGGGAATCTCAGCTGACTGTGAGCAAGAGGATGGACGGCAGTCCCGTTAATCAAAGCATCGTAGACACGTCACAAATTTCTCATAACAGGAAAAGGTATGGCCAGACTCACCTCACTGAACCAATACTTTAATCTCTCAAACAGTCTGCCTTTATAAAATAAGATGGTTTTGCCCTTTTGAAGTGAGAAAATCTGCCTTGTTTTACCAAAACAGCTCAGTCAGCCCAACTATTGTTAACAATGAACATCTACATCGTTTTGGCTTCACACTATCAATCACTTTTCTTAAAATTTAAAATGGCAATTTAATGACTGCTGAATATAGAATTTTTAAAATCTCCATCAAAAAGGCCATTCATGCTATTAGGTGTAACTTTCAAGTGGAAACAAGTCACTAAAAATATATTTACACAGGGCATAATGTTGAAAGGTCTTTTCCTGGTCTGACACTTACATTTGCATACGCAACACATATGCTGCGTGCTGTGACTTAAGAAAACTACAGGATGTGACCATCCAGTGACCTTGAACTGGCACATGCAGTAACACATTGCACACTGAGAGAAAGAGGAGAGTGGAAACAACCCTCTTGTGTCTACTCTGGATATTATAACTGAAGGGTTGGGCTTGTCAGTGACAGCTGGCCTCATGAGTGCCTGCAGAGAAATGCCAAGGCGGATCAACAACAGAGCAACAGAAAGAACAGGAAGGGTTTAATCTGAACAAGAACATTTTTTACATCTTTTATTTGAAGAGGCAGGTCGACTGGAAACACAAGGAATTCAGCTGAGAAAAGAAATATTACTTTACCAGAAAGTACAGGGGGGTTGGTATTCAATTAATAAGTAGTTAAGCAAATTGTCATAGGAATTATTTATCATCATATATTTATCAGTAATTGACTGAATGTATTCACTCAGTTACTTACACTTATTTTTAAACGAAATAGCTTAAATCAGCTACTTTTGGACATTAAATACCCTTTGATTTTGACCCAGAGTGAAAGTTCATTTTGTCATTCAGTCCCTCACATGCAAACGTGATAAAGCTCATGATTTAAATCGCTAGTTTCCATCATCGTAATCATTTTATTAATCTCTCACGCCCATCTTTATGCCAGTGTACCAAACTAAAGAAAGCATGCGTTCCTTTTCCACCCATTGCATTTTTTCCCCTTACTTGACATTTAATGAAGCATCATACATGTGTATCCTATCAGAACTACTGGTTGTACTTTCACGGGCAGTTCTAGCATTGTTTAATATATCAGCTCTTTTTAGCAGTGCAATTCGGACTTTCTGGTTGATACAACAGTAAATAAATAGTACTACAAACCTGTCTTAATGCTCTTGCTTTCTTTTCCTTCAGTGAAGTGGAGCTAAACTGTTTTACTCCTTGCATAAACTAACCAATTTTAGGAAGTCAGTTTAACTTGACTACTGTTGATCTAAAAAAAATATCTTTATCTATCTATATCGAAATAAAACCACATACACAAACATTTTCCAATGTATAGTGTTTTTGTTTTTTTAACTTTCTGTTCTTCAGACCTGATAACATAGTAAAAGCTGATATCTTGCTATGTAAGCATAACATGAACAGATAAACATAAAGCACTTAGTTGCTAAAGAGGATGATATTTCAAGTGAAATTAAGGCTGAAATCAGCTTAAAAAATACAATACATTCTAACCTTTTGAGAACTTCTAATCAATGTCAATGTAGCTGGAAGCATAAACTCACAAGTACTGCTGTTTGTCAGTGACTGTAACACTACAGTGTCCCATCACATTGCAAACACACTGAGTGATTAACATGGTCTGCTTTACATTACAATATTGATCAAATTCTTGCACATGCAAAAATCATCTTATGCAATGCTAGCTCTAAGGCTCACGCTCTATCTCAGTGATGTCTGGCTAATGACGTCAGCTACCCTGTGAAGCTCTTGCTTTCAGCAGCCATGAAGCAGACCCTGTCACTAAATACAGTGTGTTTTGGAGTACTCACACAGAGCCCTAGGTGAGCAGAGATTTGTGTTTGATGCATATTTTTTTTACATTTTTTTTGTCCTCACAGAAACAAAATCCCTGAAGAATCAGTAGCATTAGAGTTGTTTTGGAGACATCTTGGGAAAATGTGTTATTCTCAAACTAAGGGTTGCATCAGGATAAGGCCTCCTTCAGGGTATAGGGATGATATTTCTATTAAGAAGTTATTCAATTACTCAGTAAATGAAATTCCTCATCTGTCCAGGATGAGCTATGTTCACTGTGATATTTGCTATTTGGATGGCTCCAGGACATCTGTGTCATGGCTGCATACTAAGTATCCCAAGGGTCACAGGCCTGCGTGTCTGGAAAAGGTTGCAGAGACTTCAAAAATTAGTTTGCATCAACAAAAATGAAGAAAAATGAGAGTCAGAAATGTAGAGCAAAGATAATACAAGGGAGGGAGATGAAAGAAACAAATGTTAAGAAAGGGGAGGATCTCTGAGGCAAATGAAGAAAACGTTGGAGGAGATGAGTGTGAAAGCTGCGAGGAACCAAATGAATAATGCATGGCTTTCTTCCAGCTCTCTCTCACCAGCATTTTCTTCGTTCACTCTTTGTAATAAGTTCTACTGAACATAAATCTCTGCTTGGAGCAGCTGTAATGGGTTTCGCTCATTCTACAACTCCCTCTTTCTTCATCATTCCATCTTTCTGTCATATTCACTCCTCCTCTCACTCTTCATTTTTTCTAATCACCCTACGTATGATTGATAACATGAGTGAAAAGAAGGAATGAGCTTTATACAGCATACAATGCTGTGTGTTCTGTTACCAGAAGAATATGATGAAGGTTAACAAAAAGATGTCTTAATTGCAGAATGCAAACTTTGTACTTCTACATGTTTTCCATTCAGGCAAACTGCTTTAAGTATTGGACATGGATCTTGACATTGATACTGCAATATAAGCTGAATGAGAGTTCTTAGGGATACTGGTTTAGTTTGGAAGAAGTTGACATATTCCCTGTATCCTACCAACTATTTTACTGCTAACTAGGATTTAAAACAAAGAAAATCAGCAGTTTATTACTCCTTATTTCCCATAAACCATGTTGTTTCCTGAAAAATATATTGCATATTCCTCCTAAAACATATACACTCTGAGCAACATAAAGACAGTTGGTTAAAAAAGGGTTTTGAAAGGAATGAAGAAAGTTGTTTTTATTTACTGATTTATTTACCATTTCTTATTTTGCACTCTGATCACCAGGAGGCTGATCATCTTGGAAAAGCTTGTGTGTGGGTCCTGATTTGAACTGTACTTTTGTGTGTGTCTGTTTGTGTGTGTATATGTGTGTGTCAGAACTGACCTTGGGTTAAGAGTACTGGGGTTGACTGAGGCAGCACTGTCGCAAAGAGAGTCACTCATCTGACAGACAGCACCAAACCCCATGGTTTTGTGTGTGTACATGCCTTTGTTGCTAGTGTATGTACACTTATTTTGTGTGTTTGTGTGTTCTATTTCCCTGCAGGCTCTTGTACCTTGGAGCAGCCAGATATCTAAGAATAAACCCATGTGTCAAGACAAGGAACTGGCTAGTCTGCACCACAATGTGACACACACACACACACACACACACACACACACACACACACACACACACACACACACACACACACACACACCTCATTAGTTCCAAGCTGTCTTTTTGTTTCTTACTACATTTTTCTTTTTCTTTGTGTATTTGTATGCCTAATATCTCAGAAGCACTCATTTTGGTTTTAGAGCTTGGATAAGTGAGCGCATTTTTAAAATGTAAGGATATTTCAGGTTTCCTGGCATTCAGATGGACGTTTTAAAGGAACAGTCAGTAATTCTTTGAGATTATTTAACTGACCCCCCTCCCCCAGGATATTTTACTTATAAATATACACTGAATGTCGTGTATTTATGTCAGCATCTTGATGCATTCTCATAAACTTAGAATTACTCTAATAAAAATACCCAGGAGTGGAAGCAACCGTGTCCCCCCCCCCACCCCACACACAATATTTGAATAAAGTGGCCAGGAAAGACACTTCTCATACTTCTGACTATTAGCCTTTTACATGTGTGGCAAGAGACTGGCCACATATAGAAAAAACCAAAGACAGAGGAGAAGACAAATCATGGCCATTGAGTCTGCACTTTCAGACTCAAGATATAAAGATTCATATGTTTTGTCCCCTTTATCAAATAAATGAAAACATGAAGGAAAAAGACAGCACCACAGGTATCTTATTAAATGTCATTTTCTTCTTCCTCACCTCAAACCTCATCTTCTGAACTTAAATCGGGACTGCAACACATGAACATTTTATTCCCGATATGGTCGGAATTACTTAATAAGTACAGATTAGACATACAACCCTGCCCTCTTCAGATAGCTGACAACCAGTTGGCTAAACAACACCAGCTTACTATAAGCTAGCATTATCCCAGCTAATGTTAGGCTCGGGTAGCCTAAAAATCTCTGTTAAACAGTTTGATTACATTTTCACATCTTTTATTTATTTATCAAATTCACATCAACTTCCAAAACTGTTTCAATAACAACAGCTAACAACGGTTAACAGGGGCTAAAACAGTGGTCTTACCAACAGAAAAATTCAGCATATCCTCAACAATTCAGAGCTTCTCTGACACACTGAACCCTATAGCACTCCTATAGCACAATGTTTTACAGCCTGAGGGTAAACCTTTGTAAAGGCAGATATTTGTTTACCCTTTCTAACTCAGCATTGACATAATCAAATCAGCTCAGAATCAGCATACTTTATCAATCCCTAAGGAAATTAGATGGGTTACAGTTGCTCTAGTATAAATAACAGTAACAGAAACAGACTAGACTATTTAACAATACAATATGTTACAGATTTAAGAAATTTGAAAAGTAACACAATATATACAAATCACTCAATAAATATCAAGAATTGACAGAGGTGATTATAAATAAATATCAAGAATGTTGACAGGAATATTACAGATTAGAAAAGACCGTGTGCAAAAAGAATGCAGTGTTTACAGTGTGTTAGATGGAGAAGTTGTACAGGGAGATGGCCACGGGCAGGAATGATTTCCTGTGTCGTTCAGTGGTGCTTTTTGGTAATCTCGGCCTCTCACTGAACATGCTCCTGTGGATAGCCAGCATGTCATGGAGTGGGTGGGAGGTATTGTCTTTATCTTGGACAACATTGGCCTCTCTGACACGACCTTAAGGGAATCCAGCTCCTTCCCCACAACATTACTGGCCTAACGGATCAGTTTATTGAGTCTGTTAGCATCTGCGACCCTCAACCTGCTCCCCCAGCATGCAACAGTATAGAGGATAGCACTGGCCACAACAGACTCATAGAAAATCCTGAGCATTTTCCGACAGATGTTGACGGACCTCAGACACCTCAGAAAATAGAGACGACTCTGGCTTTTCCTGTAAAGTGCTGTGTTGCTTTTAACCCAGTCCAGTTTATTGTCTATGTGTACTCCAAGGTATTTATAGTCCTCCACAATGTCCACGTTGACCCCCTGGATTGAAGGGGGAAGAGGCGTCAAGGGTTTCCTGGTCTTTCTAAAGTCCACAATCAATTCCTTGGTTTTTGCCACATTGAGCTGCAGATGATTCTGCTTGCACCACGTGACAAAGGAGTCAACCACAGCCTGGTACTCTGCTCTGACTCATCACCCTCACTGATGCATCCAACCACCGCAGAGTTATCAGAAAACTTCTGAAGATGGGAGGTCTCTTTGTGGTGGCTGAAGTCTGTGGTGTAGAGGGTGAAGATAAAGGGGAAGAGGACAGTCCCTTGTGGTACCCCTGTGTTGCTGATTACCTTGTCAGGCACACAATGTGGAAGACACACATATTGTTTGATTTACAGAAAGAGCAGCTTTTAAAGAGCAGGGAGAGAGTGGGTGAGTTTTAATGTTTTACAGCGCTCAGTTTTAGAGAAATACATCTAAATCAGACCCTATCATGTCATGTTTAACCTAAGAAATGCAAACAACCATAAGGATTTGATTAAATGAGATTGAAAATAAACTATTAAAGATTTAAAAACTTAAAATATTTTGTGTATTTTTGGTAATTTTATGAGAAATCATCAAATTTATGCTAAACAAATGACATTTAGGGAACTTTTACTGCTGTCAAATGTCAAAACCGGTCAAATCTGACGTTAACTGTACATAAAGGTTAATACTTAGTTTTAGGGTAAAGGTTAGAATAAAATGGCCTGTGACAGATGGGATAGATGCCCATGTCCCTGAGACCCCAAGCTGTGACTGTTAAGAGTTAATTTGTCAGAAGATACAACTGAGTGTCCTCACAATGATAGAGACACAACATGTGGAGAAACAGTGTAAATAAAAGTGATTGAAAGTGAAATTCAGAACCTTTCTCCCCTCCATACATTGGGAATTTTTGCATGAAACAGGTATAAAATCTTCTAAATTCAGCTGTAAGGAAGATGTTATGAAGCAGATTTCAGGACTATTTGACAATCTGAGAATCAGTCCCGATGAAACTGACTCCACTGCATAACTGTAACAAGGTAGAGCGTACAGCCCTGGGAAGCCAGATCGGGGGCCCCCCTTTCAGCTCTCCTCTCTCCTATCTTGTCCCTTTTGTCTCACTTCTCTCTATCGCCTTTTCTCCTTTGAAGAAGTGAGGCTCCATAAATGCTAACGAGGTAAGTGTTAATTCTCAGTTGCAGTGAATAGATAGGAGAAAATAAACTGTAGAAAACTAAACAGAAGAAAGAATAAGAGAAATAACAATTTAACATTAACCAATGACACACTCCGGGGCCTGATCAACCCTGGCAGGGCCTCCTTGTATGAGGGTGTCTAGTGATAATGGCCGAAACATCCGATGAATCCAAGGTCCACTACTGACAATGTGTCCCAAATCTTAATATGATAACCTAGATCAGATCTCTAATCCCCCCCAAAAATGGCAGATTAGCTTGGGTAAAAGACCGAAAGTTAAGGCACACAACGATGTGTGCTGCTGGTAAGGTTATGTTCTTTGTCTTTAATTTGAAATTGTGCAAATATGCTCGCTCATATTGTTTTGCTTGAAAATATAATGTGGGTGTTGTTACATTACATCAAACGATCTATGGGGTTTCGGGTAATTCCCGGATAAAGACCATTTCCAAAAGACAACCTTGCGTAGTAGGGTATGTAATTTCTTAAAAAGCTCAGTTCAAACATTCATCCAGAAGCTATTTAATCATTGTTCAATCATCAGGAAAGAGTTTATGATTTTGAGAGCTGTATGTTTAAAAAGAAGCTGCAATGCACTCTGAACAGCCACCATGTCCTTGACTAACCTCCACTGTTAAAATAAATAATGGGGTAATTTGGTCAAGCTCATGTTTCATCCAATTAACCTCTGTGTGCATGATAACACATTTTATGTTGGAAGTGTGGGTCCTACAGACAAAAGGAGGATGATTTTCAATGAAATAGGAGGAGAAAGAGTGCAAGTACTAATAGCAAGCGTGATACAAAATAACACGACTGCAATCTGACCCAAGGAAACTTTACTAAAAAGGCTTTTTCAATAAAATAAAATAAAAATGAGGTAGGGAAGTGACAAGTTGAGGAGGTGGGTGAGTGAAATTTAGAATGTTAGAATAATTGCTTGAGAAAATGACACAAAAGGACAGAAACACACAGGTACTGTAATTTCTTCTGCAGACGAGTCAGTGGATTGAGATGCAGTTGCTGCCAGGTGCAACAAATCAATAATACAGGCACGTACTGCAGAAACACAGGATTTGTGAATGGATGCACACATAAATGCACTCCCACTTGCTGAGCAGAGCAAAATGTGACTACTGGGATGTGAATCATGATAGAATATGAATGAATTCAGATATGGATGGAGGAGGCAGAAGGAACAATTAAAATATATTCTCCCTTTTTCAAAGTACTCCATTGGGAAGGAGCGAACAGTTCAGAAAACAGCGGAGGCACAAAAAGGGTGTAAAGAAAATAAATGACTATATGAAGATAGCAGGATAGAGGGAAACCATGTAATTGGTTATCGTCGTTACTTATTACTGCTGAGTGTGTATGTCATCCATAACATGCCTAACAATAGTTTTTCTTATTCTTTTGGTTTAATGTTGTGTCAGTGTGTGGGAATACTGAACATTTCCAGTGTAATATCATGAGCATGATGAATTTATCTTTTTATCACAATTGCATGACTGAAATCAAAGCAGTAATATTTCAGTTACATCAATAAAAAATAAAATGATGCCTTCAACTACTGTGGCTTTGCCAAGGATTGTTTAATTCACATAAAGCAATCATCATTCTTTATATCTTCTGTCCATGAATTTGTGAAACCATTTGGCAGTTTGGTGGAATACATCAAGATTTAGAAAAGCTAACTTGTCTCTTGAATGTTTAAAAATATGCCGACATTGCCTGCAGCCTTTTAATTAATTAATTAATTTTTCTTTTTATTTGAAGATTATTCACATAGTTACAGCTCCCCCCCCCCCCCCTCTTGTTAAACTGTTATATCATGCATGATCCATGATTTCTACATAGTCTGTGATCTTGCTTACAAGGTTTCAGGTGAAAATGTCAAAGCTGAGTTACAGTCAGTGATTGCAATTTTGGGCCCCTTGCTTCTGAATGACAGTGCAGCAGTCTGCAGCAAAGTGTGCAAAGGAGTCTTACTGTGTGTGGGAACGTATAGTCTTTTTCTCTCTCTCTCACACACACACACACACACACACACACACACACACACACACACACACACACACACACACACACACACACACACACACACACACACACACAAACAATCACACAGCAGCACTGCATTTAGCATCCGTCAGATGGAACTTTATTAGTGTGAAATAAAGCCCCATTGCAGAGAAACTTCAGAGCTTTGATTCACTTTGAACATCTAACTTCAGACTGAATCCATGTTCCTCATTAGTGCATGTGAGTATGTGTATGTCCATCCCTACTCAACAGGGCAGACTGTGTCATTAGCCAAAGTGTCATGTCATCCCCACTTCACACTGTGGGTCAGGACCAATTAAAGTTCCACTTTGGAAAAAAGGTTGTGTGTTAGGAGAGGGGAAGACAAGCAAGTCAAAGGACTATTCTGGGAATGATTGGAAAGAAGGTGTGTCCATGTCATGCATCTTTTCTCTCAGATGGGATAAATCTCAATACCACAGACACTTAAGGTTGCCTCATTTTAGCAGCTATTCATTATTTTTATGACCCAGATGATAATTGAAAGTAACTGTTCATTTAATCATCATTACACTGTCATGACCTTAAATAGCGAATACATTAAGCAGACTCTGAAGCAGGACCCAGGAAACAGCAACTCAGAGTTCACACTTTTTATTGACACCGAAGGTAATTTCACAAGTGGAATGTGCAACACGGGGGACTGAACAGGACCACAGTCCTGGAGAAGGAGAGATGGGCATTATTGTAGATGCAGGAATATCTGTGGCTAGTATTAAATCCAGTTCTTTGTATTCTTTAACAGCCAAAAAAGGCACAGCTCAAAGCGGCCTAACTCAAAAAATGATCCTTAATTTCACATTTTCCGGAAAATGGAGACACACACAGAAACGCCAGCTCAAGTCTGAAAAAGCAGCAGCCAGTCTCGCTATATATTTTGCAGCACGTCACACATAGTTTAGATACAAACAACTCCTTATATGGTACAAGTTCCTCTTTTCTTTGTGTCAAATTTCCTGTGCAGCTTGCAATAACTTCCCCTTTCTGAGGTCTGTTGCCAGGGCAACCTGTCACCCTTCGTCTGAACTTAGTTTCACTCTCTGTCTGCTCCTCATATACTGCAAAAACATGCAGTTTCCTGTCAGCCTGTGACCTCGTCAAGTCCGGGCCTCTCATAAAACAATCTAATCAGCAAATAAGCATTAAGAATATATATTTATTTCTTAACAGTTTCCCCCTTTTTAACTAATTTTATTAGTTAACCTAATTAACTGACTCCCTCAATAACTACTGTTAACTAAAAACCAATATAATTAGCTTTTCCTTGCTTTTCCTCTGCGGTTCAGAAATCTCCTGTAAAGGAAACAAAACACCTCTCCCTGCAACGCCTCCATAACTTATTACGTTCATCAATTGTTCTCTTAATTCTTCAAACTTGGTTCAACCTATCATGTTCGGGACTCTCTAATCAAAAGGATTCGCCTAATTATGTGTGTAAGCATGTTGGCATTTATCCATCGGCACTCAAGTTCATCCCTACAATATATCAGCTCAGTCAGTCACGCTGAACGACGTTTTCGACCTTCACTTGACCAAGTGACAACTCCTATGAGCACAATTGCAATGTGTGTATAAACAATCATTTATACATATATAATCTTCAATGTTATTCATTTGGGTAAGCGACACTTTTGACACCCTTTTAACAAGCTCTCTTCTTCTCTTATCTGATCATTAACATCCTGTACAAAAACCTGTTGCTCTGCAAGTGCAAAGTTTCCAAGCAAACTGTCTTAACTTCCTGTTATCTGTCTCTGCAAGCATTTTGTTTTTACATTGACCTTTTACTACACACTGTCACCTTTTACTTATTCTGCTAAAAGATCACAGAGAAAACAAGCATTTTCAATTAAGTTTAAGCATAAAAGCAATTACTTATGAGTAAGTTTTATCATAGCTAAATTATCAAACACCCAGAAAGTCATTTTTATTTCAAATTAAACCCAAAATCACCCCTTCTTGACACATCTTATGTGTCAAATAAGCTAAAGACTTATTTGACACATAAATAACTGAAACTGAAAATGCTTCACCACCTCTTCTAAAATTAGAAGAAAAAAGTTAATCATATTATTTCTCTAAAAAACCCTCAGCAATTCTCCTCTCAGGTACACTTCCTCCGGACCTCCAAACCTGTGTTCAGGAATAAAATCAGTTTAATCCTCATGTTAAATGTTTTAAACTCCTGACTCCATTCAGAGCTGCCTAGAAACAAAACCTATTGTTAACTTCATTTAAAAACTCAATTTTCCCACTTGTAATGCAATCTGTGTTATAACAAAACTTAAGACAGAACAGTTATCAGTCATGTTCTTCATACACAATTTCCATATTTTGATTTCATTTTGCTCCTCTTAATGTAATGGTACATTTTGATTTTACTTTATCAGACTTAACCAATATATATATATATATATGCCAATACCAGCTCTTTTAATAATTTACTGTTTTAAAGGGAAAAAAAATCAGTTCCCACAGGTCGGCCTTTCCTCAGCCCATTATAATCTGGAAAAGCTCACCTTTTATTTGCTCCCCCAAAAATTTTATAGCGCTGTTAATTCAATCTTGCAAACAAAAAATGAGAAAAAGGAGAGCTGATTATTAGCTCATCAAAGCATAAAACATATTCACCTGACAGGTTTTTTTCTAAGTGCACTGTCACAATTATAAAGGGCCCAGTTCTAAACATGTCCATGATTAGTAAAACTCCCTCTATTAAAATAAGAAAACAACCCAAACTAACTGACAGAATCAACCCATCACTAAACCAACAACCCCAAAAATCTTAATCACAGAAAAGTTTTGCTTAGTAATCTATCAATATGTTATGGGGATTAGAACTCCAGGGCCACAAAAGTTTTGTCCTACTCTTGGCTTAATTAATACTTACATAGTCTGAAATTAGACTTAAAATCACTCCCTCTGTTCATTTCCCCACATCATATTTCAGTGGCCAAAGGTTCTTCAGCGTCCTGACAATCTGAGGTCAACTGACATAATTTCACCTGCTAAATACCCAAAAAATCTTGTTAAAAGCCACAGTTTGCACAAGAGTAATATTCCCCTTTAAGCACTTTCTAAACACGTTATAACAATGTGTCATCACTAAATTATAAATTTCTTGTCCAAATCTGCACTTCTGGACAGACCTGACCACTTTATTTAATTATCCTGTATTTTACCATTATATATTTTACCAAGTAATTCTTCTCAGTCACTGCTATGTTTCCTTCATTGAAAGCCTCAGACACACAGCCAGACAGGAAGCTTCTTTGTCACCACGGGTTTCAGCTAATTTGCATACTGAGTCATATCTCAAGAAGTTGCCTTGACAAAAAATGCATATTTAAAACATTACCACATGATTAAATTATTTTTATTTTTACCGTAGTCACTTCTTTTGCTCAATCGGCACAAGAGCACTTCCAATTCATTATTTCAAAACTACTTTAAGCCTTTAATCACTAGTTTATCCTTTTTCCTTTTTACAAAAGTCACTCTATTGTCATGGAGTTATTCCTCAACCTCAAGCTTTAAGTATGTTAAATCGACACCACTTAGCACACTTGTCATGTATTCACATTCATGAATGTAAGCATGTCTTCATTGTGTTTATGTTATGTGTTCATATTAATATTTAGTGTAAGCTGATCTTCATTGGATATGTATTTTTATAATCAGGTTTAATTCATGCATCTTTGCACTGAGCTGTGGATTCAAACTGTCTCATTTCTGATTCTCTCTACAAATACTTTCACATGTAACAGTTTGTATATGTGTCTTTTCTATTGATTCAGGTACTTGTTAGTTTATTTCTTTCTTTATCTATTTTTCTTTTAACCCTTCTGTTGTCATGTTCTGGACATTTCTAAACCTCCATCAGTTCAGTCTCAATTTTAAATCCAATTTCCCATATGCTTTCACTATATTACCCCAGATTCACCTTTCACTCGTCCTCGTCCCTGTTCTCAATCAGCTGTGTGGCCTTGCAGATCAACACAGGCCCAAATCAGCTGTTTCTTCTCTCCATTGCTTCTCTCTTGATCTTTTCAGTCTTTTCTTCCAGGATTACTCCCAGCATGGCAAATCTGAAACTCAGTGTCCAGTGCTTTCACACAGTTATACCACTGTTCAACTTCCCAGCTTGTAATTCAGAGTGCATGTTCCATCAAGTGTTTTCTTACACGCTGCTGCTGGAGTCTTCAGTGTTATAGGTCCGTTTCACTGTCTTTTTTGCCTGCTGTTAATTCT
The DNA here is from genome assembly GCF_964374335.1 of Astatotilapia calliptera. Lineage (NCBI taxonomy): Eukaryota > Metazoa > Chordata > Actinopteri > Cichliformes > Cichlidae > Astatotilapia > Astatotilapia calliptera. The sequence continues at coordinate 24,514,842 of NC_137434.1, read as the reverse complement.
TCAAGTACACGATGTTCTGTCTGTCTTCTGTCTTCATCAGGAGATTGACTGTCCTTTAAGCTTCTTCTCAGGATGAGGACAGAATGAAAGGTGAAGCTGTCAAATTTTAAGCCAAAGCCTGGCCTGTTTTTATCCCACTTCTGTTAATCTATCATTTTGCCACTGTACTCATGCAGCCTGTGACCTCGTCAAGTCTGGGCCTCTCATAAAACAATCTAATCAGCAAATAAGCATTAAGAATATATATTTATTTTTTAACACTACTCAGTGAAGTTACTAATAGATTCAGGGAGTCTCAGAATTTCTTATTCAAGAGAAACTTGAGGAACACTACAGGAGGAGCCACTGGTCAGGTTTCAGAGGTAAATTGGATTTGAAGGAACGTCATCTGGTAGTGAATAGTCTGGCAGATTAGTATTTAGTCAAGTACTTTAAGAGAAAGCAGTCCAGCCCCACAGAGACAGGTAGGTGAGTTTGGAAACGATATCACTCTTCAGTCACACAGGAGACACACTCAGTAGTAGATGATAGTCTGGCAGAGACTGTGCTGGAGCTGATCCTTAAATGCTGCAGGTGATGAGGCTGATCTGAAACTCAGCTGCCAATGCTGAGCCTAGGAGATCAAGGCTCTTCTTCTTAGAAAGAAGAATGTGAAGTTTACAGGAAAAAACAAAGCTGACCAGTGCAATACAGTCAGGTTGTTTTTTTTTTTTCCAAATTCAGCTGTCATACCATAAACAGAATAAAAAAATGCTTCAGTTTTTTGCTCATCACTGTGGAAAAGTGGAGTTAAATTGAGTGACAACTTTTTTAACCCCAACTCTGTTTTGTTTTGATTGAACCCTATATATAGTTTTAAGAGTTATTTTCTCTTGGAATCTCTGGTGTTAGCTGTCACATAGACTGCACAGTGTAGAGATCTGAAAACCTGTTGGTATTTTAGAGAATATCTCTTCTCTACTTGGAGCAGCAACATGTCTCTGACCAGGAGTAGACACTCGACCCGTTTCTGGCTGATGACCATGGCCTCAGACTTGTAGGTTAAAATTCTCAATCCTGCCACTCTGCTGTGAACCCCTCCACTGTGTGCTGGAGGCCACCACTTGATGAAGCCATTAAATTTACATCATCTGCAAAAAGCAGAGACGAAATCCAAAGGCCACCAAAGTGGAAGCCTTCCACCATTTGGCTCTGCCTAAAAGATTTTGTCCATAAAAATTCTGAACAGAATTGGTGACAAAAGGCAGCCCTGCTGGAGTCCTACACCCACAAAAATGAGTCTGATTTATCAGACCAATGGGCACCAAGCTCCTGGGATACTTGTGCAGGGACCAAATGAGTTGTAGAAATGGGCCAGACATTCATACTCTCAAAGTACCTCGCAAAGGATACTCAGAAGGATGCATTTAATGCCTTCTCCAAGTCCACAAAACACACGTAGACTCTTTGGGCAAACTCCCAGGCACCCTGAAATATCCTTGAGAGAATAAAGAGCTGGTCAAGCATTCCAGACCCAGGATGGAATATGTTCCTCCTGCATCTGAGGTTCAACTAACGGATAAACTCCCCTCTCCAGGACTCAAGTGTAAAGCATCCCAAGGAGACTGAGGAGTGTGATCCTGAACTCCTCCCACACCAGAGTTTCTGCTCCAGCTGAGCCACATTCCAGACTTTCAGACTTTTATTTCTTTATCTTTGAACTCTGTACGTTAGCCACAAAGAGCAAAAGGGACACAGGGAAAACAGCAGGAGTACGAGGTAAGGGCACAGAATCATAAATCCAGTTTAGAGAGGGCTAATGATTAAGTGTAGACATCCAGAGACATCTGAGCATCAAGCTGTAAAGATCAAATCATATACCACTAATACACCAACGAGACTGCAGGAGACACAGCAACTCAAAAAACAATATGGCTTTATGCATCTATTTTCAGGATCAGTGGCGCTTTCTTCAGTTCCCATTCATGAATGCTGTCAATCTGCCTCTATTATTCTCTTTTATTTGCAATCTATTTCCTCTCCTCTGCTGTATCCACCCTTGGTAGACAAATAAACTATTAGTAATTTATTTTTTTGTGGATAAACCTTTTGTACGTGCAGGAATTCATCTTATTGATGTTTTCTTACTGCTTTGGTTCAACAAATCTCTCTTTACCTCACTCCCCACTTTCCCTCCAGGTCCTTCAGCTGACTTATGATTTTTATTTTGTTTTCTTACCTTCCTGCCTGAAAGATTTTTTCCACTCTCTCAGGTTCTCAGTGTTGTGTTATCAATAGACATTAGTTTAAAGTGTTTGATGTCAGTCAGTAATAGATTAAAACAAAGGTATATGCCTCAGAAAGCTATTGATCTTCAGTCTGCCTTCAGTGCAGGCAGATCTGCACAGCTCAGCACTCAAGTGCATGCCACATGTTTGCTGGGCTGTATATATGTGCATTAATTTATGAAAAGTAAAAAAGTACAAAACCTTTAAAAAAAAATTGGTTTGGCATGTTCAACAAGAAATAAATAAATAAATATATATATATATATATATATATATATATATATATATATATATATATATATATATATATATATATATATATATATATTTATTTATTTATTTATTTATTTATTTATTTCATCCTAAATCTATAAGGACAATGAGAACATTCATATGATTGGTCATCAAAGCAGGATAAATCCACATAGGATAAAGGAAATGATGGCTCTTGAGCAAGCACTGCACCAGAGCAGTCCCCAACTGCTTAGGTGGAGCTATTCAGTGGGTACCAGATTGGGCTGTGGTTGTGTGGTGTGAACCAGCAGCAGTATGATTGATGAAAATCAGTTCAGCGAACTAAAAGTGCCCTTTTTCAGAATACGGCAAAACCTTTTTTATAAAACCAGCCATTGTTCAGTTAACATAATGATGTTAAGTAGTAGTATCAAAATATACTGCTACTGTCAATAACAATGGTACGTCAAAAAAAAATCTGTTTATAACACAAGTACAATAAATAAAATAAGCGTAACTAATATTAATTAATATTAAATTCAATGTAATAATAAAGACAAAAAACGATTTGAAATAGGGATATTTAATTTTTTCCCCAAACCCAATTTCAGTAATTGTGAAGTATTTTTACCATTACAATCCTCATTTGATCATGTCATGTCATCAGTGATGGGAATAACGGTGTTACAAGTAACGGCATTACTAACGGGGATGGCACTTTCTGCCCGACGATCACTTTTTGGCACAACACCTGGAGCTAGGGGAGCAAAACAATCGCATGAGTGCTGCTGTCTGACTGAGGAAGAATAAAGTAGTGGTAGGCCAATCACATGACCACTTCAAGATGACAAAGCAACAAGGTGATATATACCAGTTTTTAAATTGTGTTAATAGGCCATGTAAAACCAGAGTCATGATAAACAATATATATGCGTGTTTTTCCTCAATAGTTTCATCACGTTTACTGTCTAAGGACAGCGCTAGCAAGCACTCTCTGCTTATGACCAAAAAAACCCAAAACAAAAACCAGAAATTTTAGGAGTGACAGCGAGACAGAGAGAACAGAAAGAAGAGAGAGAGAGTTTTCAGACGTGAGAGATTTGTGAGGTTTAGCGTGTTTGGAGTGTGTAGTTAATGTGTCATCTTGTGTAGTTAGTGTGCAGTGTTGTGGATAGTTTTGTGTTGTGTGTCAGAACAATGAGGCGACTGCTGTCTCCAGGCAGAGAACAGGAGTGATACACCTGCTGCTGTCAGACCTGCAGGTATCAGGCTGTGATGTTCTCCTTTATAATGGACAGAAATTTTTGGAGTGGCACAAATAATTTGTGTGGCATCTTATTGAATGCAGAACAGCTGATTGTTCTGTAAATAGTTTGAAATGGTTATTTAAAAAGCGGTAAAAGGTAAATGGCTGCAAATAACTTTGTTGTTTGCAAAACCTGTGCATATGATTTTAAAATTGACAATTTATATTTGAATTCAATTTATGAAATATGATTCATTAAACATGTTTGTGGTTGTTACAGTAAAAAATATACTCTACTCGGACTTTGTTTTTGTTTTTTTCTGATTTTAGATTAATTGTGTTAATACAGTATGTCAAAATGAAAACATAACTAAATTCAGACACGTGAGGTTGTGCTAAAAAGGATGATACCAAACAAGGCAAATAAACAGTTTTTAAAGGTGAAATGTAGAGGGAAAATCAAAAGTAGTTAAAAATGGCCAATTAGACCCTGGACCTCAGAGGGTTAAACATTTTTTTTTTAAGTAATGTAATAGTTACAGATTCTAAAAGTAATTAATTACTTGAAAAATAACTCAGTTACTAACGCAGTTACTTTTTTGAAGAAGTAACTAGTAACTATAACTAATTACTTTTTCAAAGTAACTTGCCCAACCCTGCATATCATTACAGCTGTAATGCAGAAGCGTTAACCTAAATTCACTGAATTCAACAAGAAAAATGTTTCAATTTAGCAGTGACTCGAGACTGCATTAGTGACATTAAGTCAATGACAGAATCAAAATTTATGTTAAATTATAAAGAATTCAACTGTGATGTGGCTTCTTTGAAGATAAGCTTTATCTTATACTTTTTCCTCCTCAGTATAAAATAATGACAGTACACCTTACAATTAGACTTTTTGAAGAACATCATACAACGTATATTGTTTTTTAACCGCTTGAAGTTTTTTCTGTTTGTTTCTGAAATTCTGTTGTTTCTGCAACAGAATTCAAGTTTTAAACCAGCTGTCTAACCTTCAAGTGACTACACTGGATCAGGACACCAGGTATATTATTTATATGTCGGTATTTTAATTAAATACTTCTCGATATGAATTTGTCAGCTAGCCTTTCCTACAACTTTTGAACATTTTTACAGGAATTTCCGCTTGATTTGGCAAGGAGAACTGACAGTTATTTGTGAGTTACTTATGAAAGTTGTAATTTATACATTTTTTCTAACATTATAGCTTTGATTTTATCACAATTTTCCAATTTTAATGTTTTGCAGTAAATCATGCTAAACAGACATGGGGTTAGCAAGATGGAGAAGGCTCAAGGCTAACCCTACAAGAAAACAAAACAATAAGAGGATAATTAATTACAAAAGTGTATTTCAGATTTTGTCATAGATAAATAAAAACAACACAGGTATAGGTAAACAGTAATGGAGACAATAAGCATTCCTGTATAAGACAATGGGATCATAAATGTTAAATAACATGCAAAAATATTGGTAACAAGAATGAACAAAGAATATGAGGAAGGAAGAAGGTTGACAGCGAGGGAGCCTGAGTCTGCAGCAATTTCTCAAAAGAGAGCGAACAATACCCAACTGGCCAAAAGAAATCTGAACCACAGCTATGACTCTCACGGTGATCAAATTAAGCCAGTCTGGATTTGTACGGTGTTATTAGCTTAATGATCTTGCACTTCGCTGACCTTCCTGAGTTGCATTAAAAGCAGAAGCAAATGTTCTGTTTAAACAGATGGTTTGTATTTATTTCAAAGATCAGAGTTTATTTAGTGAGAATAACAGTTTTTTCCACATCATATTAAAACTCAGGTATTATATCAAAAACATACATTTCTTCGTCTTATTTTCTGTAGCTTACATTTCAAATGAGCAAATGAGCAATGACTACATGCACAAAATATTTCCCTGGAAAAGAAAACGCAACAGTTTTAGGTAAAAGAATGGTCAACACTCTATAACTAATGAAAAAGATTAAATGTAGTTTGATGTATCTCATGAGACAATGATGCAATTAAAGTTGTCAGCATATTGCATCCTCAATATTACAACCAAGTCAGTTCAAGTCCTTGGAAAATGTTATTAAAGAAGTTTATGTTTACTGATGCATATGTTTCCATTCTACAGCATTGTCTATGAGCTCTTTATCTGTTTGATGAGTCAGCAACAGTCTGTGTCTTGGTTCCCCCACCCCACATACTGCTGCTCTTTGACTTTCCAGCCCTGTTGTCATTTTAGCTGATGGTTAAAATCTAGAGATTCCTAATGCTTTGACTGATAGTGGTATAAATAAACTCAAAATAACAAAAGAGATAAGCAATGTTTGGTAATGGCTGTAGCAACAAGACATCTAGAGACACCAAGACAACTTTCCAGAAGGATTATTTCCCCTACATGACACAATTTAAGCATTATTCTGTTTGGATTTTTTTCTTTGCTCTTTTCTTTGTGCCTTCTTCTGCACTCCCTTTTTTAAAGATTTATCTGTATGTGTAAATTTGAGCCCACAACAGCATAATAATGCTGCTTACTAAGCAATGAGCATGGATTCTGAGAAAGCTTAGAACTGTCCTCAGTAATCTATCATAATAATTACATCAAATGGTCAAATAAGCTTTCTATTTCCTTCAACATTTTAAAATGATAGGATGTTAAAATTATTTCCAAATCATTTTAAAATTTATGCTCTGACAGTTTCTTTACATCTCTGTTTCAAACCAATGGATAGTAGGGGTGATGGGTTATAGCCACAGTGCTCAAAAAATATTCCTGTGAACTTCCAAAGATCATGTACACAAAATATTTCCAGGAAAATATGACAGATGAGAGCTAAGGTGGAAGGGCACATATAAAACAAAATATTACACCGTTTATCTAAGATGTGGTAACATTTTGGTGCTGTATCAATGTCACTGCTATATCTTCAGGACTGTGGAACATTTCCAGCAGGACAAAGTCAGATGTTAAACAGTGAGAAGATTACCCACAACATATTTTGGCTGAACTTAGACAATGTGCAATCAAGTACTGCGCTTGCAGCTTTTAACAACATCACTAAAGCTTCTGTCGATGAGATCTACAGGGAATAGTTCAGGGTGTATGAGTAATTAATGTCTGTATGCCAAGAAGTTGTTTTCATGTAATGCCAGATTTAGAAAGGCCAGCTCTCACTGTGAGATCAGTCGTTTCTAATATGGAGTTTCTGTTTCAATTTTCTCATATCAGCAGAACAGTTCAGTTTGTGCCCAGCTGATAATAAAGTCAACAACCACACTTAAAGTAATCAAAGTGGGAGAGAGAGAGCTTGATGGGAATTTTCTAGCACAGCTATGACCTCAGATGTTTTTTCAACTTGGTTATTGTTGTTCTTGACGACTGCAGAACAGAAACTCATTTTGTTGCTGCAAACGTGTATAAATGGGATGTGTGCTCAGCCCTATCATGCCACCCAGAGACCCAGAGTGAGAAAGACCACATCTACGAGTGTTGACAATCTACACAATGGTGTCGTGCTGGCACGCCATCACATGATGAACATGTAATAAAGGTCCACTACTCTCAGATTTCTATGCTTTTCAAAACCCTAAAAATAGATGCAAAAACATTTGTTTTGTTTTTTTAAAAATCAACCTCTGTTACAATAAAAATATATCATAAATATGCTTGAAATAGGAGAAAACGGTGATGTGAAGAATACAAAGCCTTTACTGGGAATTTAATATCCTAGTTGCATTTGAATTCAGTAATTCAAAATGCTCCACTTGACTTGCCCTGCATTCGTTTATAAAGGTCATAATATTATAACATTCCTTTGATTTTACCTCCTGTCTAATGACTGCATTACTCATATGCGATCGTGGCTCAAGAGTTGGGCGTTCGTCTTGTAATCGGAAGGTTGCCGGTTCGAGCCTCGGCTCCGACACTCTCGGTCGTTCTGTCCTTGGGCAAGACATTTCACCCGTTGCCTACTGGTGCTGGTCAGAGGGCCAGTGTCCGGCAGCCTCGCCTCTGTCAGTGCGCCCCAGGGCGGCTGTGGCTACACTATAGCATGCCATCACCAATGGGTGGATGATTGTGTATAGTGTTAAGCGCTTTGGGGTCCTTAGGACCAAGTAAAGCGCTATACAAATACAGTCCTTTTACCATGGTATATTCTTATCACTTTTTTTTTATGGTCTATTTGATTCACCTTTTATTGTTTATTTTATTAATTTTTTTATTTTCACTTGCTAGATACGGGACAGACTTGAATGAGGAAAAGAAAAGGGAGAAAGGAAGAGGGGTATATTCTTATCACTAATTTGAATTTTTTTAACATGAAGTTGAGTTTGATAGTAATTTATACGATCAGCAAATTAATCTGTGTGCTGTTTTATGATGTTTAATAAACAAAGAGAGACACTTCAACAGGTCGCAGGGCTGTATATGCCAGCCTGAGCTTTTCGTGTGAGCTGTATATTTTCTATTTCTGAATCTATCTCAATGTTCTGTGTGCGTGCGTGCGTGCGTCCCAGGAGGAGAGCCTGTTAGCTGACAAAGTTGCCCAGTTGTTGTCACTGTGCCTGAAGCTACCTCTGGGACAATCTGGCCTCTCTGAAAGATCCTCTGCTGGAGCAACATTAGAGCTAGCATGCAGGGGAAACCAAAGAGAAGATGATGCTTTAAGAACAGCCAGAGCTGCAACAGGGGAGAGCAATGAAATGGGTTAAAATCTCAGTTTGCAGTGTTTGTTGAAAAAGGGTGGAAGGAACAGAAATCCAACAATGACAAAGCAATCTCCATGGTCAAATATGTATTCAAACAATAAAGAAAACAACTGTGCATTATTGGATACTACTCGTGAAAAATGTTCCCAGTAGTGATGGTGCTATTCCCTTTAAGCTTATACTTGTTGAATAAAAAAGGCCACACTGGAAAAGCCATTTTGACAAGCAATGTAACCTGGCACATGACAACAATTGTCTACTCTGGCTCCTTGCAATAATCAGAAGATATAAATTAAAGATTAAAAATGTTTCAGGCATTTTCTTGCCTTAAGGTCTGTTGCATGTATTGATGCTCTGAAGTGGGGAGCTGAAAGATTAGTATTATTCTTAATTAGAAATGTTACATATAAATATAAGATTAAGACTGTGATAAAAGGAATGTCATGTCCTGCTACAGTCAATATGACCAGGACCTCTGGGAAATAACCAACCTCATAAAAAGCCATCTGCTCATGAGTCCTGTCAGCAGCAGATTAATGAGATGTGGAAAAATAGCTCAATATTATTATCTCATTACAGACTACACTCAACTCAGTGAGAGGCTGCCTGAAACTGTCATTACCTGTAGGTGCCAGGATGGTTTTGGTGGTGACATTTTATGTCCCTAAAATACTTAAAACACATGATCTTAAGCTGTTTGACATATTTAGTGTAACACAGGCAATGAGTGATACCGATGCGATTTTGCAAGCCTGTCTTTTCTCAGCAAACACTGGGTAGAGTTAACTGTTGACTGAAATACATATAAAATTAAGTAAAGTGAATTATTACATGACCTCGGTCTCTTGAACAACCTAAATCTCTGCAGTAACAGCGACCATCAGTGACCTCTTGTATGTGGATGATATCAACCTTTGCAAATGAGTGAGACATCGACTCATTGATCCACTTCACCAGGATCAATCATGTGGAAGTCGTTCAGATTGGCTGAATGGTTGCAAAACAGTGGAAAGGTGACACAACTGAAGCGATGGAGTTACCCAATAGCGGTATAGTTCAGTCTGAGCTAACAAATACCTGGGTATCCCAAAGGCCAGTAGGAACCATGATGAAGATGTAAGGTCGGACACAGCCAAACACATTTAAAAGGTAAGACTCACCAGTAGAAATAAGATCACAGTATCAATACAAATGCCCTATCAGTCACCAGATACCACACTGGAATAATAAGCATGGGGAAGTTGTTCTTTTCATAAAACTGTCATAAAAGTCCTGTGAAAACTTTTGTACATGACTGTCAGGCCTATTGACATAAAATCCAGGATGAGGATGAGTTTTAACTACTCCACATTACAACCTGAAGAACAATATACATTGATCAAAGTGTGCACTAAAATATTATTTTTGTGTCCTCTAAAATGTATGGTGACCTTTCTGAACTTATTGCAGGGTTGCAGTGATTTAATACTGCAGCAAATGCTTTTCTTTTGGCATCTGCTGCACTGTGAGAGTAGGTGGCTTTCTCATAGCTCGACCTCTGACCTTCCCTTCAGCTTCTTATCGCTTAGCTTAACCTCAATACCTCAGAAAGAAAGTGTCAGATTTCTTAAAACTAGCAGTATTTTTCTTTGTGTGATAGCTATACTATTGTCTTTGGCTCGCACTCTCATCCGTGTGTGTGTTTTGCAGTTCAGCAGCACATATTTGACCTTGTGGCCACATGTAGAGGGATCAGTGACAGCAAAGAGAGAAGGGGATAAAGGTGAAGCAAAGGCAGGGTGGGTGGCGTGCAGCAAGGATTTATATCGTGGGAGAAAACGAACAATGTGATATATAGAAGCAATATAGGTAGACAAGAGGGATTATTGAGACAATAATGAGGGAAGCTCATCATAAATTAGCTGTAGGACAAAGGGAAAACAAAGATAGATTGTAATTATTAAACGGTATTGCTATCACATTAAGACTCTGCTATAAGGAAATTTAAATTTTCTGCTGAGCTCGATGTTTTTGTTGTCATTTCCTGGAAAACGGCATGGTATATTAAATGAAACCCAAATTGAATGGAAGTGTGATGAAAGAAAAACAGGTTCAGAGAAGTGGAATGAAGGGAAGAGATTAAAATCTGCATCTGTCAGACAGATGAGACAAAGGATTTACTGTGGGAAATCACACACACACACCAATTCACTGAGTCATTGCATGCCCCCTCCCCCATCCTCACACATTTCCCCACGCCCCTCCCTGCACCAGCACCACACAACGCCAAAGGCTAGAGGTTTGAGCTGAATAACCCTGGCTTGTCACAGTTGCTGCTACTTGTAGGAGAGGAGCTGCTCACGGACACACACAAACACAGGCTACAGATTGCATGACAGTGTTGTTAACATGGTGTCAAACAGTGTGGGTGTACGTGTGTGTATGGTGTGTGTGTGAAGCGTTCATGTTTTCTCATACCATGTCACAGTATAAAGAACAAACCATCCTGACACGAAACACTGATGATGATTATGTTAGAGTCCATAGTGACAGACACGTTTTTTCCTCATCCCCCTTCCACTTACTGCAGTTGATATTAAATTGTCATAAGAGAAAAGTTTGATCTCTAACAAATCCCCCAGAACGTCGCCACATCCACATCATTGCTCGTTCGAGCCACTGATGTTCCTTAGGTTAGAGCATTCAGTCATGCATTCACACTCCCTTTGTGAGCCTTGAGTGCGTGATATTCTCTGGCATGTACGAAATTTTCTCATCTAGTTTGAGCAGCTCTAGGACAAGCCTTGAGAGTGTCAGTGAGTGACAGCAAGCGAGAGTCAGGGAGGAGTTGGACCTGTGAGAACTGGGATTCAAATAACATGTTTTTGGTTTGATTCCTTTGTTCATCTGTGCCTGTGAGGGTTGAGTGAGTACTTACTCAAAATGTCTTTGTCAGATTCGGTAGTGATTGTGCCACAATATTTTTGCTTACGCAACTGTGATACAGGAGATGCTGCTGAGGATTTCTAAAATCTTGTGGTCTTAGATTAGCATAACATTTTCTCCATGAGCTTCAGTATCCCTCCTTTTTTGTGAAGACTACACAAAATGTTATTTTATCTGGATATTAGTAAATTAGAATAAGTAAAAACTACATTGAAGAGTTAGGTTACATATTCCTGACCATGTGCACGTGCATTTCAAAAATGAAAATATTGCAAAAGTTTGTTTTTTTCCCCCAATTTGATTTGAAAAGAATAACTTTAATATATTCTACATTAATAACTTTAAGTAAAACATTTCAACCTTTTTTGTTGGCTTATAAAAGTCCAAAATCCAGCACCTCAAATTATTACTATATTTAATTTCAAGGTTCTGAGTTAACTGAGTAAATTACTATTCATACAGTATAAACAGTACCTCTCACAGTATCTCAGGTTACTTCAGTCATAATCATAGGAAAGACTGCCGACTTCCTAGTTGTCCCGATGATGATTGCCGACACAAAAGGAAAGTATGCCATAGAAGTTCATTACTAAAAGGATTGGCTGTTAAGAGTGCTAAACCAAAGCATGTTAATAGAAATTAATGGAAAGGTCAATTGGGAGAGTGAAATGAGACTCCTGTCAGTACATCACCAACCACCACACACAGACATGTTGAAGAAAGGGGCTACGGGCTACAGCTGTTGCATTCTTAATACCGAGCCACTCCTCAACCAGAGACAAACATCAGAAGCATCTTACTGGTGTCAAGGAGGAAAAGAACCAGACTGTTGCTCAGGAATCTGAAGAGAAAAAAACCCTTATTTTCTGTTGCCTGAGGGTGACTTTGCCTCTAAAAAGAACAGTGTGTACAGTCAGGGGTTAAAGTGGGATTTAGCAGGTGGGGGAACCCTAAAATTGGTTGTAATGACTCATAGTGGGGAAAAGCTGCTGCTCTTTGTGGATGTACACAACTGAGTTCAACCAGATGTCAGTAGATGTTTCATAAGATGTGCTGGCTGTTTCCGTCCACGACACTGACAGTACACTGTTTATGCTGTCTTTTTTCTAGATGGTATAAAGTTGGAATGAGGGTGGAATTCAGTGAATGGATCTCAGCATCATCAGGTAAAATTCATATGAATCTCTGCTACACTCGATGTAAGCTTACTCTGACAATGAAACCGCAGCCGCTGTGCACCAGTCGCACACTGTTCTTTACTTTAAATCCATTACAGTACAGGAAACTAACCTGTTTATCCTGCAATGACGTGCGGACCATTTTCAGGCACCCTTTAAATAACACAGTCTACTTGAGTTTCATTTGCATGTTTCACAATGTGAAAAAAAACAACAGAATGTAACATGTACAAACCCAACATCTGATTTAAAAACATGTGGACTTACATGTAAACTTTAAACTTCCAGTTTTTCAAATCCCACTGAGCGTCCTAACCTCTAAATCTAACCTCTCTTCCTCCTCTTCTGTCCTCTTTTTTATGTTCCTCCATCTCTGAGTGAAGTTAGCTCTTTTTCTATTCTCTCTCAGTGAAATACAGACGCTGGACCACAAACAGTTTGTGTGTTTGCTGATGTTTGTTGAGCTGATAGCTGCATTTGAAATTACCTGCCACTTAAAAAAAGTTACTACCTTTATCTTCATTCCTAGATGTTGCTAGATGTAGTAAAGTATTGCAACCTGGTTCTGGTGTTCCTGGTCATTAATAAATGAGAATTTTTTTCTTCATGTGTTACTGTTTAGGCTTAAATCGGTTTGATGTTTGAAGGCTCGCAGTGATGAAATAATAACTCCTCCCAAATGCGTTAAAGCAAATGTAATGAGCCTGTTTTGAAAATGTAAGGAGTAGAAAGAACAGATATATATATTTTTTAAATGTAGGGAGTAAAAACAAAACATATTCAGAAAGTAAGAAGTACAGATACCTGAAAATTATTTTTAAGTACAGTAAAAAAGTATTTGTAATTTGTTACTTAACAAAGTAACAAAGTATTTGTGTGCCTAATAAAGTATTTGTACTTCTTCCCACCTGATTACTTTTTTAAAATCTATTACTTCTCAGACTATTATCACTTTTTTGTGTGTAAATGCTTTCAGAATCTATTCTTTTTTAATACTTTTTCAAATCAGACACTAAACAACGATTTTATTGGCCATTAAAAGAACATTAAAGCCCTAAAAATGTCAAGCTATGCCTCTAAAGATCTATATGTACAGCATTTTGAACATGCATAGGTTATAACCAGACTTACCTTTTTAAGACTGCATGTGTTTACTGCTATTCCTTCACATTACCAGGACTACACAGGACATCAAAACAGTTTCACCTCATTCCTGTCAAGTACTTGCAGAGACAAACTTGTAGAACTTCCCCAGAATGTAAAATGTACACCACAAATCGGAATATATAATGTGATATCTGTTGTGGTAATATCAGCATCCGTACTCAGAGTGTGTAAGAAACTGCCACATCAAACTTATAGCAAATTAAACTTTTATACAGGCAGACAGTGAAAGCAGAAAAGGAACACTCTGCTGCTTCTTCCACTCAGACGTCTTCCAAACAGTGAAAATGAGTTCCAGTTGATGAAACTCTTACCCAGGAGGAATTTAATATCAAGAAACAAATATTTGATGGAGCATAGGCCACAGAAAGAGATTTCTCAGACAACAGGGACAGAGTAGCTCGAAAAATAGAAATCTGACTAATTCAGGAGCAGAGGGCTTTGCGCTCAGTAAAGTCTGCACCAACAGATTACCTCCCACACACAAGCAATCAGCCTTCTGGTCAATTTAACCTAAGCCTGCTAGTTGTCAAACTAAATCCTCTTATACAATAGAATATGGTGGGCATAACTTGTAAAATCTCTGATTTTTATTAATTGTTTCATTTTTTGCAGACAGAAATTAATCTGTATTAGAACTCAAAAGATGGGAGTCCTAAAATACTTACAAACATTGCTACAAGTGCATTTTTAAAACTATCAAAGGAACAACTTATTTGGGAAAATACGCATAGTTGATGGCTTATCAAGCTTTAGATTCAAGAATTCATTCATTTAAATGAGTTTGCTTTTTTGTGTTTTTGTTTGTTTTACATTTACCTTATCAAGCAGCAAGTGAAAGTAAAAAGATTTTCACTACTAGGAATTCACTTTCTCTCCCTGCGTTTCTTATCGTTTTCATCTTTCTACCCATGAAAGGTTTTAAATTAGTATCATGATCACAGTGGATATTATGGTATCATGATCTCGCTTAGATCAGTGTCAACTGTAGCATTAACGCTACAGAGCAGAGGCCAAATCCATGTCTAAGAAGAGTAAAACTAGCCACAGGCTAAAGACAGATACACTGTAAAAAAGAAAAAGTTGAGAAAACGTAAAATTTCAAGGCAACATGATGCAAGAGATTTTTGAGTTTCCTCAACTTTTGCAACTGTTGTTGACTTAACTAAGATTTACAAGTTCTGCCAACTTGGTTCTTCTTGTTCACCTAATTAGGATAATCCTGGAAGTCTAACGAAGAAATTCTGGTTTCAATGCCATGTTTTTCTGCCTTCACCAAACAAGGATATTCTTGTTGAGTAATCATACAATTCTTACTCCAGTGAGTTAAAAATGTACCTATATAAACAAAGGAAAATGTATGCTGTGATTATACTTGAAAGAACACTCAATAAATAGATATAGAATAAAACAAAGCACAATTCAATGTTATCTAAAAGCTTATTTATTTTGTTCAACAGTGCTTTCAGTACATTTCAGAATGTCATGGGCAGTAGGGTGAATTTCTGTTAAAAAAAAAGAAGAAAGAAACAAAAACGTGTTGCCAGTTTCTTTTGGGTGCGTCTCACCCCAGCAGAGACGTTAAAATTCCAGAGTCCAGAACCAAAAAAGCAAAGTGTCTTAATAATTCACGCACACACCCTGACCGTCTTGTAAAAGCTGAACATAACTATTGCACCTTAAATAGGGTAATTCCACAAACGATTGCCTATGTACCCAGACATTGACATTTTACATGGGCTTACTATGATGAACTATGGAAGTTAAAAGTTATTAGAAATGTTACCATCAATGAAGAGGAAACTAACAGGTAAAACACCAGTTCTATGCTTCATGTGGAAAACACTATAACAAATCTTTTAAAATACTACAAGACAAATTTTCACCATATATTCTCAACAATACAGATTCATCTGACTAAAATTTACATTTCAAATAATGATTTATCCACTTCACCTTCATAAAGTCCGACCAGGTCAAAATAAGATGGCCTCAATTGCTTTAAAGGTGTAACTCATCTGCTTTGGATAATCAATGTTGAGGGCATACAGAAGGCCAAAGAGGTATGCCAAGGCAGTAGAGAGATCTGGAATGTTATGTAGCACGATGTCCCCTTCCAACACAACTGCATGTTCTCGCACAGACGTATCGGCATCGTCATCTTGCAGGATGGTGAGGATGGCAACTGATACACCGTTCAACACTGGTTCCAAAATGTCAGTGTCCTGAAGAAAAGTAAAATATGAATTATTGAAAGCTAAGAAAAACTAAAGACCAAACAAATTTCTAAAGATTTTAACTGTAACCTCTATACCATGCTGGTCATTTGACTCATAGAGGTTTTAAGAAGAAAAAGCTTATTTTCCTTTAATTAATGCCACCTTGTGAGTTTTGTACAAAAAACATTTTCTGCTATGGAACACCCACTAACAATGCCCAGCTGCTGCTCAGCAGAAAAAAAAGGAGTGAGAGTTATAACAACTGCAATCCCCACTATAAAATTATCTGGACTGCACTGAGGACGTGTACATTTCCATTTTGGATTAACTCATCCTTTAAAAACATCTCATAGCAATTAGTTTTACTTGCATTACTTTTTTGTACTTACTAAGCACATCAGGAAAACCTCTGTTGCATCCTCTCTGAGGAAAATGGGCAGGCCTCTCAGTGCCGGTGGGACACAATGTCAGATGCCTAAAAAGTATTCAGTGGAAAACAAGAATTTCAATTAGTGTAGTAACATGGTGTACTATACACAATGCAAAATCAGAACTCTCATAGTAATGAAAATAAAGCACAGGTCAGACCCAGCAACACGCAAAACTTACAAAAAACCAAAAACAACAACAACAACAACATCATGTTAACAATTTTACTTTCTATTTACAAATTAAATAGAAATACTGCCAAATAAGAACAAAGCAATGACTGATGACATTAATTTTTACTGACATGTCCACTGATGTGTTTTGTTTGAAGCCAACATCTTTTTCAGTTTCTGTTAAGAGAAAAGCATACTCTCTTCTAAAAATGTCAGCTAAAGAAGCACTTCACTCACCTGTTTGTCAAGTTTATCCAGGAGGTCTTCCATCTCCTCACAAAGAGCTCCCTTCTTAGACCGGTACAGTTTCAGCAGGCCAGGCACAAATTTGTCAAGGGATGCATTGAAGGTCCCCAGGAGGTCTTTGCTTGTGATCTGATGAAAATTTTCAGATATCTAAACAAGACATTCACCAAAATATTGTCATTTATTCAGCACAGAAAATTCCTGGGTAGCGGTCTTGGACAGTCTGCACCAAGTTATATGCCTGACTGTGTTATCAACAGCAAAACCTACTTCAGAAATCTCTCATGAATATGTATTTTGCACAGGAATAGAAATACCCTCCACAAAACCCAGTATCAATATGCAAATACATATTATGTTCTAAGTTGCACCAAAATCTGTGACCAATCAGATTCTGTGACCTGCCTTAGTATTCTTTCCCTAACCATCTCAGTCTATAATAGTCCTATTTCTACCACTAAAAGAAAAACAACAAAAAACCCAAAACATGCCAAGTCAAAATTATGAGATTGCCTTTCTGTTTCACAATTTCGATTTAGCATGGGAACTCTTTTCTTGAAAGAAATTTCTTTACACATTTTCTGTGTAAAGAAAAGTTCAGGGTAAGGATTTCAATGTAACACTGACAAGGGTCTTGACTGGAATAGTAGCACAATATAATAAAGTTGGCCAATGCATTACCCCAGCAAATACTGCACTACTTCAATATAGTCAATCTAGTATAAATCATGCCCAATTTGAATAATAATTAAATTATAAATAGATTAGGACAGTCTTACCTCCTCAGAGTAAAACAGCACAGGTCATCTCTCCTGGACACACACACTGGACACCATAGACTGACACTCCACGACCTCTCTCCGCCTGAGAGAAAATGTTTGCAATAATGAAACATTTCAATATAACGTAGAAAAAAAAAACGAGTTACGGATCGGACTCCCTGATCCTTACTGCGCATGTGCAAAGTCGGACCGTACAGATCGCGTCTACCCGTGGAATTGTACATCAAATCAATACTCCACCAACAAAAAGGCTCTCAAAACAATACAATACTTTCCATAGCTTTGAAGGATGGGTCAGGTGTATCCTTCGTGGCCCACCCTATGCCAGAATTCATAGCGCGGCCCAGGTGATTCTAGTTTCCAACAATGGCGGAAGCCACTTAGTTTTAATATTACTCTTATTACCCTTTCTGGGTCACAAAGTAAACTTTTAAGATATTTTCAGGCGAGAATGTAGCTGTGTAAATTTCAAATATTTGCTCAGTTTATTAAGACAACACATATTTGCAAACATGCTTCTACGTTTTCGGAGACGTCTGTTACCACCGGCTTCGGTAGCTAGCTGGCATATCATTTTCAACCAACCCCCCCCCCCCCCCCGCGCGGTCCTTCGCTAGCTTAAACATGATATATAAGTCACTTAGATAACTTAAATATGTTATTGTTTGGCTTTTTGTCAGTGTTTTACTCATTCCACCCTCCTGGGTCCTGAGGAGGATGCAACCTAGGCACTTGTAGAAAATCCTAATAATAGATCTCGTTAGCTTACCTGCTAGGGCAAATAGTCAGCTTGTCCTGTCCAAAAATGGTCCAAAAATACACTCCAACTTCAGACCAGGTAAAATCCGTAATAGTCGAAAAATTGTAATTTCCATCCAACTTTGGACACGTTTCTTCAAATTTTCTTAGCAGGTTTTCAGTCCAGAAAACATTGACAAACCACTATCTATCACACAGCTCAGGTCTGCTCAGGCTCGTTTGGTCTAGTTCAAACTTTGCACAGACCACGTGTGCCAGTCATCTACGGGGTTTCCCACTGGTTCCCAACTTGACTCAAAAAATCTACTCAAAAGATGATAATCTTTGTTATGCTCTCTAGAAAATCTTAGTTAGGACAACAATGGAAGAAATTTGTTGGGCAGACAAGCTTTTTTAGGTTGTAAATGGAAAGTTTTATTTCTAAGTCAGTTTAATTTGAAAACTTTAATCAAATCAACAATTACTAGTTATCATTTTTACAGTGTAGTCATGTATTTTCTGACAGATTGAAGACCATATTCTGAGGATAAAGTCATCTGGTTGTTCTGGTTTCTTTATAATAAGCAGGAAAAACTGCACCGTGAATGGTAAGAGACATACAACCTTAATAAGGTGACCCATATAAAACCAAGGTATGGAATAAGAGACGCCAAGTTTTCAGTAGATTCAGTTTGTGCAAAGTGACAGAAATACAGGGGTATTTGTGCCTTGTAATGCAGAATCCAGCATTATATAGTAAGGATCACATTGCTCTACAGGGACCTGCATTCTCGCTAACAAAACGTGGCAGAAGCTAGTGCAGTATTCTTTTGCATCTGTGAAGATATCTTTTAAAGAAAATGGCTTGTGTGTTTCTGATGTGTTTTCTGTGAATGTGCACATTGATCAAAGACGCTGACAGGCTAAGCATATTGCTGTGATGTATGAGAATGAGACCGACTCTGTCAGCTGTGAAAATAAATGTATATGTTTGTGCTGTTGGTCCTATCGTGCATAAACAACAAAATCGGCCGCTGTGGTCTATGTTTGTGTGCTCTGCAGTGTGTATGTAGTGCATGCATTGTATAATGTGGAACGTATTATACATTATATACAGCAAAATTACTTGTGTCTACTGCATACTTCATATTACTGTGCATGTGTGCATCATTTTGCATTGTCTGTGTGATGACAGGTAGAAAACGAATACCAGGGATTTGTGATAAGTGTATACAAATCTCTGAGTACACTCAGTCACTAAAGAAGTAGTGATGACAACCTTAGAAGCCAACAGCTTAGATGGGATTATTTCCTACAGTACTACAAGTCTATATTAAATGTAAAACAGTGGGATTCCTTCCCTGTGATGAGTTTAGCTCATGTTAGCTCATGTTTATGTGGCAGGGTTGGTTAGGCATTTCACAGAGCCATCATTTTTCCCTGGCTTTTCTAAGCCGTACTCCTTTTTATTGTATCTTAACACTGGAGTAAAGTTTGGAAAATTAGACTTAAAACTGAAAATTAGGACAGGTATGGAGGCTTGAAATGGGTTATAAGTACTGTGTAATCACTTTTTGTTCCAAGGGTTGAGGAATTCTGCAGTGCATCTGTGTGTTATACTTAAAAAAAGCAGAATGGTGCAGAAAGTATGGTGTGACATATCATAGGCAAATACATTTAAGAAGTGGAATTTTTTTTTAATGGTTTTGCTAGGTGAAGTACCATTTTGTTGTAGATTTACAGAATGGTGTTGGACTGACGTATAACAAGAGGCAGGGTACAACCAGTTCAGCAGATAATAGTTAAAAACTATCAACACAGGGTACTACATAGATTACCTTTTTTCCCCCCATAACTGGTAAAACTTGTCAGCATTAAGGTGAATATAATTTATAAAGAATTATCACTGTGGGGGTATTTTTTTTATGGTAAATGGCCTGTATTTATATAGCACTTTACTTAGTCCGTATAGACCCCAAAGCGCTTTACACTACATTCAGTCATTCACCCATTCACACACTGGTGATGGCAACCTACGTTAGACCCACAGCTACCCTGGGGCGCACTGACAGAGGCGAGGCTGCTGGACACTGGCGCCATCAGGCCCTCTGACCACCACCAGTAGGCAAAGTAGGTGAAGTGTCTTGCCCAAGGACACAACGACCGAGACTGTCGGAGCCAGGGCTCGAACCGGCAACCTTCCGATTACAAGACGAACTGCCAACTCTTGAGCCACGAACGCCCCAAACAACTGAGTTACTTTAAAACCCTGCTCATTTTTCAGTTATCTCTATTTTTTGCTATGATTTTTTAATGAAAAGAAATAGCTCAAGGTATCAGGGATAGAAAAAAAGGGCCCAGGACTTAATTACGTCAAAATTCCATGAACAAAGACGGGAAAAGGCACACAGGCATACAAATGGCAAAATCCAAACTCTTGGGCAGAAACATGTAGCACACAAGGGAACAAACACAAAAAGACATCAAACAGACTCTCTAACAAGAGACAAAGGCAAACTGAGGCTACACTAAACCTGAAGATACATCGAAGGCAATCAAGGGAAAAAGAAACAGGTGGGAAACTAAGAACAGCTGAAACTAATAAAAAAAAAAAGACAAAAAAAGCTAAACTAAATACAAGACAATAGAGACAAATGACTGTTAAAATAAAAACAGGAAACAACTACACATAGAATCACTGACAGAGACGAAGACTTGACGAGGTAATGCATGAAGGTACAAGGGAGGCAAGAATACACTAATTACATGGAATCAAATGTTAATAATCCCCAAAACACAAAATCTAAATCTTGAAACCAAAAATCAAACAAAAGTAACCCAATAAAAGTAACAGAACTAAGACTCAAGTTATGTAAGAGTCAAATAATGAGGAAAAACTCAGACTAACAGAAGCCAGAATAAATGTGATAAACAAAAAGAAATTAATATTAACAAAAGAAGCAAAAGAGAGAGAGAAAAAAGTAATTATACTTGGTCACAGTGAGCTTACTGCTATGCATATTATGATAAGTGTAATTTCATTACATGTGTAGGTAACCAAACAAAGCCCAATTTAATGGGCAACATTTGTATGCACAAAAAACTGTAGCTATTAGGTGGCCTGCCCTGTAATAATACTACGCTGTAGTTTTTAAATGTTTTATTTAACACATCACAAGGAAAGATTAGGAATTTAAAGGTGTAAGGGAAATGGTCCGTGTTTAAGCTGTCACGCACAGAAGGCAGATGAGCATGATGGTGAATGTAGAAGCATCAGGACATGAAGGCTGCGACAATGAGCTAGTGAAACACATTCAGAGAGCTTATGACAGACAAAAAGAGGGGAAACTGTTAAATATACAGCTATAATCCTGAAAAGGTACAGTAATGAGGACATGTGCACACGCAACCTGACAATTCAGATGGTTTGTTATACTAAACCATCTGGAAAGCTAGAAAAAGTTTGGAAAAGGGTTGACAACTTAAAAAAATACTTGATAGATAATTGGATGAAAATTCTATATCTATCTATCTATCTATCTATCTATCTATCTATCTATCTATCTATCTATCTATCTATCTATCTATCTATCTATCTATCTATCTATCTATCTATCATCTATCTATCTATCTATCTATCTATCATTTAAAACATAACCAGAGCTGCCATCTTAATGGCAATTACTTTTACTTGGGACCCTCTTTGATAAGAACTGACCACAATTACATTCATCTTCAACTTGGCAAGCTTGTATTCAGGACCTCTTCCGCTTCATAACAATGTCAGTATACATACTGCATTCATACACAAATAATCAAACAGGCAAAGGCGAGCCCACAATCAGAAGGTTACATTTATTCATGCCAGATCGATTAAACTGTGGGAAGAAGAGGCCTCCAGTTCCAGATGTAGACATTCTGCTTCAGTTGTTCTGTGGAAATCTTGGTGTTATAATCTTTGAGTAGATGCAGAAATGCACTGACAAACTTTTATATATATTGAAATCCTCACTGAAATGCTTTAAAGGAGCATGAACTGCATACATGTCCTTAACAATTTCTGCTGCAGGTCTCATCCATCTTTATGGCTGTTTTTCTTTACCACCACTTCTCGCAGGGGGCCGTGTGATTGTTTGCACTCTAATACTAAAGGGTCTTTTTTACAATATAAAATGCCTTCAGGAAATTCTTGTAAATTTGAAAATGTGTGCTAAATGTGTGCTAAATAAATGTGTGCTAAATAAATACAGTATAACTGAATTACTGCCAATTTCTCAAGTTATATTAGTTCTCACAACCAGAAGCCCTCTTCTTCTTTATCCACCCACACACACACACACACACACACACACACACACACACACACACACACACACACACACACACACACACACACACACACACACACACACACATATAAGGCTTGTTTTGCTTATCAACGTTTCCTCTTCTTCTCGTTCTCCTCTTGTGTCCTTTGTTCCCCGTCTTCTCATCATTGTCATTTCTAATCATCTTCTCTGATGTTGCCTGCTTTCAAATCAGTGCCATCACTGTTACAGGCAGCATGATTTGTTTTGACCATATGTATTCACTATGGAGATTAAAGTATGCACAGGCTAAATGGGCTCTCCATTTTATGTATGTTTTTTGCTCTGCTATATTGTTGTTGTTGACGTTGTTGTATACAACAACGTCTTGTTCTAGGTGTAGGCCACACAGCATGTGGAGTGTGTAACAGTTTGTGTGTGGGAAGGTATGAGAATAGAGACATGGCAGGCATGATGAATGCCCAGGCGTAAAGAAATATTCACCCAAAGCATTTACTAGATCTGTCACTAATAATTTTACTCCAATCAACACATGCAGATGCGGGTAAAATGCAGAAGGTACATGCCCCCAAATATTTTAAAGTATACAACTGTCTTCTCTTCTCTTTTCCATATCTCCACCCTGGACCATGTCTCTGTTTCCTTTTAGCTCAGAGTTATGCAAATGTCTGAGAATGTCAGTTCACTTTCCTATAAATCTCACAATAATCTCACCCGTTCTGCCTACTTCCATCTACGTAACATTAACAGATTGCTTCCTTCTCTTTCCACCCAGTCTACCTCCATTCTTGTCCACAGTCTTGTTACCTCCTGTATTGACTACTGCAATTCTCTTCTGCATGGTCTCCCCCAAAAATCCCTCCATAAGCTTCAACTGGTTCAGAACTCTGCTGCTCGCATTATCACCAGAACCCCCTCCTACCAACACATCACCCCTGTTCTTCAGGAACTTCACTGTGAAATTCCGGATAATATTCAAACTTCTTCTGCTCACCTTCAAGGCCATTCATAACCTCGCTCCTCCTTACCTTTCTGACCTGTTAACCACTACCTGTTCTGCCCATTCACTCCGATCTTCTTCTATCCAGCTTGCTGTACCTTCCGCCTCACCACCATGGGAAGCAGAGCTTTCAGCTGCTCTGCTCCCAGGCTGTGGAACTCTCTGCCCCCAGAAATAAGAAACTTTGGTTCTTTCCCCCAGTTTAAATCCCAACTCAAAACTCATCTGTTCAAATCTGCATATTCACTGTGAATCCACTGTTTGTTAATTTTATCTTGTGCTTTTGTTTTATTGTTCTTATTCTGCCATTGTTTTACTAAGTGTTTTATCCTATTGTAAAGTGTCCTTGGGTGACTTGAAAGGCGCTCATAAATAATAATAATAACAACAACAATAATAATAATAATAATAATAATAATAATTATTATTATTATTATTATTATTATTATTAATGTCAGATGAACAACAAACCTATCCAGTGTCAGAATGCTGTTACAGACTCAGACCAAGGATCTCAAAAACTTGCAGTTTCCAAGCAACAGCCAGCACGTCTCGACATCATGACTTGACATACTGTGAAACCTCTGGAGAGCAAACATCAGAGCAGCAGAGCCATGACTGCCTACAGTGATTCTGTGTCACTGTGATGGAAACAGAGGTGAGCGCAGCCGATATTGCAGGTAAAAAATTCGTCGGAAAATCAAGAATCTTCAGCCTGGGTGCTACAATTGAAGCTGAACTGCACAAACTTACTGCAAAGAAAATGACAATAGTGAAAATCACTCCACTGCTGTGGATCCAGGTCAGTCTAAGTGACAGGAAAAAGACTGACGTGCAGACAAGAAACACCTTTCTTTCTCGTGAAGAAGAAAAAATGTCCCATGCTTGTCCCTCTGGCTAAAGCACTCCTTAGAGCTTGTGCTACTTCTGTCTGTAGGGGCTCTGCTTTCCAGCAGCTATGAACACTCATCTGCCAGAGTTGTCAAGTTGCTGCTGATATTCTTTCATTTCTGTCAAATTCTGCTACTGATATACTTTGGCAATAGTATCACTATAGTAGTGATTCAGACTGGGGCTTCTTATTTCAGAGGGGAAAGTCTTCTTTCCAGTTCATATAATCTCACATTTACATTTTTTTTAAAATTGCATTTTAATTTTAAAATTAACATAACTTGAAAAAAAATAGCTTGGCTATTTTTTGACCATTTTTCTTTCTTAAAACCCAACACCATATATGGACACTAGAAACAGAACTATGTTGAGAAGTGGAAGGCAGGAAAGGCTGTCACATTCGTCCCAATAGGCTCAAATGAACTCTAATGTAAGATGCTTTTGTATAAATCAATGGCTTGCTTTCCTGTTGGATAATTTTGTGGTTTATAGGAACTAGCAAAATACAAATCTTTCTTCTAGCCGTTGCAGTAACACACAAGCAAGACACTGAGATCATTTAAAAGTGTAAATATTCATCAAAAGACTACAATAAGCCATATAAGGGGGGAAGTTAAGTATTTGTTTATTACAGTTTTAAATACACGAGATGATTTACAGTACATGTTGCTCATTATATCAATGCAAAATGTTACATTATTTTTATATTTTTCACTTTCAAGTTTAAAATTGACTTCTCAAAGGTTTTTTTTTGTCAATTTCTCCTCTATTTTTACTAGTTTAAAAGAAAATGCATGCCTACTTTTCATTTCTAACATAATTCATCTAGTTTTTGGCATTTTTGAAGTCTTCACAGCAAATTTCAGTTCAATCTCCTTTTTTTCTCAATAGAAATCTACTTGCAAAATAGTGAGTTTTTTCCCCCAACAGTGGGCAGTTTGTCCTTACACTGATTAAGGCACAAATGCAACTTTATTAGGTTTACGGGAAATCTGTTAAAAGACACAGTTATAAGCAGCATTTCAATGCGACACAACAATTGAATAGTGGCAGTGTTTTGTCCACTGCAACCCCAAACTCCTCTTTCTCGTGTTAGAAGCCACTAGAGGCCACTATCACTAATGGGTTCTCATAAGCTGCTTGCACAATTTACTTTCAGACTTTTTTTCTTACAGGATCTCAGTCCAAGGTTGTTTTTTTGACAGAAGTTGGCAAGGGAAAGAAGACAGGCTCATATCAAAATGCTGGAGTGGGGAAAGGAGAGAGGACTTCAGTGAGTGGACATTGCTTCAACTAATAACTGAAGCTGCCAAGAAGAAAATTGCGAGTAAATTTAGAATTGCTGCCCTGTAGACACACTACACAGAGTCACAATAAATCCACCCACACGAGCTAATCTATATTACATGGGTTTTATTTGGATTAGGGAGAGTGTGTTTTCTTATATGTTCAGACTTTCAGAGTGATGACATTCAGTGCCTGTTTAAGAGAAGGGTGGATACTGGTGTGGGGTGTCATAGTTATTCAGTCGGCTATAAACAGTGCTGGATCTTGATAAAGTTTCTTGTTTCTAGTTTTAAAGTTTGATGTAATCCACACCTACAGTGTATTCAACCATGAGGCAGTTATCCAACTCATCATCAGTGCCATGTTCACCTTTAATATATCAAAACTGTGAAGTGCTGTGTTCTAGTTTGGCTTGGGGAAGGTGTCTTCTTGTGCTTTCTTGAAGGTGTAATTTATTTTATGAGTGTGTAGTGGATTTAAAGTATTTTTCTGGATCTATGTTAATGGTTTTGGCATCACTCCACTCTGAGATCGAAAACATTTTATCCATTTGATTAAACAGGCAAAACATGTCCTGCAAAACTGTCAACAATGAAATTTTAATTAAAATGCTTAAATTAGACAATAATTTGTGCAGCGGATGTTATTGAGGCTGTTCTAAAAATTCCCAAACAAATCTGATGCAATAGAAATGTAGCCTAAAAAGGTTCACTCATTTTAGTCACATGGGTAGATTGCTGCCTTTTTATTTAATATATCCAATTAAGCCTTCACATAACGGCACTGGCTGGGTTTTCAAAACACAAGGTCTGGTGTTAGACTAAAGTTCTCCAAAGTGCAAAAAATGAACAATATCTCAAGCTAACGCATTTACATGAATCTGACTTTTCCTAAAATACATTTAAACCCTAAGTGGGTGGGGTTAGTGACAAAGAAGGCACTGCAGTGCCTGCATCGATATCTTGCTAACATGCTTAACATTACATTAACACTGGAAAGTGAAAAATGAATGGATTTGTTCATAGAAACATTGTTTTTTCTTATTATTATATACTATGTACAGTTTATGACCATCTCAATAAAAGCAGTAGCCAATTAACACTGAAGGTGTTTTTTTTTCTGGAAAGCAAAGACAACAAAGTACAGGTAGTAGGGTTTTTATGAGACCTGCAAGCTGTTTTCACTGTAAACACACAGAGTGCTGCATAGGCACACAAGATATTTTTATGGGGCAAATAAGAACACAAACAAGGATGCACAACACCCAAATTCACAAAGTAATGATTTTCTCGTGCTGCTGTAGAATTAGTAATGAGATTCTGCAGCGATAACATCTTGGTGCAAGTAGAGGTGAGCAGGGAAGAAAATAAATGAATAAACAGCTGCTCTCAGACTACAAACACTGTTCTCTCTACAGCTTATGGAAAAATAGACTGTCTAGTTTCAGCACTTTAGATATACTTTTTTGTAAACATGACTTTAATTAGGTGCCATTCGAACAGCAGTTTTATATTTATATATAAAGATGTCGTAAGTTACACAATTAATAGATTTTCATATTTACTTCCATCCCTTATGATTTCTTCAGTATGCCACAAAATATTATATCTGTCTTATTTATAGATTTTATAAACTTATCTTGTTAGTAGGCTTTCAAATCCAGAATTTGCTGCATCACTGAATGGTTTGGTTGGTGAAGTTAATTTCTTAGGTGAAAAGAGAACAACCTATCTCAACAATGTCCAATTTTCATTTTTCACCCTCAAACTTGTAGTTTATTATTTTCACGCTTTGTATTTGCTAAAAAACAACAACAATAACAACAACAACAGAAAAAAAAACAGTAATTTTGACCACAAATTTTCAGATTGCTCATCACTTATATTACATTCTTTATCTAACCATTCAAGTTTTTCTAAAGCAAGACGAAGCCAAAATGCTTGTACTGTACCAAAGTTTATACCCTTGAATGTTCCTCTCTCCTTCTCATTTACATTTTCCATCTAATTATTTGCCTCTGTCTGTCTTATTTGTTTCTATTGTCTCCCCATTTCCCTTTGTGTAATTCTGTCTGCTCACCTATACACCCACTGCCTCCTGTGTGTGCTCTGGGATAATGAGGTTACCAACTGAACTAAGCTTTCAGTCATTTTGTCAAAGCTTAACTTTAATTAATCAAACAGGTTGTAAATGAGCTCTGTTTAAGTTCCCAAGTGCCTCATTTAAAAGTTCAGAAGGGCAAACTGTTTGCAAGTTAAGCTTCTAAAGTAAAGAAGAAGAAATTCTGCTGAAGGCATACTTTTGTAGAAACATCCTTGAAGTATAATCCTCCTTATTCTCCTATATAGAGCATTCATTTCAATATATTGACAGCTCGTGTTTCAGGTTAGAGAGCTTCTCTGTGTTTTATCCTACCTAATCATATATTCTTGTTCACTGTGGTCATTTTTGATCAAAATAAGACATATGAACTCTGTTGCACTCTGAACACTTGAAAAGTGAGACTAAATGTTGGGGGAAAAAATAGCCTGGACCTCAGGGTAAACTAGGCTTTTAAGACTTGGCAAAGCTGATGCCACTTTTCCAAATGAAGAACCCCACCCATCAGCCAACACACCAACCAGCAAAAAAGTCCTGATACTTAATTTAGAAGCACTATATGCACCACTTCTGCTTCTTTAAAAACAGAATCATGCAATGTATCTGTGGATTTTGATATTGACTTACAATTATTCACCAGATGATGCCGGGTAAAGTGACTGTGGCAAAAAAATTAAAAATTAAAAATTAACTAACATGTTCCAAATCCTATAACTAATTAGTAAATGAAGATTAAGTTTTTTTTTGTCTCTTGTTAGTTGCAGTTTTGTTTAAAAAAAAAAAGAAAAAAGAAAGTGGAGTCATTTAATAATGTTTCGTCTTCATTCTCTTAACATTGCTTTGTGTATGCACATCGTGTCAGTATGCTGTGTATCTGTGGGAAATTAAAATAACGACATCAATTGTCATAGACTGTGCAGTCATAAAACTAACAGTGCCTTTCATTACTCTTGATGACCTTAAATGAGCGCTAAATTAATTAATATGCATCCCCATATAAACTCAGTAATTTACTCTTGTAGCTTGGATGTGCGAAAATGTGTTTTGTTTGGCATTTCAGGCCTTTCTGTTGATGAACCATTCATGGTGGGAAGCATTATGAGATAATGGCAGATGGGGAAAACTATTAGCTGGAAGGCTGCTTGAGAAATGGAGGCAAAACAGCAAAAACAACATTTAAACAAAAAAAAGTCATTATAGAGTGCTTTAAATAGGGTTTTTGGGAAACCCTCCTACAATGATTGAAGATGGTCTGTTTCGTGGCCTCCAGTGAAAGCTCACTTATGACTTCAAATTTAGCTTTTACGCCATTTCTGGGGAGGAAAGGCAATATTAATACAGAATAATGTGCTAAAATACTTTAGATGTAACAGATTTAAACAAAAAGGCATGCCACCCTGCTCACAATGACATATGTTTACAATGCTAGTAGGTCAGATGTTTATAACTGTCCATAATACATTCACTCACATACTAAAATATATATATATATATATATATATATATATATATATATATATATATATATATATATATATATATATATATATATAATGTATATTATATATACATTATATATATGTATATTATATATATATATATATATATATATATATATATATATATATATATATATATATATATATATATATATAATGTATATTATATATACATTATATATATGTATATTATATATATATATATATATATATATATATATATATAATGTTCTTCCTCTACAGACACCCCCCCCTATTTTTGCACATGTCGAGGAGCATGTCAGGCTACATTTCACTGTGTGTTGTACTTGTATAACTATGCATGTGACAAATAAAGAACCTTGAACCTTGATATAATATAGCTATGTCACATATCATGATAAGTCATGATACAGTTTATTAACGCCCCTAACAAACATCCTTATGTTAACCAAGCCTATTCAGATTATTTGTTTTCTTATCACAAATCTGTATAAATACAAATGTATATATTTTAGGTGAGGACTTGGACATGTTGGCTCCTAGGGAACAGTTGGTGAGTCCTGTCCTAAATGATTTAATGGTAAATTAGGAGCGTGTAATAACTGGATGCGCCTTTCTTTCAGTGCATCTTCTTTTCACAAAAAGCAAAACACTGGTATTTTTCAAAAATTGACTAAGTTCTTAAATGATACACAATCTAATTTCAGAACTCTTTTGTTGTTGACAGAGATCAGCGTTTATATCATGCCTCTCCATCATGCACAGACCTCATTTCCAACAAGTACACCCCATTCATTAAATTAATTAAACCTTTGTCTTGTTATATTCTTTAATCCCTTCTCTCTGGCTTCACCAGCCTGTGCCTCTCAAACCAAAATGAATGGGAATGTCTGCTAGACTTAATATTTAAGCAAACTTGTTGGCCACATCTCATTGCATTTAGGCATGTAGAAATGGTAAAGATGATCTGCTGAAGTTTAAACCAAGCATTAACGAAAGGTGATCCAAGTAACTTTAAATGGGGTTGTTAGCGCCAGGTAGGCTGGTTCGAGATCTTTGACACTGCAGGTCTCCTATTATGTTGCTACACAACCATCTGTAGGGTTTAGAGAGAAGAAGAAAAAAGAGAGAGAAAAGCGAGAAAATATCCAGTGAGAGGCAGTTTTCTGGTGCCACAGGAGAGCAGCCAGACTCCTTCGGGCTGATATTAAGGCAATAGTAACTTACACAACCAATTGTGACAACCAAGGTATATAGAAAGAAGATCATCTCTGATTACATAAAATATCGAAGCTTTAAGCAAATGGACTACAGATACAAAACACCACGCCAGGTGTGATTCCTATCAGCTAAGAATAGGAAATTGATTCTACAATTCACACCAAAACTGGAATAACTGCACATCCTTGGACAGTGGGAGGAAGCCGGAGTACCCGGAGAGATCCTATACAAACACGGGGAGAACATGCAAACTACACACAGAAGGGTCCCGGTCAGGTGATGGAATTGAACTCAGGACCATCTTGCTGTGAGGCAACAGTGCTAATCACCGCGCCCCTAATTAAATTATGAAAAAAAAGTTTGTCAACATATTCTCACTTTTTGAGGTGTATTAGTAAATATGAATGACTGAAGATGTTGAAAACAGGGGAAAACATGAATCCTGAATGTGAAAGATGTCATTTTTTTCTTGGCTAATTTTTTAATTTCGGTCAACTCTAAACCCGTTTGCATTTTCACACAGATTCAACCTACTGTTCATGTACTATGAGTTCAGCATAATATAATGAACTTTGTGCCACTTAGAAAGGCTGCTGCCCAAGATGAAGGGTACTTTGTCTTTTCTTTATGAGTGATGGGATGAAATTGAAAATTCCAGGACCATAAATGTGAATTAACTAATTTCTTGAAGTGAATTAAAAAAAAAACACAAAAACAAAACAAAGACACAGATTATGCGAACACACAAAATACACAACCCCTCCAGGGTGACAAACACACACAAGAATAAAAAGTGATCCACCTGTTCTAAAAAAAAAAAAAAAAATCTGTGCTTAGAATTACCAGATATTTTCATTTGAGATATAACTGTTGAGATATACATATATCATGTTATTCAAATTTCTGTTTTTAGAAAAATAGCAGAGCACACAAAATGTAAAAATGTAGAATGTAACGTTAGAGCTCTGGGAAAAAGATGCATTAACACAAGACAGAGTGTAAAGGTCTGTAAGGTGGGGAGCAGAGGCTGGTGTGTGCATGTGCACACAGGAATGTGTGTGAGAAATCTAAGACATCCAATTCCACTAAGTGGTACTTTCTGGACACCACTTTCTCATCTGAAGCCTAACAAGGCAGAAGGAGAAGAATACAGATTACTGGATGGATGAGGGGACACACACACACACACACCTCATGTTATATCCGTAGTGAGTAATTTCATGTTCACCTGATTGTGTATTTATGGAAATTTACCCATCGATCAATAATGTAAACCGCCAATTTACAATTCAATGAAACCTTTGCAATAGTCTGGCAACCTGTTCAGGGTGTAACCCGTCTCTCACCCCATGTTAGCTTGTATGAGCTCCAGCTCTCCCATGATGCACGGATGGATATCAGAGGGACAACTCTGGTTAAGTGGTTTGGAGACAAAGTTACAAAGTTATCCTGAGATGGTTTGGACATCAAAAGGAAAAGACGAATACCACAGAGTAGATTTATGGCTGTAGTGAGAAGTTTTCTGTCAGGTTAGTTTTCTGTCAGTTTAGAGAAAATTGGATGCATTTGACCTGAAGTGTCCCAAGAACTGTATATGCAAAAGAGTCTGTAAACTAAAACAAATAAGATCAAATAAAACACAGAACTTCACTAGCACACAGTGATGAAAAAAAACGACCATCTGGTTTTACTTTATTATCCATATTTTACAAGTATATTTTCCCTTTCTTCAAAAGAACCTCTCTATGTTCAGATTGTTGAGTCAAAGTGTCTTCACTGTTACCCTTTTATTTACAAACATACATACACAATTTTCCATAGCTAAAACGATAAAAGCGTAATAGTCAAACACAGACGAATCTTCCCCAGTTCAGAAGGACATTTGTATGTGAGATGTAACAATGGCTAACACTGAGCAGTGCTGATTTTCTAACACTGGAAAATAACTCAAAATGTTAGAAATATTCCAGTGTTAGAAAATCAGCACTGCTCAGTGTTAGTCTTTGTTAATCTTCAAAACTGACTAGGTTACTTTTAAACATATAACACTGTCAAAAGTGTTAATTTAACACTCAACAGTGTTGTATTTAACACTCAGAGGTGCGGACCCATATAGACACTCTCCAGTGTTAATTTAACACTGGAGATTTTGCTGTGTACATTACATGTATGTAACATAAACCTTAGTGCGCCACCCTCAGTGCGCCCCAGGGTGGCTGTGGCTACAATGTAGCTTGCCATCACCAGTGTGTGAATGTGTGTGTGAATGGGTGGATGACTGGATAAGTAAAGCGCTTTGGGGTCCTTAGGGACTAGCAAAGCGCTATACAAATACAGGCCATTTACCATTTTACCATTACATGTACATATATTAAATATAAGGTTCCAGATTCCAGTGTATGTACAATGTTTTTAGATTTTCACAAGTCAGTTTAAGTAAACCATAAAACACTTCAACACTAAACCTAAATGCAGGCGTTTAAAGGTCATTCACTTGCTCCCACTATCCCAGGGCTACAAGTCCTAAAGAAAGGGAGTGCATCCCAAAGTTATTTTTTTTCTCTTTTATTGCAGCTGTGAGGGCAACATTAAATCATGTAATACATGAAGGTGGGATCAGATCAAGTTGTTGTGAAAATGCAGAGTCAGACATCCTCATTCAATAATTCCTTCTGTTCTTTAGTTTCAAGAAGAAGAGTCTCTTCTTTTAACTGTCATGCCAAATCAGGTTCTACAGTAAAATGCCACGTCAGGATGACTGTCAGTCAGGATGACGTCTACAATGACATTTTAAAATGCCACTAATATGTCGCACTTTACTGCATCTGCTATGTAATTATTGTCAGACTTTTTGGTTCAGTACGTTTGAACTCCAATGTGTGCTTCTCCCTCCCTCGATATTTTTTCTTCTGTTTCATCTTTAACCCTGCCACCGCATAAAGCAACATGTGTTTTGTCAGAGTTCTTTTGGATCACAGAGTTACAAAATAAGGTGCCCTTTGGTGCCGGGCAATGCTGGCATCTGCTTGGGGCCTCAGACCCCCCCCGAGGTCTGACAAACTTTATGCTAAAACAGTGGCAGTGTGACAACCTCCCTCAGGAGGCCTGACTGGACTTCACTCACTTCAGTAGCAAGTGACATGCATAATTCTGTTTAAACAAATCTAATGACAACAACAAAAACTACTCATCAAAAATGAGGAACCGTTATCCTTCTGGGAGTGGGGGAAAAAAAGAAAGAAAAAAAAGCAAGTGGGAAAAAAAGCAAGACAGTGAAGCTGATAGTAAAAAGTAATTAGAATAAGTATTATTGAGGTTATCAGAGTTATTGTTGCAAGAATCATAATAATAATAATAATAATAATAATAATAATAATAATAATAATAATAATAATAATAATAATAATAATAATAATAATAATAAGTTGAAGATCAAGTTAATTGTGTCACAGGAAAATTTATTGCAAAATAATGGAAATGTACAGATTTTTTGTGTCCGTTTAGCTGCTTAATCAGAATGCCAGTGTAGGGGTAACCTCTACATAAAGACTGCAGCTCATGAACAACATGTTCACATAAAATAATTTGGCCCACAGCATGTCCATTACAGTCTAAAAGCTTGTTAATTAAAAAACCTTTGGTATTACTTTGCTTCAGAATAGTCTGAGAGATATATTGGTTGGGTTTGCATTTTGGGGTTGAGATTTCCATTGCGTGAGGCATTCTGCATCAATCCAGTGGCAGTAATTGAATCTATTGGCGAATCCTCCCTTTGACTTAATCAGAATTTGTGCTCTTCAGAATAATAATGAAGTGCAATAGTTTAACATTTTTTAGTAAAGACAATACAGCAACAACGCACAGAGAGGGCCTTTGTTCAACTCTATGATAGAAAACTAGATGAACAGAATGAAAGTGATTTTGTTTTCACCTTATGATTCTGTGTGGGTGCATTATTATGGCAACCAGTGATCCCAGATGCCTTTCCCAGAGATACCAGCTATAGTGGGTGCAGGGGGTAGTGGGTTTGTTGACCCAAATATCTAATCAACCAAGAACATGGCAGCAACTCAATGCATTTAGGCATGTAGATATGGTCAAAATGACCCCCACTGTGATGCTTAAACTGAGCATCAGAATGGGGAAAAAAGCAGATTTAGAAATCAAGAAACTGCTAATCTAGATTTATTCATGGTTCATTTTTTTCCATTTTCCTCAGCAGGTACAGGGTGAAAACGTCTCATTGATTCCAGGTGTTAGAGGAGAATAGCCAGACGACTTTGTAAGAAGATCAATAACTCAAATAACCACTCTTTACAACCAAATACTGCAGAAGAGCATCTCTGAAAGCATAACATACCAAACCTTGATGCACATGGGCTAAAGTAACACAAGACCACACTGGGTACCATTCCTGTCAGCTAAGAACAGGAAAGCTGCTCTGATGGTATCATCAGAATATGGCAAAAAGCATGTATTCATCCATGGATCCTACAGTTCAGGCAGCTGGTGGTGGTCTACTTATGTTTTCTTGGCACAGAGTGCCCCCTTAGTACCAGCTGATCATTGTTTGAATGCCGCAACCCTCCTGAGAATCGCTGCTACCATGTCCATCCATTTATGACCACAGTCCACTGATGGCTGCTTCGAGCAGGATACCAAACCATGGTACGAAGCCCAAATCATCTCTAACTGGTTTCTTGAACATGACAGTGAGTTAATCCAATAAAGCATCACTGGGAGGTGGGGGAAATGGTAAAATTTACATCATATATATGTAGGCAACAAATCTGCAGCACATGTGAAAATTATCATGTCAGTATGGATCAAAATCTCTGAGCACCCAGCTGAATCTGTGCCACAAAGAATGAAAGCAGTTCTGGAGGCAAAAGGTGTTCAACCTTGAACTAGTGAGAAATGCCTAATAAAATGGCTAGTGAAGATAAATATGTCAACCTTTTATTTGTTTTTGGAGAGATTTTAATCACACAAATAGTATCATATGATACAATCACAAAACAAATCAGGTTTGTGAGTGATATGAAAATTAAAATCATTCATGGTTGGTGTTACACTTTGACAGAAGAATAACACCAAAGTTTGATTATAATCTTGGTTCCAAAAGATTTGTTGATATATAACACTGACAACTGAAGCGGAAATTGAACAAAATATACATTTACTCATTGTGTAACAAAGAACATATGGCAACAAAAGCCTAATTCATGCAGGAGAAAACAAAAATCACATGATGCATTTAGTCAGTGTCTATATAAAAGATGATTGCTATGAAAGAGATTTGGTGAATCTTTATTCTTTATCCCCTTGCTGTTTTCCCCATCTGATTCAAAAATTGTCATCCATTTACAAGGATCCCATATGTTGCTGTTTCCTGCTGTTTTCCCCAGAGAGAAACAGATAGACAGAGATGAGAATGGAGATTTAGAGCAAGTGGAGGACAGCTAACAGGGGGAAAAAATAAGAGCTGGAAAGGGAAATGGGCAAGTGTGGAATGAAATACAGGTTGTCACAATTGGTAGCAAAAGTTAAAGAAAATAAATAAATAAATAAATATATGAAGTGGTAAAGAGACAAAGAAAGAGACGTACGGGAAAGTAGATCAAGGGGTGAACAAAGCACGGGTATATTTGTCTTTGGTAATTTAAAGCATTTAACACTGAACTAAAATTTGGAATCCACACCAATACATCCTTTCAGGGTTTTTTGTTTTTGTTTTGTTTTTTTTAAACACACATTTACTGATTTAACCAAATAAGTGAACACAAGCAACTATTGGCTTAGTATTGCAGCTGTGAAGCAGTAGCCAGAAACGGAACAGATTGGCAGGGAAGTCACTATTTAAGCTTGAAAGCAATCAAAACATGCTATAATTAGCTCTGTAAAGCTACAATGGCACTTTTATTTATAAATTGCGTGTGTCGTGTGTGTGTGTGTTTGCACATGCAAATTTCCCATTTGCATTCTACTTAGCTAATTGTCCTCAAGGGGAAATGTTTTTTTTCACAGCTTTGGCACATAAAAACCCAAACAGTCACACGGTACATCTCATTCACAACGAACATCAAGAATTCAAGGTGTCTTTATTGAACAAAATAATCAGATCAGCACAACAGGAGAAACAAACGATTCTGCTGAAAGACGTAATGATGACAGCATTTATTAAATGATAAATACAAGTGGATCACCAGAGAGGACAATACTGATTCGTTTATGTGTGTTGTGTATTACTGACATCCCTGCTGTGGCATTATAATGGGCATTTTTATATAGATACACTCACTCACACAATCAGCAGCAACATTATCATCTACCTAATAGTGTGAAGGCCCCCTACCTCTTACTTCCAAAACAGCTTTTGGACACTGAGGCATGGACTCCATGAGACCTCTGAAGTTGTCCTTTGGTATCATGTACCAAAACAAGCAAATCCTTTAAGTCCTGTAAGTTGCAAAATGCAACCTCCATTTTTGAGCCAGACATGAAAAAAAGACTCTCAGGAAAGGATTGTGCCCCCTTAGAATCTGTCAAAATTATGTTTTGACTACCAAAAAATCAGTACAAATACCTCGTGAAATACAATAAAAAATAACTCCATGAGTAGCATAATGTAGCCTGGACCTAATTTAACCTTCAGAACTGCCTTAATTCTTTGTGAATTAGATTAAGCAAGGTGCTGGAAATATGTCCACAGCAACATGACAGGATCTCACAGTTGTTGCAGATTTGTCGGCTGCACATCCATGATGCTTCACCACATTGCATGTCTTTTGTCTGTGTACTTGAAGTGAATGTTGGTGGCTGGCTAATCAAAACTATTCCACAACCAATGAAAAGTTTTCTTTTTCAAAAGAAAACTTTAAAAAAAAAATAGTTTGCATTTTGTATAAGTTCCATTAGCCCACATGTCCATGGATGCTTGGTGGGTTAGTTTTAGTTGCCTCCAAGATAAAAACAAGAGGAGACATGGTAAGAAGAAACCAAGTGAGTGATGTTCAGCATGGGGTGTAAGTGCTTTCCGATTGAAGCCTTTGCTGATGAGGTCAGAGTAATAGGAAACTGGGAAGCCAATTATATTTGATGCTGTGTGGGTGGTTTTAATGAATCTATTTCTCTCTCCAACTGAGATCACAGCAGGGAAAAGAGAGAGCAAAGAGAGAAGGGCAGAGTTCATTATACCGAAAGTACACTTAGGTCTATAAGGTTTTTTTTGGAATCGTGACACCTTTTTGTGCAATTTTGATTCTGCACAGTATCAGAAAAACTTAAGTATTCAAGATGAAATTGAAGAGCAGAGTTTCAGCTTTAATTCAAGAGGGGGCAACAAAAGTAATGTATTATCTGTAGAAGAATTACAGTTTTATACATACCATTTCCAGAAGTTCAAAGGTAACTGAAGAAACTAATTCAAAGATTGATTTTAATCATTTGGACAAAAATGTGGCATTCATGGACGAAGTCTAGAACCTCACCAAATGCTGAGATGATCTGGCAGGCATTTAATACCAGAGGTGTGGACTCGAGTCACATGACTTGGACTCGAGTCAGACTCGAGTCATTAATTTTATGACTTTAGACTTGACTTGAAAAAATGTTCTAAGACTTGTGACTTGACTTGGACTTTTACACCAATGACTTGGGACTTGAATTGGACTTGAACCGGTTTACTTGAAAAGACTTGATATTTTACCCCAAATATAAAATTTAACATGCATATTATATAGAGATTGAAAATGTGACGTCATTCACGGGTAGAACCGCAAAGGATTCTGGGAACTCGTGGCAAGCGGTACTAGCGCACGCAGGCTTTCAATTAAAATCAGTTATACAGCGACAAAAAAGAAACACAAAAATGTCAAGAAGCTGCTGTATTATTAACTGCAATAGCCGGTCGCATGACAGCCACGGGAAGCCGACGGGTAAAGAGATCGGTTGTTATCGGATTACGTCGTTGAAGAGAAATTGTTCAAGCCATGTTTCCGAAGTAACAAAGACGCGACGGATGGCCTGGATTGCAGCCATTCAAAGATCAAATATAACATCCCAGAACACTCCAGCTCACAGGTTAGTCTGCTCCAAGCATTTACACGAAGGTCAGTGTTTTTTAGTACTTAATACGTCATTTTCATAACATAATTGGTGATATAGGTTACAAGCAAGTCTGGCGCTGAACAGAAATTGTCGCGCTATGCTCCTTTATTTATTGTGTTTATTGTGCATAAATAGTGAATTGTCCTGACACAATATTGCGTTTCGCTTCTGTTATTATGGTACATTGACAAAAACATATACTTTTATTCACAGGATAAAACAGGTTTTTTGTATCACTAATTGCCCAGTACGATTACAGCATACAGTATTATTGTCACTGCTACATTTCTGTGATGCTACCAGAAATTATTTCCACTACTAATTAATTACCGTTGAGCTCAAAGGTTATATTAATAAACGGTTAAGGAATGTATATTTATGACGACGATTTGTGAGACTGGTAAACTTATGATAGGTACGATGGTCTTTCGTTCTACACGGTGCATTTCAAGGTCCTGTACCCATCCGTCGGTAAACTGTACCTGGGCTTGTTGCAGTGACCGGAAGTTACTAAACTTCATGAGTGTATGCACTCACTCCAAGAACCGTATAATTATAAATATGCTAAGATGAGATAGCTGACTTCATCTAACTAGCAAATGTTGTCCAGGCTACGTTGGTGATGCAGTTTTTTTTAATATGTATGATATTTTTGTCATGCGATTTTAAAGCCGGTCCTACAACCACATCCAAGAATAACATGCAGCTTATCTCAGAACTGTCGGTGAAAATTATTCTTGGAGCTAGGTTTAATTGAGCTGCATTTTAAAGAGGTGCAATTTCACAATTTGTGTATATTTTCTAAGTTCACTATTTTGTCATGTGTTGAGAAAAACACAGATTTTAAAATTACATGGTCTAATATTTACATTTAGCATATAACTGCAACATTATTTTTTCATTTTTTTTTTTTAAAGACTCGAAAGGACTTGAAATTCAAAGTTTCAGACTTGTGACTTGACTCGGACTTTTACACCAGTGACTTGAGACTCGACTCTGACTTGCCTGACATTACTTGAGACTTGACTTGAGACTTGAGGATAAAGACTTGAGACTTACTTGAGACTTGCAAAACAATGACTTGGTCCCACCTCTGTTTAATACTGAACACTTCATTTACTTGTCTGTGGGTCTGTCTACTGTTCCGTTACAAACTCATGCCATAACATTGCTTCCACCTCCTATAATTTTAGTACAAGTTAATATTGGTTTCCTCTGTCCTTGTTTTGTGTATTTCAGAATCTAGACAGAATATTTTAGATGTAATTTGGTACAGTCCAATGTGGCCTTTCTGTTCTTAAGTGTAACCTGTGGTTTGAACCCTTTTGTAAACAATCAGTATTTCTGTTTAAGAAGGGACCTCTTGATTGTAGACTTTGATAACAAATTTATTGATGATGTTCTTGACATAGCTACCAGCTGTAAAGAGGTTTTTCATAACAAGGGAATAATTTGCCACAAATTTTGGTCTAATGATGCCCTTGTTACTTGTGCTGGCATATTTATGATCTCGTATTGAGAGTTCAATCAACCAAATACAAGTTCAACTTAACATAAAATAAGAGCATAGACCTCATGATTATCTACTCGTTTTTCTACACGGCCAATGCGTAAACCTTTAATTCATGCCTGAATTAAAGACTCAACTCTAATTGTCTGGTTAACAATCTGTGGTAGTGTACAGAAGCAAAATCATCAAAAACTGCCATTGTGGAAACGCTTATGGACCTGCCTGTGCATGCAATGACCTATGTGTAGTGCTAGATGCATGCATGACTTGTTAGAAACCAGTTTCACATGAGATGCTACCTTAACCTGGCAGCTTCTGAATGTGTCAGCTTGATGCCTGTACATCTGGAAGAATGCACTCACTCCAATATGTACATACTGTTATGTCACCCATGTCTTAAAAGGGCAAGAGAGAGTGGATGTGTGATTGCAGTTGTAAGTCTGTGCAGAAGCATCTGCACATACAATGTACAATACAGCCAAAACTGAGCTGCAAATCTGATTTAAGTTACCACTTATTGTTACTGACATCAGGGAAGAATGCTTTCTAACCAGAAAAATGATAAAGGATGATGTCCCTTTCCTCAAAACACTACCACAAAGACAAAGGGAAAGCAAAGCATTCAGTCAAGTGTTATATGAACCCATCCATCTAACAGAGGTTTTTTGACTTATCCCACTGCTGTTTTTGCTCCAAAGTGCTGAGTTGAAGTATAACAATACGTTTTAATCTTCATCAAATCAAATGAAACATCCCTTTCTACCTAGACTTATGCATGAAGTAAGAGCCGGCCAAATAAAATGAGATAAAAACATTATTTATAAAGTTCAAATACAGTCCTTTCACCTTTATTACCTTAGCATGCACTTTTAAGATGATGGATACCTTGAACTTGTAATACCACTTATTAATGCAAACATTTCTGATGGTTCCCCCCCTTCTTTAGTATATGCTCATATCTGCATAATGCATTAACTCTAAGCCCTGCATTTGTTTTATTAGTTCAGCCATGCCCTTGTGAATAATGTATGTAAAGGAAAGCAAGCTGGCTGCCAACAGCTCCCCCTTAAGGAGAATCTGCAGCCCGCAACACTAAGCCGACGTTTGTGAATGTGTGAGTTTCATTCATCCTACCATTCATTCTATTCCATTAACATCTTTCTCTCACACTGACTCGTTGCCCTCTTATCTCGCTCATTTTTTCAGCAAGCCAACAACCCCCCTTGCCCTTCTTCCCTCTCTCTCTCTCCCCACTGTATCTCTCTCATTCATCACGGTAAGCTCCAGTGACAGGGGAGCGCTGCTTGGTGGCAGTCCGCTTAGTAGAGCCTGACACACACAGCCTTGAAGACAGCCTTGCAAAATAAAAGTGAGAGAGAGAAGGAGAGAGAGAGTTGATGGTGGAAGTGGGGGGTGGTTGTGGTGGTTGCTGGGAGGACGCTAGACCAATAGAGAGAGATGGAAAGAAAGACAACGAGGTCACATGTATTCCCAGTGGAGTTGTCATTGGTCAAAATGCTCCATACTGTGTGTATTTTGTGGGTGACCTTGGGAGCTATGCCCTTCTCTATTTGTATTTGGACTGTTGTAAGGCAAAGGATGAAGCCTTCTTGAAATATTCCCATTTAAATATTTTAAATCTTGATCTTGATCTTTTCTCTTGAGGTGTGTAAAAATTCCATTTTTAGGGAACTTCTCATAATTGTTCCTCAGTCTGACTGCACAAACAAGCAAATGGGGAAAGTAATAAATGATGATATTTTATATTTGAGAACTGAATATATTATATAGAATATATTGAGTTTAAATAAAGTTATCTCCAGTCAGTTTACTGTCAAAACCAGAGATTTATCCACAATGCGCATACCACCAGATAGGAAAGGACAGATTGTTTTACTTCAGTAGGTTTTAATTTATGTCTATTTTTAGGTTTGACAAGGCAAGCACTGCTTCCTTTGCTTGTCCTGATGGAGCAGCACTAATTGACAAATTTAATAGACTAAAATCTGTTTACACAAATGTAAAAAAAAAAAAAAAGAACAGAAAGAGAAATAGTCCAGAAACAAAGTAATATCTAATTTCTTGTGTCATCCATTCCTTTTGTAGGAAATGAGGCACGGAGGGACAAGACATTTTAGCTGATTTAATAAAAAAAGAAAAACAAAGAAATGCCTACTTGTAACTTTTGTGTCACAGGTAAAAGCACTTTTGCAAGACTTTTGCAAGCTTCCGCTCTCCTTTAGATGCATTTTTAAGATTTAAGAATTGAGATATCCTTCAAGATGGCACACTGAGATTGATTTCTCTGTCAGAGGACACAGTAGACATAAAATGGAGAAATGAGGAAAAACTCATATTTTCTCACCCTGGCTGTGCCCTCTACTCTCCCTGTGTTTCATTGTATTCTCTTTCTGCTTTCTTGTTTCTTGCTTCCGCTGTCTGTTTTTTGTCCCATTGTTAATACGTGGTATTCACTGGGTCTTTATCACCGTTCCAACCAGTTTGCACACCTGTGCCTAATGATTTTTTATCTCCAGCAGCACATCTACCTGGTATTTTTCTGTCATTCTTTGCAACGCTGTTCTGCTCGCTACCATGGTGGTTATGCTTACAACTTATATTTTTGCATAGTTTAAGTTTGCTCATCTTGTCTTTTCCTCTGCACCAGTTCAGCTCTCTTGTGTGCAGACCAGCCAACTCATTACCAGCCTGCCCAGTCAAGCTTCTACTGTTCAGCTAAAGCTCAGCAGCATTCACCTGACACACCACCCTCACTATGCCTTTGCCATTTGTCTTCCTGCATGCTCTGCTCATTTTGCTCTGGTATTCCACATCCTGAATGCTTCATCTCCAAAGACCCTGAGCAAACTAAATGCTTTGTTAATGCATAACACAACGTCCATGACTGGAGAAAGTAATATACTGTTTAATTTCCTATTCAGTCAATAGATGGGCATAAACACCAGAGGAATAATTTTAACTCAGGGACTATTCAAGTCTCTGGATGCTACTTGGGTTTGGACACTCCATCCTTCAGAGGCAGACATAATTTTAAAGATTTCATACTGGAGCAAGATAATTAATGACCTCTTGAGAACTCCAGAATCAAGTATTCCTTGATATTGATAGTATTCCAAACTTTGGTCACTACCTGATCATGCTGGGATTATATGGATCATCACAATGTGGAGCAAATGCCAGCTAAAGTAGATGTTGTCTTTAAAGAGAAACACGGGGGGAAAAAAAGAAAACAAAATACAAACCTAATATGACCTTTATGGACATTTTTCATAGATTTTTCTTTTCACACTAAGTATGGAATAGAAATAGATGAGGGATTCAGTTATCTCCTGTTTATGTGAAGAGCAGAGACAAAATATTTTGGCACACTCAGTTATTGCTGGTGCAATAAAGTTCTGTTAGTGTTGTCACATGCATTGTGAGCAGCATGAAACAAACATGCTGAGTTTGCATTCTTTAACATCAAAGCCAAGGTTATCTGAAAGTATACAATGAAACATCCAGGGAATAACTGACTTCTTAAAAATTGTTTTTAGTACAAATAATCAGTTTTTCTTCTGTGAAGTCAGAATTCACGGTTCTTGTTTCTTAGTGGTCATAATTCTTTTCTTTCTCAGGAATTATTTGGGAACATGGAGACATAAAAACAGTCACTCAAGGACAACTACAAAGCTGTAGTTTGTACTGCAACAATGTAGGAGTTTAGTGTAGTGAATGGAAGAGGAGTTGATGATATTCATGTCATTGGATAAAAAAAAATAAAAATAAAGATAAAAAAAAAATCTATTAAATTTTAAGTTATCACTTAAAGGATTAGTATTTTGCTCTACTTTACTTTATTATAAAAAAATAAATAAATTCTTAAGCTACAAAAAGACTTACAAATCCAGGCCTGGCATGTGCTTCCTCTTGCTTCACGTAGAATCATAATCCCTTTACAATTAATTCCCATTTGGATTCAAGGTTGAAGATTTGAAGTAGCAAAAAAACTGATAAACAGAATCATTGCACAAAGCACTTGAGAAAACCAGGAACATGTGTTAAACATTGTTTTTGAATATGTACTTCAAATGAAAGTCTTTTTC
This sequence comes from Astatotilapia calliptera, assembly GCF_964374335.1. Classification (NCBI taxonomy): domain Eukaryota; kingdom Metazoa; phylum Chordata; class Actinopteri; order Cichliformes; family Cichlidae; genus Astatotilapia; species Astatotilapia calliptera. The sequence goes on along the minus strand of NC_137434.1, from coordinate 24,470,487 downwards.
AGCTGAACCAAAAGCTTCATGAATAAACAGTAAGCAGCTGCTTTTGCATCTGCAAAGTGTAATTACTTTAAGGAAATCCCTTGGCTTCCATTAGATTAGTCTTTTCATAAGAGCTCCTGGTCGGTGGTTATATTCAGAGGAAATCGATGTGTTTACACAACAAGGCCAGTCATTGCTCGGCTTGCCACCTTTGTCAGCGAAACTGAGGCTGAAAGACAGAATAGTCATCACTTCAATTGGCCAAAATATAGAAGAAAAAAAAAAAGAAAGTCTACAACCTCTTTACTGGACATTAACTCTTCTTTAGAACGTTCAGTTAGAACATTGCTTTAGTTGTACGCCCGAGGGGGCACTATTTTGCTACTTTTGGTAAATTAATTAGTGTTTACTTCTGCAAAAGATTGGCTTTGGGTTTGTTTGAGTATAAGCAGTTTTTTTCTTAGCAAGTGAAAGTTTTGCAAAGTTTGAAAAGTGAGATGTGAGAAAGAATAGCCCCCGTATTCATTGGTAGTAAAGGAGGATGGAGTAAAACAAAGGAAAGGAGATTAATTAGAAAGAGATAAGGACTGAATTCTTGGGTGCTTTGCAGACTAACAGTAGTTTAACAGATTGATGACAAATTAGGGTTTCCAGTAAGGAAAAATAGATTTATTGTCAGCAGGGAAGGATATGTGAATGTTGGGGGAAAGGTATAGAGGAAAGAAAAAAAAAGGCAAGTAGAAATAAATCAAATGTAAAAGATTGAATCCCAAAGATGAATTCATGTATGGCTGCAGAGAGGAGGGGATGGACATGGAGAGGTGGCCACAAGCAAAAATGAAGTTTGCTTCTTTCTGCACCCAGGGAATATGAGAAAACTGTGAGCTGCGGCTAGTGGAAAAGAATGAGACAGGTAGAAATACAAATAAAGAGGTACAAAGGGCAGTGAAATTCAATATTTAGTAAAGGATCATTATTATTATTTTTTATTATTTTTCTTAAACAGCCACTCAAGAGCTATGAAGCTTTCTTATGTTACCTGATTAGGGTAAATGTTATACTGGAGCACTGAATGTGACATTGTTGACATTCTGACAACTTTCTCATTTATTTGCTCCTTTCTTTACACATTATTCCAGGAAAGAATCACAAATTGCTGAAAGCATAAAAAAACAAATAAATCTGGGTTTAGGGAATCTGTACCTCGGCTGTTTTAATGGTATTTGTGTTCAGGCTCAGTGAAGATGGAGCTTTTGGCTTTCTTATTTCTACGCTTGGTGGGAGTTAGGGATCAATAATCCATCTTTCCATTCAGTGTTGTGTAAAAGTCTTGCATCATCTATCATTTTAAAAAAATATTTTATAGGAAAATGAGACAGGTGCTTGTTGAAATCTCCAAATAACCTAAATAACCCAAATAACCTAACATTCATGGCTCTGGACAGTGAGAGGAAGCCAGGGAACCCACACAGGGTTCATTCTCCTTGTGTTGGTTCAAAATTCAATGTGCCGAGTATCTTATTTGTATTTTATTAACCAATTAACAAAGGACACTCTCAAAACATACACTTTTCCTTTTGATTATGTTTGCAGCCATGTAACTGTCATCTAACCGTTTGTCACATCAGTCAAACCAGAACAGACACAAAGCAGACACAAGTCTTCTGCAGTTCATGCACTGTCACTGGTAGCAAATATTTGTGTGTGCGTCATCTTTTTTGTCTGACAAAACTGCTTTACATTTGCTCAAACAACAAGGCACCTGGCCTGAAGAAAGCATTTCTTTGTGCCAAATGAATTTGGACAGACAGGGCGTGTGTGAGTATTCTTGGAGCCCAAAAAGTCAGCATGTCCTCATATTTCAGTTGAATGAACTTGAAGATAGGAACGGTGAGGGTTTAGAAAATGACACACCTCTACAACTGTGGAGGGTACTTTATGAATCGGGTTTAGTAACACAGTCGAAAATATTTTATGTTTTCTTTTTTCCCCTTAATATTTTCTTTATTGTGTGATGATTATTGTTCATTAAAACTAAATGCAGATGGCTACACTCACACCACACATCAAAGATCAAAACTATAATCAGGCTTTTCTGTCCAGCACTCTCAGGTTGGGTATTATATATAAACTGTTGCATATACACAGGGTTCAAAATAACTTATAGGATAAATACCACTTTTTACTGTGTGTGTTCAAAACAGAATATTATTAATGCAAACTACAAATCTACAAATTATAGCTGACACTGTGGGAAAATAGTGTTTGGCTTGTGTTCTGGACAGAGGAAAGAACACGAAGAGGGCTTTGTGGTGGAATGAAGAAGTGTAGGAAAGTATTTGAAAGAAAAGGGAGATGAACGTAGACAGGACTAGTGGGAGGCTAGGTGTATGAAAAAGAGCAAAGGCAAAGGCTTATGTCAGCCTTGAAGGACCTAAGGAAGGAGGAAAGGACTGAAAGATAGTTCAAGGTAGAAAGGATGTGCAGCAGGTTATGATATATAGGAAATGCACAAGTGACTGAAGAGAGTGTGCTGAGGAGGTGGAAGGAGTACTTTGAGGATTCTATAAATGAAGAAAAAGAGAGGGCAAGATGAGAGTGCAGGCAGAGTGGAGCAGGTGGAGAAAATTGTCAGAGATGATTTATGACAGAAGGATAACAGCATGAGTGAAAGGAAAGGTCTACAAGATGGTAGTGAGAGCTGCTATGATATATGGTTTTGAGAGACTGGCACTAATAAAAAGACACATGACAAAGCTGAAGGGGCCAGCAGGGACAGGATTAGCAATGAGTATATCAGAGGGACAGCTCAGGTTGAGCAACTTGAAGACAATGTTAGAGACGCAAGGAAGAAATGGTTTCGAAATGTGCAGAGCAGGGATAGTGGATATACTAGGCCAATGATATTAAAAATGGAGCTACCTGACAGGAGGAAGTGGAAAACAGGAAGGTTTATGGAGGTTTATGGAAGTCGTTTAAGAAGGGCACGCAGAGGGTTGACGTGACAGAAGAGGATGCCAGGGATAGGGTAAGAAGGAGGTAGTGATCCTTAAAGGGAGCGGCCAAAAGAAGACAAATCTACAGCGTCTAAGTCAGACTCTTTGTGGTGGGTTTCAGTGATTTAAAAGCCTTGAGCAAAACCAATCTATGAGCTCCCCCAGCCACACTCTGAAGTAGAGCTCTGTCATTCTAACTGATTCATTCAAGGCACACGTCAACCTGAACAGAGTGAGTGTAAAATCTGTCCGGTGTGTTTGGTGCAGTACTCTGTTATGCAGTGTTGGGAAGGTTACTTTTAAAATGTATTCCACTACAGATTATAGAATACATGCCCCAAAATGTAGTTTGTAACGTATCCCATTAAGTTACTCAATGTGAGTAACAGATTCTGAATACTTTGGATTACTTAATATATTATCATGCTTTTTACAACTACATGAATGTACTATTTAGTAGCCTTCAGTAATCGTAATAAATTACACAGCAATAGTACATCGAAGATACTGAAGTGTCATTTATTTCCATTTATTTCAACAAAGTAACTGTTCTAATTATCGCCTATTTAAACAGTAACTGTAACAGAATACAGTCACTCATATTTATATACATAACGCCGGTACATGTATTCTGTTACTCCCCAACACTGCTGTTATGTGACCTCTTATTTAAAAAAAAATATGAAAGAAAATTTAGTGGAGCACTTATGTAGCCATGTAAAATTGTTAAACATATCAGTCTTTCACTCATAAGTAATACTTTTCTTTAATCTAGCCACTTTTCCCATATCAAAGTAAAATTTTCCAAAATGTTAAATGATAAACTGGTGAAATGCACATTCAATTACTTTACAGTTGCCATGATGTTCAAGTTGCCAACTCAGTGCCGCTGTGACTTCCCAAGCTGTTATCAAACCACCCAGTGATACTAGTTCCACTTTTCCATTACATTTAACAGATTACACCTGCACACTAAGTCTCTGTTTTTATTCCTCTCTTCATATCTGCACAGAAGCACCACAACTCCACATGCAGCAGGCCTTAGAGGTCTGGTAAATCAAGTTTAATTGGTCAGTAAAGGAGAATGTTAGCCCTGTGACAGACTGGCGACCTGTCCAGGGTGTATCTGCCTCTCCACCTGTGATAGAGCTGGGATAGGCTTCAGCCCCACCACGACTCTGATAAGGATGAGCAGAATTGAGCAAAAGAATGAATCGATGGTTTTAAAACAACACAAGGTGAGAAAGCCATTACAGAATATGTGCCCCCCCCTTTTTTTTTTTTTTTGTTAAACGTGCACATATGATTTTTTTCTGATTTAATAGGTGGGCTGTTAAATTTTACGAACAAGTTTTATTTATTAGCTTGTTATTCCTGTTTTATAACAAAACCTGGTGACTTCATGTATTAAAAGCCTTATATGACCAATATTATTTTTGGCTGAATTCCAGATTATAATAAGTCAAAACACACCTTATGTGGCATCTTTATAACCAACAGATCCCTGACACATTTTTAAAGAGGTGCACCAGAATCATTGTAGAACCTATGAATAAATTATCTGAAATACATGCAGAACTAAAAAACTCTTTATTATCTATACCGATCTTTCACTTAAAACTTGTTTTGTTTTCTTGTTTGTTTGGGTTTTTTTTGCTTGTTGCTTTATGTTTGCTAGGGAAAAATTGGTAATATAACATAAGATCTGTTAGTTCATTTTCTATATCAGAGGTGACAGACTGTGTAAATGGCTCTACAGATTATTCGGAAACCTACCATACACCTGAGAACATAACACTAGGTAGCCATCTTAAAGAAATTAATGCATCTACCCACTTTCATCACCTTGCAAGAATGCATTTCAACCTCAGTTCTGAAATTAGCAGTCTTTCACATCTGCAACACAAGCTGCCCAAGACATGTGACATGCTTGAACGTGGATGAACGTGAAAAGTTGACTCACTGTGATGCTTACTGTTTTCCTCATCCCTGAAACCCATTCTTTTAAAAGGGATATCTTATTACGAAAGGTATAGCCAAAGAGTGCAGTGAAGTTACAGGTGTGACATTATTTGACCTTCCTCAACTGTATGAAGTTAGGACGTTGACGAAGGCACAGTCATCCTATCTCTGGATAGGATTGAGCTATCCCTGCCCAAGCCCTGCTTGACAAGCAGGGCTTGCCCACCAGGGCTATAGCTCAGTAGGTAGAGTGGTGGCCCCATGATCAGAAGGTCAAGGGTTCAATTCCCCTGAACAGCTAACCCTGAGGTACCCCTGAGCAAGGTACCATCCCTACACACTGCTCCCTGGGCACCCAATGGCTGCCCACTGCTTCACTGAGTGAATGGGTTAAATGCAGAGAGGAATTTCCCCATGGGGATCAATAAAGTACACTTACTTTCTTTCTTGTCTAAGTAGCTCAAATTGCTTCCATCTGGCCACAGACACACAGTATGCCAACATGCAGGGCAAACAGACTCAAACTAATTTGTCCCAGCTGCCACTGGTCTTTTAAATAACTCAATATGTTTTTAATGTTGCCATTATATTCTGTATTTTTAAATGTTGTGTGTCATTGTTATATTTGTTGTTTATTCATAACTGGTTGCTTGATAACAGATTTCTGGTGACTGTACAACAAACTGTAACCGACAAATAAAGATATCCTTAATTTACATCAATGATTCAGATTCAGCAATGCCCTTTTATCACACATCTGCAAATCAGCACGCAGAAAATACATGAAAAAGTAAAAGACAAGCAAGTCATCTTTTAAAAAAAATGTAATCAAACAAAGAACCTTTGGTGTCTCACTTTCCTCTTATTTTATTTAGGCAAATCTCCCCTTTTTAATTATTATTCAATTACCATATGGTCTAGTGTGGCTCTTCACACATGTTGTTACTTGCCCACATGTCTAAAAATCTGGATTTCATGTTGTTTGTTCAGGAAGTGATTTTAAAAGGAACCGAGGGTACCAAAAGTTGCCCTAAAAATACTTGTCAGATCATAAAACACACCTCAGTGCACTGGAAGGAAACACAGAGACCCCCTGTCTGAGTACATTTACACAGATACGCCACCAAACAAACTAATGGACCCTTCACTCCAAGTCTCCTCCTACTTTTGCATCGGTAAAGTGCATTTTTCAGAAAAGGCTAAATTAAAATGCACAAGTATACACACACACACACACATTGTAGAAGGTGAGGACGCTGGCGAGAGAATGCTGCCACACGAATTCAATGCCACTTGAAGCCATTTCACTTATGCACACACATGCTGTTTGGCCATGCACATCCATGTAAGAAAACAGGCACACACACAGATTCACACACAAGTGAAGCCATTTTATGAATCAAACGTTATATTCTATACAGGTGAATGGGAGGAAAAAGGAGAGGGAATGATTAAAGTGGCAAGATAGCAGGGAATAATGGGTGAAAGGAAGAATCAGAAACAAAGAATCTTAGCAGGAAATAAGTGAAAGTGGGTAAAGATGAAAAAGGGAGACAAAAACAAAACAAATCAAGGAAGGTAAAAAGGATAAGGATTGATGAAAAAGAATTGATCGTATGAGGCATTTAAGTCCAGAGCAACAAACTACAGTACAGTAGTCTGTCAACAACAAAACCATTATAATTCTCTGTGCTTTTTCTGGACTTTAATAACATTATCTTAGAATCATGGGAAAACTGATGTACCTAAAAATGCTTTTACTGGCAAAAATATGCACTGTAATTTTGAAGATCCTAAATAATTATTTAATAAACATGAAATAATAAAGCACGCAAAGCAATAGTGTTGAAATGTACATTATAAAACTTTAATGTTAAAAGAAAGAAAAATAAAAACATAAATTAATATAATGTAGAATCTAAGGGATAATTTACTGTGGTTCAGTGAACAGTTTTACTTGTGGAAATTTACTTCTGACAATTTACTGCAGAGCAGCTACAGAAGAATGAAAAAGCTAAGTGAAACATAACTTTAGATCTGCAGGTAATTAAAAAGTAGGAGGGGGTGTGTCTGCAAGTGGTTGCGCCTACTATTCAATATTTTTTTAATATGCAGCCAGGTTTACTTAGATAAGTATATTCTGTGTGTGTTCAAACTTAATCAAAATGACAGTGAAGTCTGGATGAGCCAGGAGAATTTGATTAATTTTCTCCATCAATTGCACTCCATCGCGTGCAATTTTTGGAACTAGGAAAGACACACATACACATGTACTCCCATACAGAAAGATTTAAAAGAAAAAAAAAAACAAAGAAAGAAAATTCAGGTTGACACAGAAATATAAACATGTCAGGAGTGACATGTGATATCACGATGTTTCTGTATTTTAATAAGGAAAAACGTTTTATTGAATCAAAACATCACTGACTTTTTGATGTCAGTTTCAAATGATCAAAGTAGATTTTAAAAATGTTTATTTCATTTTAAGCAACTGCTCTTCAGCAATAATACATGCAAGGAAAGTATTGTAAAGAAACAATAATAAGGTGGATCAATAATTAATATAACATCTGGTTGTATTTTGAGTAAAGTTTTCACACCTCTTTTTCTCAGGTAGAAGAAACATTCCCTGTAATCCCTGCTTACATACCATTTTCCCATCATTAAGCTTACACCTTTGTTCTCAAGTGCATCCCGTAATGTTTCAGATAAATTATATATTCAGCCTTGATGAATCGAGTGGCACAATTACCTCTAACAGATGCAAGACATGTATAACCTTTAACAGACTACTGACCGCTGTTCCACTGCCATTCATAAAAGAGTGGATCCAGCCCAAGGCCACTACAGCATTGCCAGCATACATCACTGCCCACCCACTTGTCACATCTGATGTCTTTACAAGTGTATGTTGTTTTTGCTCTGAAAAATGAATGGCAACACCGTTATAATATGTAGCCACTCCAAATAATTCTCTAGACAGTTCCCAGAATGTTGCATCTGTTCTTGTGGATGTTGACTTTTCAGCAGGAGAAACATTTAATCCCTCATTCAAGTAAAAGATTAATAGACAGACAACTGAATCAAAAGGCTCAAATAGTGTGACGTGGTTAATTGAAAGCATCTGCAGGGAGATTAAAAATATTAATGAAAATTTCAGATGCCATAAGTAATGAGTAGTAATAAGTAGCAGTAAGTAGTAATACCAAAAGCATTGATTAAACTTGGTAAAAAGGGATTTTTGTCTGACATTTTAATCTGAAAATGATGGTTGAGCCTGCACTCGTTTAACTTGACATGGCAGAAGTTGCGATTCCTTTTCCATCATCAAGGTTGTGTTTACGACTAGCTTCCAGAGAATAGCCAGCTGCAGCCACAGGATGGCAGTACGGGAAACACTATAGGACACAAAACTCACGAATAAGAGGTGAGATTTCTTTCACTTTGCTTTGGTTTGTTTTAAGAGATATTTTTAGATTTGATGGGACAAGCATGGTTAGCCTTGCATGCCCAAATGCAACGGCAGTTATATATTAATTTTTAAATAATAACAATCACCATCATCATCAATAATATTTTAATTACTTTTAATGAGTGTAAAGTTCTGTATTATGACAGTTTAATTATGTTCTTAGCATCCACATCTGATATCTAAACTATATTATAATATCAACCCCTGAAAATGTGCTGATTGAAATCCAAGCTGCTGAACTGTGTGGTCACCAGTGTTGGTCAAGTTACTTGAAAAAAGTAATCAGTAACTAATTACTGATTACTCCCCCAAAAAAGTAATCCCGTTACTTTACTGATTACTTATTTTCAAAAGTAATTAATTACTTAGTTACTTAGTTACTTAGTTACTTTTTAAAAACACGATTTACAACCTGAAGAGGTGATAAAGTGATAGATCTTTCAGCCCAATTCTACTTTTTCTACATAATCCATCATACAAAATGTAATCAAATGGAAAAGTCTCTTTTTAAAACTTGTTTTATCAGTTTTAATCTTTTAACTTTATGCATCAAGCAAAACATTTAATTATATGCAACATTCTCTGACTTGAATAAATTAGTTTAACATTTAAACCTATTTTCTACACATTCCAGCACATAAAATAAAATATTTTTTGTGTTTTCACTCACTCTTTCAAACAGATGCAAGTAAAACACAGCAGAAAATAAATAAAGTCAAAGACTCAGCGGTCCTTTTGCTCTATTTTCACCTGTAAAGCAGGAGCAGGGTAGGCGGAGGGTTACCCTGGTGCAGGTGTGCTGCGGTCAGTTGAAGAATCCGCGCGAGTGTCTCTGTGAATTTCCCATCACGTCGTAGCTACTCGGTGCTTGCTCGGAAGTTTAGGGGTTTTTTTCGCTGTAAAAAGAAGTTTTCTTCCCACGCACGATGGACGCTAATGTTTTTGTCACTTTTTATGGAATCAAACTCAAAGTAAGGTCAGTACTTCCACACTTTAAACGCTGCACGCTCATACTCTCTCCCGCACTCGATATATTATCCATTGTTGATCTGCACACAGCTGCTGTCACCAACGTCGCACTTGCTTACGTCACTGTCATGAGACATTCTCGCAAAAAAAATCACGGTTTTAGTAACGCAGTAACGCAGCGTTCCTACGGGAAAGTAACGGTAATCTAATTACCGATTTTGCAATAGTAATCCCTTACTTTACTCGTTACTTGAAAAAAGTAATCAGATTACAGTAACGTGGTGGTCACAGACAGATATTTTTATGCCAAGAGGTCAAATATGTAGAAAATGTCAAGGAACCAGTAAAATGCATGGAAAACATAAAAGGCGTAAGTTGTAGTCAAGAAACGTAACGACAACTGACATAAATGGTTATTTACACTATAAATTATTCAACTTTCTGAGCTGCCTTTTAATCATGCTGTCCCCTGACGCACATCAAGCTAACACAAACTAAATCATGAAGCATTCATGACTCTAAAGATTATTGACTTCACATATTCAGAGTGACATGAAATGGTTCAGAAGGAAGGAAGATTTGTTGCTTCAAAGCAAGACAGCCACAATTTGAAAAGTAATGAGGCACTGACTCCCCACAAATTTAGGACTGGAAAAAGATAATAACTGAAACAGAAGCATGAGAAAGAAAGAAAATGTAAAAAATAAAGTGGAAAACAGACAAACGAAAGAGGGATATAAAAATAAGGATATACTCAAAGATTAACAAAGGAAGCATGCTATGCAAACTGAAGACATATTTGGACTTAATAGTCCAATATGTCTTACATTTTTGCAAAGATACTGTCAATATCTGGGTGAGTCACAGTAATTTTCCACAGTGCCTGCTCTCCTCCTCTGGGCAGAGTCTTCATCACTCCTCCCAGGATCACTACTTGAGATTAATCAATGCTGTATTTAAGACCAGCGTTCATAACCAGCCTTTGCCAGATTGTCTGCAAACCTACATTAGTTTGTGGCTTCGTGACTCTCACCTTACTCATAGCTCTTGTACTTACCTCTGCTCTCTTGTGTTCTCAGTGGTTCCTCGGAAACTCATTCATCATTGCAATAACCTCACTCACTTGGACGCTAATCTCCTTTCGCTTCTCTGCAGCCAGTATCTTCTCAGTCTGTTCTCTCCAGTCTCACCTGCCTGCCTCCCTGCCCCCTCTGTCTACAATCTCGGATCATTGCTCCACTGGACTCACCCAGGTCTCTTTTCCATGCTTGTACCTCCTGTATAACTCCACCTGGGAACAAGTAAGGCTGCTTCAGACTACTGTGGATCTACCTTGTCATTTCTCCACGCCAGTTCTGACTCAGCTCTTCCTCTGTTTAAGTGCCTTTCCACCACCGGCTCTTGTACCACTGTTCCCCTTGCTGAGCTTCGCCTGTCACAGTTCATGTTCAGTGTTTCACAGCATCATACTCGCCTAGCTTGACATTGTACATTTCATACTCATTTGCTATAGTCTCATTTCTAGCTTTAAGATTTGTAACCCTTGTATTCACCTCGTCACAGTAAAGTACGTAAAAGTAAAGTTCTTGTTCACATCATTCTGAGCCTCCACTTTGACTCTGCTTTTGGGTCCACATCATGTTCTGGCCTTGACAGATACAGTTTAACATTAGAAAGATGCATATAGTCTAATAAGGAACCACATACAGTGGGGCAAAAAAGTATTTAGTCAGCCACCGATTGTGCAAGTTCCCCCACTTAAAATGATGACAGAGGTCAGTAATTTGCACCAGAGGTACACTTCAACTGTGAGAGACAGAATGTGAAAAAAAAATCCATGAATTCACATGGTAGGATTTGTAAAGAATTTATTCGTAAATCAGGGTGGAAAATAAGTATTTGGTCACCTCAAACAAGGGAAATCTCTGGCTCTCACAGACCTGTAACGTCTTCTGTAAGAAGCTTTTCTGTCCCCCACTCGTTACCTGTATGAATGGCACCTGTTTGAACTCATCATCTGTATAAAAGACACCTGTCCACAGCCTCAAACAGTCAGACTCCAAACTCCGCCATGGCCAAGACCAAAGAGCTTTCGAAGGACACCAGGAAAAGTATTGTAGACCTGCACCAGACTGGGAAGAGTGGATCTACAATAGGCAAGCAGCTTGGTGTGAAAAAATCAACTGTGGGAGCAATCATCAGAAAATGGAAGACATACAAGACCACTGATAATCTCCCTCGATCTGGGGCTCCACGCAAGATCTCATCCCGTGGGGTCAAAATGATCATGAGAACGGTGAGCAAAGATCCCAGAACCACACGGGGGGACCTGGTGAATGACCTGCAGAGAGCTGGGACCAAAGTAACAAAGGTCACCATCAGTAACACACTACAACGGCAGGGAATCAAATCCCGCAGTGCCAGACGTGTTCCGCTGCTGAAGCCAGTGCATGTCCAGGCCCGTCTGAAGTTTGCCAGAGAGCACATGGATGATACAGCAGAGGATTGGGAGAATGTCATGTGGTCAGATGAAACCAAAGTAGAACTTTTTGGTATAAACTCAACTCGTCGTGTTTGGAGGAAGAAGAATACTGAGTTGCATCCCAAGAACACCATACCTACTGTGAAGCATGGGGGTGGAAACATCATGCTATGGGGCTGTTTTTCAGCCAAGGGGACAGGACGACTGATCCGTGTTAAGGACAGAATGAATGGGGCCATGTATCGTGAGATTTTGAGCCAAAACCTCCTTCCATCAGTGAGAACTTTGAAGATGAAACGAGGCTGGGTCTCCCAACATGACAATGATCCAAAACACACCGCCCGGGCAACAAAGGAGTGGCTCCGTAAGAAGGATTTGAAAGTCCTGGAGTGGCCTAGCCAGTCTCCAGACCTCAACCCCATAGAAAATCTGTGGCGGGAATTGAAAGTCCGTGTTGCTCGGCGACAGCCCCAAAACATCACTGCTCCCGAGAAGATCTGCATGGAAGAATGGGCCAAAATACCAGCTACTGTGTGTGCAAACCTGGTAAAGACCTATAGTAAACGTTTGACCTCTGTTATTGCCAACAAAGGTTATGTTACAAAGTACTGAGTTGTATTTTTGTTATTGACCAAATACTTATTTTCCACCATGATTTACGAATAAATTCTTTACAAATCCTACCATGTGGATTCATGGATTTTTTTTTTCACATTCTGTCTCTCACAGTTGAAGTGTACCTCTGGTGCAAATTACTGACCTCTGTCATCATTTTAGGTGGGGGAACTTGCACAATCGGTGGCTGACTAAATACTTTTTTGCCCCACTGTACAATTTAATATGCATTATTTTTCCTCGCTTCAGTAAAAGTAATAACATGTCATGATTGTAGCAGTCTTGAAGGTCTGTGTGTGTTTGGGTGACTCAGAGAATACAAAGCAGTAGCGACTCTGGGCTTGTTCTGTTCTGAAACTGCTATCACAAAATGTGTTTGTGTGATGTTTTAATTCAGTTAATTGTTAATCTGAACATGTTGATTTGCTTCATTGCTACATAGCCTGAAGTAATATACTGCTCTAAATTTGTTTTTTTCCATCAGAGTGCAAAGACTCTGAAAGGTATGACTGCAGAGGTAAGATTATACCAGTCCTATTCTCTGAGCACCACCCACTGATAGTGGGGGATATTTCTTTTTTTTATTATTATTTATTGTGCTGATGTTCAGCAAATCAGCAGCAGCATTCAGAAGAACAAGGCAAACATTTTGGTGGGAAAGGTTACGAAATGCTTGGCTGCTGAATCAAAATGCCATGGTTGGGTGCGCGAGTACTATTTTTTTGTATTAATATTTGAATTCCTTTTCAGTTTTGTATTCTTTCTGTAGTGGCTATTACTTCATGATTATATTAATCTTGAAGTTTTATTAGCTATGTTTGCTACCTTTCACATTCTGAAAAAAAAAAAAAACACAAACAACACGAATGCCTGCGACATGGGAGGTTAGCAGTGGATAGAAAGCAGATAAACCAACAACAAACAGAAAGACACATGGCTTAAATACAGAGGGATAACAAGGTAATAAGGCACAAGAGGAGAGCACAGTTGGGAGCAATCACAACTAAGAAGACCAGGCAAAGCAAAACTTAAAACACAGGACATTATCATACTCTCAGTATCGGGACTTTTCTAAATGCATGATTTCAAACAAACTTTGAAATCCCTTCATTACATTTTCTTCTTTTCCATGTTATTCTTAAGAAAGAAAATTCCATTCCATGTAAACACTGAATACAACTTTCACTCACAGCCTCCAAGGCCAGACTCTCAGCGAGAGGACTGTTTAGAATCATTATTATAGTCTTTTATCCATTATATCAAATTAACTCTAGATAATATTCTGAACAATATTAAGCAGTTAACCATGATTAACTATCAGCAAAATCACGTGTCAATTATGATTTTGTGTTCAACAAGTACATCATACTTAATACCATTTCTCTTATTCAGAATAGCTCAATACTTGTTTAAAGTAAATCTTTAGCGATTTAGATTTTCACAGACATTGTAAATGCAAGTCAGAGAATGCCCATGAACTTAAAAACATTCTATTATGACAGCCAGTCATCCGTTTTTAGATGTGTAATGGAGGCAGTAATGTCTAAGGCCAAATGCTGTCCATTTTCAGCTGATAAATATTGTGTGAATAGTGTTGAGTTTGAAAGCTCTTATCCGGGACTCCACTAAGACTTTACCTTTCTTCTGTGAAAATACTGGAACCGTTTTTTTATGTTGCTCTGTGACACATTACTGCGAAGCTGATGTGTGTGAGGAGACAGATAAGAGTCTTCAATCAAGCGTCTGCTTAAGATTTCTTCCTTTCTGCCTCTATTACATGTTTTTTGTCACATTTTATGGGACTAAACACTCTATATTCAAATACGCATTCTGTCACGTGACTATACATTGCAGATAAGGTACCAGTATGAATCGATGCCTACACTATGAACGCTGTTCTCATGATCATATACCTTGACCAATCAGTGAATCCAAAATTTGCATTTAGAGCTGCATAAATACATCCCTGAGTTAAGGTGACACATTTGAAGGCATTCGAGAGACATTGCATCATAAGAGTTGAATGTAGATACAGATGGCTGAACCAAGGACCGGAAAACCTAAAAACAGTACCACAGCCAGTGGTATGAAATATTATGTAGGTTAAATCATTTACAATATTTACAGGAAAAGATTATGTTACCAGTAATTATCACTGTCGTTAAAGTCATTCAAATAACAGCTAAGGCCTTTGTGTTGGACTTTGCATGTTTTCGATTTACATAGATGAGTTTCTTGTGGGTGCTTCCTCCCACATATCAAGGACATGCATGTTAGGTTAAGATTAATTGGCCCTACTAGGATGAGAGACGTCCAAAAACAAGTATTCTCTTTAACACAATGAAAGCTCTATAATGACTGTAAAAATAAATAAATAAATAAATAAAAACACACATGAAAATATATTAAGTAGTCCAAAGTATTCAGAATGTTACTCACATTGAGTAACTTAACAGAATATGTTACAAACTACATTTTGGGCCATGTATTCTGTAATCTGTAGTAGAATACATTTTAAAAGTAACCTTCTCAACACTGCTCATACTCAAAACAGACCAAAACACTGAAACCAGGCAAATGCAGTGATCCTTTGTTGACTTTAGCCATTAGATCAACTTTAGAGTACAGATACAGATGAAAGAGAGGGAACTAAAAGTCAAAGAAAAGTTGCAGAACTTTGATGGGAATCACACTGTGTATCCAACAACTGCAGAGGTGCAGATGAATACCTGTGATGTCTGTTGTTTTGACAGCAGACAGATGGGAGACTTCCTGCTAATTGGCCAGATGTGTGTAATAACGCATTACATGTTGTTGTGTGCGTGTGTGTTTACTTTCTGCTGGCCCATTTTTTAAATATCAAATAGAGACCAACCATAGAGATAGAAAGCACGCCTCAAAGACACATCATACACACACGCAACAAGAACACATGCAGAAATAATCACACCACCGGCAATAAATTGCATGTACTGTACTCACAGCAGGATACAATCAGGGACATCAGTACACACATAGGCATACATCACAGTAAGAGTTCTTCCCACCATCTCTGCAGTTAGATAAAATGTCAAGCATGTGATTCTCCTCCCCGCAGTATGAGACATATGGCACATTATACTTACAGTTTACAAACAGTAATGAAATTTAAAAAAAAAAAAAAAACAGCACCAACAAGCAGCTAATGCTTTCAAACATACTTTACATTTATCTTCAAGTCACGTGAAATTTAATGAAGTCGCAATTATTTAAACTGCATTTTGCTCTATTAAAACTTATCATCTTTGAGATAAACAGGACTGAAATATGCCTTAACACTTCTGACTCACTATCAGCTGAGTCACACTTAGACCCGCTGAGATCATTTTATGCAGTCAATGTGCAGAGAGACTTTATGAAAGACAAATTGAGTGGAATCATTAAAAAATACTACCCTGCTGATGGTCATTAATTTGATTCACAATGGTCATCGCAGCTCATGATTTAATCTTTTCTTTGGCCAAAGAGCTGAATGGATTTAAGATTATTTCATTTTATTTGTGTCAAAAAAATCCCAGAAGGAAGGAAAATAAGGAAACTGGGAAAATCTATCTTTTAGTATTTTAAAAATATATATATCCTTTCACTGTTAGTAGTGTATATTAACAACAGCTGGTGAGAGTCGTTCTTAGCAATTGCAAAAATTCGAGTGTCAATAGCCAACTATGGTTATAACATTTTCAGCATTTGATACATTATGGGACTGAATATGTTTGAGATGTAAGGAGAGGGAGAATACTTTCACTTTGATACATTTTAACTGCTCATTGTTTTTAGATTTAACTGGGCAAGTACTGCTGCCTTTCTTACCTTTAGCTGTAGTGGCACTCTCAGTTGGTACTGGCTTTCTCTGCAGGACAATAAATATTCCTGTCACGTGAGGTGCTGTGGCAGGCAGGATAAGGACCCAAATGCAGGACTCGGAACACAAGAGGGCTAAACTGAGAGAGGCAGCTTTATTGGCTGTGGCAAAATCTCGAACATTACAAATGGGAAAAAACAATACCTAAAGTGGGAAGCTAGGAACTCAGAATTAAACAACTAGAAAACAATAACATGAGGTGCTCGGAATCACGAGGTGACACAAGGACCACTGCAAAAATACACATGACAACAGAAAACACAGGGATTAAATGTACAAGGGAGTAATGAGGGAATGAGACACAGGAGGAGAGCACTGCTAGGAATAATCTGATATAACGAGACAGGGAGCAAGGAAAACTGAATACACTTAGCACAGGACAAGAAACTATCAAAATCAAACAGGAACCAAGAGACATTCACATAAACATAGACTTAACACTGAGACATATACACTTATTGCATTGAGCTGCAGGTAGAAGGAGTAAAGAATGATGTATTTTTTTCCTCTGAAACTTTTCATCATGACAATATACGGCACAAGCAGTACTTTGCCCATCTAAGTCTAATTGCAGAAAAAAGCAGTGGCTGTGCCATGTGTAGTAATCATCACTAAATGACCCTCACAGCGAAGACTACTGTCAAAGGATCTCCAGCTTTTACACTGCCCATTATCTTCTAAGAAAATTGCAAAGTAGTATGCATGCTTGAGGAAAAATAAATAAATGTGAAAAATGAAGTAAGCGCTTACGAAGCAGCGTATTAGATACGTCTGCTATAATGATGACACATTACTGTTAGACAATGTTATGTGAAAAATGCATCTGAATATATTTTCTAATGTACAAAGAGAGGCGAAGGCCTAAGGCAAATTAAGCAATGCAGATGTCTCCTGCCTTCACAAGCATCATACAGCAGCTTAAATGGACATTAACTTCCCCATAAGAATATCCAAATGGGCAGACAAGACACCCACAAAGAATATCTGTAGCACTCACTTTGCTGTGAAAACCAGATGAATTTTACTGACTGTTAGGAAGCTCAACTAAAGGGATTATTTTAGGGTAGATATTTGCTGTGCTGTGTAGATGCACAAAATGCAGAAAACTGACATGTATTGTACTGACAGTGATGAATAGGACACCACCAAGTCAAGCCCTTTAGGTTGACGAAGTGTGCATGCAAATTTGACATAATTAATATAATATATACATATATATATAAATTAGTAATATTCACTAATATTCATATCGTTAACACAAATAAATTCTTAATAAATTCTGGTCTTACCCACAGCAAAACAGGACAAAATCTGTTGCCTAAACCGACCACATGTTGTACTCATTCAGTGCATATGGTATATAATGTTTTTCATACTGAAAAAATAATTGCCAGGCAATATGTAGGCAGCAGCTAAATTACAAATGAAAATTTATTGATTTATTATTCTAGGGGAAAGGTTTGCTCTTGTTGAGTTTTACCTTGAACAGTTTTAAAAGACTAGAGTATGATGCTGTCGCAAGGGTGAAGTGAGGATCAAAATGCAGATGCAAGAAAGCAATGAATGACCTGAAAGCAAACTTTTACTGGACAATGTAAACTATTCAAAGAAAGAAAAATCAAACAGGCTGTACAAACAGAAATTCAAACAGTAACATCAAAGTCAGGAGATCCAAGAAAAACAGGGATACACAAACAGGAACATAGTGACCATTAAAAACTCAACATTTGCATTTTCACCGTCTTAGTTTCAAAATACCACTTATGGCACTAGAGTCACAGGTCTGACTATTAAACTGCTCTTAAACAACTTAATCATAAGTCACTGGTCATTGCATGCTTGGTCAAAATCCTCCAATTTGAAATATAGTATGACCAAAATGGACATAAGTTTTATTACCACAAATTAATTAGTATGCAGATCATACTAATCTACCATATTATAACAAAACACCTTGATTATATAGAGTATGGTAGGATATAGTCATGAAAAATCTGAACTGTCTTAAACCCAGATATCAAAAGTGTAAATAAAAGATGAATGAAAGAATGAATAACATATGAATATTTGAATGTTTTAGCCAACATTTACATCTCTAACCTGTAGGGCATGGAAACAACTGATACAGCTGGCCGTGAATTCCAGCAATCACATTTATCTGAGTGGGAGGTGAAATTTCAGTGTTTTAATATGACACTTGTAATCACCTAGAGGCCTCATACATATACAAACACTCACACGCACAATCTCAGAGACACCAACTCAATCCTCAACACTTAAGTGGCCACCCACGGGAGGCTTAAATCACACAACACACACACCTATGAGTCACTGTTTGACCTTGGCAAAAACCGCACTGCTGACAGTGTAAATCTGCTGGTTGCCTGATGGAACACAGATGAGAAGGGAGAACACAAGGCCAGTTACAGCCATTTTCTAAACCAGTTAATCACACCAGAGATTCTCCATATGTCATTAGGTAAATTTATTTACTGATGTTAATCAAATTTATCTTTTTATTCCTAAAGTGGTGTTCAAAAATTAAAACGAACCTTGTGACAACCAAACCCTTTCGCATTTTCTATATTTACACTTGAAAAAACCACTAAAATAATCAATAATCAATTAATCTTCTCTAATAAAGAAATAAAAAAGAAATGCAAGTTTATGTTTTAAATAGATTTTATAGACCAGGTGTATGGACCAACCCATTTGTATGTATAAAATGTGTTTCATATGAAATGTTGCCTCCTCTGAACATGATGCAAACAGTCTTTTGCCTGTACAGCACAAGTCTTGTTGAGCAATTGCTCCTGGATGAGCGCAGATGTGCAGTGTTCATTAGTTGTGGCTGCCTCTGATGAAAATGTCAACCCAGCATGTTCCAGACATGTTCAATACTAGACATATTGGGACTAAATGTCTGCCAATGACATGTCTACATATGCTTCTCATCCAGAAAGACCTGCACTACTTTGGCAAGGTTGAGGCCCACATTCAAGAACAATCAGATCAGAAATTGTGCTCCCATGAACATGCAAGGCTACAGCAAAAGCTTGGACACACATCCAACATCCAGCATGCCAG
This sequence comes from Astatotilapia calliptera, assembly GCF_964374335.1. Taxonomy (NCBI): domain Eukaryota; kingdom Metazoa; phylum Chordata; class Actinopteri; order Cichliformes; family Cichlidae; genus Astatotilapia; species Astatotilapia calliptera. The sequence continues at coordinate 24,451,024 of NC_137434.1, read as the reverse complement.
TATGCCTCAGTCAGCTACAATCAGTCATGGCACTGATGACACTGTTATGCATACACTGAAATTTATGTTGCAGTAATGCAGTAAATCGAACCAATTTTGATGTGTACAGTTGAGTTAGTTTGTAATTGGAGAACAAATTACTAATGTGCCATTTACCAAAACCCGTTAACTGAAACCGCAAACTACTTATAGAACATCTCTTGATGCATGCTCAATAGTCCATGTAAGGAAATCCCAAAAAGTTGATTATGTTTATCTGGATGTGACCTTTTCATTGGGAGAAACGTTTAGTCTCTCACCCAAAATGACGACTTCAATCCCCCCCCCACTGAGACTAGAGAATCTCTTAGTTTCAAAGCACTTCTGGGGGGCTTTTAATAAGACTAGCCTACACAAATAGATATTGTTAATATCATGTCATTATTAAACCTGATAGATTTTTAATCAATGTGGTATCACCATTTTCCAGATCTCCCAGATCCATGTGGACAAAGACTCTCGGAGCTGTTAAACTTTTCAGCTGGACACCACACTCACACTCTGGGCAATCTAATTGGAATATATATGAAAAACACGTTTTCATAACTGGCTTTTGGCCACAGAAAATCACATAAATAAAAGGATTTTAACCAGGGCTGTCGGCATTAGTTACAATGACGCGGCATATCTCTGCTAACGAGTTAAAACGGATCACCCTTTGCATGGGGCTGGACGGCGTCAACGCGTTAGCGCGGGTAGCTCGATTAACGCATTAGCGCCATCCAGCCCCACACACAGAGTGATCCGAGTTAACTCGTTAACGGAGATATGCTGCGTTAAAGCGGTTTTGGCATTAACATCATTTTAACGCGAACAACACTGACAGCCCTAATTTTAACACAGTTACATGTGTGCACTGAATTTCTGATCAAATTGACCAAGCCGCATATTCATTTCAACTTTCTGCTAAAAGACTTTCATAGTTTACACAAGTTCTACACAATAAAAATGTCCTTATACCATTTTCCCTTGTCTGCTGACAGTTAGGATTTGCAAGACCAAGTCAAAACAGTAAATCTGATGACGTCTGGCAGTATGAGTGCGAGATCATGACCAGTCATCCTCAGATGATGAGCTTTCTTCCCTTCGTGTATTGGAGCCCTTAATAATCTGGTGACCTTTCTCTGACATTTGCACATATTAGCATTACTCTAAATTGTCTCTGTAGGCATTATATGGAGGGTGATGCATATAGGATGGAAAGAGCTACATGACATGTACATGCACGCAAGTTTTGACACTGAAAAAGAAAAGGCACATGAGTCATGTCTGTGTCAGAGTTTCATAAATAAAAAGTAGATGAAAAAGATGTCGACTGAATGCACCAGGAAATGATAATCTCTCTTTCTCACACGTTCACACACTTGACCTTGCAAAATTTGCTCTGCACACAACCCCATTATATAGGCTGGTGTAATTAGATAGGTCCATCCTGTGGGACATTTACTCTCTTCCACCCACCCACACACACACACACAGAAACAATATACTGCACACTATGTCATACAGTAGATGCCCGCATTATGGAACACATGACACAGCAGATATCTACAAAGTTAAACTTTAAGCAAACACATGCAGTCATTTGTTTTTACTTTCCTTTATTCTATCTCTATTCATCTATGTGGTAATACAAGCTGAAATGAAGACAGTCCAGTCCTGTCATTAACAATATCACACGCTGCCCAGGGACAGACCACATCACCATATTTTGACAATTCTTTCTTAATTTAAAGAAGAAAAAAAACACACATGCATGATTCAGACATGTTTGTGTGTTAGGCAGACCACCATTCATGTTCACATTCACACCGACAGTCAATTTAGAATCACCAATTACTGTAACGTGCATATTGTTGTTAGTTAGAATACCCAGAGAGAACCCACTCAGGCACAGGAAGGACATGCAAACTCCACACAGAAATACCCCAGGCACTGTTAACAAAAAAAAAGATTTTACAGTGCAAAAAGTCTGCAGTGTCTAAGCCTTCAGGTAGTTACTAATTCTTTATTGATTTCTCCATCAACAAAGAATTAATAACACTTTATTTCTGCTAATGTGGTGTACTTCTGTAGATAGAATGCTGTTTTCAACATCGATTGCTGATTACCCTTGAGTACTGCCTGAGGGGATCCTTTGTCTCTATACAGAATGTTTCCAAGTCATATAAGGAATGAACTGCAAAAGTTGTTCTCTATGATGTTATGTGCTTTAGAGCTGAATTGTATTTGACACAATTGATGGATAAACCACAAAAAGACACAGAACTGAGGGGAGGTTGGAGGGAAATCCAATTTCGGAGGACACGGGACATTGCTTGTCACTATCCGTCAGCATTTTATACATTTGGCCTCGGAGACAGCAGCAGTAGGAATGCTCGTCCTCTAAGGCTGCGCCAGTGAAGCTTGTATTTCAACTTCATAATGTCCTGATGGCAAGAGAGCGACATAGACAAGAAAGAGTAGAGATAGGGCACCAGTTATAAAGTGGCTGGGTCTGGGCCATCTATCTGTCTGCATGTCTTTTTATCTAGCAACTCTATTCTGTCTGATTGACTTGATTTAAGGCTATATTTAAGGGCTAAGACAAAAGCCTTATTTGAATTTAACTCTAACAAGCAAAGTTGAAAAGTAAATGGCCAGAACGAGTTTTAATAAGGGGCCATTAGCTATAATTAAATGTTGGTTTGCACTGTTGGCTTCATTAGAGCACCACAAGCTTATGTAATGGTTATGATGTTGCATTAATGCAAGAATAAATGATGAGTGGCTACTAAGCACAGCATCAAATTGAGTCCACAAAGGTGAAAGGAAACTGTAGCAAACACTGAAGGCTTGTTAAGGTAATAATGCACAGCCACATTTAGAAATCTATTCTTACAAGCACATTGCACTAGTACGGGTGTAACTACTGTATGCAGGCCCAGCTAGGAGAGAGTCTGGCCTACCTATGATCCTGAAGTGGATAATTGGTTAAGTATAAGATAACTGGTTAAGCATCTAACAATCTCTGTGCTTCTTTGTTTTGTTTGTTTGTTGGATTTGAGGGGTGGTTGCATGACCTGAAGCTCTCAAGCAACCTTGTCTGTATCTGTTATCACAGCAGCTGTATTACAGAGTTATCTCTTCATCATCCTTTTTGGATGATATTGCACTCAAAAACCATGAACCCGTTTCAACTTGTTCATCAACCAGCACTGTAGTGTTTATCATCTGAACTGACGTCTCTACTGGAATAAAGCGGTGAGCTGTTTTTTAATGCAATTCTAGTGTGTCTAAGTGGTGCATTATATATTTGAAAATATATATTATTTGCCACTTTAAATCAAACAGCCATGATTGTCCTGGAACATGGAACTTACACCTGAGCTGCTGAATTGCCAAGAGACCAGGCAAAGGTATTTATTTTGGCAATTTACTGTGTGCACATGTTTGCCAAAGCTGGGCTATTTTTCCAAGGTAGAATTTATTGGATACAGCTGAATAAACACAGCTTTTTAAACCATATTATTAATTCACTTTAAATCATATTATTAATGCTTCAGTGCAACAATGTGTGGACTCCTTTTATGGTGTTTTTGTTTTACTCACTATCACTACACTTCCTGTATTCCACTCCTGCTTGTAAAGTGAAGGTTTTCAGTGCAAAATTTAATCAAAGTACATGTCGTTTTTTCTCTAAATTGTAATTTCTCAAAGGTAACAGATAGGTGTCGCATTGGGGTAATATGCAATGCTAAAATTCAAGGAAGTGAGGCTGTAATGTAAAGCCCCCGCATGGCTTTGCTATAGCGAAGTATTGAGTAATGCAGGCTGGAGACCAATGCGGCCATGACAAATTGAGGCTGCTTTTGAATTCCTTAAACCATCAGCATCTCTGAATCAGGGGAAATAGGCCTGTCAGACTTGCGTGATAGATTAAAGCAGTCTATATATATATACAGTATATGTATTTACTGAGATACACTTGGCTTCCATTTTATAGCTGTCAGGCAGTGGGTGTATATTAACATGATAATTTGCTTCAACACAGGTTTATGCTCATTTATGTGTGGGTCCACATGTGTAAATATATATGCACTCTGCAGCGGTTAACGTGTGGATGTGCATGCATGTAAGTCTGTGTGTGTGAGAGAGGGAGCATGCTTGACATGCATGAGGAGAACACTGGCACAACACCTTTAGTTACTGCTATCTTACACATGCACTCAGACCAGGCAAGCTGCTCATGCATTTATAGATGAAAGTAAGGTTTGAGGCTGGCTGAAGACAACATTGTAGATGGAACAGATGTGTTATGAAGACATGGTGTATAAAGCAGAACAGTAGATATTGAAAAAATTAATGAAAAAGAGAAAAAATGTAGCGATCAAGTTGTTCAGAGGAGGGGAGAAAGAAATCAGATTAAAGAGGAAAAAAGATCATGTGAAAAATATAGATTTAGAAAGTTTCTAATGACAGGACAAGAGAATAAACAACATTTTGGACTGCATGAAAAGACTTAATGTATGCAGGTTTATCTCTTAACAGACACATGATTTTCCATTACATTACCATACATGTTCATAATGGTTGATTTCAAAGCTTTACACACGATATACTTCAAAGATGTATTAATGCAAAGCCCCTGAAAGGATAAAAGGATGCAGGCTTTCCACCAAGCAGCATCAATTTGTCGACTATCAACTAGCAACTACAACAAGGACAAACTGCTCAGTGAAATTATTTATCTCCTGGATGCTGATTTTTTGACAGACTCAAAACCCTCAGGAATGTCAAGCAGTCATAATAGGAGTGGTGGGGTTGCCCGTTTATATAGTGTCCTCAAATCAGGGCAACATGCCTAAAAAAATTATATAAACTGAACATGGTGGCCATGAGATGTAAGTAAATTATATAATGCAACATTGAAATGTAGGGAAACAGGGAAACGTAGCACAGAAATTACCTTTTTTTCCCCCATGATTACTAGATATTAGTAAAGATACATTTGCAAATAAATAAATAATAAGAAGAAAAGACAGGTGGAATAAGAGCAAGGGAGAGAGTTGCTAAGGAAAGACAATAAATGACAGAGAAAACACAAGAGATAAAGAGCAAGAGAGAAAATCAATATCTAATTCTGCAGGCAAATATCCTCACAAACAGAGCTGAACCTTGAGAGGTGATCCGGTTCATTGCTTCAGCCGGTATTTGATGTTAAGTGTGAATATTCTACACTGTGCTCTCTAATTGTTCCAGAAATGAACATTGCATGATGGATTAATTTTTACTCACCTTCCCGCATCTCTGACCATTTTCCTTTGGCCTTCGCGGATTAAAATCTGTTGGTGATAAGTGGCAATCAGAGAAATCAGATGAAAGGACTAATGAAATTAAACATTGCTTCAGACTATATCCAATGACCACATATATTATAGTGGCTAATTTTGAAAAGCTGTACAAGTAATTCTTTTCAGTGGAAGAAATATCAAAATTATGGTATTAGCCTGACATTGTGCTTTGATTGGAACAGTAGTATCCCGGTTCACTGGCAGTTCTGATGGCCAATCTCCTTGTTGAATAAACTTGTGCTCCATCAGGAATATAAAGGTATTTAAACCCATAATAAAAAGTGGTATGATCTCTTGTTCTCAAAACAGGTAACATTACACAGACTTTGGATATGTTGAATTGATTTCTTTTAATATAAATATCAAAGAGAAAAAAGAATGAGGAGTTTACTATTTGTTGCATCATCCCTATGTTGCACCAAAATCATTTTGCTGGGTGGAAGAATGAACAAATAAAGCATCATAAATAAGTATAAAGTGTAGAACTTTAAATAAACAGAAACAAAACAGAAAACAGAAACAAATATAGTAGCATCATTTCAGCATATTACAAATATATCTAGTATTCTTATGAGTTTTTATGACAAAAACTTATTATCAATATCAACTATATACATCAACAATGAAAGGAACACTTGACATTTAACTCTTAGTATACCCACAATAGGCATGTTAACAAACTAGGTCACCATAACTAATGCACACACACTCCCTTGCTTGCTTTGGAATTCATATGAGTACATATACATTTAAACCTAATGTGTCCATGCATGAATATACTAAGTGAAGTTACATGCACAAGTACACATGGACAAAACATATAGACACATGGTCAAATCATTCTAACACCTGACTCACACATGTGCACATGTACATATACAGGCATAAAATTGCATTGTCACATAATCCCAGCTGCTACTACCCTGTTACTCCAAAATATTAAAATTCCATTTTATTCAGCTATCTTGTTTGATCATTATTGAATCTATCTAGAATATTCAACAAGTCCATCTCAGTTATAACTTGACGTGGAGAGATGGTGACTGAGCCATGTAGCATGGCAACAGGAATTTCAAAAGACTCAGTGCTGGGATTATTTTTCCTCCCTCTGTAAAGAGACAAGGTCAGATATTGTCACATTTTTCAATTCTTATTCAACTGCTACCACCTCTGCCTATAATTTCCCCACATCATTATAGTTTACCATTGACAGCAGTAGCATTGGTAGGTAAGGTGTGACTGAAAACACCTTTACATCCAATGGGATCAATCCATTCTTCCATTCTGACTACTCTGCTTCTTTTCCACTGGTTCTCCATCCTGTTCACAGTGGAGAGATAAACTGGCCAGCTAAGTCAGCAAAGCAGGGCTCTCTTAACTTTCCTATTAGCATGAGAGCAAACCTTTTCACACTGCTTATACATTTAACTGATGAATCACACTATTCTAAATACTGCCTTTTGGGGGGTCTAATCCAATTCAACAGACTGTGGGTACATTCTGTTTTTACTTTCATTCCATTCATTATTCTTCCCTGTACCTAAAAATAACACAGGACATGAAAGCACATCATTTTTATGATACGAAGAAAATCTAAACAGTCATGTTACATTGCTGTACATGATTTTAGTTGTGTGTTTGTCAAATTACACGTAGCTTTTGTGTCTAGTTATGTTGAATGACAAAGTAGCTCTGGACAAAAAGATCATATACTATCCATTACTAAAGTTCTTCTGAAGATTTGGCAAAGTTATTTGGGAAAAGTAAAACGTTACTAGTACTTACAGCTTTCAGCCTCAAATATTATCAAATAACTATCAGAAAAAAATAGCAGTAAGAATTTCAAAATGTCAGTGAACATGTTAGAATCATTTATTGAGATTCTGATTGCACAGAGGAGGTGATCCTGCACACCTCACCTAATACACATGCACTCAGTCAGAGATGCTGACTGTGAAATGAGTTGAATCCACTGTGACTGAAGCAAGCCCATCAGGCTTTGGAAGGTTGACTCTTTCATTTTTTTCTGCTGAAAGTCACATGGTAAACCGAATCTCTGCCACTCCAGCTACCTGCTTGCGTGTATATACTGAACTGTGTAGACTCACCAATTCTTTGTGTCTGAACAAAAAAGACAGTGAGTGAGATGTGTGTGGGTGGGGGTCAGAGCTGCAGTGGGATTGTTTAACTAGGTGGGAGTGCATGTACTTTTGTATACTGCAGATGCGTGTGCGTGTCCTGTGTGGGCTTTGCACAGCTTCCTTCTGCCCTCTACTGATTGCAGCGCACTTCCCCAGTCTTGTCAAAGAGTGAGATGACTGACAGTGGTGGCTCCACAAAAACAGTAGAAGTATATACATAAATGAAAATGTGTGAAAGCAGGCGGAACCTCTGATCTGAGCCAAAGGGACAGTGAGAAGGGAAAGATCATTAACGAACAGTGCATCTGCTTTTTGGTGATTGATGATTAATTAGACTTTTCATTTAGGATCTTTTCACACCTGTGCAGTTTAGTCTGTTAAAATTGAACTTTGATGTGGGGTTTTTGTTGTTGTTTTTTTGTTATGGCTTGTTTCTGTAAATGTAATTGCATTCGGATGCAGATCAAAAAAGCCACAATGTGACCCTTTGGATAAATGGCCCAGTTCCAAATGAACTCAGAGTGGTTAATTTATGATAAGAACATGATAAGGACTTGATCCAACTCAACTACCAAGTGACTAATGGCGTAAGTTTAAGTATATGCCTTCACGTAGCCGAGCATTATTTGCATTCTACTATGCAGCAAAGCACCGTAGATGTATAGAGTACAAAAACTATAGCACCTACTGTGTCCTAACAAATGTAAGGAGTAAATTCTTCATGATATTCACTACCCCAGAGCACAGCACCTTCTTCCTATATTTACTCTAGCTCCTCCTGTTGCAGATACATCTGAGCAATAAAATAAGGAGAGATCATTAGAAAGAATACAGAATTCAATTAAGCTATTTGGCGATTAGACTGTCATGGCACATCACAGCAGAACCAAATCCCAGTGGGGATAGGAAATGGGGCAATTCGCTGACCCTTCAGAGTCTAGATACTGGTGGTGGAGACGAAGAGGCTTGGATGGAGCTCGAGTAACATAGAAGAGGCTGAGATCAGCAGGAGGTGGGTTTAAAGGGAAAATGACAGATGAGATTTAAAGTACGCTAAGTGGAGGTTGATTGCCCTGAAGAAGGCAGACAGAAAGATGATTGGACTAGTCCAGTGATGTCGCAATCAGCTTGACAGCATGAGAAAGTGGATGTGCCGTCCCCGAGTCCAGTCTGGAATGATTACAATAGAATAAAATAACTAATAAAGATCAAATAAACTATGACAATCAAGTGGACCAGTATAGCAAAAGGCCCACTTGGGAAAGTAAATCTGTTGGGCATTTTTCTTGGCCTTCAGACAATAATTCTGATTGCTACAGTGCCAGACAGGACACAAAAAAAAAAAAGAGAAAGTGGATGTGATGTAAAGCTTAAATTAGCCACCAAAAACCCGGAAAGAAGACAGATGTGTTACCACAGATCTTCGTTACTGAACTTATGCACAAGCTTCATTAAGCAGACTGATGATCTAGAGACACATTTTGGTTGGCTTAGAGTTTTGCTTGTGTGAAAAGAAACCAAACCATATGAAAAAGCAACAAATTTTGATCAACTGCTATTTGTTAATGGACCAAACCATTAACAAATAGCCTTACCCTCACATTTTTGCCTTTCTGATTAAACATTCACACAGCTTCCTGAGTTAAAACTTAGCAGATGACTCCCCATCATGCCTTGATAATACTCATGATACCAAGTGTGTATGTGATGTACAGTTACAGGAAGTTGCACATTCTTCTGACCCATCTTCCAAAGTTTAGAAAATAATCATCTAAGGTGTCACAGACAAAATAGTATGAGCTGGATCAGTCATTAACGACCACAAACCACAGAGAAGCTTCACAAAGCTCAACAAGAAACAGGAACCTTATTTTGAACAGTGACAGAACAAAGTACACCTGAGCAGAGTTGTTTAGAGTTGTTTATGCTTCACATTATAGCAAATCGATGTAACAACCTCAGCAAAGCAAAAGCAGGGTTTTTATTTCTCTACATGTGCAACAAGAACACAGGCGGTTATATTAAAGGGTCAATGGGTGCACCCAAAGCTATAGTTGTACCCAAGTAAAAATGGCTATTGCTGCAATACGGTTTCAAATTTTATTTACAAAAAGAAAAAATTCTCACTCACAACTCAGAAACTTGAGCGACTTAAAAATGTGCAACCTGTTAAACCCTAGATGAGCTACAGAGCTACTACATCACAGGTCCACATTAGCTCTTGACAGCCAAAAAGAGACTTACAGGTTCTGTTCAGAAAACTCAAATTTAAACTTTTAAAGCAGCAGCCTCACAGTATATTTCATTTCTGCTTTTTTTTTTTACCAAATGTGCTGCTACAATAATGAAGACAAGGCTAGTGAAGGCAGATATCTTTCTTATAATTAACAAACAAAAGTCCCTCATTAGAGGTATGTTGTGATCACATTACAGGACAGCGTGTGACAGGGAATGACAACACACATAATATTAATTAAATCACAGCAAGGAAAAAAGGAACTTGATTGGAGGTGGAGAGGAGTTGCAAATCAACCTCCAGAGGTAGCAGCAACTGTAGACAAGCAAAAGCAATTTGAAATGCATGGCCACCAGAGTAATTACTTGAGCTTCCATTCAGATCAACTGTTATCAGGATTGCAGGCTAAGCTTGACTTTGTAACTGGTTTTGGTGATGAGATGCAAAAGTTAAGGTCACCCTCATTAAACTCATGAACGAGCCTGCATTGCATTGCTATTGGCAATGGACATAAGTTGTGGAGAGCATAACTGTCCAATACGCTTGTAAATCTGTAAATAATAAAGCACTGGATTAACACCATGAACATTTGTTTTCAAGCCATCTGTCACAGTTTCTGTGCCAGTTCTTTTTATTTTTTGCCAGTCTGCCCTGGTCTCCTGCCACTCTCCAGCCTTCCGAGTCCAGATCATTGCATCATTAACACTCTGCATTTTGTTTTGTTCTTCCTCCCTGGTACAGATGTCTGTCCAGCTGTAAGCTTTCACAAATTCTTTAAAAAGTCAGTTAAACAAATTCTGCTGGTCTCCATCCTTAATTATCCCAAACAACAGTTTGTACTTAAATACACATTACCCATTAGGGCACCCCAGCTGTCAACCTTTCGACAAGATAGTGACAGGGGAACCAAATTTTTTCAGTGGATGTGTTTTTAACACCAATCCTGCAATCATTAGTATGCCATACTTGAAGTAACACCATGTCTTGGGAAGGTCTTCCATCAAAACATATAAACATGATACATGAAAACTCATGGGTGTTTCATCAAATTTTAAAATGTATTCAACCCTCTGTAAGATTGGAAGCCATTAGTGAAATAACATTTTCTGGAGATAAAACACTTTTTATTACCGTCAGTCAGTAATGCAAAACTGGTATTTCTTATTCCTATTGTTGCACATCTGATTCCTGCTACATTCATTATCTTGGTCCGTTTTATTGTATTCATTTTGGTGTCCAAACTGTCAGATCTGCACAAACACAACAAACCGGCATATAAAGCCATCGCTTGGCACATACTGTAGATTATACATATTATAGTTGATGTCATCAGGGAAACAGCAGGTCTGTTTTCCATTTGTCTGTCAGAGCTATGTGGCTGAGCTGCCATCTTTTTAGACAAATGACTCCAAAAATGCTGAGGAAAAAAGAAAAACATAAAATGCAGATCCCTTCATCCATATGCAACCAGGTAGATGATAGATGGGTCTGTTTACACCCTTGGAGAGAAGGATGGAGGGAGATGAGGATGGATGTAGTGAAAAAGCAACAGACAGGAAAGCAGGGGCAGAGATAATGAGACAGAAGAAGGAGGAGGAAGAGGTGAAAAATCAAAGAAGGACAGAAAGATGAAGCAGAATCTTCACAGAGAGATGGAACAAAGGGGAAGCCAAAAGAAGAAAAAAGTGAATGAAGAAGTGATGGAGCATAATAATTGAGCAAAAATGTTAAAGAAACAAGTGAAGTCACAAGTTGGAGTGAAGATAGGATCGAGATAAAAATGGTTCTGCCAGCAGGAGGTGAACAATAGTGCTCGAGTTAGGTGACGCACGCATGACATAAAGAGGAAGACAAGGACAAAAAATGAAGACTGAGAGAGAAAGGCAGATAAAGAAGGATGAGCTCAACCATTGTGGCAGTTGATTCACTTCATCCAAGGAAACTAAAAACGTATTCTCAAGTCAGGTTAAATTTAAAGATTATAAGATGCATTTCTGCTAATGGCATGGGCTTAAATTCAACAAGCAGGACTTAAGCATTCAGTAGTTAAAAGTGTCACTCTGTATATGTTTTTGTTGCAACTTTTAGACATGCCTCTAAAGCTTCACATGTTGGTTTGATTTATTTTCACATTTTTGATCATGCTGCCATACAATATTTTTAAGTGTACAATACATACGTATTCACATGTTATTACACTATTCGCAAAAGTAAGGATTTATTTTGTTTGTTTGTTTGCTTCTTGTTCTAGCTTCTGTTCTGTGCAAAAGAAAATCTTAAGTAGAGAACATACAGAAGCTCAGTGACACTGTCCCACTAAATGACTTGTGTAGAAATCACACATAAAGTCCTACAAGGACCTTAACATGATTGTGATTCTGTCACATGAAAAAACAGTTAATATTGAAAGCACTTTGACTAACAATGGCTTGGAAATGCTAAAATAGGAATAGGGCCACTATTGTTGGAGCATATAGCCCCAAAAATATGATGACTTGTTAAAGAAGATATTGGAGTTTCTGCCTGTTGATGATTTATTGGCCAAATAATATGACTCAAGCTTAGGCACAATGCCACAAATCACAGAATATAATAGTAATAAACTTTGGTTAGATCCACTGTTGAGTTAATTTAGAGGGGCACTAGCCTCCAGACAGTACCTTTGCATCATTCAGTTTAAAAAAAAACTTGTAATCTTGTAATCTCCTTTAGTCAAAATCAAATTTAAGTGCTTTCTTCAGGCCAGACGTGTTCTTCTAGATTGTTAGCTGCCTCAGTGGCTGTCAAGTAAATCTGGCTTGTTCAGATTAAATATTAAATAGCAACCCAGTTTTTAAGGTGTCACATTTCTCAGCAAAATATAGATAACGACACTGCATGAAAAGTAGCCAAAATCTGCCGGTTTTTTTTGTTTTTTGTTTTTAAGAGGTGATCTTATTGTATGTAGGCATGTTAGAACAATTCAAACTGGTTGAAAGAGTGACGCTATCTATCACGACATGATGGCAAAAACTGCACCACAAAGGTTAGAGATCCAGTCAGACCACAAGCAAGGAATATTAATGAGTTTATTGCAATGAAGAAACTGAATGTATGCATTTTTGTTTTTCAAAAATATGACATTTAATTGAGAACTAATTTAGTTAATAAATCATAGTAATTTATCAAATAAACAAATAGTCACCTTCCTTTCCACATAGATTAGTACTACCAGACTATGTTTATTCATATAAGAACCATTTTTAGCTATTTATGCTTATATACATGTAAATTCTGTGTCTTCTTTTGCATGGTACATTTCATGTGTCTGGACTGTAACAGCCATTACCCCTGATGTCAGTATTATAAGCCTGTGAAATGGTGCAGATATTTTTTCTTGGCATTCTTACGCTTCACTCAACACTTCACTCTGTTTTTCAGTGAGTGGATTTTCAAAATACTTGCTGATGTGGTTTATCCTTAAGGTCTCTGTGTGTATCTTAAGATTAAAAACAATGAATTGGAGTTGAGTTTGTATTAAACTAACAAAGACCAAGTTCTGATGTTGCACAATACCAAATGTGATGATGTTGGTACATAAGATTAGATTGTAATGGTGTTGTTTGTCATTTATATTAACATTTATAATTTCTAATATGTGATTCACTGCATTTAATTTAACTAAGACTAGACTGTTTTACAGAACACAAAGATCATATGGCATTTTCTCGTTTATTTCTCTTCTCTTTTGCTGCTATTGCCCTTTCCCCTCATTGACCTGGTTATCCTGTGTTGGCAGATGGAAATCATAGGACCTTTGAGCATTTTTTCTCCTCTATAGCAAGATGTCGCTTACTGTATTTTTAACACCCTAACAGTTATTTGTAGAAGGAGGTGAAGGCCTTAAAGCATAAATGGACTGGATTTGTATAGTACTTTTTCATGTCAAGTGCAATTCTTTGAACAGTCTCTAAGACAGGTTACAGACTATTCAAAGGATTTTACTTGACATTTATTTTGCATTCATCCAGTCACACAGAGCAAAATTACAATATATGTTTGTTAGGTACAACAACACAGAGGTCACAAAATGTTGAAGATCTTAAGGTTAAATGCAGAACATTTTACGATTAGACATTAATCTGTGACATGCCTGAGAATGACCCAGCCTGCCAGAAAGCATTCATGTAAAGGCTTTTGTTTAAGTATTAGCCACACAAGAGTTGTGTACACAGCAAAATGTGTGCTTAATTATAGTTTTTACACCTATATTTACACTAGAAATTGTGAAACTCTCAGTCTTGCTTTTATTGGGTCATACAGTAACTATGTCTGCATGCACAGATTTCTAAAGAGACATGTAGTTCACAGAAACCCTTTTTTAATGTTTCATAAGAGATATTCAAATTCATTTAAACCACCCAAGCCACAAACTTTCTTACCATGCCACAGCAACTTTCACAGTTAGCAAATTTACTGGACTGGCTCAAAGATACTTGACTACAATAAAGAGCCAAAGAATAAGAGTGGAAGGATGTTCTGTTTTATCTATTTTCATGCTCTGTCTGCTCGCATGATGATCGACAGCACACGTACTGTTCATTAAGTTCAGCCTTGTTTAACAGAAAAGCCATCTGTTAAACCAAAAATAGAAATTAATGGCATGAAATTTATTGTTTACACAGAAGTTATGATGTGAATTGTGCAAGAAAGCAGGTTTAATCTATTTCATGATGGTAGCAGGTCAACCTTTAAATTAAACTATTGAAACAATAGGTAAAAAGTGGATCTCATATATATCAGATCTTTACCATTTATCATTGATAATTGATCCTAATTTGAAACTTGTAGATGGTAAATCTAAACAAAACCCCATACTCTTTTCTCTCCCTCAGCATTATTCTTCAGCTGTACATGATGAATGAGAGGGGAATTAACCTTTCATTACTTCCTACCAATATATTTTCATTTGTATAAATAATGAATGTCATTAATGTATCTTGACAACTGTTTCAGGCAAATCTTGTTTTGGCAGTGTTTCTTTTTTTCCCTTGGAGGGAACTTTGTGAACAAAGGGGACCCAGAGCAGGTTTTATAATGGATAGGTCACTAGAATGTCAATCAGTCACTGTAGAAAATTCACATTATGCTAATCACCTTTATGCTAATTAACTTTATGATAATCCTCTTAAAGTACACAGGCTTAACCAAGATCAGTTATGAATGTGTAATTATTTGTGTTTTCAGGTGTATCTTTTGATGCATGTATGGAGAACATGGATGCCATGTGACTGGGTCAAAGTGTGTTACTGTAAGCATGTTTGTAGAATTAAATCACTCTGCATGAAACTTTTCATTCCCCTGTGACACCATAGCCTATTCAGAGAGCCAAGATTGGCCTACTACTAATCCTAAGGTCTTATAAAATTATTAATGTGCTTTTTTCATTTCCCATGTTGTGGGGAACATAAAGTACTGTGTAAAATCACTGAGCCACTCTCATTACTGTATAGTTTGCTTCCGGGGAGAAAGATTTTGATGACAGTATAAAAGGGCACCTAAATCAAGATGAACCAGGTTTTTTGGACTAAAAATGTACATCCTGGCCTTCAGTTGATTCAATTCAATTCAGTTTTATTTATATACTGTCAAATCACAACAACACATGTTATAAGGTCAAGACCATACAATAATACAAAGAAAACATCTGCTGATTGGCAAAGCCTTATCAGAAACGGTCTCAGTTGAAGGGGTGCTGTCAAAAGCTATTCATACTGTAGGGAAACAGGAAGAGAGGGCTGAGGTATTCCAAATTACAGAGGAACTGGAATGAAAATCGGTGGCAAAAGGTCTTATGGAGTGATGAAGACAAATTTGAAATATCTGATTTGAATCATCGTCAGTATGTGTGGAAAAGGCAGCCAAAATATAGAAAAGGACATGAAAGCACAACAGTTAATGTCTACAGCCACCTTTACAACATGGTGGAGGATTTTGGGCCACATTTCAACCAGTGCTGGTCAAAGCTTGTCAAAACTGATGAAATTATGAATACAACAGATTTAATTTTCAAAATGAGATGAAACCGAACGCACTGTCAATGCAGTAAATGTATACCTTCATAGAAAAACTAAGCTACTCCCCAGAGCCCAGCACTGTTAAAGTGCGGGATCATATTGATAAAGCAAAAAACAAAAGGTGGTCAACATCCAAAGAGTTTTAAATGTCCTTCAAGAAGCCTGGAGAACTATTTCTTAAGAGTTGCTTGTTAAAGTTCAGTCTTTTAGTGAATTACCATTTTGAATTTTCTGAGCAAAATATAAAGAAAAAACAGTTGTCTCAAAAGTTCTCACAGTACTGTGTACATATGTACACATATGGTGAGGAGCTTCCTCACCTTTGGGGATATAAAATAAGACACCATAATGTAAACCATTAGCACTGGGAAAACTGAAGTTGTGATGAGGTTAAGAATAATGCAGTGTGGTTGTTGGGAAACATGATTTCTATAATACAGATAGACATTTTTTGTCTCATTTTTTGGCAACTCAGCCCACTGAGAATATAATTTAGGATTTATTATTTAGTCTGATTATTATTTAGTCTGATTATTATTGTGTCTGATTATTACTTAGTCTGATTTACTTGAGGGTTGAGTTTTATATCTCCTCTTTGTTTGATAAATTTTAAATGTATTATTTATATACTTCTACTACGTCTAGAAGATATCAGGTTTAGCATAAATGTAGCTTTCGAGCCTAAAAAAGAAAAAAAATTGGTCTATTTTCATAAGAGGCATTATTTAATTAATCTTGAAGTGAAAAACCTGCAATAGTTGACATTCAGAGGCTAAAACTTATCTCTCATGTCATTGTTTCCTCTGCATCAATACTGTGAACCAATATTAGGGAGGGAGAAATGAATATTTCACAGTTTGTCTGTCTACGAGATTAAATTTTCACCCCTGCAGGGGATGGTGACTATTAAATCTAGAAAAGCAACTGGGAACAACAACACAATCCCAGGAATAAAAATACTTTAAAATAAAATCCAAGGCAATAAATTGGTTAATTCCATTAAATAAGATAATTACAATCAATTTGTGAGTATTACATTGTTCAGAAGGGAATTTCATTCTTTCAGTCAGTCTTACATGCACTGAAATGTGGCTTTAGGGACAGGAAACAAGTAAGTCTGCTCGAGTATGTAAAAATACATCCTGAAAATGGCTGCTTCATCACCTTGGTTTATTTATTCTTGCAGAATTGCAATATCCTCTGGGTGCACATGAATGTCCAAACCAAATTTCATGCAAACCCATCCAATTCCCAAAGTTATGGAGACATTTTCCTCAAGGTTATAAATGAGAATCTCATATTGGCACTAGAGGAAAATTAATTTCACTACAGTTCACAAATAAACCTTTTAGTGATATTAAACATGAAGTTGACTGAGCTTATCTTTTATTGACCCTAAACAAAATCTATACAAATTTTAAAGGGATTCCATCCTATACTGGAGGAAATATAGTAAAAATATTACAGTCTGCACTAAAGTACCAAACTGGTAGATAAGACTACAGCACTTAAATCGCTTTAGTCACTATGTCCCTAAGTCCCTACCAAATATTCTTCCCTGCACTACTCATTAGTTTATCCTCTGTTATCATACTTGACAACCATTTAGTGAAGCATGACAGCTGATTGAGATTTCATGTATAATTACAATAGAGATATTTTCCCCTTGGTCTGACCAGAATACATTCATTAGCAGCAATGAGCTCTCACATAGCTCCATGCTTACCACAGAAGTACATTTACATGGTTTTATAGTATATGAAGACAAAAGAGCGGTAGCAAACTGCAATAGATCACATAACCTAATCTTTCAGAATTACAGCATTTCTCAAGCTGTCATGATTAATAACCACTCAAAATGTCCTGGTTGTACAAAGTGAGATGATAAGTGATTCTACTGGCTATAAAGACTGACAGCAGATTTTCATGGGGGGTTTTTTCTTCTTTTTTGTCAGCACTTCTATCAGCATTCAAAGGATATCTAATCACAAACCGAAATAAATGTTCTGAAGTTGTCACAACAAAATAACGATGTATGTATAGATAAATTTCAAACTTTACATTTCATGACATTTCTCAGTATGTAACATATCTGAAAGCAGAAAGTAGTTAATATGCAAGATTATACAACAAATAAGCCAAATGTGTTCCACTGCCAGTCTGAAACCATTAGATTTAAATTAAGACTGGAGGTTATTCAGATGAGTAAGACATATCCATGATCCTGTGTGCACAACCACACCTAAGAAAATAGATCATTAGCTTTTTATTCTGTAGCTGCAGTTAATTGTGTAATTTATATAGACCTGGGCTGGATGTATTTTCATAGAAAGAAAAGCTCTGATAGACACTAAATAGATCTTTCAGACTCACAATGAAAAGATCAGTTTTTAATATTACAAGGCTGCAAACATAATGTTCTTCCTCATTTGAAATAGTTCTGTATAAAAGCCACATATACTGTGCAGCACAGCCTACAATAGCTCCACTTATCATTGAGGTGACAGGCACATAATAACATGGCTGTATGGCTAATGGCTCCCACACACTCAGGGCTTAAAATGTATTTCTCTGACTATGTAACTCCTGCCCTCCTCCTTCTCAAACATGATGGGATAATACATCCAACAAAGGCAATGATTCAGGGGTAATGACTTGCGTCAGTGTAGATGGACTTTTTCTTACCCTCCAGCTAAAACCTTTACAAAATTAGTTTTATGCTTTTGTTTGCTGTCAGATATATTTTCATAAGCGCATAGATTTGTAATTTGTTGTGCAGGTAACAACTGTAATTTAAATCTAGTGTCTATACTGATTGTGTTGTTTTTTAAAATTTACATTTTATTTTATTCTGTTTATTTTTATTTATTTTTTAGTTTTTATTTTTCCCAGAGCTGTACCACTAATAATTCTAACACAAGTAGATGATATAGATGGGGATTACAGAGTTTTGTTATATCCGATATACTTAATTTAAAAATAAATTGTTTGTAATATGTTATCATGTGTTGCTGCCAAAGATCTATAATGTTTGCAAGTGGACTGAAAAGCCACAGGCAGAAGTTCCAAATACCAAATAGCATTCAATTCAGGTTCATCAATATATAAGACCAAATCACAACAGCAGTTGCCACAAAGGGGCTTTAGACTTTAAGGTAAAGACACTGCAGTATCCTGGAGAAAAAAAGGACAATCTGCCTTTGAACAGAAGAAAAACTCCAGGAAAACCAGGCATAGGGAGCAGCAGCCATCTATCCAATTGAGGTGGGGCAGGGGCAAAGAGAAAAACAAATGTGTTTAGGTTTCTGCAGGTTATAGTTTTTGGTTTCTTTTTGCACCTTATTTTTCACATTTCTGCATTCAGCCTAATAAAGCTTGCTTGTTGGTAAACTTATCCTGCCTCCACACTTATGATACATCATCCTCATACCCTGAAGACGCTGATGTATTTTTTTCAGGACATGTGTGCAGTTTAATTCACTGGTTTGTGTCATCCAACGTCATAGATAGATATAGTTGGGCATCATCTGCATATTGATAAAAATGTTTGTATAAAATACAAAAATATTGGTCCCAGCACAGAACACTGTGGAAGTCCGTGGCTAACTTTCATGTGTGGAAAAAGACTCCCCATTTATGTTCACAAATTGCAGTCTATCAAAAAGATACATTTTAAACCACTGAGGTACATTTCCTTTAATAACAACAGTATTTTCTATTCTGTGTAGCAAAATATTGTAATGACATTGTAAAGGACAAGCACACAGAGATGAATGCAGTGTCATGGGCCATAAGAGCTTTCACTAATGCTGTTTCTGCGTTAAAATGCACTCTAATTCATGACTGAAATGTTCAAATAGCTTTGTTTTTCTGTTTTTCAGTAATAAACAGTAAAATGTCCAAACTTTGTAGATGGCTTATGAGTTCTCTGCCAGTAAGAAATGGTCAGGCAAAAGAGACCTTTCAGGAAGACTGTTATATGATCAGTTTCTATGCTATATGTCAGGACAACATGCAGAGAGTGATTAAAACAGCAGACCAATAGAGTCTAATGATAAGGTAAATGCAATGTCGAGGCTGTCATTTTTAACATATATATGAATGGTAAAATCATCCACTATATTTATTTTATCAGAACCGAACACTAAAGAAAATAAACAGTCTAAGAACTAGGTGATAGATAACAAAGAAAACACATTTTTTTTCAGTTAAGGCGAACAAAGGTAAGAGTGAGGCTTTCAGATGAATTATAACTCTGTCTAGATCTGTTTTTATTACTAAGCTAGAATGAAAGATTACTACCACTCCTCCTCGGCCTGTGCTATGAGCATTCTCACAGTTAGCACAGCTTGAGGGTGTTGATTCATTTAAATTAATTCTGTTGCAGCCAGATGTGTTAATGCAAAATGAATCAATACTTTTGATGAATTATTAAATTGTGTGCTAACCAGGACTTAGAAGAGAGTCACCTAATGTTTAATAGTCCACATTTAATTATTTTGATCTTAGTTAAAACTGAAAAAGTTATTTTTCCCCCTATCTTTGTGATTTTCCATGATTAAAATATTTTGATGATAATTCATTTATTTTTAGGTGGTCTTAGAGCAGATATAGTCTCTCGGGGGGTTGCGTTTTGGAGGTTATGGCGGCATTCTGTTGAAATATAAGGTTTTGCAATCTTAAAGGCAGTCTTACAGTTGGGCCAGCTACTTGAAAAATGATTGTGTGTGTGCGTTTTGTGAAATTTTATTAATTATCTTGATAATTAATAAGACTGTAAGTCAAACTGTACTTAGAACTTAGAAAAAACATATTGAACTCAATTTTTTAACAACAACTGATCTGGAAGCTTAAAAAAATGGAACAAAAACAAATTGATTTATTTTTCAACACCTTTCAATGATTCCATATTCCCTCAACCTATCTTTTCATCAAGTCTAAAGCTTGTAACTCACTTTGATCTCTAATTTACCCTCTGAAGACTTCATTCCAGGATTGATAATAGATTTTACCATTATTCCAAAGTGATTCCTTCAACTTTATCCACACACATGTGCAAAAGTCCTGAGTTACACCTAGTTACCTCCGCCAAGGAGTTTTGCTAGTGTTTGTGCGGTTGCATGCACGTATCTGTCGTGTGTACCGTCAACATATATAAAGTACCATATAAGATTTTAAATATCATATCATTTATAAACTCTGACCTCTCCGCCAAGGCCATGAGATTGATCTTAAGGTTAAGGTGATAATAATGCTATGTGAACGTATTTAAAACAATGTTGCATCCAAATGTCATGTCACAATTGACATCTCTGATCTCACTTTTAAATTGAATATCTTCCTGTCTTTCAAGTTAACTCCAATATGCAAAGGCAATGCAAATTCAAGAGAAAAAGAATGATCTGCCAGGCTATTTAGAAATATACTGCAGTGTAATATTATACATTTATAAGTTCAATTTATGCATCAATCGCTATCTCTTATCCATTACCTACTCCAAGATGATGTTTGTGTAACTAAAGTAAACATCTGCCATGCTATCCTTGTCAGATTTTTACTGATCTATAAAATTTATAACATACATTTAAACAGAATGAAGAAAAGGTAAGAAAAGGCAGAGGTTTGTGCTCTCAGTATGTATGACAAAAACTGAATTTGTACAGTTCTAAGGAGCCAGAAAGTCTTGGGGAATAGTTGCCCAAGCTTCTCGAAAACATTCCGAAGCTATTCTTTCAATGTTGGCTGCCAGCTGTTACATGCTGATGATGATTTGAGCCAAACATTTGGTTTCATCACTACATAACACCTGTTGCCACTGATTTTCAGTCCAGTTCTTTTGCAATTTGGCATGCATTGGCCTTTCTTTCCTGTAGATGGATCAGCTGAAGGGTCAGATGCATCTTTCAGGTCCTGTGAAAGACATTTGCTCGATTTCTTTTCTGTTTCTTAAAGATGTGACATTTATATACTGTTCCTCTGCTAAATAGTTTTTTAGGCTTGTTTTGTCCACTACTTTTTAAGGACACACTGCACAATAAAAAGATTGGTGTTGAAGTCATTACGTCAAATAATGTATTACATATTGACCGTGCTTTTGTCCTGGCAGCCCCTAATAACAATCCTCCTGCTGCTATTCGCGCCTCTGATTCCATTCTTTCATTTAAATCACGATTAAAAACGTACCTGTTTGACCGAGCGTTTTTGGTTAATTAGTGCATATTCCCTATATTTTATCCCTATGTCATTTACCTTTTATTGATGTTACACTGTATAAATTCCCCCACCTTATAGGTATGAATACT
The DNA here is from genome assembly GCF_964374335.1 of Astatotilapia calliptera. NCBI lineage: Eukaryota > Metazoa > Chordata > Actinopteri > Cichliformes > Cichlidae > Astatotilapia > Astatotilapia calliptera. Next base: position 24,428,917 of record NC_137434.1, on the reverse strand, counting down.
CAGTGATTTGATCTCCCAATTACACTCAGATGTTTTATTTCGTCTTTTACCTCTATTGCTTGTCTTCATAGCGTTTCTTAATGTTACTTTATTTATACTCTGTTATGGTCTTATATCTGTTATGTTTTAACCTGTTGTTTTGATGTAAAGCACTTTGATGTACCTTTTGGTTTTATATGTGCTATATAAATAAAGCTGTATTGCATTGTATTGTATATTTCTCATTACTATTCTTAAAGGTAATGCAGTAAATTAGCCAATTACTTATTGGAGAACATCATTCGTTACACTACTCATTACATTACTTTCATGTTGACTTGATACAAATAGAATGTCCTTAAAAAAAATGATCAATAATTACTATTTACCACTATATAAACATTTCACTACAGTTCTGCACAACAACACAAATCCTATTCTAACACAAAAATCACCCCAAAGAGACAAAATGATCACCAGAGTCATTCTGCCCTGGTGGCATTTTACATGTTCTTTCTTGCTCATATCCACCACTCAGACGTTGTAGACCACTCCACAATTTTCCTCCTCCTCCTTCAAGCAAACTGAAATCTCTAGAGTGCAAAATCCAATGTCCAAAGAAATAATTTGAAAGACCTTGAGAAAACCTAGATTCCACAAGACCACTTTAAAATGATATAAGAATTTCAGGATCTTTGGCAGCATTAAGAAATAGTAGTTAAAGAATTTTGCACACTGCTGTATGGTGGTGGCATCACTTCTTTTCCTTTAGTTATCGATTAAGCAGAAAGCTTTTCTGTGCTTGAGCTGCAGATATGCTCTAAAAATCATTTGATCAGTGAAAAGCTTTGTTTATGAACATACTGCTTATAGTATGTTCATATGATGTATTTATGACTGTATTGTGTTTTTACCTTGTAAAGCACTTTGTGACACATGTCTGTGAAATTTGCCATATAAATAAACTTTACTTACTACTCACTATGCTGCTACCTAACAAAAGCAGCAAACTACAAGAACAAAAATCTTCTGAATCAATATTGTTCACATCAATGTGACAGACATTTTTCTAAAGAACTCAAAAGCTTCTTCCTTAAGTCAAAATTTCACACATTTTTATAACCTGTGAGACATTAGGATCGAATGAGAAAATGAAAAGACTATTTATTCAGACAGAACGGAAACTGTGCCTGAGGTTTATGAAAGCGACAGTGAGAGAAGGACAAAAAAGAGAAACTGCAGGGAAATTATTTAAAAAAACTGGCATTTCTGGCAAGTTCTAAGGTGAGTCAGAGATTGAGCACAAAGCCACTTTCTGCTAAGTATGAACAGACCCTGAATCTATCAATTCAGAAAGAATTTGCTGCTACTGTATACAAAGAGGGGAATAGAATAGAATAGAAAGTACTGTCTGCCATGGAGGAAAATTAGCTTTATACACCAATAAAGTGCACAAAGGGAAAAGAGCTGAAAATGCTACCAGTCACAACACCAACAAGGAAAAAGCTGCTGCATTACAGTCTAGAGCAAAAGAGATGACATGGAGAAAATAATTAACTGAAGCAAAGACTGTGAGCTACTTCATGGAGCTTGAACTACAGTTTCCAGGCACAGGTACTTAAATTGCATAGTTATCTTGTTGCAACACAGTTCCAATGCACCCTTTCAATCATGGAAACTTATATAAGTTGTCAGTGACGTGTTCTCTTTGCACACTGTTCTGCCCTTGCACTTAACTAGGCAGACAGACAACCATCATCCCATGTAGAAAAACCACACCGTTGTTCCTTTCTGGTGGATTTATTTGATTGGATGCATAGCATGGCTTTGTCGAAATACATGAATGGATGAATGGTAAAACTGTAAACAAACACAAAATATCCCATGTGAGCTAATATAAGCAAACATTCTTACAATTAGAAGATGCTATGACCTGTTACTATGCAAAGCAAAGCAGAACGAAACAAGCTAACAAGCTAACGTTAGCGGTTAGCTAGCGCTAATTAGCGTTTAGGCTAATGACTAATAAAGCACATCATTGAGTCAATTTGCTTCCTCAAAATATCACAAACAACACACGGCAGTTAGTGCTAACATAAAACACAACAATACTGCCAACTTACAGACTGTGCTGGCTTAAGAGGTAGCATAGGCAGGCACAGGAGTAGCAAACTGTCCTTCTCCCGTTAGACAGGAAGTAATGAGAAGTAGCACTTCCGGTAGAATGTCAAAATAAAATGAACAGTGTGCCAGAAACGAATAAAGATTGCATGAACTTGTATAACACTACATAACATGAGTGGTGACTCTTAAGGAGCCAGAACACTCCCCGCCTGACATCGGTAAGATGTCACACTTGTACCCAAACTAAACTTGTTGCACAGCAGCTGATACAAGAAGAACAACGTCTGTGACTGGCCTAAAGTAAACTTTGGCTTTACCATCTTTCACCACCTTGACTTCTACCTTCCTGACAAGTCCGTCACTACTAGGATGAACCTTTGCAATCACCCCCATGGGCCACTGATTTCTCTTCACGAGAGGATCTTTCAGGAGGACCACATCCCCCTGCTGCAGGTTTGGTCTGGTGGAATGCCACTTGCGGCGGCATTGCAGTGTTGATAAGTACTCCTTACGCCAGCGATGCCAGAAAGAGTTGGCCAGACTCTGAACTCTTTTCCACTGTTGCCTGTAGAGGTCCTTCTCCCCGAAGTCACCTAAGGGTGTTGGAGGTGCACCAACTTTTTGCGTGAGGAGTGTGGCGGGAGTAAGGATGCACGGAACATCGGGATCACTTGACACTGGAACCAGCGGCCGTGCGTTGATGATGGCGGCCACCTCTGCCATGAAGGTGATCAGGACGTCGTGCGTGAGGGGCCTGGAACCAAGTTGAGCGAGCTGGGAGTCTAATATCTTACGTGCCACTCCTATCATCCGCTCCCAACTGCCCCCCATGTGAGAAGAGTAGGGAGGGTTGAAGACCCAACTACATCCATGATCATTTAGGAAGGATTTAACACGTGGGTCACAAGGAATCCTTTTGTCAAACCCTAGCTCCCTGGAGGCTCCTGTGAAGTTAGTTCCACAATCCGATCTCAATTGCTTTGCAGGTCCTCTGACTGAAAAGAACCTGCGGAGAGCGTTAATGAAGCTAGACGTGTCCATCCCCTCTATGATCTCAAGGTGAACTGCCCTTGTGCTCATGCAGGTGAACATCACTGCCCATCGTTTGCTGCTGGCAAGTCCGCCCCGAGTACGACGAGAGGCAACAGACCATGGCCCGAACACATCTATGCCTACGTAAGAGAATGGAGGCTCAGCACTAAGGCGTTCTGCAGGAAGATCTGACATTTTTTGGAACTGTGTTACTCCCCTTAGCTTGCGACAAACTACGCATGAGTAAATGAGGCTGCTGATCTGGCGTTTACCTCCTAAGACCCAGTAACCTGCGGATCTTAAAGCACCCTCTGTAAGATGACGCCCCTGGTGCCTGACCCTTTCATGGTAATAGCGGATTAACAGGTTAGTTACATGGTGTTTGTGCGGCATAATCAAGGGGTGTTTTTCTGCGGACTCAAGGTCAGAATGAAGAAGGCGTCCGCCAAGCCTCAGGAGGCCTGATTTGTCAAGGTAGGGAGAAAGCTTTAAGAGAGGGCTTTTCTTTGGGATGTCCTTCCTTGACTCTATTTGTTTGAGCTCCTCTGGGAAGCTTTCTTGTTGGACTGCTTTTATAACCGTCTCTCTTGCTTGCTCAAAATCTGAGGTAGTGAGTTCATGACATATATGCCATCCCTTACATTGTCCGCCTGATTGCTTTACCTTAAAGGTGCGTGCAATGTGTGCCAAACGTGCAACTGCCCTGGTAAGGGACTGCCAGCTGGAGAAAGATTCTAAGTTTGCAGTCTTTAAACAGGGGTATGATGTTTGAATGGTGGCAGTGATCAAGGGACGAACTTCAATGTCTGAGTCGGGGTTTTGAAGTTGGAATGTACCTGATGAGTTGCTCTGTAAGGGCTTTAAGGGAAACTCCGGCCCTTTCAACCATGTGCTGGACAACAGTTTTTCGGCAGGTAGAGATCTGGATCCGTGATCGGCCGGGTTGTGCACCGAGGGTACATAGCCCCACTGAGTTGGTACTGTTGCTCGTCTGATGCGTTGCACCCGGTTGTTCACGAAAACGTGAAATCTTCTTGCCTCATTGTAGATATAGCCAAGAACGGCTTTGCTGTCGGAGAAGAAGCGCATGTTACTAATCTGAATGTCCATTTCATCTCTGATTAGTTCCCCAACTTCCACCGCTAACACCGATGCACACAGCTCGAGCCTGGGAATGGTAAGATCGGGCTTGGGGGCAAGTTTGGCTTTCCCGAATATGAACGCAAACTCTGTCTCACCATTTTTGTTCGTTAACTTCAGGTAAGCCACGGCTGCAACAGCCTGGGTTGATGCATCACAGAAGACACAGATTTCTCTGTGCTTCGCACCAAGAAAGGAGAAGGAGCAGTATGGCCTTGGGATACGGATTTGCTCGAGTTGTTTGAGAGCATTCTTCCATTCTGACCACTCCTTAAACATGCCCTCTGGAAGAGTCTCATCCCACCCACAAGTCTCTTTTGTCAGCTCCCGCAACAGTGCCCTCCCCTTGATGCTCACTGGCACTGCAAACCCCAGCGGGTCAAAAAGGCTGTTGATAGTGGACAGAACACCTCTTTTCGTGTAAGGCTTTTCGGCTTGAGAGACTCTGAATGTGAAGGTGTCGCCTTCAATGTCCCAACATACTCCTAAGCTTCTCTGGATTGGAGGAAACTCTGTGTTGAAATCTATGTCCTTGAGCCCGCTTGCCAAGTCTACAGTAGAGAATGCTTTCATGACATTTGGGCTGTTTGAAGCTATTTTGTGGAGCCTCAGGTTGGACGCAGCGAGCAGCTCCTGTGTGTCTTTGAGGAGCTTAATTGCCTCTGACTCAGTAGGGAGGGATTTGAGTCCATCGTCGACATAGAAATGTCTTTGAACAAACTGTTTGGCCTCAGAATAGTGCTGTGTGTCGAACAGGTGTGCTGCCTTTCTCAGACCGAAAATTGCCACCGCTGGAGAGGGGCTGTTGCCGAACACGTGCACTTTCATTCTGTACTCGACAACTGGCTCTCTTGGGTCATTGTTGCGGTACCAAAGGAACCGGAGGAAGTTCCTGTGGTCTTCTCGCACCTGAAAGCAGTGGAACATTTGTTGTATGTCCGCTGTGACAGCCACCGTTTCTTCTCTGAAACGGATGAGCACCCCAATCAGACTGTTATTCATATTTGGACCTTTGAGCAGCACATCATTTAAGGACACTCCCTGAAACTTAGCACTTGAGTCAAATACCACCCTGATGTTCCCGGGCTTCTTCGGGTGATAAACGCCAAAGAAGGGCAGATACCAGCATTCTTCTCCTTCTTCGAGAGCTGGTGCTGGTTCGGCGTGATCCCTGTCAAACAACCCCTGCATAAAATCCATAAAATGTCTCTCCATCTCAGGGCGTTTATTTAATGTGCGGCGCAACGACTCTAAGCGGCTGAGTGCTTGGTTTCTGTTGTTTGGGAGGTGGGTTCTCGGTGTACGGAAAGGAAGTGGAGCTGTCCAGCTATTTGCATCGTCTTGGTAAAAGTCTCTTTCCATAGTTTCTAGAAAGGCTTGGTCCTCAAAGGAAGGGGCTAGCTCCTCGTCCTTTTCACTTTGCTGGAATATGTGTTTCCCTATTTGACATGAACTGTGAGTGTTCCAGGATTTGTTGTGTGACTGCTCTTTGACATGAAAGCTGTTTTGACAGGGTGTTAGGAGACTTGGACGCCCGTTCTCTAGAACACTCGTTCTGTATGTGCCTATGATGGCTGGCTTATGGGCTCCTCCTAGGCATACATCACCTACAATAACCCACCCAAGTGCAAGTCTCTGGGCAAATGGAGCATTGACTGGTCCATTCACTCGTTCATACACTTTGTGCACTTGTATTATGTCTCGGCCTAACAGCAACATAATGTCAGCCTCAGGGTCTAGGGGCTGCATATGATCTGCTAGGTGTTTGAGGTGTTGATGGGCTAGGGCAATCTCTTGCGTTGGTATTTCATTCTTGTTGTCTGGGAGTGAGTCACACTCGAGCAAAGAAGGCAGAGGAGAGCTGAACTGGCCATCAACAGACTGTATAAAGAGGTTCTCAGCTAAGCGGCCATTTGTAGTGGAAACCCCTGTACATGTCTTAAGTGTGTATGGCGCTAGGTTGCTCATTGGGATGCCAAAGGTGTCGAAAAGATTTGACTTCGCTAATGACCTATTGCTCTGGTCATCTATGATAGCGTAAACCTTGACCTTTTTGTCTGGATGCCCCTTTGGATAAATGTAGGCTTGACATATTTTGGAGCAGGAACGCCCCCCACCTAAGTCCCCACAAACTTGAGTGCATGCTGAGCTAGTCTCCAAGTCTAGGCTACTCTCCCCGCCATGCTCCTCCCTGTCCTGGTCTGGGGCAATGTTTTGAGCTTTTGTGTTTTGTGTCCATGGAGCTGGACCTGCATGCAGCGCTGCAACGTGTTTGTTGCTGTTGCACTCTAGGCAAGTAATCTCTTCCTTACAGTCTTTAGCTTGGTGAGCTGAGGAATTGCAGCACCTAAAACAGATGTTGTGTTCCCTGAGGTATGCCTTACGCTCATCTAGTGTCTTTTCCCTGAAACCTCTACACTTCTTTAACGGGTGCGGTTTCTTGTGGATGGGACACAGTTTGTTTGTGAACTCACTCGTGCTGCCTAAGTTTGGTTTGTGAGTTTTGTTTACCTCTGTTTTGTGGACGGCAACAGGCGGTCTTGACTTGGCAAATCTTGTATAGTGGTTGTCGTGAGTTGTTGGATAGGATGTGGGACCTGATACAGTAGACTTAAAACTGGGGTCGTTTCTCATTTTCGCTTCATCTTGTATGAAGCGACAGAAGAATGAGAATGGAGGGAAATATACATCATGTCTCTGCTTGTATTTAGTCCCCTCTGACATCCACCTGTCTTGAAGATTTGTTGGCAACTTATCAACTATCGGGGCAATGCCACGTGATGTGTCCAAATACACTAGCCCAGGTAAAGAGCCGTCTGATTTGGCTGCATCAATTTCAGAAAGTAGGTCGCCAAGTTCTCTGAGATTCTGGGGGTCTTTGTTTGACACTCTAGGAAAGCGTTCAAGTCTGTCAAGGAGCGACTTCTCAATAGCCTCTGGGGTGCCATAACATTCTTGTAGCCGTGTCCAAACTCGACGTAGGCCCTCTGCTGGATTGTTGAGATGGACAGAGCGTATACGTTTGGCATGCTTAGACGACTCTTCTCCAAGCCACCGGGTGAGCAAATCTAACTGTTCGCTAGGCTTTAAGCTTAACCCTTCAATAGCGTTACAGAAAGAAGCTCTCCATGCCCAGTAGTCCTCTGCTCTGTCCGTAAACTTTGTCAGACCGTCTGCCACCAATTCTCTTTTTGCCAGAAACTTAGCGAGATTAGCAAAGTCACTGTTCCCGTTGTTGATTTGCGTTGGCTGGAAAGGTGGAGTGTAAGGGGAAAAGCTCATAGGTTGCGGTGTGGTACTTACATACCTTTGGCCACATTTTTCTTGGGTATCAACAGCTGGTGTCAGATGGCTGCCAATCTCATATTTGATGTCCTGTTGATTTACCTGTGGGACATATTGAGGTGAAGTGGCTGGATCGGGGATTGGACTGATGTCACATTGTTTTATCGGCGTAAAGTGTTTGGGGTCCGGCAAGTCTTCTCTGCGATGCTCTGGTGAAGAATATCCAAGATAACTCTGTAGTCTGTGTGACTGGGTTGAAGCTGGAAGCTGGAGTAGAGCGTGAGAGTTCAGCGCTGGTTGTGAGTTCTCTTGACCCTGTCGTGATTCCCCATATTGTTTTTCTGACACACGAGATGACCACATTTCCCCGCTTACCTCCTCTGCTATTGCTGCTTCAAATACATTGGCTTCAGCGAGCGCAGCTTCTGCTTCCTTTTCTTCTTTTAGTGCTTCTAATGTAGCACTTAACTCTGCTTGCCTCATTTTCACCTCAATCTCCCGTCGTGTAAACTCTGCTCTGGCGCGTGCTGCTTCGGCCTTTGCCCGTGCTTCGACTGCTGCTTTGGCGAGTGAGCTGCGGGATCTGGATGTAGATCCAGAGCAGGTGGACCGTACCTCCAGCTGCTCCTCCTCTGCTGACAGCATAGTGGCGTCTGGGTCAGATGTCTGGAAGACTGCCTCCTGAAGTAGCCGTTTCGCCAGTCTTTTTACTGTTCTGCCCTCGCACTTAACTAGGCAGACAGACAACCATCATCCCATGTAGAAAAACCACACCGTTGTTCCTTTCTGGTGGATTTATTTGATTGGATGCATAGCATGGCTTTGTCGAAATACATGAATGGATGAATGGTAAAACTGTAAACAAACACAAAATATCCCATGTGAGCTAATATAAGCAAACATTCTTACAATTAGAAGATGCTATGACCTGTTACTATGCAAAGCAAAGCAGAACGAAACAAGCTAACAAGCTAACGTTAGCGGTTAGCTAGCGCTAATTAGCGTTTAGGCTAATGACTAATAAAGCACATCATTGAGTCAATTTGCTTCCTCAAAATATCACAAACAACACACGGCAGTTAGTGCTAACATAAAACACAACAATACTGCCAACTTACAGACTGTGCTGGCTTAAGAGGTAGCATAGGCAGGCACAGGAGTAGCAAACTGTCCTTCTCCCGTTAGACAGGAAGTAATGAGAAGTAGCACTTCCGGTAGAATGTCAAAATAAAATGAACAGTGTGCCAGAAACGAATAAAGATTGCATGAACTTGTATAACACTACATAACATGAGTGGTGACTCTTAAGGAGCCAGAACACACACTATCCAGAATGTCAGTGATTTAGTAGTTCATCTAGATCATGATACATCACAGTTCACAAATTATTGCTCATAAAAAAACTAATGTGATTTGACTTGGACTTTTTGGGGTAAAAACCCATTACAAGATCGTCAGAACTGAGAGGTAACATAGCAGAAATACTTCAGTGCAGTTCTTAAGTAGAATGTTTATTTTTCCTTTTATTTTACTTTACTCCCTAAATGTTAACACAAATGTTCTCTCTACTACTTTCTAATCTTACATTTTCAAAACAAGCTTCCAAGTTTTGATTTAAGACATTTGAGGGGAGTTATTTCCTGGCACTGTAGCTCTTCAAACACCAAACCAAAGCCAACCTAAACTGGGGGAAAATAACAAATAAAAGACAATCCCATTGGTGTATCCATTGTTGGTGCTTATTGCACACAAAGAGATAAAAGAGGCAAAAACACATGACCCGTGTATTAATTGTGCTATACTCAGGTTAAAGATGGGCAGAACTATCTGGAATACCATTTATGGTTCAAATGTCCTCAAGTTTTGGAATATAGTACTTCAACATCCAGCCAGAGCTGCAGAAGTTAGTTAGTTAGTTTGCAACATATCGCTGGAATGGAGCAAAGAGCTGTGGCAGTCAATGTAAGTTTGAATAAATTCCAACGGTACTGTGTTCTGAATGATGGATGAAGGGGTGGATGACAAACATCCGCTACATGGTCCTTCAGTTGGATGGGCTAAAAATGCCTTTTATCAAAGAAACCTTTGAATGTGATGCATGTAAATGTACAATGCATAATGTGGCTTTTATCATTCATAAAGTCAATGTGCTCGATCGATGGCATGAAAAGGAAAAAGGTCAGGCTACTTAGTGGTAGTTAACTGCAATCAGATGTTTTCCATACAGAACCGAGTATCTTAACACATCAATCACCATGCTGCCTTTTAATGCCAGAACCCATTTATGAGCACTGGTACTTCCAAAAAGCAGCTGGGCTTGTTAGTTGTCATGCAAAGGTACTGGCTTCAAAGGTTGCACTGAACCCAGGACATGATGACACATTAGAAACGCTCTTGATTTGATTGCTGATTTCCATTTGGCTGCTGTTTTGAATACTGTTGCTGTGTCACACTGTCACAGCTCACTGGAGGTCTCTTGAAGGGAATTTTAAAATTTGATTCTTACTGTGAACCACAAAAATACTGAAAACTGAAGTTGTCATTATAAGTTGTATTATCTAATTTAAGATTTGACAATAAGCTCATTATACTGTACATACCATTAAGCTTGCACATATTTTTCTAAATCAACACAGTATGTATAAAAGACTCCTGTTGTCCTGTTGTGCTGATGTGAATACAGCTGGTAGGTAAACAATACAACTAGCTATCTTACAAGATTTTCTACAGTATGATAGCTGGGATTGGTTCAGACAGTAGGACTTTCTTGTTGGAGAAATATATAAAATCAAGAGTGATATATATACAAAACAAGAGAAAGGCACAAAAGAGAGAACAAAGTGATAGAAAACAGTCCTATTCAGAGCTCTTTGTTAATGCAGACTCACCAGGAGTTCGAATATTTGATATTAGCATGTTCTCTAAATATTCATTAGCGGGAATTCTGTGACTGAACTAGACTTCAGGGGATAAAGTTGGATGGAAGCAGCAGATCTCTATCAAAAGAGGAAAAACTGGCCTCTCTGTAAATTCAGAATTTTGCCATTTAGTTATCTTTTGTATATTTTTAACTGGTTAGCGAGCCTATTTCTGCCCTTTTTTGGGTGGGTAGGTCATTTTTTTTCATATTCTTTTGTCCTAGCAGCATGTCCACAGAGATGTTTCTAAAATATTTCTAACATTTTATTAGTTTTATCATGCATATAGTTCTATACTTCTGTCTTTGTCTCTGTGCCAATCTGTGTGTGTATGAGTGTCTGTGGATCCTCTTAGTGATAAACTGTATAAATCGCTGTCCCCATTGATTGTTTGGATGTTTGCGTGATAACTCAGACATGCTACAGAGAGCCATAAGAGCCATAAAATCAAGGGGGAAAGATCGTGTATGCCATCAAAGGAACAAGGTTTCAAAATGTTCAAATGCAAATGCAATGAATGTATACAAGTGCATGTGTATCTAAATGTTTTTAGATTTAGAAAACCTTTGGGGGGAAAGAAAGGAGAGGGTTAAATTATAATGTGCATTTTATTAGGACATTAAAGGTTTGCAATTCTACACTTCTTCTAAATTTACCCATATATGGCAAGCACATACCCCGTCATGCGCATATATAGAGCAACACGATGTGTTGTGGTCCACTAAATCTTGATATTATTACGGTGTAGTGAACATGAATTTGTAGGTCTCGTATACATTGCTTACTATTTAAGTGTATGTGTTTGTGTGTGTGTGTGTCTCCGTGTGTTAGATGAAAGTAAAGGACATCTTGCCATTATCATGCTGCACTGAACCGTGGCTGTGCCCAAAATTGCTCAAAGGTCAAATTAGTTCCATTTGAAAATAATAAGGAATGAGAAAAGCTGTTTGGGCTTTTTGTTAGTGTGTGTGCGCGCGTGTGCGTGTGTGTGTGTGTGTGTGTGTGTGTGCATGTGTGTGTTTGTAAGGGAACCAAGAATCTTTATCACCTCAGTGTTAATTCAAGATGTTTTATGGCATCCATAAAGCGTCAGCAGATGGCATGATGGCCTCCTCTCCTGCAGTTCACTGTTTACTGTCCTGTTGGTTAAAATGGCTTAAACCATAAATGACTAATGATGATGGCTGCATATCTGTGTGTGTGCTTACATGTGTGGATATTTGCTTAGTTAAGTGAATGAGCTGCTGGGCACAGTTTCAGCATTATGACATCATTTGCCCTCAGCTAGACAAGAACATCCAAAACTGATTCCCTGGACCGATGACGAATCATTTTTGTGTTTGTGTCTCTTAAAAGGTTATAGAAGACTGTGTTCCTCATCAAGAGACTGATGAGGCATGACTTTCAATATATATGTGTAGGTCTATATGGGATTAAAGTAAAATATATGTTTCATTGAGTTTATTCAGTTGTGGCTGTAGTTACATCCACCCTTAAAAATGAGAGATGAAAGCATGTTTTTCAGTCTTTATACAGGGACTACAGCCCCAGTTGGAGACCACTTTGAAAGCCGATTTCACTGTCTATCTGAATTATGGGTTTGGGTGAACAAAAAGCTTTAGTTGGTACAAATGCATTTCAGGATGTTTCCTTGACAACACAGTCAGAGTTCAGTACCTGTGAGAGGAGTTTAGAGAAGGTTATGCAAAGCAACAGCTTTAATTCAAAAATCAGTGCAGAAAGACAGTGAATCCAGTAGAAAGGCAATATGTAACAGTGTGGTTTGAAAATCAAGAGACAGTATTGACATTTTGGAGAAGTCAAAGGAATCTTAGCACCCCTAAAAGAGGCCTAAGCTTCCTTAGTAGTAACTTTAAGCGTTATTAAATACAATAATGATTATGCTGCATTGCATCATGCAAAACAATAATAATATTTGTAATTAATGATATTAAAGGTACATGAGAGTGCCTGCTCTCATCAGTACAACTGGTTTAATCCTCTATCTTTAATCTATAACAGGTTGTATAAGATGATTGTTAAATCATTTACCATCGTTTCCCAATCAGACACCATTGTGAAGCAGACTGCCACTTTGCCATCCACAAAAAAAGAAAAAGATTTCAGAATAGAATGCATATGACGAACATCTTCCCACTCACAAGGCTCTGATCTTTTCTTTGATTTGTTGAACAAGACAAACCCAACATATGAAAGATTATTTTCCTGTGTTCTGATTATTGTCTTGAGAGATTATTTCTATATGTTGAACACCAGTGCTACAAAGTAGGACTCCACTTTATTCAGGCAACTTTAGGGTTAAAGGTGGTTCCCTCCTTGTCCTATAAAGGCACCATATTGCCATAATGTTTTATGCTGTAGGCTTTGTAGCTCTGGAGCAAGCTATGTTCCAGATTAGAGATCAGCTGGTATGAAATCACTCCCTGCTGGCCAATCAATTCCCCAAAGAGTAGTGTCACCATTCCTGGAAGAGCCCTCAGATCTCTCTAATACTAAACTACAATCACACTGCTGCTTTGCAGATGTGTTGCTTACAGTCTTTATTCAGTCTTTATATCTTCATATTATGTTTTTTACCTGCCTTTGTAAAATTAGACACTCTGCTGCCAGTTGACATCAAAAAATGTAATTAATCAGATGATGCTAACCAGTATTGGTCAAGTTACATGAAAAAAAGTAATTAGTTACTAATTAATGATTACTTATCCAAAAAACGAATCCTGTTACTTTACTGATTACTTAATTAGATACTTTATTACTTAGTAACTTTTTAAAAACATGATACACAACTTGAATACCTAATAGAGCAATAGAGCTTTCAGCCCAATTCTATTTTTTCTGCATAATCCATCATATAAAATGTAATCAAATGAAAAAGTCTCTTTTTAAAAATTGTTTTATTAGTTTTAATCTTTTAACTTTATGCACATTGCATCTAGCAAAAATTAAATTATATGGAAGAAGAAATTTGTTTAACATTTAAACCTATTTTCTGCATATTCCAGCATATTCAATAAAATAATTTTTTGTGTTTATCTCGCTCTTTCAGATTGATGCAAGTAAAACACAGCAAAAAATAAATAAAATCAAACACTCAGCTGCACTGAGTCTTGTTGCTCTTAAATCTATTTTCACCTGTTTAACAGGAGTGGGGCAAGTGGAGGTTTGCCCGGTGCCGCAGCAGTCATGTCAGTGAATTTCACATTGCCGTGCCAGTTTGCTAGATGCTTGCTCAGATTTGAAGTTACATTTTTTGCTGTAGAAAGAAGTTTTCCTCCCATGCTGAGTACAGCGGACGCTAATATTTTTGTAACTTTTTAGAGAATCAAACTCTGCATGGTTGCACTCCATATTATCCATATGATCCATTGTTGATCTACACACGTCTGTTGCTGCAATGGACGTCACACGCACTTACATCATTGTCATGAGACTAACAAACAAAATAATGGTTTAGAAATGCAGTAGCACAGCGTGCTTGTGGGAAAGCAACAGTAATCAAATTATTTTTTTCAAGTAACGAGTAAAGTAAGGGATTACTATTGCAAAAAAAGTAATCGGATTACAGTAGTGCCCATCTCTCATGCTAACACAACTCCTTGCATGTGAATGTGTGGAGGAAGCCTGGGATAATTTAATTGATAACCAGCTTGGTGTGACCCTGACTGCTGATGGTAGGCTCACTGAATGCAGATAATTGAAAGATACCCTTGCTATGTAAGCTTGTTTCATAGTGTAAGGCCTTGGCCACTAAGAAATCCAGAGCAAAAGATAAAGTAGACCTCTTAAACATTACATATATATGCTGAGTAACAATCTAGTTTTTGTAGCCTGAAACTTTGAAGAAGCTTAAGTGCTATAATCAAAAGCACCAATTCAGCAATTAATTTCACTATGTAGTCTTGTTTTTCAATGTCTGTTTCAGGGATGAACTTTGTCAATCAGTCCAACTTAAGCCAATCAAAGTTAAACATAAAGCTCAGTTTAAGTAGGGAGCAGAAACGTCCCTCAGCAGTTGTCCCATTGTCAGTGCTAATTTCAAAGGTTGATAAAACTGTTGCTGTTAAAACCCCGCCTGAAGCACCCCCTGTGCCAGTAACACACAGACGCTGACTTTCCCTGTGCAAATATAGTTTTGTAATGGGAATATATCACTACAAGCCAAATTCAAAACCGCAATGTCAGAAGTTACATGACACGTGCTCTCACTTGCTTTGTCCCCACCCCAGTGTCTGTTTTAATGATAGGCTGTGAAGCATTAGCGCCAAGGGTGTCAAAGTTCTGCTCGGCTGTCAGAGCTCCTCTGTGAAAGTGTAGATAGATACAAAACGTGACTATAATTACAACACTTGTCATTTATGTAGAACAAAGCAAACCGGGGAATGAGAAGAAAATTGAAACACAGAAAGAGAGAAACCCAGCTGAGATGGAAGAGATATTCAGGTAGAAGCTTATACTATTGTTCCTCTTTGTAAACAGCATTATGAGCACTGCATATGTTCTTTTAATGGCAAATAGATTTCAAATATGCACACACAATTTACTAATTTCTGGATTTACACTGCTTAGTTAAATTAGATTTAAGCAGATGTTTGTAAGTTGTCCAGATTGATTGATTTTGCAGCATGTTTCACAGTATGAAAAAAATGTAATGTCACATGTAAAGACCCAATATCTCATTTAAAAACATGAGGACTTACATATAAGCTTTAAATTTCCAGTTTATCAAACACCACTGAGCCGTTCTCACCTTTTAATACAACCTGTCTTCTTCCTCCTTCTTTCTCCATCTCTGAGTGAAGTTAGCTGTTTTTTATTTTCTCTCCCTGTGAAATACAGCAGCTGGACCTTTAAGCTAGCAACACACTGTGCGACAAATTGTAGACATAGGCTGTGTGTTTGCTGATGTTTGTTGAGCTGAGAACAGAAATGCTGTGTTTGAAATGACCTGCCACTTAATAAAAATCATTCCCTGGGCTCAAAGATTAGTGATGATTACAAGGAAAGTTTCTAAAAAATAAAAAACAAAAAACAAACATGAATTTAAAACCATGGTAATGATAAGTGATTAAAACAAGCATCAGAATCTGGCATGAAAATGCTAATGAAGTTTAAAAGAATAATATGGTAAAAATATGTCAGGTGGGAAAAAAAGCTGTCATGGAACACATGTTTAAAATATCCAGTAAAAAAATAAGATACCATCCATATTCTCCCGCTTGTCGACCATCATCCTGTGCTGCCTTCATCACTGATTGACCTCTAACCATCCAAAGATCCAGCCTCTCCTGCAGAAAGTAGCAAGCCTTGCATACTGAAAATGTTTAAAGTTTTTCAAAATAAAGTTTTAAAAGAAAAACAATGTTAAAGCCAGCATGATAACTGGAAGTTCTTTGAGCAACAATTTCACTTTTACAAACTGTCCTATCAAAAATAAACAACAACATGTACTATTGTAATTTATGTATAAATTAAAATAATTAATTAATCTTTTTCCATTTCTGTCCAAAATAACATATTGAAATATTTAATGTCTATCATTATCACTACAAAATTCACAGGGGGTCGTATAGCTATATTCTGAGTACACCACATCTCCAACACCCTAAGCTAAATTGTTGAAAGTAAAGTGCTTAATTTGGAGGCAAATACTCTAAATATCATTAGCCACATATCTTATTTTGAAGTATAACTAACTATATCTAGTTCTCTATCCATATTTACAATAATAATGGGCAGCTTATTTCAAGACAACCTTACTTTTATGCAACCCTAATTTTCACAACTACTGCGAGTATTATTAGCCAAGCTGACATTAGCTGCTAACCTACTGTTAGCTTCTCTTTTAGTGGTTTAAGTTAATAAGTAGAAGAGACACAGTCCTAAATGTACCAAAAGGATTAAAAAAAAGGTTTTTACGTATCTTGCAGTCCTACAGTAGTAAGTAGAATGTGTTTGATTCAAGATATAGTGTGCAAGCATGGATCTGCAAGCTAAAAAGGAGGCAAATGAAGGCTAAAATTAGCAGCTGGCGCCCCACTTCTTCTTTGTTGAGGGATAAAATTGAAAGTGCAGACTCCCAGCTTTTGATTCTGAATCATCAGAATCAACAGCATAGTCATATTTTTGGTGGAATCATTGAGACTTCTACCACTCACGCACAATTTTCCTGCATGCTTGCATGTCTCTCAAAAGTGACTACACTATCATCAAGAATGTGACTAAATCTCAGCAACCAAAGCTTAGATTTCTCTAAAATAAAAAAATAATAATGTCATAGAATACGAAAATAACCTAAACTTTCATAAAATCTAAAAATCAAAACTTTTATATGATTTTATTAGACCTACATGACTTTGGAGATCCACCCAGGGGTGCTGCAGAGCTCGAACCCTCAGCCTTCACTAGCTCACGCATGCGTCCTCCTAATCCAGTTTGTTTGAAGACTTCTGTTCTTTTTAGATTGTCATAAACCAGATACAAGGGGAAATGTATGCTGAATAACACTATGATGTGGTATCCACTGCCAAATAAATAGGAATGATTTTTTTTAAGCACAGCGAGGTTATTCAGCCAACGTGCATTTTTTCACCATTATTAAACAAGCGAATCATTCCCAGTATATTTATATAGTCTTTCTTCTTCGTAAGAACACAATCCTGGGATCTGATGTCTGAAAATGTTGCTGGCGGTCCATGACCCTTCACTGTCCCTGACCCTCAGTAGGGGAAACAAGCGCTTCCAGCCAGGCTAACAGACAGATGGACAGAGACAGCGTAACAGGATTATTTTATGGTGGATGTGGTTCACTGATCTTAATTGTAGTGTACATGGTGTGGCTCACAGCTACATTGCTCCATGTCAATGAGAATTAAAGTTACAGGAGTTCAAAGTAACTTTAATGTTCATCTGCAGTGCCCTCAGCTCCACATGGTTCCACTTTTATCTGCCTGCTAACTCTTCTCAGTCTGCATGGATTCCACTGCAGGCCACAGTTTACTCATTACACTGTTTACTGAGCAGGGCAAACATATTTAGAAAACATTTTCTTATGTTTAGGGGCACTTGTGCCCATAAGCATAGCACTGACCTTCCACCTGTTTCATTGGAAAAGCTCAATTAAAGGCTTGATGCAGAAAGGACTCAAATTAAAGAAAATCAGGAGAAAACAGAAACTCTGATAATGCATATGTACGTACATAGATATGCATGT
This sequence comes from Astatotilapia calliptera, assembly GCF_964374335.1. Taxonomy (NCBI): domain Eukaryota; kingdom Metazoa; phylum Chordata; class Actinopteri; order Cichliformes; family Cichlidae; genus Astatotilapia; species Astatotilapia calliptera. Next base: position 24,411,205 of record NC_137434.1, on the reverse strand, counting down.
GTGTATGTATGCGCCTCTGCTGGGCCTTTCCCTTTCCCATGCCTTTCCCTGCATGTGTCCCTATATTTTTGTAGGTTCGGTTACTCCAGCTTCCTCTCATAATTCAAAGATATGCATGTCAGGTTAACTGGTAATTGTTTTCTGCAGTTGTGTGCGTGAATGGTTGTTTGTCTCTCTTTGTGTTAGCACTGAGATAGAGTGGCAACTTATGCAAGTTGTGCCCTGCCTCTCGCCCTGTAGCATCTGGCACAAGCTCCAGCAACCCCACGACCCTGAATAGGACAAGCGTGATGAATGGATGGATATGTGTGGCTAATATAAACCTAATTCAATTCGATTCAATTCAATTTATAAAGCGCCAAATCACAACAACTGTTGTCCCAAGGTGCTTTAATTAAAAATAGATATAATACAATGAGTTGTGAGTGTTGTGGAATCGCTTGAGGGTTAAAATTGGTCAAGCTGCAGAGGAGAGAAAATGGCGTGAGGAAGGGATTTCATGAAACGTGACATCACAAGTGGAGCATTCCCATAAAGTTTGCCCAGTGGCAACACTTAAGGGGTGTTTCTGTCAGTTTCATGCTGACATTACAAGCTATTGAGGATCATTCTGCTCTTGCAGAGAGGACAGAATTTTTCATGTGAGGCATTAGTTCATTCTTATCTAATAAGTGAAGATGCTGACAGTTTGGTTAAACCTGTTACAAAGAGATACAATATGCCGCACAGCTCCCACTGCTTTGATATTACCTGAAATCACAGAACAATTGGCAACAACAATGGGAATAATTTGTGCATAATCATGCCATGTGTGAGATTTTTAAATAGGCTCTACTTAGGAACTCCTTTGTTCTGCCAATTTGCATGAAGTTACCATGCAAGAATCACCCAGTAATTTGTTGACAACCATTTTGAATTCTCAGATTTGGTATTCTAGCCCTCTGGGTTTGGAGCCAGTACCATACGGTGAGTTTTGTGTTCATCAAAGTAATTCATGGGGAGTTTCTTTATCCACAAAGCCCTGCATTTTGACACTGGTGATTCTAGCTAACTCTCAAGTGGCCACATAAGGAATGTTTTTCACACTCCCACATTACCTTTATATTTTAGCCCTGAGGGTTGCACCTTTGTTTTGAAATAAAGAAAACTGCAGTATTAGATAAATGCTTGTGTTGAAGATAGTGCAGATGTGACCAAACAAAGAGCCACATCCAATCACGGATACATTTAGGGTACAAAAATTAATTTAGGTTTACATTTTACACTAGATCTGACTATGGATGAGAAACAACTATCCATATCTGACACTTAATCAGGAAAAAAAGGAATTGTTGTCCAGGTTTTTCCCAAGACCCAAGTTTATCATATATCTATTAATCTGTCTGCTATGGTTGAGATAGATCCTGATTTGCTGATTTGGCTATAATGTATAATGTAAAACTTAACAGAAACAAAGCATCTTAGATTGACTGAGGCAGTAAAGCAATAGATTATAAAAGAAACAATTATAAAGTTTTCACTTCATACAAATACAAATTTAAATGGAAGCATCCTAAAATGGAAAAAGGTGGTAAGAATTGCTCTCCAGCAAAACACTTGTGCATTAAAATTGGGCTTGGGATTGCACCCATGCATTTAGATGTGCTTGTGAGGGGCTGGAGAGTCAATCAAACATGGCCAATTTATATTTGCCAATCAACCTCCATTTATAACTGTTTATTTCAATGTTATTATTGAAATACGAGCTTGATAAGTCCATTATTCGAGCTGCAGGTAGAAGTGTTTGGTTTTGAATACACAGAATTACAAACTGTAATGCTATGAAGATAGAAAGCTTCTCCAAAAATTCTTAATTTACATCCTCATCTTTGAAAGCCTATTGCCACTTTCAGAGAGTTCAAAATAGATGCTGTTACTGGAGAAAAAGATCATATTTTATCTGAAAGGATTGTGCTAAGAAGAAGTATGTCTGCAGAGGACAAAGCACTCGGACTGGATGTAGAAAGCGTTTCTACTTAAGGGAAATTATGACTGCTGTAAAACATCCTCTCCTGTAGCGCAGCGGCTATTAAGTGTTGGATTCAGTCCATGTTCTATGAACAGGATGCTTGAAAAGACCGTTGGTGTATGCGGCATGACTCATTCTGGATGGATAGAGAAACATGATGTGAATTCTGTGTTTAGTATTGATCCGGTTTCACCGTGACCAGATTAAAAATATCTCTGGTTGCTGTGTGTTGATAGGGTTTGTATGCTTTTTTCCCCTCACCATTGCTGCTTTTTTGCTGTCGGATTTTAAAACGGTATTATGCATGTAATCTGACGTTGGAACCATTTTTTGTGACCACGTTTGTTGTTTGTTCCTACTGACTGAAACGATATATACAGTAGAGTGTCCACATTTAAAATCTGTTCTGGCCACTCCAACAAAACCGCTGAAAAAGCCTGAGACTGAGTTGCCCAAATAAATGTTGCTTCATACAATAACTGCCATTTTTAAGCACAATGTTTCTCTACAGCCATGAACACATTTAAACAGCACAGTGACAGTTTTATAATTACACAATTAGCTTTACTGAAAAACACCAGCAAACGTTTTCATGGACTTATTGCTACTAAAGCCTCTTAATTTGAAATCTGACTATACGTTGTAAAAACAGGTTGCACAAATTACCTACGGAGGCGATTGTTGTGAGGAGAAAATTTGCACAAGAGCACCCATAATCAAAGATGGTCTGGTGTATGGTAGCATTAATTAGCTAATGAAATGTGTTGCATTTAGAATATGAGATCACAAGCTTTAATGGTGGGGCTAATTAAAGATTTTACACACACTGCCGCGCTTATTTTATCCTAAACAGCCACCGACTTCACAAAATAATTATGCTTGCAACAGCAAGACATGAAAGGATATTAGCCCAAGTGACAGTATGTTTAAACATCCTTAGAATTTGAAGGGGTTAAGTTCATTCTAAAGTTAATTTCTTTCTCTTGTTGCAGTCCTCTCTGACTGTCAGCTAATTGTGAGCCAGCAATTATAACACGAGCCATTTTTATCTCATAGTAAATAATTCATCAGCTTACATTATTCAACAAGTGTAATAAGTGCAAAATACTGGTTAAATTAATAATTGAATGGCAATCATTAAAAAGAACACATCTCTCTCTCTTTCTCGTTTTTTTCCTGTCTAACTGGTCTAACTTTGCATGACTGCAGGGCATTTAGGCTGCTCGCTCGAGCCGTGCTGTTTGTGTTCTACTTGATGCTGCATTACTCACTATAATGATATCGATGTATTCTCTGCTAAAGCTCACAATTAACTCCTTTGCACAAGTGTGGAGTATAGAATATGTACATTTCGGATCTTCTTTCTGTGTCATTTGAAAATAATGACAGACACATTCCCTGAGTTAAAATATTCACAAAAATGACACCACAGGTATTTTATTTGCCTGCTAAATATGAAACTATCAACTACCAGATGCCAGAAAATTGGTACATAATGTTTTAAGATAAAAAAGAAAGAAAAGAAAAACAGCGAGAAAGTTTATGTTTTAATATTCTGGGCATTTTTAGATACACTTTAAAATAGAATCAGTTAGATGCTGATCCTGATCTTTTTCCCTTGTAAGGTAACTACTGTTGTTCCATTGGCTTATCTCCAGAATCTGCTTATTTTATATGTTTATGACAACAAAGGGTGCAGAATAGCCCACAAACAATAACTTTACACAAAAATAAAAAGCCTTTGTGCCTTTTCTAATCTGCAAGTAAGCTAAACTTAGCTGACTGTGATGTAACTGTAATAAGTAAGATCTTTTCAGATGAGCCCAAACAGTGTCTGGCTGTGTCATCCCAGTGTCAGACAGAATGAGTAATTATGAATAGTCCTGGCCATGGCCAGCTCATCATCACTGCAGGTGAAAATGTGACACTGTCTCCAGTTTTGGCTGCTTGGCCCTGCTCCTTTTACCACTCTGTGCGATGACACAGTGTGTCTGACATTAAGATAAGTCGGCAGAAAGAGACAAATAGTAGATGATGAACAGATGCCCACAGGGAGGGTACTGTGGCAGAGTGAGGTTCAGATTAGGTTAAATGTTGAATATATTTGGATGTCAAGCAGTAAGATGTCGTGCGGTAAATGAAAAGCACTTATCTGAAGAACAGGACAACTGCAGCTAATATAAGCAAAGCCAAAGTACAATGTTAAGCTGTTCAAACTCTTCAAAATGTTTATCAGGATCTAGATGACATAAAGACTGAACCAATGCTTAAGTATACGGTGTGTAAGTAGTACAATTCTCAGCTGATGAAATTCAAATTCAAATTCAAATTTTATTTGTCACGTACACAGTCGTACACAGTCATACACAGTACGATATGTAGTGAAATGCTTGGACAACTGCTCGTGACCTAAAGAAAACAAAAAAGGAAAAGGCTATGAATAAGATAGGAAATAAATATGAAAAATTAAAAAGGGTAAATTTAACTAGGAAGGAATAGAATATAAATTAAGGTTAAAAATGAAATAACTGTACAACACAAATTAGATGATGATGAGATGATCTTACTAAAGTTATACAGCAGTTAAATCATGCATTAGCTGCAGTATCCACAACACCAGACCAAAATAAGTAAAGCAGCAGAGGTTTTCTGCTCCACAAAGAACTGCGAGAGATCGACTGTCAGCAGCGTGATGTAGAATCTAATAAGCTCCAACACAGATGTTGCCAAAGCACTTGTTTCTCTTCAAAAAAAAAAAAAAAAAAGAAGAGGATGGACCCTGAAAAGTGAACAAAACAAATTCAACAAGAGAAGGCTTGTAACTTTAAGTTCCCCTCTTTAGCATATTTTTTGACAGAGGTGACACTCACTTTTGTCTCCTGTCTTCACCATCTTTTTTCTAATTTTTTGACTTAGCCTATGATTCATTTGTTCAGACGGGGATGAATGTTATATAACTGTAAGAGACACTATGAGTCCTTGGGCTTTAAACAGGGGGGACTCTTAACCATAAAAAAACTGAAAACTAATACATCTCATCACACAAAAGTGGAGAGCCGCTGATGTGTGTGTTTACTGCTCTGTAGTTTCTCTTTCCTAAACGTTGTCTTTTGTTTCATGCATTTTAAAAACTGAATAATTCCCATTTATCTCTCATTCTTTACTCAGTGCCTATATGATTTTCAGCTTATATATTCAACCCCTTTGTCTTCAGCACTTTATGTCTCATTAACTTTGTGTTGCTTTTCTGCTTCTCTGGCTTTTCCTCTTCTTTTTTATATGGTCTTAAATTATTTTCATTTTTTTAATCTCTCTGTTTTTTTTTTCAGGTGTGCAGACCATATCTGCCTGAAAATATATGCTGGCTACCTTTGCAGCTAGCATGTGCTTGCTTTTCTCCTATGCCCTTTCCTTCTTTTCCTCCTCCTTCTTTCATTTCTGTTGCACTTAAATTGTTCAACCTCTTTATTTCTTTTCTTTTTTGACATCGTCATCCTCATTTTATGAATCACTACCTTCACCACTGCCCCTCGCTTCCTTCGTTCTTACAAATTTCTTTTCATTTACTGTATTATCTGAAACTGCCCTATCCTCTTTACTTCCTTTGCTTCATCCTGTCTTTTATACTGCCCTTGCCATTTTGGACATGACCACGGACTGACATTTATAGAGCTTTTCTGCCTTACTGCCCCATCAAAGAGTTTTTGTTTCCTTCACTCATGACTGCCACCTGCCTCCTTCTTTTTTCTTTTTTCAACATTTCCTCCCTATTTATGTCTTTATAATCCCTATGTTCTTTTATAAGTCTATTAATTTCTCCTGCATTATCTCTTCCCCGTGATTGTGACTTCTTCCTTACAAATAAATAAACTCCTTTCCAGTTTATTTTGCTCACATTGATTTTCCTCCCACATTTTCTCTGCCTTTCAGTTCGCTTACTCTAACTTCTCACTTGGTAACTTTCTGCATTTTTCCCCATTTCCCACTCACTCTGTTTACTCCTTTCCATCTTTGCTCACTCCAACTCTCCCAAATTGAGTCTCCATTATAGTTTTTACAGTACATGTATCTTTTCCTTCTCCACTCCTTGAAGACAAATGTTGAAGTGCAGTGAATTTCATCAGATTCCTCCTCTCCTCCACCACCTCTTACTAAGCCTCTCTTTTCCTCATTTCCTCTTTCTGGGAACAGTAATGCTTTTTCCTACTCACTGACTCTTCCAGTTCCAATCACCTCCTAAATAACAGCTTTATCAGAAAACCTGTCAAGCTTGTCAGCAGCAAATAAGAATATTCACACAATTTACTTAAAGATATCCTCTCTCCAGTTGTTTTTGAGTGCTAGATATCACTTGCTTTCACTGAGGGCTTTTCAGATGACATGTTACATCTTGCAGGAGAGGTCCTCTGTGAGCTTCTGATTGCCTTCATTTCACAAAATAGCTTCTGATATTAGAACAATTTAGCTCTGGGCTTATTAGGTTGAATCAGATAGTCATAATAGATTTGAGTCTGCAATACATTTTAGGATACTTTTGGAAATAGAAGTTAGTCACTAAACAAAAACACCATGTTATGGATTTAGGAAAAACAAAGCTACTACAATTGTTGCTTCTGGAGATATCGGTAAAAGGTCAAGTTGCTTACATCAGGCCCTTTTAACTGCATTTAAAAAAAAACACCATGGACCAAGCCAGTTGCCGGGCAGGATAAAGTAAAAACTATGAAAAACTGCAGATGTTAAAAAAAAAACATTCAGTTTTCACAGTAGGAATTATGGTAAATAATTATCAATTCAAATAAAATCAAATATGCAAAGCGACCCTGAAAGTAGCTTACTGTTAAATCTGGCATTCCAAAAATCACTTAGAGCAGAGAGTACAATGCATTTATTTGCTCTTCAATTAACATAGTGTTAGGATTTGGGGCAGATCTGGGAAATCTTTGTCTGTTTAATTTTCCCCTCCCTTGTTCTCTCTCTCTCACACACACACACACACACACACACACACACACACACACACACACACACACACACACACACACACACACACACACACACACACACACTTTTCTTAGAGAGAGGTGGGCAGATTACCTGAGCCTCCATCCACAGGCAGAGCTGCCTAATCCTTGGTCTGCTCTCTCACACCTGTGACTCATTGCGTTCATCGGTAAGGTGTATTTAAGTACACACAAAGACTTACCTGGAACCGAATCTCTTTCTTTCACCTCTGAGCCCCAGCCTGCTCACTAGCTATCACTCTCATGCTTCAACACACTTCACTGACAATTAAGGACTCAAAGTTTAAATTGATTGAGCAATTGCAGCCTTCCTCTTCACTGTCATTTGTTAACTACCTCTCTCCGTCTTCGCAGACTCTCCTTGAACACTTCTTAGCAATCGTTAGGGTAACCACCTGTCCTCTATTCATCTTAATCCTGGTGTAACTAAGACTCTGTGAGCCTGCTCCTTGGGTCTCGTCTCTTTAAAACCATGACACAGCATATGACTTTCTTAGAGGCAAACAAGCTCTAGGGGGAGTATATTCATTCAGTTTCTTACAACACATTGTTGGTGATTTTAAAAAAAACTACTGTTGGTATTTACAAAGAGAGCACAGTGACAAGATTGCATGTAAAAGGTGGGACCTCAGAGATTTTTGCAACCGACCCGCTTGCATATGCATTTTTCAGATTTCCTCTCTAAAGGTGTAAAATATATCAATGTATAAGAAATAAAAATAAAATAAAGTACAATAGTATTGCATTTGAATAAAAGTATAGAAATATAGAATACAGAAAAGAATAAGAATCAATAGATTCAATGGTACACTTGTCAGTTTATTTGGGATATTACACTAAGATGTGACGAAAACATACAAATTACCAAGGCACCTCATCTTAGATTTGCTTTACCTGGAACCTCCAACCAAATGGAGTCACATAATATGAGCAGTAACAAGGTTTCTGTAACGCTTCAATTTTTGGTGTCAGGTTCTTTTCAACAACTGTGGCTGGAATTTCACAGCCTTCGCAGTGGGGTCCACAGTGAAATGAAGTGAAATGGCTTAGGGCAGAGGGATGACTACACTGACTTTAGACCCTATCTGGAAAATAATCTGGCCTTTAATGGACATCAGGCACAGGTCTCAATATTAGCTCTTCATTCATCCTGATGTTTTAATTGGCTTGATAGCTGATAGCAAATGCAGATCTCATGAGATGTGCTTTTCTGATTAGAAGCTGCTCCTGTCGTGTTAATAAATTACCCGTAGTTGAATATATCCCTTAGTTTGCAACTTTATTCTACATAGATTTCCAAAGTCTAACCCAATAAGACGAATGAAATTATTCTCCTATTGTCTGATTTTGATGTGCCCATGTGAACTGTAGCCTTAGTTTACTGTTCTTAGCTGACCATAGCTAAGAGTGTTTGTGGTCTTCTGCTGTAGTAGTCAATCTTTAGCCTAAAGTTCAATATGTTATCCATTCAGAGATGCTATTCTGCACTTAGTTGTAATGAGTGGTTATGTAAGTTTTTGCCTCCTTCCTATGAGTTTGAAGCAGTCTGGCTATTTTTCTCTCACCCCTGGCATCAATAAGACATTTTTGATCTGAGAACTGCCACTCACTGGATATGTTCTGACCATTCTCAATAAATCCTATATGGTTGTGCAGGAAAATTCCAGTAGATCATCCGTTTCCTACAAAGCAGTGCCTAATAAAGAGGCTAGTGGATAATTATTTCCAGTTGCGGTTTAATTTTATACAAGTATAGCATATTATGTCATGTACTGTAAGTGTGACATTTTCTGTACTAAGAATAAGAACTGAGGAGCAGTCTAACTATTCATTTACTTCTTTTCTAGCAAGGAAGGGAATGTTTCCATTACAAATGTTGTAATATTGTAACACTATTGCAGCAATAGTATAAAAAACTAACATATAGAGCAGAATACTGACAAATACACTGAATAGTCATTTAATACGTAGTTAATTAGTGAAAACATCTTAATTTAATTTACAACCAAATATAAAGTTGTTGTTTTTTTCTATTCATATCAAGATAAAAGAAGAATTATTGGATATACTGTGGAGATAAGAATGGACGACACGGAGCTCTTAGTTCTCACTCCTTCTTTATTCCTCCCCACACATCAACTGAACACATCGCGCCGCAAAACACAGCAACACACTTCCTCAACACTGGGTGTGAGTGGAGCCCTCTAGTGGTCCACCACAGTTTTAAGAACCCACGGTTTAAGAACCCTGTATGGCCCATCATATGGTGGATGCAGCGGAGTCCTTTGGGCATCGTGCCTGACGAAAACAAAACGAGCAGAGTCCAACGACCTCAGAACAAAAGTGTCAGGCAGGCAGTGGTGCCAGGAACAGCAAAGTCCTGAGTCCTTTGGGGGGCAAAAAGGCAGCACAGATGATATCGAAACACGGGGTGGGGGCTCTCAGGTAAGAATTCTCCGGGGAACCGGAGGGGCTGGCCGAGGACCAGTTCAGCCGGGGAATCCCCGAGGTCTTCTTTAACCGCGCTACACAATACCAGCAAAACCCACGAAAGACGGTCGACCCAGTCGTCATCCTGTTAGCTTGCTGTGGTGCGGTGGACCTTGACCCCCAGGCCGTCAGCCATGGCAGAACAAAGCTCAGAAACAAACTGGGGGCCCCTGTCCGAGGTAATGTCAGCAGGGGGACCGAAACGCGAAACCCACGTTGACAAAAAAATGCTCTGGCCACCGTCACCGCTGTCGTGGACGCCAGGGGTACCGCCTCTGGCCACCTGGTCGTGCGGTCCACCACAGTCAAAAGATGCGTGAAAGCCTGCGACTGTCGCAAGGGACCAACCAGGTCCACATGAATGTGATCGAAACGCCTACCGGGGACGCAGAAATGTTCAAGGGGTGCCTGCGTGTGCCGGTGGATTTTCGAGCGTTGGCATGAGATACAAGCCGCAGCCCAGTCTTTCACTGTTTTGCAAAGGCCCGGCCAAACAGACCTGGCGCTAACCAGCTTGACCGAGGCCCGGACGCCTGGATGAGAGAGGGCATGCACCGAGTCAAAAATACGACGACGCCACTAAAGGGGAACCACCAGGCGGTGGCAGCCGGTGGAAACGTTGCAAAGCAGGCGCGGACCGCCGTCCCACACGGGGGTGTCCTCCAGCACGAGGCCCCTTTTTCGTTGACTGAAGGGCATGGACGTCCGGGACAGCACATTGCTCAGTGGCCATGGCAGCATAGTTGACGCCGACATACACTGGAGAAACCAACACGCGTGAGAGACAGTCAGCGACGTGATTGGACTTACCAGCCACATGCTGAATGTCTGTGGTAAACTCCGAAATGGCCGGCAACTGGCGCTGCTGGCGTGCACTCCATGGGTCAGAGACCTTGGACATAGCAAACGTCAAAGGCTTGTGGTCAGCGTACGCAGTACAGTTGCCACCCTCGAGGAAAAAACAAAAATGTTGTGTCGCGAGGTTCAGGGCCAGCAACTCCCTGTCGAAAACACTGTACTTGTGTTCGGCATCCCGGAGCGTACGACTGAAAAAGGCAAGCGGTTGCTAGAGACCTGAAACCCGCTGTTCCAACATGGCACCCACTGCCACGTCGGATGTGTCGGTGGTCAACACGATCTCTGCCGATGGAAACGGGTGGGCCAGCAGGGTAGCGTCAGCCAGCGCAGATTTGGCTGCGGAAAACGCCTGGATGCGTTCCGGCAGCCAGTCAACAGGATCTTTGGCTGTTTTACCTTTTAAGGCAGCATAGAGCGGCTGTAGCAGGTGGGCAGCTCTGGGGAGAAAGCAGTTGTAGAAATTGATCATCACCAAGAACTCCTGCAACGCTTTAACTGACGTGGGACACGGAAAAACCAAAACGGCCTGGACTCTGTCGGGCAACGGAACCACACCCTCAGCGGAAATGCGGTGCCCGAGGAAATCCAGAACAGGCAACCCAAACTGGCACATCAACTGGAAGGGTTGATGATCAGGCCGTGCGCTGCCAAACGCTGGAAAACCTGGCGCAGATGGAACTGGCGAAAAGGAGCTCTTAGTTCTCGCTCCTTCTTTATTCCTCTCCACACATCAACTGAACACATCGCGCCACAAAACACAGCAACACACTTCCTCAACACTGAGTGTGAGTGGAGCCCTCTAGTGGTCCACCACAATACCTTCGCTTTGTCCTGAATAGAAATGATTTTCAATTTGACCTCAATTTAAAATGACAACACATTTAAAAAGAACAACAATAAGAGCTAGGAGCAAAAGCTTTCTATGAAAGGCTACCAGGGAACTGGTAGAGGCAAGGGAAACAAAATATTTTAAGAATTAAGCAAATTGCTTCTTAGTTCACATATTTAAATTAAATAATTAAAATAATTAAATTTAATTAAAATATTAAATGTTCAGTCAAAGACTTTTTCTTACAACACTACTCCATGCTATTTATCTCTATTAGAATCAGAATCAGAATCAGAAAGGGGTTTATTGCCAAATGTTGAGCAGGTTTACAACATTAGGAAATTGCTGCGCCTCTGGATTGCAGCCCATCTTGCATCCAAAGTTCACTTAAACCAAATGAGTGAACAAAAACATCTACAGCCAGATCTGAATATAAGGTGCTTTTCATATGTTTTGTGAGAGATTCCCTGCACTAAGAAGAAGATTAGAAGAAAGCCAGGAAGGATTTGCTGACAGTTGTTAATTGGTTTGTACTGTTAAAGCCAGGTGCGATGTCACCTCCTGTCTGTGAGAGGAAAGGAGCAGGAGGAGCAAAAGGCAAGGAAGAGGAGGTGTCAGAGAGGGGACAGCAGGGAGCTGGAGTATCGATCCACGTCACGTTAAGATGACCTACAGACAACTCCGCTGGGAGAAGCTGTCAGCTCACTGTCTAAGTATATGCCTTCTCTTCCTGTTTGCTGCTAGTTTGGGCTTTTGCTCTCTCTACCGGTCTCTGACTCCTTTCTTGGGGTAAATTCAAGGCTCTTTTGAATTTCCTAAAGTGTGAGTCCAAACTATAAATAAATGTATTTGTTCAGCTATTCAGGACCTTCACCGTTTGCAATGGTTTATTAGTTCTGTACTATTGTAGAAACATGATGTTGCAACATGGCAAACTGTAGAATTTTTGCTAGTCGTAGTTAAAAAATTTTGATCTTAACACTGACATGACTAACATATGAAGGGATTGCTAACACTAGCTGCTTGTTTCAAACAGGTCGTAGCATTGTCTTGCTAAAATATGCAAGGCCTTCCCTGAAGAAGGTACTGCCTAGATGGGAGCAGGTGTTACCATATATACACCTTTCAGCACTGATTGTCCATTTCCACATGTGCAAGTGGCCAGTTCCACTGCACACCCATGCAATCACAGAACCAGTGCTGAGTACTGATAACAAGTCTAATGGCCCGTCTCCTCTTTAGTCCAGAGAACCATGTTTTCCAAAAATTCTGAATCATGTTCACTTTTCACGGTGGAGCTTTAATTAACCTAAACTGGTTTGCATAATGTTCCTCCAGCTGTTTCTCTTCAGTACCACTGAATTTTCCAGCCTTTTGTGTTGCTCTCACATGAGCTAATATTTTTATTGAAATGGTGGATTTTCTCATTTTAAACATTTGATGTGGTTTTTATGTTCTATTGTGAATAAAATGTGGTTTGCTGAGGTTTACAAGTCTTTGCATTCTGTTTTATTTGCGTTCTAAGTGTACACAGTGTCCCAATTTGAGATTGAGGGTCACTGAATATGAAAAACTCCATGCAATCACCAAGCAACCACCATTTCCCCCCTTTTTTTGTGGGATTGACACTTGACAAGACAGCACTATGTAACATCCTGAGAGCACGCGGAACATTCAGCAGACATGAACCAGCCATCATTCTCATTGACTGCCCATCCTCACCTCATCATCCTTTTGCAGACTTTTCTTTGCTATCACTCTTTTAATCCAGATGAATGGGATTCTGGAACAATAGCCTTCATGTCAAAACTTGAAGTCAAAACAAAAAGTGCTTTAAAATGTAACAGACCCTCACAAATCATTTAAAGACTTTGGAATGAGACTGTGTTTGTTTTAGCTGCAGGATTACGGAGAAACATCAACCGCAGGACTCCCAGAGTAATGCTTAACTTTCAAACATTGACTTCGATATTGTTATATTTTTGCTTGCATTGTTTTATTTTTTTTTTGCAGTTAAGGATTTAATACTTGGCTGCACTACTGTTTCTTACACTACAGTGTAAAAGGGGTTATAAATAAAGTTTTGTTGGGAATTTACTTTTTCTGACACACACAAGCAGACTAAAATCATTATTCTCACACACAGGCATCCCAACTTCTGACTCCCTGCCTAGAGGGAGACGGGAGTCTTTGACAGGCAATGTTATATATGTCTAATCTCCAAAGCCAACCTGGGAAAGATGGATGATACTTTTTTCTTTCCTCTCTCGCTGTGTCTTTGTGCTTCTGTCTTTGACCGCCATGCTCCTCCTTCCTCAGGCTGTTTGTACTCAGTGTTTCAAGTCAATGTGTGTGAGCATGTTGTGTGTGTCACCAGTACACCTTAGAGGTCTTTAGATGAAAGTCTGTTCATTGACATTTTAAAGGCCAATTACTAAAGAGCTTTCTAAAAAAAACAATTCTACTGTGCTTTGTATATATTAAAAGCGTGGCAAACACGCTTTGTAGGCTAAATAGGTGTAACGTACTGGCTAAGTTACAGTAACAGATTTCTAGATATAGCCAGTGCCAGTCAGTACTCTGTGTTTAAGGATAATATTTGTTGCCACACAGCTCAACACAGATTTTAATCGTCTCAAGAGGAAAAAATGACAGGAGCATTGAAGACTCCCAGTTAAAAAAAACTAAGCCTAACTTAACAGTGCACAGACTCTGAAAACCCTTAAAGTTTTTCCTCTCAATTCTGTTTGCAAATAATGTATTCTGAATTTAAAAAATAGTACAACTTGATTTGAATATTGATTTTCCTCTCAGGTAAAACCCGTTTTAAAATGTTTTAAAGAAATTTGGTAGCCAGTACAAACATGCATGCACTCTGAGATATTTTATACACACCCGCATGTGTTTTCACTTGATTGGTTTGATTAGGCTCCTTTTAGAGGCTGTGTGGGCATGTACAAATTGGTCTTTCTCCTGTTGCACCTGTTTGCAATCTTAAGCTATAGACTGTGCTGAGTTCAAAATGACATATGCAAGGGTGGTTCATGACTATCTTGTACATTTTAAAGTCATCTTAAGAAATAGTTCTTAATGCTTTCTGGAGGCACCTAACTGAAAGCACAAGCCAGTGTTGTGTTTACGCATATAAAACACATATATTACGCATATATTATTAAATAACCAATTTTAAATTGTATGTTTGGGCACTTTCTTTCTAACAGCCTGTTGCAGAAACATATCATTTGTTGCTATTTTTTTCCAGTTGAATATGAAAAATGTCAAAGATACATTAGCACAGGGATAAAAAGGTAGTTTTGATCCAACAAGGTAATTTGCAAAGAGCTATCAGCCAAAAACTTAGTATGTCATGTGATGGCGTGCAGTTTGTCCTGTGTATCTGCAGCAGAGAATAGCATCTGAAATTAATGTCCTTAAATAATAGAAAAATAATCCACCAAAGACCTGGCACAAGTCCTGAGAGATACATCTTGCCCTTCGGTTGATCCATCAGCTGTTCAATGAAGCCTCATTAGGAATGGTCTCAGTGGAAGTATGGCTGTCAAGAAGCTATTCTTAAGGAAGGGAAAGAACAGAAACAATTTTGGGAGCTTGTTAAAATTGTACTGCTTTTGCTTTTCATACTGTATTTCAATTCAGTTTGATTCATCTCAGTAAATAAAGGTAAACATGATGTAATATATAACCTTCTGTTGCTGCTATGAAGAAGAAATGAATGAGAGGCTACATTCAGAGCTCTACTATATGAGCACCTTTTTCACCTAATTCCTGTGAGATTATAATATTATTTTATGCCATGTTAGACCCCTAATTAAAGTTTGTGAATTATTATGTAGTTTTAGTTTGCATTATTCTCCTGAATTAGAAGGTGGTAACTATTGCAATTGTTAAACTGATTTGCATTACATTAGACTGCTGATTTATTGTGAATGAATGATATTGTTTTATGATGCATTATACTGCTGAGTTATAAGAAATACTGTTCGCAGAAAGTCATCGCCTTATTTGTCTGATTAGAAGAGAACAGAACATACTGGAGTTTTCTGCCCCATCTCAGCAGGAGCAGATAAACAGGGAGCCAAGGTCGTAGCTTAGACGCTGTGTGAGAGAAAGCATGTGAATGTTTAGGCTTTTATGATAAGGTGGGGGCCACTAGAGGCTATAAGAGTTTGATCAATGCTCCACCATTTTGAGATCTGATGCTGTCTGCGTACGGTGTCCATCTCCCACGCGTGTGATCATTAAAATCAGCGTTTGACTCAACCCGGCCGGACCAGTGTTGTTATTGTGGTTTTTCCTCTTGTATCCATCCCCAATATTTGAATCCGTAACATTCCATTAAAAATGCTTCAAAACATTGTAGAGGTCCAGATGAGCCTTATTAGTTACCAGAAGTAAAACCTAGCAGACAAAGATAGACTCTTTATGTGCATGCATAACTGTCAGTCAAATGCAGGCGCACACTGCTTTAAGCTTTAACAGAATATAAATAGGTATAATAGGTATGAAAAACTACAAGGCTATAAACATAATAATTTTATCTTTAATTTTGAACACGTTAACATAGCAGCCTGTGAGGTTTGACTTGTTTTTGCAGCCAGTTTGAAGTGACTGTTCAGTTCAGTCTAATAGCCTGCTCCATATAGAAGACGATGCTGACCCTTCTGCTCTGACAGGAACCAAATTACATTACCAACATTTAGCAGAGCTTGTGCATGACAAACTTCTCTTACTTTGACTGAAGTTGCGCTGAACTCCAGCAGCACTGTGTTTACCTCAAATATATATATATATTCCCACTCTTCACTCCTCCGCTCTCTTGTACAAAGCCAAGAAAAGTGACTCACTCTTTTACATAAAACCCTGGATGAAGCTGTCATTATGGGGCAATTATTATAGAAAAACTTACTGTATGAAAGCCATTGATCCTTTCAACAGCAGGGAGCTCCCATCTCCTGCTGACACACAGCTGGACGGCTGTCCTTTCTTCAGCAGCTTTTTGATTGCAGATCTACGGGGGAAAGGGCTGTAATACTGAGGAAATTATGTTGAATAAGGTGAAATTGAGATGCATACAGGATAATTATCAATCACTCTGCTGCATGGCAATCATGGCCAAAGGCACGAGGCACTGATTGGTGGCCTGCTGCACATGCTTAGCGACAGCTGTGTGTGTGTGCGCTGTAGGTGCTCGCCACATGCTTGCATCATTATACAAATGGCATGCTTGCATGTTCAAATGGATCAAGCATCACTGCTCAGTTTCTGTTTCTAGATGCTCACATACTTGTTGAATGATTTGCACAAATACACTTCAAAGAAATGGGAAAGGTTTGGGTTAACGACAACAAAATTACAGTGCATACTGACATAATATGGGTATTAAGGTACGATTTACAACCACTCATAAGATGCCATTATATATACAGTAATATACAGAGTCATGAAGTTTTGATATTCTTTTTCCAGTGACCGATATTTTTTTAAACCATGTCTAGATATTTTCTGACTGTCAGAATGTTAAACTATGCATTTCTTCCCAGGAGAGTCCTTCAGATTGCCATTGCAATTCATGCTGTGTGCATCATCGACATCCACCTCCTTTTTCCTGTTCTGTAGACAGCATTTCATTCCTCCCTCTCATCACAGTTTGTTCTCATGCCTTCCTCCTGTCTTTCTACCCACAGCTACTTCAGCTCTCTCCTGCATCTTTTTCTCAGCTTCTCAACATTGTAATTACCGTGTTTTCTCTCCTCTCAATGTGAAAATTAATATCAAAAGAGGAAAAACTAAGACTTTGTTGAGTTTCATGTGCAGCCAGCAGACATCCTCATTGGAAAAAAAATCTTGTTTGTTTTCTCCTTCTTCTTTCAGACATAAGAGCTTACCAGAAAGCCACAAACATATCATTAATGTTCAAACTCTTCACTGAGTGTCTTTTTGAAACTGAGTGAGATTGCTTGTTAGACTTACACACACAGTTATAAAGAGAGCATAGTCTTTTTGGTAAATAAAGGAATCAAAGATATGATTACGTTATTTACAAATAGAGAGCTGTGCAAAACTCGTGAGCCAACACGGTTTATATTTTGCTAAGAAAAATTGGTGCACCAATTCAATGAAAAATGCAATTATGGCAATTTGGTATACAAGGGAAAAACAGAATGTAGAGTTTGAACAAACCTCAAAGTCAATATCTGGTGTCATCATGTTTATTCTTTAACACCTTACCTCTCTTAGGGAAACTGTCTTTAAATTTCTTCAAGCAGCCTTAAGGAATACTTCTTGAAGGACATTCCAGAATTCTTCTTTAGATTTTGGATGCCATTTCTTTGGCTCTCTACTAATACAATCCCACACTGCTTCAATGGTGAACTCCAGGCTCTGGAGAGGACAGTTCATGAGTGATAGTATTTTTATATTTCAGTGTGTTTGGCTTTATTGTTATGTTGAAAAATGAAGCTGTTGCCAATCAGATGCTTTCAAGATGGCACCCTATATTGCCAAAGGCTTTTGCTCACCTACCTTTGCTAACATATGCGACCCCATTCTTTATCCATAGGATTTAATATGATTCCAGCCCACCACACACATACACCAACACACCATAATTCTCTTTTCCACCAAACTTTACACATGGCACAATAAAGACAGACAAGAACCATTTTCCAGACTGTGAAGCACGATTCATCACTCCAGAAAACACGTCTCCACTGCTTTAGAGTCCAAAGTACTTTACACTACTTGATCCGGCATGTTTTATTATGCTTGGTGATGTAAGGCTTGGATGCTCAGCCATGGAAACCCATACTATGAATCTCTGTATGTACTGTTCTTGAGCGAATCTGAAGGTCACATAATTTGAAGGTCTCTAGTGATTGACTCTGCAAAAAGTTGGCAACCTCTGTGCACTATGTGCCTCATGTAACTAAAAGTTGACAGTGGAATATTTGTAGCAAGGACATTTCATAACTATTCTGAGCTTCATGCAGAGGTGATATCCCACTTTAAAAATATATATATATATATAAAAAAAAGTCTGACTCCTTGTAAGCAAAATATAAAGAAACAAGATCAAAGATCATTACAGGAAGAAAATTATACTCAATCACTATGAAATGGAAATTCGCTGTATTTTACGATTTTTCAACAGGCATCGTAAGACACCCCCAGTTGTCCTGTAAGAGGTCCTTCAGAATTCCAAGATGGCGGCATCCATCGGGGTGTGCTGTGCCCTCCGCATCACACTTGGAGGTGAATTATTTCGCCCTTTTTTCTGTTTCACAGCTTTTTAAACATAGCCCATTTTATAAAGTGCAGTGTATTTATTGTCTTGATGTTTTTGAATTGTTACTGTTTTGCTCCGGTTTGCTTAGTTGACCCGGAAGAGCCTGTCATCATCACTCACATCGTGAAAATTGCTCACTTCAGCCAGAAACCTGAACTGCATTCACTAACAGCAGCATCCAGGGAGTTAAATTGAAGACATATTCAGCAAATTGTGTTCATTTTTGGGTGGTACTGTGTCTGTGTTGCAAGTTTCGGGTTACACGTACTCCACCATTGCTCCCTAATCGATTTTGCTATGCCCTAAATATTGATCAAGTAACAGAATGTAATGGTTTAAATGTGAAACTGGTTGTTCTGAGAATTATTTCTGCGAAATAGACTTGAAAGAATAGCTGTGTGCTTCATAAAGTGTCGCCTTTGTTAGGTACACCTTTCAGGTGTATAATCTAGTGTTTGTAGCCTTAAAGCACTTATTTCTAAGCCTGTTTGATTCTGCACTGCTTATTCTATAATTCTTTACCGTACGTTTAATTGTATGGTGTTTTCCAGCTGTTATTTTTATGCATACTTCAACTTTGGTATTTTACTGTTCTTGGGGGTCTTGAAAGGCGCCTACAAATAAAATGTTTTATTGTTATTATTTATTATAATAATTTCTGACGATTAAAAAAGAACAAAATGTGATAAATAACATTTTATCAGTGATTGCCATTGCTGTTTTAACAAGTGTCATTGATGACAAAAAAGAAAGAAAGTGTCAATCTCTTGCCACAAAGTGGCAGCAACATTATATCCAGTGACACAGCATAGGACAAATATGAGAAGAAACGTAGCCCAGGTAGTGTTTTCTCTGGAAATCCTACGTGAAAGTAGAGTGTAACTGCTTAACAATAACCAAAGTAACTTCACCTTGTAGCTCTTCAGGAGTCTGCACAGTATTGTCACATATAAAAACTGAAAAAAAAAAAATTTTCTTTTTAACCATCTGCTTACAGTTCACCTTTTCCGCCGTGCGACTGCATCGGTTACACCTTTTGCTCTTACTGTTATATGGCATTTAACTAGCAAGTGCTCCAAAGATGCTTGAGTTGAGTGTTGAGTATTTGTTGTGTGCCTTCATAACCTGATTGTGCTCAATGGTCCGCTTTTGCCACGAGTGGCAGAACATGTCTGCTGTTTTCACTTTCAGCAGAAACAGTTGTCTCGTATGTTTGTAAAGTATTGTGTTTTGCTGAAGTAGCTCCCTTTTTACTAAAAAATTGTGGAGGCTGATGATCTAAGATATGCCTGGACTTGTGACTTTGCTGTGTATGCTAGGGAAGTAAACCCTTAGCATCATATTTTTTATATCATGTGAAAATGTACCTAGTGAAATTCTACAACAACTTGGTGGTTTATATATCCTCATTTAATGTATTCTCTTTGGTTATTAGCCCAGCTGTTGACTTGAGTGGACATACTTTCATGACTTTATCTTTGCATGTTGTCATCATGCAAGTAATGCAGTTTTAATAAGATCTGCCTTTTCTTTGGTGTCTTTGGTCTACAGGTGCAGCATCTCTCCGTGCTGTAGGAGGAGTTGTACAGGCGTCTCTCTTGGCAAGTCGAGCCTCAGCTGCGTCTCTGCAAAGACACCCTGCACTTTCACCGCTCCCTCCAACAACATCGCAGCAAACAAGACACGGCAGCTTCTTCAACAAGCGTAAGTTTATGAAATTATGATTTTGAAAACTCTTCTCTCCAGCCATCATCCTCCCACTATAATATTAAAAGTACACCATAGCATGACTTGCAAAAGCATAGCTGTTTAGAATGTTTTAAGTTGTCTCCTTATATAACACAGGTTATAACAGGGATGGCCCTGAGTTTCAAAACTTATCAACTACTCCATTTCAAAAATGAAAACAGTAGCAAAGCACAAGTATAACAAATCCCAAAACAACAAAAATGAAAAACACAACAGTTCATAAAATGTATTTTCCTTAAGTGTTGTGAATTAATTGGATCAGTGGAACATATTAACATTATTAACACTTACTCATGGTCAGTCTGAATGGGAGAAAATCTCAGCAGTGACGTTCTTCAGGCTTTGCTTAAAGCCTGTACAACAATCGAGACAGTTACAGGTGATTTCTTGAAACCAAATGTTAATGGGTGTAGGGCTGGGCCATATCATACCGTTCACGGTAATACCGGTATAATGTTGGGCAACGACAAGAAAATGAAATATCGCGATAGAATGTGGGTAAAACGCGCATACGCAGTGCCTGTGTTTACATACGCACATGGCTGCAACGCAGAATGAGAAGAGCGAAAGTGGATCGTTAAATGAAGCGGATGAACCAGAATGGGTTTGTAATAATGCTGCAGCTTCAGTGGTGTGGAACTAGTTTAGCTTTCGTCCGTCAGATACACAACAAAGCACTATTTTTGGTAGAGCATGCTAGCGGACCATCGTTATTATTGTGTTGTTTGATTTTAAGTGTGCCGTATTTTCCAATCCTTTGATTTTTCTGAAAATCGACAGTGCCCCTTATAATCCCGTGTGCCTTATATATTAATTCTGGTTTTGTTTACTGACCTCGAAACGATTTTATGTCGTACACGGCGCTCGAAAATCTGTCCAATGTTTTAGTACGACTTTGCTAAGCTACGAACCTGCACCACTTGATGGCTTGTCGGAGCATTACGGCTATATTAGGCAGGAGCCTCGCGGAGTGATACGTACTGTGCTTCAACATAATATTACCGTATTGCGTGTGTATAACCTCTTTTTCAGTTTTGTGGATATTATACATGGTTATGCTGAGGATATGTCGGCCAATTTCCACTGGAAATGCCTTTTGGTTAAACTGTCAGCGAGGAATTTGCATTTGCACTGTTAAATTTTTATATAACTTTAATGCACATAAAAAAAACAGCTCCTTGTTTAAGTGAAAATACATTGATGTTTTTTTTTTGCCCTAATAAAATTGTGGAGTTGTAAAGTATTTTGTCTAGAGATGGACCGATCCGATATTACGTATCGGTATCGGTCCGATACTGACCTAAATTACTGGATCGGATATCGGAGAAAAATAAAAAATGTAATCCGATCCATTAAATATCACGAAAGCACCTCACAAAACTTGCAACACGCCGTAACTCGCCTCAGAACGTTAGCACGTCGGAGCAGTATGCATCACGTGATAGAGCGGCTGTGGCATGCGGGACCTGTCGGTGGTCTGGATAGCATGTGGAGCTTCGCTAGCAACCCGGCATTTCATCTCCGACAAAGTTATCCCGAGAGAAGTAAAGCAAGTGTTTATGTCCATCTCTGAATGTTTGTAAAGCATTCCTGCGTTAAGCTTAACAAATGATATATGGAGCGACTGCCTCTTCTTGCTGCTACTTCAATCATGAAACTGCTTAATGATCAGCTGATCGGCTTTTCTGTCGCGAGTCCGTCTCTCATGTTTGTTTTTGGCCCACTCTGCACCAGAAAGAGGAAACCAGTGGATAAACAACAGCAGCACGTTTAAGCTTGATAAGCTGTTGTTAGAATTTATTTAATATTACTTTCTACACCAGGATCTTTTTCTACGTAGCTGACGGCTGGTAACTGTGCAGGGGCGGATCTAGCAAAGTTTAGCCAGGGGGGCCGATAGGGCATGAACAGGGAAAAGGGGGGGCACAAAGACATACTTTTCTTTCTTATTCTCATTTAAAATGTCGAGCTTTTAATAAATAATTATCTGACACCCAAAGTTTTAATTTGATGTAAAATGAATAGAAGTCAATTACTGTATATAGTAACTATTAAGTCTAATATATATACCCTAGTAAGCTATAGTACTTTTTCCTTTGGGAAGGTACCATCTGTGCAGTCTGCAATTTTGTTGAAGAAAGATGTTGAATCTATTTAATATTTCTTGAAAAAGAATTGATTTCTGTGCATTTTTTTTCACACTGCATCAAATTAAGGTTGATTACGTCAATTAAGCATCATGAGGTGGAGCGTGAGGGGTGGTTCCCTATTTTTTATTTATTTATTTTTGTTGTTTCTGGGAGTTGGAACCCTATTAGTTAGGTTGCTTAATATTTATGCTAAGTACTCTTTAAAATACCAGAATAGGGAGGATGGTGTAGGTTTAAGTTTATTAGATTGATCAGTATTGCTGAACTATGAAATATTTTTTTTGCATACAGGTATAACAGAATAGCTTTAGTGTAGTTGTTGTTTTAAACTTGAGTATGAACTTATACAAAATGCAGCAAGATATTTAAAAAAACAGTTTTGTTGATTAAAAAACACTGTATCGGATTCATATCGGTATCGGCAGATATCCAAATTTATGATATCGGTATCGGACATAAAAAAGTGGTATCGTGCCATCTCTAATTTTGTCTAGTGTCAATTACATCGTCAGTTATATCGTTATCGCAAATTTTCAAATGTATATCGTGATAAATATTTTTGGTCATATCGCCCTGCTCTAAATGGGTGCATATTATTATAGTGTCCGGATTCATCTGGCCATGTTCAAAGGGATGTTCTCACTGGTAAATGCACGTTAGCAGAGCTTGTTTGGAATTCATGTCAGGACTGATGACAGTGTTTGAAGTGGGCATATATGAAGCTGTCAAAACATCTCTTTTTATCTCCTGCTTTCTCTGCCATGCTTCATCACCCGCTTCATAACTACTCCTTTTTTCAGTCTTAATCATTTACAGTCAATGCCTCAGCATTTCTCGTGTAATTAAGAAAATGTTGTGCCTGTCAACACGTCACACTTTCAGTTTGAATTGTGATTACATGAAAAACACACTGTCAAACAGCCTGTCGCGTTACATTGACTCTGTCCCTGGCTTGTATTTCTCCAGGAAGACTCTTTAAGTATTCGCTTATAAATATTTAATTGGGCTATTTAACTTTTTATTGTGCATGTTGCTTACTGATTTTCAGATATGTCTGAATCAGTGGATGTACTGCAGATCCTTACTTGGGCCTTTGGTGATGAATTACCACTTTACAGTGATTGCTGTATAGCCACTGCAAATTTATTAGCTTTTAGTTACGGTCCCTGGTGCTCCCTTATGTCACTTACTGAACATCCTTATTTGTGGCTTTTAAAGGGGCAAGGCTCCAAGCATTCTCACATTACATTAGTTAGATCTTACATTGTGAGATTACTGTTTAACATTTTTATTTGTCAGCTCTGAGAGGACGGACCCAAATTCTGAAATGTTTATGATCTTTTGACTCTTAAGTGTTTTGACTTGGTGAGTTGAGCGAAAGTCAAGGTGAAGGTGTGGCAGATGAGTAGTTAAATCTACTCTGCTGGCAGCATTTTTCCTGCTAGCAGAAGAGACACTTGTTTTAATAAGACTGTTTCAGGTGTGTCTTATATTTTAATCTGTTTCAAATTGTTGTCACTGCTAACAGTCCTCTGGTATTAGCTCACTCAGTGAGGTGCTGAAAATAACTATCGTCTTGTTTTGTCTGTCCAACAATTACAGGAAGCCCCAAATACAAATTTACCCCAATGTGAGACCAAGAAAAGCAGTGAATTCTCACATTTGAAAACGTATTTAATATTTTCATTTTTTAATCAAAAGTCATTTAAGTGATTTATCAGCTGTCAAATACTAATCATTTAGTTTTATCTTTCGTGTATGAATTGTTTTAGGTCTCAAGTAATCAGAAAAACAAATCTGTCATTTACTGACAGTGAAATTCTAAAACCTTTAATGCATTTGGAGAAAAAGGCTAGTTTCATACAGCTAATCTGTAGAAAACAAACATTTAAAGCCTTTTTTACATTTTCATGTAAGAAAAATAAAACTTTTAAATATGTGAACCATAAAAGATGTTGAGAAAAGACCTTGATAAGAGTGATAAGAACTAAACAAAGGTAAAATCACAAACAGTCTGAAAGATGGTTGTAACTACCGGGACTTTAACCATTGGTTTCTGAAGTCTCTAGATTTTCACCACCATGTTAGTCATAAAAAGACGGATGTGACAAGAGGTGTGGCTTGGACTGTGAAACCGCTTCTTCACTGCCTAACGGCTTGTCAGTCATAACTCAATAACCATCCACAACCATAGATAACCTTTATTCTCAAACATGGTATGACCATTTTTGTTTAATGTGTGTGTGTTTAACTGTGAGTGTGTGTGTTTACAGTAACGGCTGAAGAGCTATGGAGAGGTGTGTTGGCTGAGTCCGGTGCTGGAGCAAGAAAGGGTCGAGGGAAGCGTACCAGACGCAAACTAAGGAGAGATCTGAACCGAGGACAGACCATTGGAGAGGGTGAGACTTCCACTGCGTGCCTTTCTTTAATTCACTTCTTGACAGAAGAGTAAAGCTGGTAAAACACAGAAAATCTAATTCCTATAATTTTCTCTTTAAATAATACAATTGAATTGTCTAAATGATTTCCTTTGTTCTGAAGTGCATAAATTTCTCCTGCTCAGCTGTTAACACAAGCGCTGCCAATCACACACTGACACTCACGCTGAAGCTAAGAAGCAGCTGATGAGGATGACAAACTAGAATATTCATTACTTAGTGTTAAATTATTAATGCTCTGCAAGAGAGCATCCATCATTTTGGAATCCCGCAGAGCTCTCTCAGGTATGGAAGATAATGGGAACAACTATTTTCACTCGGTGTCCACAGCTGTCAACAGCTGTTTTTATCCACACACTGCAAGTATCATGGCCTTAGATCCATATATACAAAGAAAATACAAATGTTTGCAAAATAATTAGTACTAATTTCTCTTCCTCTCATTCTTTGTTCCTGTAATTGATTTCCTTTTTTTCTCTTTTTAACCTCCAGGTCGTGGCGGTTTTCTGTGGCCTGGACTCAACAGTCCAGTGTTGAAGGATGGCGCTTTGCAGAGCATGAGTCGAAGAGGCGAAGCTGAGCAGCAGGAGGTTCAAGCTGAACTAGGTGAAGACACACAAATATCCCATCACATGTCACTGTTATCTGCGCAGAAGCACAAAATGATCACAAACCTGTGCAACTTTATGAATGCACTGACATTTTGCCAGCTATGTTATCCAATATCACAGCTGTCCATCAGTTGTCAGCTTATATTCCGCTTCTGAGCGTTAGAAAAGCCAAAGAAAAATCATTTTTCTGGAAAAATAAATTAACTTTTCACGAGCCACCAAGAAGGAGCGGTGGGGGTAAATGAGGTCTTAATCTTGAAAAACAAGCACCACTGTTGGGACATAGAAGCTGCTAATTTGTCTCCACTGTGATCTCATTTGTTAATAGTAATTACACAGTTAATTTGACATTGACAGATAGCACCTTTGATGTTTATCGTGTTGTGCTCCTTGTAGTCAGCTGTGACCTCTGCAAAAATTCGTCTGTTGTGTTTTTCTGCAGTGCGTCAGAGGGATGAGTGGGAGAGAAGGAGGAAGATGAAGGTGAAGAGGGAGAGAGGTTGGACAGGAAACTCCTGGGGGGGAATCAGCCTGGGGCCGCCTGACCCTGGACCCAATGGAGGTAAATCATACCTAAATGCTCACAAAGTCTTGCTGTTATACCGTTACACTGTTAAAATTAATCAACTATGCTCAAAAAGTATTTCAACCGGAAAACCTTTTGTCATCTTAATAATGCTATATAGAGCTATTTATCACTTTGACTCTCAGGTCAATCTGTTGACAGCAAAGGAGAGGTCAGAGGTCAATGATATTTGAAATCGTCCCACAGTACTGTAGTTAATTATGTAGATATAGTTTTAAGGCTTTTTGTCAATTTTCAACTCTAAATCATTAAGTTGTAGACCGTGGTGGATGCAAGCCAAATTTTAATGGATTTTTAATATGACCCCACTCATTGCTCTACACCCATACAAAGTTTTATCAGAACCTTTCGAACTACTGCGTTTACAAGTAAAATGAGCCGTAAATGCTTTCAAAAACATGACCTACTTGGTTTAGGTAACAGTGTCCTTCAATTTGCTCCTTGTTGTATTTACAACAGTCTTTAGTGAATCCAGAAAAGTAGCAGAACAAAATACAACCAGCTTGAGCTGACCGTCACAGTGCAGACATCTCCACCTCACTCTCATGGAGTAACAAGAGTCTAGATCATGACACAGCAGGTCTCAGAGGGGCACCTCACTTAGATATACACTGAAAGACACAGCGAGACGTTATGATGACTATAGTGATGGAGAGAGATGAGGTGGATGAAGCAATACAAGTGTAATAAGAGGCATGCTGGGTGTGTATGTGTGCGATAGAGAGAGAGCAGAAGGAGGTCAGCATGGGGGCTCACTGCTAGAGATGAAAATGAGAATTTGACAAAAGTGTCAAATGGGACAATTTCCTAATTTAGAAAGACATCCCTCTCTTTTTTGCTCTCTGTGGCTTTCCTGTTCACTCTTTGTCTTTTTACCCCAGATTTCTTTTCCTATTCCCATTCCTCATGTCTTCCAGTCATTTCTCAATTCATTATTTTCTCTCTTCCATTTCCTTTTCCATCACCCTCTCGGCTTCTCTCGTTCCTCCCACGCTGTTTGCCTTTCCCCCCCCTGTTCCTGTACAAGAAACCCAAATGACCACACTGTTACTTTGCAATGAACCATGCAGGGCTGTTGGTCCATCACACCTTGAATGGAATGTCTTATAACCACAGCCTTAAAACTCAATTTACAGCACACCACAGCTGTAACCTGTAACCTGATGTGCCACTTCCCAGAAATGTGACTACAAATCACAGTCATGTGGACCATGGCAGCAATGATAGGTCCTTATAATTGGTTGGGACAAGGATAAAGTCTCTGTGAAGTAAAATGTAACAGACTGTAACTGTATGTAGCTTGTTCAGAATGCTAACACAAGCACCAGTATTTTCATCACATTTTCTTGGTATAAAGTTTGTATATGAAACTTGTTATTTTTAATTCTTTTTACAGATCCAGATGTCAGTCTCCTGACACATTTTTGCCTAGGATTCTGTTGTTTTTGTTGTTGCACATTATCTCCCGAATCAGTTGCCTCTCTGATAGCTTTAAAACATCCTATTGTGATTGTTCTTGAAACAAATTTGCTTTTGCTGATCATTTAGTGGGTTTAAAATCCATCTCCAACCCCTTTTACAGTGGAGCCCATAAGACTTTAATTATTGACAACTAATGATCAATTAAAACTTATGAAAGGTAATTTAAAATCTTTCACACAAAGTTTGGTCAATATATTCCACAGTGACTGTTGATGTATTCTTGCTAGAAACATAAATGCACTCTTATTTAATAGAAATAAACTAATTTTGTGGAGATTTTTAAACCAAAGAACTCAGTGACAGGATAATTCAAAAAGTAAACCGCTGATGAAAGTTGGGAAAACAAATATATTTATATCTTTTGTATGAATGTCTTAAGTTTGTATCTTATCCTGTGTCTGTGATCATCTGATTTTATTTGCTTCACGAGTGATTAACAAAAAATCCAAAATCATTGGAAAATGAATCTTTTTCACTGGCCATACGATGTACATGTGTCATGCATCATAGTCCAATGATCAAAAACTATTTTTAGAGTAAAAACTTAATATGATAATGTAACCAGCTGTTCGGCCAAATGCCGGTGCATATAGAGAGCTTTGCTCTGAAGCCCGTAGTGTTGGGCTCCTGCCCAGTCAACTCTTCATCTGAAACTCTGAGGAACACTGTTGGCTAATTCCGGCTGATTCACTGATGAAGCAGCTAGCCTACTGTTCCCAGCCTCATTATATCTTTAAACATTAGTCTTTGCTGGAGTTGAGCTTGTTTACCTCGAACCACAAAGGATGAGGGAACAAGATTCTGCTTGGTTCACATCCTCCTTAGTTTTATATCTCTCTTCCCTTTGCACTTGCCTCTATGCTAACAAGCCCTCTCACACCTTGACATACACACCTTCCCCCCTGCATGCCCGAACACCTTCTTTCACGCGCTGTCCTGACGTTGTTGTTCTCGCGCTTCCAAGGATACACTCGGGGTTTGGTGAATGTGATGTGAAGGGAGCTGGAAATTGATTACTTCTCTCTGATCAGCTTTGGTCTCCTACAGATGTTGGGTCAATATACCAGCTGTGGTGGGGGTGTGTGTGCGTGTGTGTGTCCTCCCCTTGGAGCCTTTGAGTCAGCTCTCCTTTGTTTGTTGTTAATTGGTTAGAAGTGAACGGGGTGCATTTGGGAGAGTAACATCCTTCAAAGGTCACTGACAATGAAAAGTGCAGACCCGTTACGCTGCTGCAAGGGCTTCTGGGTATTTGTTACGCTCGCCTGGTTAATCGGTTTATAGTGTATGTGTGTACAGATGTGTGCGCTTAAATGCATTTGCGTGTTAAAGCTTTGTTATCTGAACTTCTTTCTTTCTTTGTCTTTCTTTCCTCTGTCCACAGAAACCTACGAGGATTTCGATTCACGTGTCATCGAGGTTAGTGTCTCTTGTCCCTTTCTGTTTACTGAACGACACACTCTACGTTTTCGACAATGTTGATTAACAGTTGCGTTTAAATTGTTTCAAAAATGTAAAAAAGGCTGTATTGTTAATAAATGAGGATGATCCCTTGTGCAGCATTGTCATCAAATTAACAGTTTTCATCAAGAGAATACGTTTTTGACGGTTTAATTGTTTCACTTCATTTTAATTGCTGGTTTATTACCCCAACCAAGTTAATAAGAACCGTTTCATCTCTCTGCATTAGCTGACTGGACAAAATACAGCTGTACTGATAGCCCCCAGACTCCTAGGAACTTCTAGCTTATTTTGTTTTATGTGTCATTTTCTAAATAAATCTGACTGTACATTAAAATATTGCAGAAAGCCTCAAAGGGAGCAAACAGTTTTCAAGTATTTCAAAGCAGTGGAAAATCCAGTGTGGTGTGTACACATGGATGGTGATAGGGGCAAATTTGCTGAGCAAGGGTAGCTCCATTTGAGAACTAAGCAGCAGCATTTGAGCAGTTGGACTGGTTTAGCACTCCCTGAAGTCAAATAGTGTAATATCTAGGTCACGTTTGCTTCATGTATGAAACCAAGCATACAATTAGCCCTAAAGCAAAGCTGTTCATTCAAGAGTTTGGTGGATATAATTGCAGTTTTTTTTTCTTTTAGAATTTCACACAGTATGCAGTTTATTAAGATCACAATTGACCCTTAAAATCCTGAAGACCATTGGAGGTTTTTAGTATTCCTGAAACTGTCTTGCAGTGTAACTTTTATGCTGTCAATATAAGGCAGGGGTGGGGCAACCCCAGGCCTCGAGGGCCGGTGTCCTGCAAGTTTTAGATGTGTCCTTGATCCAACACAGCTGATTTAAATGGCTAAGTAACCTCCTCAACATGTCTTGAAGTTCTCCAGAGGCCTGGTAATGAACTAATCATTTGATTCAGGTGTGTTGACCCAGGGTGAGATCTAAAACCTGCAGGACACTGGCCCTTGAGGCCTGGAGTTCCCCACTCCTGATTTAAGGGATATTTTAATTGTAAAAAAGCTCAGTCTCTCCTAGTTAAGTTATGTAATGACTACTTTTTGAAAATAACAGTAAGCTGGATAAAGAAGAAAATTTGGTCATTTTAGTTTGACCTGACGATGTCACATGCGTCAGTGGAGACATAATAACAAAGAAGAGAGTTACCATCACACTAATGATGGCACTGCGGCTGGATGTCAGGTTCAGATTAGAGCAGCGTTGTTTTTGATATCAGACGGTTTTGATTGTAGTTTCTCGCCAAAAGAATGTCTATGAGACTGTTGACGATTAGGAATTGCCCTTTAGGCAGTCATTAACTAGACTGTAGAAGCTGAACTGGACAAGAAAAAGGTAAGACTAGTACCATTTTGTGTCATTTGTCCCATGATAAGAGAACTGTGGAAGGAATGAAGTTGTAATATAATCAGTTGCCTTTTCATTACTGGTATGACATTTTCAGGCCAAATTTTCCAACCGTTGAAGTCAACGATCCAATAAACAAACATTCTCCTTTAGTCTTGAGTGTTTTACCCAAGACTGGAGAAAATGAAAGTGGCACCAAGACTTCCTGAAGCTGATGCAAGCCAGAAAAGTGTTATATTGTTTCCATCCAGGTGATAAATAGTATAGGGTTGTGCAATTAATGAGCAGCATGCTAGAGATCCAGTGAACTGCCTTTATTTCAGTCCAATAATTATAGCTTGAAATTAATAAGCTGCATTTACGTCAAGGCACCTCGAGACTTGACTTCAGGATTGCTTTGCTAGAATGTTGCATTCAAATACAGTTTGTAAATTTACTGAATTGGTATTTATTATTAAGATGATAAATTACTGTGGGACCAGAATAGACAAAAGGAAAGACAAAAAGTGCATTTATGTTATTCCCCCAGTTTATTTACATGTGTTTAATTGCAGCGCGATGTGACAGTCATTACTGCATAGCATGCTACTGTCATGGGCTACTGTCTTGCTCCATGTTTTTCTGTGGGTGCACAACCTCGTACATTAAAAATGGAGCTAATGAGACACTGGTAATGTGAAGATAACAGCAACTGAGTTGAAAGAAACAGTTATGTTAACAGGGGTACAATAAAAGCTTCCTAACAAGCAGTAAAAGTGATGTAATATAGCAAGAGGCAAAGGAGTCTTTCTGTTTCTTTCTGTTTCAGCTTTTGTTCGTTTTATTTCACAAACTAAAGAATGAAAGAAAGAGGCAAACATGCCGTAATAAATGCATGTTTGCCTTTATTACGGTTTTAGCGTGTGGTGGCACACACGCTAAAACCCTACTAAATGCTGATGTAGCTGAAAGTACCTGCTTCACTGCTGACGAGTGGTGTAGTAAACATAGAGCAACATAGAGTTAAATGGATTAAATTGTCCTATAGCCTTATAGCATGTAGTATATCCGTCTCCACTGAGAAGATTAATAGATTTTTAAAACTTGATTACCGCTGATGCTTAAATCTGAATATTTCAGCATGAAAAATATGGCCTAATACTACATGTAACTTGTAAAAGATATGAGGATTCATGTTGAAATCTGGTGAACCTGGTAGCTAAGTGACACTTTGCACTGCAGTCGTGTGTGCTTCAGGATAAAGAAAAATTGTATTTTGAAGGCTGTGTGTGTGTGAGAGAGAGAGAAAGAAAGAGAAACAGAATAAAGCTACACTGCATAGACAGTTCATTTAGATTCTGTCTTAGTGATCCTGGAACTTACCTTAATTCAATTAGTGCTAATGGACCCTACTGAACTAATGGGGGTAACACTACAAGGTCACATATGCAGGAAGACCCAGATGTGCAGCAGAGACGGGGGTGCACACACGTGGAATATCTGATTTTCATTGAATACCTGTTTGTCTATACCTTAAATATAAGTTATATATTTTATATACACACATGTATGATTTTTAATTTTTTAAATGTGACTGTTTCCAGATCTATTCCATACACACATGTCATTAGAGAGTGTGTGTGTGTGTGTGTGTGTGTGTGTGTGTGTGTGTGTGTGTGTGTGTGTGTGTGTGTCATTGATAGTCTTCCCTACAGCTCCTGTCTGCATAAATAAAAGTGGTGTCACAGACATTAGGCTTCCCCTGGAAACCGATGGACGCTTTTATGGTGCCATCGCCTTCTATAAATATACCCTCTGTGCGTGTGTGCGAGAGTGTGAGCGTAAGTGTGCACCACTATAAATCCAGGCCTAATGAAATGAAAAAGGCTTACTGGAATAAAAGGCTCGTCTCCCAAGGACAATCATGCTGGCATGCCATTAGTGAATACATCCAGCAGGAGGGAGGGAAGAGGAGGGAAAGAGAAAAAGTGTAAGAGAAGGAAAAGTTATGAAAGTTATCTTGAAAGTCGAAAGGTGAGAAGAAGGGAAACAAAAGGCTGGAGCTGTGTAACATTAATAAGACTCATTAAATGTAGATAAGAATAAGTACATACTTTTGAATGTAATGGTGAAAAATTTTTAAAGTTTAAAAAAATGTATGTTTGTTATTTCACATTTTATTTTAATAATAGAATGTAGATGCATACATTCCACACATCCTTTTATTGTTATTTTAAGGTTGTTGAAATGAACTTACTCCTTGCTGTCTGACAGTATCAGCTCATTTCAGTTGATGTTTATGCCAAGAGAAATACTTAGAGATCTACTCATCTCTCCTTCAGTATCTGCTAAGTTATATCTTTGTAGGCGAGTCTTTACCTGTCACACTGTTCATACTGTCTCTTTTGGATTGGATTGGATTGTATTTCCAGTACGCGGTGCTTCTGGCAAATTACAGACTGTAAAAATACATAAAGATCTCCTGGCAAGCCAAAAAATAGGTGCAACAAAATTCATCCATAACTTAAAGGTTGATATTTCAGTTTAAGATGTCCACATTAAGGATGATAAGAACTGCTTTGTTTAGTTCAGTTATTTAGATGTATTAATCCCAAAAGTCACATAATAGGCACGGTGACAGCAAATTTACACTGTTGTACAAGCTGTACACTGACTTGTACACTGACTACTTTACATTGTATCAATGTGTCATGTCTTTACTGTTCTCCCACGAAAAGATATATAACAAAATATTTAAATAAATGTGAGGGGTGTACTCACTTTAGTGAGATACTGCATGTGCTTTATTTATTATCAAAGCAGGCTATTTTTGTAGGCCTACATATTCATTGTTTTTGTCCTGTAACATAGGGCTGCTCAATTAATCGAATTTTAATCACGATTACGATCTGGGCTTTCAACGATCATTAAAAATGACTGAGCCGATTATTAGCCCCTCCCTCATGCTTTACTCTCGCGCTGCTCCGTGTGGCAAATCAAGCGCACTGCTCTGCATTTCGAATACTTAAGAGGACCCGAAGGAAGCTCGGAAAGCTAAGCAGAAGTTATTTGGAGAGGAGAGTGACTGCCGTTGGTTGAAAAGAGAGGTAAAAAAAAAAAACCTTCAGTGGTGTGGAAACATTATGGGTTCGCGGAGTCAGACGTGGATCAAGTAGACACAGTGTGTAAACTTTGCTATGGTGTCGTAGCTGCACC
This sequence comes from Astatotilapia calliptera, assembly GCF_964374335.1. Classification (NCBI taxonomy): domain Eukaryota; kingdom Metazoa; phylum Chordata; class Actinopteri; order Cichliformes; family Cichlidae; genus Astatotilapia; species Astatotilapia calliptera. The sequence continues at coordinate 24,377,661 of NC_137434.1, read as the reverse complement.
ACAGAGCAACACTGCAAAGTTTACATTTTTCATTTATTTCTTATATTGCAAACATTTGCACTGTTATCAGTATTTGCACACTATTTTATATTATTTTTTAAAGTCATTATTCAATACATTGTTATTGTTAACCCTTTAAAGCCGGTCAGAGCAGCATGCTCGTTTTGTGTAACTATTTTTAAATCCCTGTAGAACCTGAACCGCTAAGCTAGCACAATAAATTTTTCTCCATATGAAACCAGAGGAGTTGTACTTACATCTTATGCCATCAGCTTGTCCTAGGTCACGGTTTCCTTCCACATATAGCTTTGCAAAAATTGCATAAAAAGCGCTTGCAGGAACAAAAACATAATATTCCAGAAACAGGCTTTGCCGATCCGATCAGCTGTTCATAACACTTCCCACATTGAAAAAGACATCAACGGGAACTATCGCAAGTGACGTCATTTTCGCGGAAAATGTAGTTTTTTACTTGTAGGTAGAGCTGGGCGATAGAACGATAACGATATGTATCGCGATAGAACTTTTACTCGATAGAGAAATTAAGCTATCGCGATAGACCTCGCCGCTCTTGTCCTCTTTAAAAAAAAAAAAAAAAAGGTCAGCCAATCCAAATTAACTAGCGCAGAGCCGAACCAATCACAGCCGCAGCGTCACGTCGCGTGACTTGTTACGTACAGCACAAGTGCCAAGCCGCACGTGTGTTTGTTTGGGAAGCAGCCAGCGGGTAATGGAGCCAGCGGGTAATGGAGGAAATGAGTGTGCCGACTAGAAAAATCAACCGAGCGTGACCGAAGAGAAAACAGATGATGGTTCCAACGCCGGAGAGATTGTCGAACGGAAGAGCCATAGAAGTTCCGTAGTGTGAAGGTATTTCGGCTATTTCAAGTCTGACAAAAAACAGAGCAGCGCGCACTGTAAATTGTGCCGAAAGCAAGTCTGGAAATACAATGAACTGGTGCATGCGTCACACTGTGCGCCACGTTATTGTTTCGGTGAAATGAATTTCTACAATACTGTTACTGTTAATTCTACTCTCTGCAGTGTTTAAATGCTTACATATACACACAGTTACTGTCTGTTCTGCTTCTATGCCCCAGCTTTGTTTACTTTTTCCCACCGAGGCTTCTAGACTTCTGATTGGCCAACATTTCTGCACGGTTAGAAATCTAGCGCCACCTGCTGCTTTGGCATGTTCATAGCAGCGTTTTCCTTCATTTCTGCCTTTATGTGTGGACGGGATTATTTTTAAAACGAAAACGGAAAATCTCCGTTTTCAAAAATACCCGTGTACGTGTGGACGTAGCCTCAGTCTCTGACTGGAAGCGCTAATTTGTCATTCGGCTTTTGTCAGACTAAAGTAACTGTTAAAACTGTTTGAAAAGCTAAGCTATACAACAAGGAGAGATTGAGAATTTCCTTTTAGTTCTCAGTTTATTTGATATTGACAAAAGTTAGTCAGTTTTGTCTGTTCTTCTGTAAAACAAACTAAGATTTATTTTTAGAATTTATATTTTGTTTCTAAGTGGAATTGACAATTTAGTCTGTTTCGTTTGTTCTATTTTGAAACTTAAACGCTTTAGCGGCTGCCTTTTGTGTAGTTTGCAATATTTGCCTTTATTTATCTGAAAAAGTCTCATGTTCCTTAAGTACATCTACCCTGTTGAACTTATTATGGGAAATAAATATTTAAATAAAAACAAGCTGCTCACATTTTACTTGTGAGCAACGGCACATTTAAATCTTACAAATATAGTTATTTGGCTTATATCGTGATAGATATCGTTATCGCCTGAAATGAAAAAAACATATCGTGATATGAAAAAATCTCATATCGCCCAGCTCTACTTGTAGGCCTTAGAACTCGAATTGCACTGCTGGAAATAGTTTATTTTGATGCACATGCACATTCTTTGCAAATTTGCATCATAGGATTGTTTTTTTTGTTTTTCCTGCAGTGTATATAAAAATTTATGTATCTCCAAAAATAAAACTATGAAGACACTCAAAATAAATTTCCTGTGGTGGGAAACTATTTTTTGCAAGTTTTTTGTATTTAAAGTTTTGAGGGATAAACCTCTTAAATTTCTCCAAGTAGAAATATATGTAAACAAAACAAAAACGATTTTCAATTTTTTTGTAGTTTATTGCACTTTTTTGCAATTAATGTAGTTACTATGGACTTAATACATACACATTTTTAAAATATAGGCTATAACAGTTGTATTGATGTATAGCAACTTGAAATGCTCCCACAAATGGCACTACAGCATGTAAAAAAAAAAATAATATAAGCTCTGGCGGACTTGGTTCTATGGTAGATCTTAAAGGGTTAAATAAATATCGTCAAATAATCGTGATCTCAATTTCAGTGAAAATAATCGTGATTATCATTTTTGCCATAATCGAGCAGCCCTACTGTAACATAATAAACCCAACAAAAATGTGGTATTAATATAGGGAAACTAGAAAGTTAAATATTAGATAAATATCAGTTAAATATCAAATAATACTGCTGTAGAATGTTTACATGTTGTAAAGGATTTTATTTGTGCTTGTTAGTAATATGGAAAGGAGACTAGGCTTTATTGCCTTCACTTTAAGGTCCAAATATCTTTTGTGGCTCCATACAGACTTTTAGGCAAAAACTGTTCAAAATACGTCTTTTGGTTGCAAAGCAAAGGTTGCTTTGTCCTATGTTGACTAAAAGTAGTGACAAACCAGTGCTGAATTATCCCCTGACTGTACAGCTGCCCTCAGCTCATAGGCTCTTTTTAGTACACTATTTTGGTCTTCCTGCTGAAAACTGTACTACTATTGTTCAGTCTATCCACCCTGCCTTATTTTAGCCTGCAGCTCTTATGAAAAGCTCTGAAAAAGCCACTTTCATGTTAAGACTGGGCAGTTAATTTAATTTAATTTTTATTAATAAGGCTGGCTTACAAAAATTCCAAAAAATGAAGATAAAATGATCACTGCTGCCCCCCCGCTTCATACTCATCCGCCTCCCCAAGCAGTCAAGAAATAATTTGTGCTCGTATGTGAGGACATGCTATACAGAGAATCGTCAAATGAAAAATGTGCACCAAAATGCATCTAAATCATCTAATCCAGTACAATTACACTAAAAACTACAGCTTCAAAAATTCCCATTAAGTTAAAGCACACGGCTCTGGCACACTCAGTGTGATGAAGAATAGAGCTAGAGATGACGGAGAGCTGAGGTAACTGAAAAAAATGGAGAAGAGTCAGAGCGACGCAGACAAAAGTGATGTTCATGGCCTCTCTCCAAGTACAGCACACACTTGGACAAGACTCAGTGATTTCATTAACGGAGATTGAGTGTTGTCAGTGTCAGAAGAGGGTTTCTTTTTTGCTTTATACTCCCTGAAGTCAACAACCTTGAAAGTTTTGTTGAAAGTAAACTAAGAGTAGGCTGGATGAACTTTGTAGGAACTTTGAATTGGATTAGAGCTGTTTGCTACACTGAACTGTCAAGGCATGTATTCATACTAATATCAAAAGTGAAATTCACAATAAAGAAGTCAAAAGCTACTAATGCAGGTTTATTTGTTTCTTAACACTACAACTACCAACGTTCTAAACCCCCAGAATCACTGCAACAGCACCAGTCTTCTAGCTGTAACTATGACTTTACGAAATAAGTACTTCAAACAAGAACTTTTGGGGGTTTTATTAGATTTACAAAGAGTTTGTGTGATTTCATATTATTTCATTACAGATCATAAAGTTGAAATATGTTTAAGAATCCACAAAGGAACAACAAACAACAATAACTAGAGAGTCCATAGAAAGTGAATGATATTTAGCAACTCCAAGGAATTACTGTTATAATAACTACTGGTGATGCAAACAGAGAAGGATCCATGATAAAACCTTTAGGCAAATTACCAGTGAGAGTATACTGTTGAAAGTGAAGCAGGTCATTGCCTGTAACTTACTATACACCACACAGTTGGCCACAATAAAATAAGAAATGCATTTAAATAAATTAATTGCTGTAAAAGTCGATCAGTGAGTGTTTATTATGTTATCCGAGAGCCTTGTTCAATCTACAACACCACCCATCCTAGTGTGCAGCCTTCCTCAGCATTGACGTTCAACTCCAAAACCAATCCAATTTGGCTGCTCTGCACCACATTTCACTCTTTATTTGCTCAGATTAGTTCTCCACTCTCTGCGCTGTGCTCTGTTTGGCTTCTCTACATAGCCAGCAACCTGCTTGCTTCTTTATATGTTTCCAGTCACACACTCCCTCACCTACCCGACCCATTCATCTTTCTACCCATTTTCTTCCACTTATCCAATTAAGAATTGTGGTTGACTGTCCCTGCTACCATAGGGTGGGTGGAGGTGGGGTACACCCTGGACAGAGTGCCAGCCTGTCACAGGGTCAACACAGATAGACAGACAACCATTCATGCTCAATTTCACACCTACAGCCAGTTTAGAATCACCAGTAACCAAACCCCACTAGGTGTAAGTCTTTGGACTGTGGGAAGAAGCCAGAATACCCAGAGAGATTCAGTCAGTCGTGCAATAATTCTTCATTTTTTATTTTAACTGCACTCCACTATATATTTTCTATTAGTCACATCCAGAGTCATAATTAGCCAAAGCATTGGTGACATCTAGCTACCTCTAGGTTATTATATAGCAGCCTTCATGTATGAATCTCTGTAAACAATACATGTTGCTAGCCAACTGAGCATGCCACATTGTTGAGCGCAGCATTTCCCATTGATTTCTGTTGGGGTTAATATAACTCTGTTGGCAGTTCCTTTTTATCCCATGTGCTCCAAGATTAACTACATTATAAATAAACTCATTTTTAGAAAAAGTGGTGAAATGTTAGATGATGGAGTTTCATGTAAATTGAGTGATTTTTAAAATGTAAATTAGTCAAAATGAACCTTTTGGCAGTTCTAGTATTTATTAGATTTGTGCTGGTGAAAGTTCAGCACTGTTATTTTCATTTACAGTTTAATATTTTCACAGAAATGACAATAAAGAAGATGAGATAATTTTGCATTTCTTCGGGTATTATTACATTTGAAAGTAAAAGCTTGCAGTCATACATCACCGAGTTATTTTAAAAGTTAATTTAGAGGAGTTAGATTCTTTTAATTGGGAACACGGTATTCACTGAAGTTGACCCAGCAACACATAGTTTATTAAACCTCATCCAAAAGTTGGATGTTGAAGAATCCTTGGGGAACACATTTTTTATCAAATCTAATTTAAAATATTGCCTTCAGTTACTGGATCAATTAATATATCTCCAAGTGCATTTTAATCTCATGATGGTGGCTTGTATCTGAATCAACCATGATGCCAAGTTGTAGAGTAATACATAGTACAAATGAAAATGTTCTACATTAAGGAAATGAATAGGAAAGCAAATTTTTCACTCGCCCTATATGATCAATTTAATTTCCAAAAAATACTTTTACAGTTGAATGTGAATTAAGTCCTATTTTCGTCCCTTCAGTCTCACAAGCACAAACATGCATGTCTGAGTCATTTGCATGACTAACGCACAGTTCCCTACACTGTTATAAATGTTGTTTTCTTGCTAAGTCTTTAGACAGCAGTTTGTCATCTCATTTGAACACACATTAGTCCAGAAAGGGATTTTAACTCTTTCCTTTTCTCCTTCTCAGTCACAAATATCTGAAAGATTTTTTTTTTTTAATTAAACTTAGTGGAGAGGGGCCAAAGAAGAACTTGACACTTGTACTATAATATTCAAATAGCCATCTACCATAGTGTATGACTGCACTCTCTTTTCACGATTAGTTATTTCATTATGTAAAAGAGCTGATTACCTTTCGCACCACTGTTAGAAAAAAACAGGCCTGTGAATCTAGCGTTTTGCTTCAGATATGGCCATCTGGCTCTCAACACATCACATGTCACAATTACACAAAGAAATCTAGCAGAGTTTAAATTATGCACCAGTATGACTAATTATGGCAATTGTAGCTATGCCTGAGCAAATAAAAGCTGTTAACTATTCACTTGTTGATATCTTTACTCAAGATACTCGAGAAAAAAAATGGTGTTTCTATGCAAGAGCAAGTCAGAGAAGGCATTTGTAGTCATGCAGTACCTTCTGGTTTCATGTGGTTAAAACTCGTCCCTTGTACTGCAGCATATAGACTGATGGAGACAGGAAAACGTGCAGCAACAGATTGAGAAAATAAGAGATTAAACAGAAGTGAGAGCGAGTTAGAAGCATCCTCCCACTGCCATGCTGTTGCTCATCCGGCAGAGAAAAACTCAGCCCATCTGCTCTGCTGTGAACACTCCTCAAAACTACTGCATCTTCACCTCAAATGACAAATGTAAAGCCCAGAACTCAACATCACTGGAGGCTTTTAGACACACTTCTAATTGAAACTGGCTGCGAACAGCCATAAGTCACGCTGAAACTTGAGAGTTAATAACTTGTTGGATTTTGATTTACAGAAACGCTTCATGTGCCATCTGGTCCGCACCTGGCATAAAGAGCAAGTTTCGTTACACACTTAAACTTGACAGTAAGGGAGGATATGTTGCTGCCTCCCTTTAAGACCTGCTGCCACATTGTGCAGAAAAAATGTCCATGCATTTATTACGGCATGTACTTTTTGGAGCATTATGTGTGTGCACCTTTGGTTTGTAAAGGCTAGTGCAGGGCAAAAAATATGTGAGGCATGTGGAGGTGTCGTTAAGTCACTGTTTTTGTGCATCCATGTGTTTGCATGTGTCCTTGGGGTTGTCTTTTCATTGTTTTGGTGTTTGCTTCTGCTCTGACCCCAATCCTTGTTCTGTGGCCCTGCAGTCATATTATAAACCCTTTACTGAAGTGTATGTTACGTAACGAGCGACGCTCAAGGCACATCTTGACTTTGAAGTTCCCTCTGCTGGAATTCAGCACTATTTTATCACTTGCGCTCTCTGACAGGGATAAAAGCCTCAAGGTGAACTGTTTTTTGGAGGTGGTGTGGGGTTAGTCCAATGAAAGGGCGCTAGTGCAAAACTAATTCGCAGCTCATAGGAACAACATAAGGAAATGCATACAAGCAGGCAGGAAGTACTATTCATATTTCCAGGGATCAATGTCCTTCATTTCTGTGATGTTTTACCTCCCTTTCACAGTCACAGCTGAAGGTGTTTTGAATGCATTCTGTCAGAAACAAGTTGGTGCTATGTAGTGGCTCCTATAGACTTCCATTTCAAAGCGTTAGCTTGACTCATAAATACATTTTTCCCACCAGTCATGATATGCCCTTTAGCTAAATTCACTCTTTCAGTTTGCTGGTGTAGAGAGAGATGGAGAGACTCAGAGAAAGAGAGGTGGAGCATGAGGGGAGGCAGAGAGAAGCCCATTGATGAGGCAGGCCAGGCAGGTCCTTCACTTGGGATTGAGTTGCATTCACTCGTATTGTAACAACTGTTTTTTTTTTGTTGCCACTTATCACTGGAGTATGGAATACATTTACATACTCAGACAATTTCACACTCGATTGGCTTGTTTTTTATTCAGTTTTTAGCTCATAATTATTATGGCTTGTTTTCATTTTGCGTTTTTTTTTTTCACTTTGTGTTTCTTTATGTTGTCTGTGGTTATCTTTATGTGAAATTCTAATACATAATATGTATTATCATGTATATATGTAGTATCATACCTTGATCTTTACCTAGCACAATGATAATCATGTACAGCCAAGTCTATAAGTATTTATACAGGGTACATAGTCCACCTTTTTGAGAGGCATGAAAGTCAGTGAAGAGTTGACCAGTATTTTGACCACATGAGGTTGGTTCCCTCATAATCTGGCAGATGAAAGAGCTGGAGTTGATTCCATGTGTTGAACTTAGGTAGTTATTCAGTTATTCAGATCAGCAACACCAAAACACCTTACAAGTGCTATAAAACTAAAAGTGCATGATGACATGAATCATTTCCCAGAGTTGTTTAAAGTCAATAACAAGAGGATTCAATTTGCCAGAAAACAGCTGAAAGAACTTGTAGTTCTTGGTGAACAAAGTCTTGTGACATATGAAGACATATGAAAACAAGATTAATTTGCACTAGAATGATGGGCTTATGAGCTGAAGAATACCACATCATTGTCAAATGTGGTGTAGGCAGTGTTGTTGCATAGGCATGCATGGCTGCAAGTGGAACCTGGGCATTCATGTGTATTGATGATAGCATAAGCATAATAATGACCCAAAGTACACAGCAAAAGCAACCCAAAAGCTCAAGGCAAAGAAATGAGATATTCCTCAATGACTTTCAAGCATGCATTAAATGAAGGCAGCTGTAGTAGGAGACTTTGCAGGGAGGAAACGCAGCATTTAGTGATGTCCATGGATTCTAGACTTCAGGCAATCATTGGCTCCAAAGGATTTTTTTTCCAATTACATTTGCAAGTTTAATTTTGTGTCTCTGAAACTGCAGTAATAACAGTTAAACCACCTGAATTAAGCTTAAAATGCACTTCAGTCACGCCCAAATTCTTATGCTAACTCTGAGCCCTAACTCTGAGCCACAAGGTTTGAAGTTCTGGTTCTGGCTCCAACCTGAAAAGAAAACTTTACTATACTACACTCAGGCTGTGGTGGGAAATACTGTAAATGCATCAGTGCTTAATTGTTGGCTCTTTTATTGAACATTTTTCTTGTCTGTTTAAAATCAGCTGAATGAATTTTGTCCATTCACGTTCTTAGTTTTACATTTTTTGTACTATTATTGTTCCCCTCTCATTCACACTCGCACAAAATGAGCAAAGGAAGCTTTAATATTTGATTTTCTGCCTTTACTAGAGAATAAATAAATATTTGATGGGTGTTTTATTGCTGAATGTACAATCGCTTCTTCACTTATCTTTCCACCTCAGTAATATTTCTGTATTTGTGTGTATCGTTGAGGGAATACTTTTAAAGCAATATCCAACTGTGGAGTTGAAGAAATAACCACAGTGTTTCCACATCAATAAGACAGATACTAACACAAGTGCAACATGAACACCACAAACCACTGCCATACATAAGCAGCAAAGTAACACAAAGTGCCGCCAATGCTTAAACCAGTATTGAACTGTCAAAATACTGTACATAGATACACATATTTTTCATATAGACCTTGTGTGTAAGCAGTTGTGTGACCTGTGTGTGTCTGTATGAGAATTGTCTTATAGTCAATATTTAAACCCCTCCAACTCAATACCTGTTATTGGAAATCACATCATAGCTATTATATGCTTAAAGCCACAGGAGTCATTGTTTTTTCATATGAACAGTGAATTATTGAGTGATTTCAATATGAAAGTGGATTTGGCAGTAGTGCCAAATTGCAGCTCTTCAGTATGTTAGCATCTTTTTTTGCTGCAGCAGACCCTTTTTTCAGTCATAAAGCTTTCCATAAGCATTTGATGGACATATTCAGAGACAAGCTGGTGAACACAGTACAGCATTTAGCTAGTAATAAGTCAGATATTTTCCTCCTTTTGAATCCAAAAATGGCTTAAATGAGAGTTCCAGGAACCAGGTCTTAAACTAGACTCTAAAGTACCTGTTGTTCTATTTTTGCAGCTTGTTGTGGAGTTCAGTGGTAAAATGAGCTTTTAATTTAGAGTAATCCTAAATGAACATTTTATTAATGAAACATACTGTGAAAGGTGCTATGACAAAAAATATTTTCTAATTAGACCAAAAATATTTTCTAATTAGCACTATAATTATCTTAATTAAATTTGCTTAATGAACTAGTCGGGATCGCTGGTTATTCTGTATCACTTTTCACTGTGCCTCTTGGTTTTGAGCTGAATTTATTCCGTGTGCATTTATTGTAGTTCTTCTTGAGGCTTCTTTGAGTGTTGGTACTTTGCACATCTCTTATTAAGACAAAGATGCAGACACATCCGTTTTCAGATGTCACACACACAAATGGATGTTTCATTTCCACACATTCAGGCATTTCATCAGGATTTTTTGAGTCAGATTTTAGAACATTCACAACAAATAGATCTTTCACCATCTAATCATCATTTTTTCTTGTTCTTTGATTTTTAAATGGTCACTTAGTCTTGAGGAAGAATCGGTTAAACTTTGGTGGTCAAAGGTCAAGTTCAGTGTGATCTTACAGAGCATGTTTTTGACTATAATGCGAATACATTCACTTATTACAAGATTTCACACCAATGTCTAATAATATCAAGTAATGAAGTGATGACATTTTGTATGAAAAAGGTCAACTTCACTGTGTCGTCATAATGTTCCACAAGAGCTCTCGTCAGGCCATAATTCAGCATCATAACTGACACAGAATAGGAAGCTGTGACGTGATCGCACATTTGATGAGATATTGAATTGGTGACACTAATCCTCGGTCCCCACATATTAGATTCTTTGAATTTGAGAGTTGTCACTACATTTATATCTAGTCTAAACTGCAGCCTTACACGCTGGATCTGATTCTAGTTTCATTTGTTGTTGTTCTCTTTCTGTCCCTTGCCTTCTACCCCTCATCCGTCACCTCTTTTCCTCCCGCTCTTCTTTCAAACCTCTGAAGTGGATCTATGCTGCCCCCTGGTGTTTCAAAATCATATTGCCTAGAGTTGATCAGCCTGTGTGGATAGGATATGTGTGTGCTTCTGAGATAGATAGATGACTGCCGCTTTTTTTACATAACAGATCAATGAAAGTCACTTAAATCTGGGAAGGCATGCGGGTCTGGATTGACCACAAATGCACAACTAATAGCTTTGTTGTGGTGCTATAGCTGCAGATGTTTTACTCCACGCATTTGTTTTTGTCGGTTCATTAACTTGTCTGTTATTGACTTGAGCATAAAAGCCAAAATGCATAAAATCAAATGATACTACGCCGAAGTTATACAACAAATGCTTGTTTTCATTCATCTTTTGAGCTTTGGAAGTTAATCTGTGCCATAAAAACAGATGACAGTAGTTGGCTGATTTGTTGTCCTGATATTTGATCTCAGTATATAAATTAATCTCAGTATGTAATTGCAAGAGTTTATAATGAGCAATAACAGTTGAAACATATCATTATGTCATTATTATCTGCTGCTGCTTATCCAGAATGTGGCTGCAGCTGCAGCACACTAAGCAAAATAGCCAGCTGGACTGATCCTTGGCCACTTGCACCAGGCTAGAACGGATATACAGTCCCTCCAGTATAAAAAGCCTCTCTAGGGAGGTTAGATGCGCAAATGTATTCAGCTGACTTCTTTTAATGCAAAGGAGCAGCATTACTGCTCTCACTCATCACTCCATAGCCCATGTGAGGAAAACTAATTATGACTTTCTGTGATCTCATTCCTTTTTCACTGCCCAGACCTCACAGGTAACGATGGGATGGTAGATGGGCTCATAAATTATGAGATTTGCTTTGCCTCTCAGCTCCCTCTGTCCCACCTAAGGTACTAGAACTGCTTCACTTGAGGTAGAAATTCTCTTCCAGACTGCAGGGTTGTTTGCCAGCAGAGGACTTCAGTTATAGAGTTGCTTATCCTCATTCCAGCTGTTTCATAATGGGCTACAGAAGGCTACACAGCATGCTGGAGCTCACAGCCAGCAGAACCACACTGACTGCAGCACGTCTGCAGAAAAATCTCGCATTTTTATTTATGTTTATATTCGCAGTGTGTATGATATAATAGCTACACTAGAGCTCAAGATAGTGTTTGTTTATGATTGTTGTTTTGTAGGTGAAGAGTGTGTTCAACATGACAGCCAAAGAAGGCAGAAAGAGGTCCATCAGCTGCTTGGTCGCAGTGGGAAATGGCAACGGAGCCGCAGGTTTGAATCTCTAAAAAATAAATACATGAATGAATAAACTCTGGAAGCAACTTATGATGATAAATCCAATCTATTAAACGTTTTGTCCCTGATAATCACGTTTATTGAAAATGCAAGGTATTATAGTGTGAGGAAGAGAGATAAGAAACATAATTTAACATGTTTTGAATTCTGTAGACATGACACAGAGCCAAAATAGATTTTGACAGTTATTTTAATTGAGCTTTTCTAAAATGCCTCAGCCTCTGCCGATATGGGGAAGTGCAGGAAATGGGTTTGACACTTTTCATCCTCAAGCAGCAGCAAAAAAAAAGGAAAAACTGCTGACGAAACTCTGCATACTTTCCTGAAGCTCGCCTGCATTTAACCTCTTATTATAGAGTGTGTCACTGCTGCTTTTCGAAAACTTCATCATGTTATTGCTCATTAGCATAAAGACTCAGTCATTAGTTTAATAACACGGGAAAAGCATCACAAGCTGTGATTTCTTCAAGAGAATCTTGTTTAATTTTTAATGAATCATACTATGATGAATTTTACATTTTCTGTTACACTGAGCTTCACAAGCATCAGTGACTACTCAACACTCTGCACTCAGAGGTGTTTTAAGACCAATGTTCTTTCCTCCTTCCAGGCTTTGCTTTGGGGAAAGCAGCAGACAGGAACACGGCTCTAAGGAAGGTAAGACCACAAACCATATATCAGTGTAGCTTCAGATGCCGTTTATAGGTTTGGGACAGCTTAAGGTCACATATCCTGCAAGTGTTTTGTTAAATAACTGTCAACTGAGGTTTTCGACTGGTCTTGGCTAAAAAATATCTCCTAAACGAAAGATTTTGGAGATGTTATCGCGTCATCTGCTGGACGTCTATCATAGACTTTGTACCAGAAGGTTTTGAAAAGGATAAGCGACACATGAAAAGATTCAAATTTATGATTGACCTCGCATTCTGAAGCCGCTGAATAAGCATATACAAGTGACATCAGGGGGTGATGATTGTGTCAGTCCAGACAAGTGGCAAACACTCAGTGTGACAGAATCCACATCAGCATATGCAGAAATCTGATGTTATCATTTTAAAGTGAGCATCCAGTCTGTGTGTGTGAAGAGGACCTGTGCACGTAGCTATGTGATATCCCCGTGCTGGTGTCATTCCTGCATCATCATAATGATGTTGGTCCAGCATCAACACTGGAGCTGACCAATAGTGTTGTAATATTCTAGTTTTATAAAGTGGAGGAAAATGGGGAAAAAATGTCTTTATTCAATTATTCAGTTATTTTCTTCATGAATGTCTGCAAGATAACAAATATATTATCAAGTTAGGCTGGTGATAGCTTTTTGTTGTAGCATTAGCTAACTTGGCCAAACTTAACTGAAGGCTCAGGCAACATGATAGGTACACTGCAAGGTTGATACTGGAACCAAGATTGTTATGATGATGTAGAAACAAGACCAACACAGGGATATCAGATCTGATTACAACCATATAGTAAACTAGTCTCAATAAAATGTTGTTATATTTAAAAAAAACAAAAATAAACAACAAAACAAAAATGTGCATTTCCTTTCTTTATTGATATGATCATAGTTCTCACGTTGTAACAGACTGCCTGACCAGACCACTACGCTTCCCAGGAATAATATCTATAATAATAATGGATTGCATTTATATAGCGCTTTTCGAGACCCTCAAAGCGCTTTACAATTCCACTATTCATTCACTCTCACACACTAGTGGAGGCAGCTACAGTTGTAGCCACAGCTGCCCTGTGGCAGACTGGCAGAGGCGAGGCTGCCATCGGCCCCTCTGGCCATCACCAGTAGGTGAAGTGTCTTGCCCAAGGACACAACGACCGAGACTGTCTGAGCTGGGGCTCGGACCGGCAACCTTCCGATTACATGACGAACTGCCAACTCTTGAGCCACGATCACCCTATCTATCTATCTAATCATCTACCATGCAAGTTTTTAACTTTTGACTAGGGAAATAACATTATATTTCAATATTGTTATATTTCAACAGTGTTTTCTGGGTAAGTGCTGTTGAAACCTGCAACATAAACAGGTTTTCAAATCAAATCAAGCTTGTTTAAATAGCACATTTAAACTCACTTTATTATGGTTATACATTAGATGATTAGGTGAGCTAAATGGCATCTAAAGAGACAAGACTCAAGACTTCCTTTGATGCGTTTCATTATGTTTATAATAAGGACTTTACTACACGGCCTTTTTCTGCTAATAGTATTAATATATTTTCCTATATTAATGTAACTGCTGGATTTCAATCTGTGTGTCTTTTGTCATGTAACTCTTATTTGCAGGCCAAGAACAGAGCCATCCACTACTTGTACTATATAGAACGATACAATGACCACACCAGTAAGTGACTTTGAATCTTCGTTTGTCCTTTTGTTCTTCCTCTCTTCCTCCATAAAACTGCGGTCTGTTTATTCACATTTTAAATTTCCATCTGTTATTATATGCTTATGTTAACTTAGTATTACATGCCTGCCAGCCTTTGTCTCTGTAAACAGAATCTGATGAACACGATACAGAACAATCAAAATTTCATGCTTCATTCTACTTTGAAAAGGCTATCTGATTATAGCCTTAGTTGGGGGAGATTGCTGCATAAATTAATTTGCATGTTAACGAGGAAACTCATTTCCTGAAAATTGCTTTTACTTCTTAATGCCACGTATGCAGTATGCAAAGACAAGCATGATGGTGTGAAGAAGTTTAATTTAGTGTAAGTTCTTATGTAAGTATTAGAGGAGCATGGGTGAAGGGTTTAACTGAAGAAGACATGAGTACCAGGAAATTTAGAATTACATCTCCCTCTTCTCCCACTCTTCTCTGCATCACTTTCATTCAACGCCTTTATCTCCATGTACTCCTCTGATTCAACACTGTACCCTCCCATTACCTGCTGGTACTCATACAAAGGATATGATCTATAATATTCATTTGTAAAGAAAGGTTTGGGAGTTAAAATGCACTGCTTCTCCGTTCTAATTGTAAGACTTAATTTGGCTTCTTTGGCCTTCTTTGGAGAGCAGAGCCTGAGAGATTAATGAGCATGAGTCATCGGCCTCCACTGGCCCACCGGAGGAGAAAGTTAGCTTCCAGCTCTGGTCTAAAACCAGAAGAACTGCATGTGTGTCAGTGTCTTTGTGTGTGTGTGTGTATATCGTTGGTTCTGTATTTCAACCAGCTTGAATTGGAAACTGAGAAAATGTTTTTAGGCTCATGGAAAGATGATGCTGCCACATGCCAGCTCTCCCTATGTGTCCATCTGCAACCTGACAGTGTGACTCATTTGTTTACTTTCTTGTTTTGAATGTTATAATTGTATCAAAGCTCCAATTATGCCTGGATAAATTTAACTTTCTGTCGCCTTTGTTGCTCCATCGCTCAAGTTTTATTTGCTGCAAGGTTTTAGCCAATCTGTTTGTCTGATACTCAGTGAGCTGCACTGATTTTACAGTGGCTACTGTTTGAATTTGAATTACTTTAAAGCCAGTAGCGAGTTTGGTTGTGTTTGATTTAGGTACATTTTCACCTTTGTTGTAAGAGACCAAAACATCCTGGGATGATATTACAGTCAATTCCCACACTCATTTTAACTGGTTTGAACTAGGGTAGACTTTTATTTCAGTGTTTCAGTTACTTAAGTATAGAAAAGTGTTTCCGATGTGGGAGTTAGCAAGATTTCTTTCTGCTCTGACTTTGTCACTTTGACAGAAAACAGCAGGACCTCTTTCAGCTGCTACAAATTAGCTCTCTCTACATGTGATCTGATTATTCTCCTCATCTACAATGTCCTGTGAAGTGTGTAAAAGCGCTTTAGCGCAAGAACAAGATTTTAACCTGAAGCTATAATATCGGCTTCATTCAGCAGCACACAGTTCCCTCTCAAGGACTGTGTGTCACTGAATAACTAATTAGCCACAGCTGCTGCAGTGAGCAGGCAATACTGGCATGTGGAAGGACATCTGGTGGGCAGGTAGAGAAACAGGAGACCTGAGGGAGAGCAGGGGAAAAGATGCATAACAAAACACAGGTGCTTTCATTCAGAAATGGCACAAAGCTTGTAAAAAAAAAAATTCAATTTTCTGGCATCATTTTGGTCTGATTATTATGTCTCAGTACAGCAGCTTGTTTTCTCTCTGCTCTGCAGCCAGTTAGTATAATTAAGCTGTTGTTCTTCTCTTCCAATAGTTTACCATGACATTGATTCCAAGTTTAAGAGGACGACGCTCTGCATGAAAAAACAAAGCAAAGGTATATTTCAGTTTCCAAAATGTCCTCTTTTATTGCACGATTTTCTAAAGTCTAAAAGAAAAAACTTTACATTTTCCACCAGCCTTAGTTGCAAGTACAGTTGACCTTTCAGCAGAAAGATACCTGTTTGCACATTCAGCAGCAGTTAAGATATCCGTGGTGTCCTGAAAATGTCTGTGTCTGCAGGTTACGGTCTGCACTGCCACAGGGCGGTCATCACTCTTTGCAAGCTGATCGGTATAAAAGACATGTATTGCAAAGTAGAGGGATCAGTCAATCTCCTGAACATCACCCGGGCTCTCTTCACCGGATTAGCCAGTCAGGTAAGAAATGTTTGGGGGCGTTTTCACAAATTGGTTTTATGGTTTTGGAAAAGCATACAGGTTTTAGCAGGAACATAAACTTTCATGAAAGCATAAGAGCTCAGATTCTTATTAGCTTTCTTAATTTTATAAAGATCATTTTTGCCATTTGTTACTCCACTGTAACAATAAAGAGAAAGAGAGAGCAAACATGGGGAAAGAGAGCAGTGGATGCAGCAGGCTTGCAGTAAAGGTCTCTGATGGAACTGGACACTCACTGCTGATGTCATTTGCACCATATCAGGTGGCCTTCTGAATGCTGAAAACACAATAGTGACATATTATCACCTTGTAAGTACAGCTAACCTCCCAGCAAATGGATGCCTGTTTAGACAGGGGTTGTATTTGTGTCCACCTGAGTAATGTTACTGCAACATTACCTCCACCTGTAGCTTTTTCTCAGTTTATCCCTGAGGGGAAATATCTGGCTTCTTAATAATTCTGGCCAACTAATCTTATTTTAGTTTCAGTTATAATTTGGGGCTTTAGTGGTGATGAAAACAAGACATTTGAGATGAAGCAGTTATTGCATTTATTTTTCCAATAGTTTTCTTGTTATGTTTTCTGTTATAAATCCAGCACATTTTCTAAATGGCTGTTTCACCCGAGCTCTCTCAGTGCAGCTGTAGGTATCATTATTTTGCTCTTCACAGTCTGAACCTAACTTCTCTTTCTTTTGCTATCTCCACTTCACTGGTCTTCGGTCAAAATATATTTAGATTTCAAGCAACTTTTTAACTATAAAAATGTGATGCTTTAAAACTTTATGAAAATAATGTTTAAAAAATTGTCTAAATATTGCTGAAAATACTCATTTGGATTTTATTTCCCAAGTCACTAACTTTGTAGTTCCAAAAACTAAAAGTTTATGGAAAAAGTTTATATTATAGAAGCTGCTAAGTTCATAGCCCCAGTAGCAGTTTCCATATAAAAATGTCTACCTCTTCTGTTTCTCCGTAGGAAACCCACCAGACTCTGGCTGACAAGAAGCAGCTCCATGTTGTAGAGTTTCAGTCGCAGCGTGGCCTTCTGCCCATGGTGGTGGCGAGTCCCAAAGACGGCGCACGACCCAACCCAGAGTCAGAGGATGAGATTCCCAACACCCGGCTGCACTGGGATGACGTACGAGCTGCACAGGGGTTGAAACGCTCGATCTGGGCAGGTGTCAAACGCACCATCTGGTAATGCGTGGGAAGGCTGATGCTTGGATAAGACCAAAGGAGACTTGAGTGGACTGAAGGAAACCAATAGTGTCAAATGGATTATCTGACTTGTTTTTTTTCTAGTAACAGTATGTGTGGAACTTGTTTGCTAGAATTTTGGTTTTTGTTAACGTCTCAAAATGTGATGGACTCTGTTTGTAAGACTCCTCAACTGAGGACTAAAGTTCAGTGCTTTTCAGTATAACACCAACTTCATTGTCCATATCAAACCTATGATACTGATGCAGTCAATGTTACAGCAGAAGAAATATTTTACATTCTGACTCTTGAGAATTAATTTTGAACTGTTGCAAAACATGTGCTAATAATAAATTTTAAATCTATTAAAGTCATTGGGAGTTTTGTCCTTTTTGCTTTGGATATATTTAGTAATGCATGAAATTCCTGATTAGCTGAGGCTGATGGATACCTCTTATGTTTTACTGCAACTATGGAGCAAAGAAATTGAAAAGTGTTGAACAAAGGTTATATTTTTGTCACTTTTGATGTCCGTTGGGCAACAGTGCACAGTAATATATATTAATGATAAAAAATAATGATAACCGCATGTTCACCACGAAACCTACAATCTAAGTGCCACCTTGTAGTCATAGTAGCAACTTGTCATGTATAACAAAGCCACTCCCTAAAGCATACCTGTCTTTCTTTTTCTTTAAATGGAGTCAATGATTTGCAAAGTTAAAATGGTCATATTCTTAGAACTACAGATATAGGTAGTGATAACCAGGTGATATAAACTGAGCTGCAAAGTTTAAACTAGGGTTAGATTGAACAAAGTAATTCCAGAAATCCTGACTCATTTTGCAAACAGAGGAGTCGCCTACTGCTGGCTGCCATTGTCTCGGTAGTCAGATTTTTACACAGTTGATTCCTAAATGCAAGTTTAATCTTTTATAAAGCTGAACATTTCACTAGCTAGGACAACATCCTCGGTAACAATGGGGAATGAGGAAGTGTGAACTGGTGCTGCGGTTTGGGGAAGGCCTCGAAGGAGACTGGTGACGGCTCCTGGGCCCAACAGATCCCCATGTACTAACGAGAAATGAATGAAGGAAAGTAAGAGAGGGGAAAATGGGGGGGGGAACAGCAGGTATTTGAAAAGGGGGTGTCAAGGAGGAGTGGTCCCACTCCTGAAATTCAGATGACATTTCCACTAAAAAGGTCTGTGCCTCAGCAATTCAAAGACCATGAAGTCAAGATGCTCCAGGTGAGGCTTGAACTCACAACCTCGGCATTGCTCTACAAAGTACTGTCTTATAAGTACCGCGCGCTGACCGATTGCGCCACTGGAGCTTGTGTGCTTGAGGCATTAGTCAAGTCTAGATTCTGACGTCTTCTTACAACTCAAGTCACTGCTGGCTTCACTTTTTTGACCCAAAACCTCAGACGTTACTGAATGTAGCTTCCAGGTTGATAAAGCCAATACATAAGCAGCGACCTTTTTTACATCAGTTTTAGGGGTTATTTTGTTTTGTTTGGGGGGGTGAGGGGGTGGGGGAGGTATGCAACCAAGATGACGACAGTTCAAAGCGAAGCTCTCATCGAGTCTTTCTTTAACACTAGTGATGCCTGTTCTTATCGATACCTGGACCTAAAAAGAGCTCAGATTTCTATCAGAGGAACTACCAAAGAACACATTTGCTCCAGGTGAGGTTTGAACTCACAACCTCGGCATCGCTCTACAGTGCACTGTCTTATAAGTACCGCGCGCTGACCGATTGCGCCACTGGAGCTTGTGTGCTTGGTGTGCTAGTTATGTCAAGACATTCTTACCAGAGGATTCAACACTGGCTATTAGAGACAGTTGCCAACAACAACAACAAAAATGCCCATGCATGCGCCCATCTTTGTAAGATCAGGTGTTTTTGTTTAGTTTTTTTTTTTTTTCTTGCAACCAAGATGACAACAGCAAAAACCACAGGGTCCATCTTTTACACTGATAATGTCACTGGCTTCACTTTTTAAACCCTAAACCAAAAAATAAAAAATAAATAAACATTGGAAAAGTCAATGCAATTTGCCCTCCCTTGTCATATATGTTTTTTTACAACCAAGATTGCAAAAAATGAAAGCAGTGCCGTCTCAGTATTCCTTCTTTAACAGTGGTGATGCCTAAGTGCAAGTGGAATCTTTTATATAACTCAGCCTTGACAGGTCTCTGCCCTGGTGTTTCAAGATGAACTGAGGACATCTGCTCCAGATGAGGCTTAAACTCACAACCTCAACATTGATCTGCAGTGTACTGTCTTAGAAATACAACACGTTGCCTGATTCCAACACCGGGGGTGGGGGTGCACACATCCAGAGGGTTTATATTGGTAATGTAGAAAAGGTCGTTCTTATCCAATACCTGGACCGAAAACAGTCTCAGAGAAAGCAACCCTCATGAGAGCAGGTGGGGTGCCGCAGTTGAGGTTTGAATTCTCATCCTCGGCCTTGCTCTACAATCTACTGTCTTATAAGTACTGCGTGCTGACTAATTGCACCATTGGCGCTTGTGTGCAACTCATGCTCATCAAGTCAAGACATCCTTACCTCCGGAGTCAATGACGATACATTCATGATGCCTAAATGCAAATTTAAACTTTTATATAACTCTGTTGTTGTTTTATGTGAAGACAAGTAGTCATTTGATATTTCATTTCTTTTGACCCCCCATGACTAGAGTATTTTAAACACCGTGAAATCTCTTATTCTTCTTTTAATTTTAATGTGCATGGTTTTGCAATAAAAGGAAAGCTGGTATTCAAAACATCAAATTATGTTTGATGTTGGTACTGAACATCAGCTCTGAAGAAGAATAAGGATAACAGCAGTTAAACCAAACTCCAATGAGTGCAAATGCCTCTCACAAGTAACTCAAAGATTCTTTTGATGTTTTATAGAGAAAATGGAGCACATAATGAAAGAATACAGACGAGTGTAGTTCATTTTCCTTATTTTAATAATCTTCAGAATACAAAACTATAAAAATTTAATCCAGCAACATTAACTCTGTTCCTCTTATTTTGTCTTTTACTCTTTGCTTTTTAATTTTTTTAATGACATGCATGTATTTGATTTCTTTAATAAGTCCAGTTATATTATTAATATTTCAACACAGATAATACAAAGGGAGAAACATAAAATATAAGTATGCATTTAATGTATTTAATGCTACCAGCTTTGTATGTTTGTGATGAATTTTATTCTACAATAACAGTATTGACACCATATTCTCTAAACTGTTGAAAAAAATGACCCATTCTTTTTGTGAAGATGTAATCGCTGGCTCGACAACATTATTCTGAGGTTTGAGGTTAAAAGAATATGACTTTTGTCTAGTTGATCATTTACTCTTTGAATTTTATAGTTTATAGAATATAAGTTTTGATTTGTTTACGTCTTTTCTCTGCTTTAAAATCTATAGTTCTCCTTTACAAAGTCGTAACCAATTTCACAATATACTCTGTTATGCCAAAAAAAGGATGGGATGCAGTTTTTCACTGTGACCTCAGGTATGTGCTGTGTGAGTTTTTGTATGTTAGAGTATTTGGTATTTTGATAATGTTGCAAAGCAAGAAAGTCATGCTCTCACATACAGTGAAGACCAATTCTGACCAATCTAATGTGACTTAAATGCATTATCCAACAGACAAAGACACACATAGACAGTCAGGGACATAGATGTGCACAGCAGATGGAGTGTATTACTTTCTTGCAGGTCTGCTATTCACTCTTCAGAAATATTTCCATCGGATGGCTGAGAGAATGGCATGGATGAAGTACAGGAGTGTGGCCACGAAGGCGAACACCTGAAACACAAACAAACACAACCAAAGAACATACTTAAAGCCAAGTTTTCTTTTTAATCCAATTCTGGGAAATCCATATTTGGTTTATTGCCAAGAATTACATGGAATTCTAGGTATAAACGCCAGTTAGCTTAGCTTAGCATAATAAGTGAAAGGAAATTCACATGAGGTTTCCACCTCTTTAAGCTAATAATCAATGTGTGTTCATAAGTACCCTTGGCTCCACCCAACCAACTAGGTCACTGATTAATGTTGTTCTGCATGTCCTGTTTGAATTGAGCAGACTCACTGGTTTTGGGTCAGGTTGAATTAAAAAAAACATGTTGAAAATCTACTTCTACCTGCTGTGGTTTGGTTCTTTAGATGATATACTGTTTATAGCAAGGCCTCGAGGGCCGGTGTCCTGCAGGTTTTAGATGTGTCCTTGATCCAACACAGCTGATTCAAATGGCTAAATGACCTCTTCAACATGTCTTGAAGTTCTTCAGAGGCCTGGTAATGTGTGTTGACCCAGGGTGATATCTAAAACCTGCAGCACACCCGCCCTCGAGGCCTGGAGTTTCCCACCCCTGGTTTATAGTTTATTGTGAAATCTCTGATCACTTTATCTCAACATTAACATACTGTCCAAAAAAATTAAAGGAACACTTTTAAAACAAATCAGATTTCAATGGAAAAAAAACCATTCTGGATATCTGTTTTGATATGACCTAGGTTATGTGTTAGAAATGAAAGGATGCCACATAATTTTCAACCTAAAGATGGCTGAATTCAAAAATAATGCAGCAGCCAGGTCCATTTTTCTGAAATTTCTTTGCAGCAACTCAAAATGGAACTCAGTATTTTGTGTGGGCCCTACGTGCAGACGCATGTGCTCAAGATCAGCCTTTTTTCATCTGTGACAAGCACAGTGCACCAGTGGACCAGACCAGTGGCGGACCTGCCAATTCTGATATTCTATGGCAATTGCCACTCGGGCTGCACAGTGCTAGGCAGTGATCGCAGAGCCAACTAGAGGACACTCAGATCTGAGGCAGCTGTTGTAAAGTCTGTTTCTGATTATTTGGTACAAGATATGCACACCAGTGACATGCTGGAGGTTGTTTTTTAGGGCTCTGGTAGTGCTCGTTCCTCCTTGCACAAAGGAGCACAAATGCCAGTCCTGGTGATGGTTTGGGGGCCTTCTACGGCCCTGTCCAGCTCTTCCAGGATAATTGTCTGTCTCCTGGAATTTCCTCCATGCTCTTTGACTGTCTCCCAGACTTTGCTGGAAAACAGTAAACCTCTGACTATCGCATGTATTGATGTGCCATGCTGGAGGAATTGTATAGGTATATTTCATGAGTATTCAAAAGAAGTCAAAATAGTTTTAAATAAGTGGATTAATAAAATATATTAAATAAAAATAAATTTGAACAAATATTTTGGACCGCTCTTATTGTACTTACCACAGCAGAAATGTAAGTCCGGTAGATTTTAAGGTCACCGTCTTTCTTCTCGAGGGTAACGATAGCCAAATCCACCCCTGCACTTAAAAAAAAGAGGGCTGCCAGGCCATGGTAAGCAAAATCCTTCAGAAACAGAGACAAACATTTTTACAACAAGGTCATAACCCATTAATTTTTCTAAATTTTATTCCCTGTCTGACTCTTGCGTCTCTCTTACAGCAGCAGCCCAGTGAGAACTGTTTTTATGACCTCCGGCAGCGAAGATGATCATCCAGAGGAAGGTCATGACGAAGCAGAAAACAGAGACGAACATCACCCACCCCAGAGGGTTCGGTGGGGTCACGTGTGTCGATGCAACAAGAATCCAAACCAAACCACCAAATACCTGCAGAGATGAAGAAGAGAGAGCGTGAATGGAGATGGCACATTGAATTATAACATTTATGAGAACTAATGGGAATCCATCATATTCTTTTTCTGGTGAAGAGTTGGACATATTCAGTGAATAAGAATCTACAGCCAGCACATTTAACCTTAGTTTACCTAAGCTTAGCTCAGCTGGGCTTAGGTAAGCAAGAAGACTAGAAACAGTAGCAATGGTAGCAAAATGTGAGCTTTCTAAAAAAGATAAAATATGTAACAAAAAAACACCAAAACAACAACACTAACATAACATTAACTTGAATTGAATTAAAAACAACTAAGTTTGCACATTTATTAAACATTGCATGGTAAATTATAAGGAGGCTCTGTAAAAGCCATTTCAATTTTATTTTAAACTAAAAATAACCATAAATATGATCTAAGTGCATAATGCAAAACACACGACATGCTTAAAATAAGTTACTCTTGCATAAAAAGCAACCAGTAATTAAAGACTTTAAAACAGGTAGTCGTGTGGGATTTAAAATATAACATTGTTACTCTAAAAGAGCTTTATCCTGTGCTTACTGTGCAATATGGATTGTTCCTTTAAGCCAAACTTGCCATAGAAAGAGAAATTACATCCATCATTTAAGGATTTCTGTAAATTATCTGAGTATGAAGAAGGGCCACAGTGCTCAATAGCTTCAGTGATGTCATTTATTAACTCACAATGTTGGCATTGCTCTGCAGTGTACTGGCTTATAAGTACCACACGCTGACCAATTGTGACACTGGAGCTTGACTGATGTGGAATTTATAATCAAGCTAACTCATAACTTGCAGTTATTTCAGATTGCAATCTGAAATCTTAAATGAACATTCCACGTGTTCATTAAAACAAAAAAAAACAAAAGCCACAACTGGGACATCGCAGAACAATGATGTCCACAACTGAAATCCAGGGGAAATCTAAAATTGAAATCTAAAACAGACTTAGCCAGCAGATGGTGGAAGCTTTCTGATATTACAACATCATAAATAAAGCAATCACAAAATTAGCTTCAACTTTAGTGTACTTTAGAGCATTGCTAAGGTTAGGAGTTCACGCCTTACTGGGAAAATGTTTGTTCCTCTATTCAGACAAAACACCTCAAAAGAAAAGTTTTTTCATACAAGGGTCAATGTTTCAATTTTGGGCTCATCTAAGACTAGTGGAAAAAAATATCTGAAATACACACTTAAGGGTTTATTTTACCACACTTAATAAACATTGATGGTAATGTTGATTTTCAACAGCCCATTCAAACACTAATCTCTGTCTCTACTGTTTCTATACATTGCGTTCACCTTATCAGTCAAGCTTGCCATCATTAGCTAAGCATAACGTTCAAATATGATTGTTTTTATTTACCTTTAGTCTAAACTTAATTAAAGTTCCTTCATAAGTCAAGAGCTGTCTTTTAAATTCTAATATCATAACCAGGAAATAAGAACAGGCAACAGTGCATGAATATAAATATCAAAAATATTTATCTGACTCATCGAATATAAAACACAAGGACATTTCACTGACAGCTTAAAATGGGAGGCAAATGGGGAGTGTAGTCTCTCTGTTCACAGTAAACAGAGGTATCCATAAATGTATGGACATGGTTAGCAACAAAATTCAGGTAGGATGTGGTATTTTAACAATTCAGAATTGGTACTACATGTGCTAAGAAACTATCATCCAGACTTTTACACCAACAGGAACCTAAACTGTTAAAACAATGCAGAATGTAGCCATGTTTAGGCCAGATTCAAAGCTTACAGTAAATTCAAGGCTCCTCGGGACACACAGCACTTTTGCCGTCTTCTATTGTCCAAATTTGGTGATCCTAGCCTGGGTTCCCACCAAGTATGGTACTCTGCTGCTTGTCACCCATACTTTACTTCGAGGATAGGCATTTAGAGATGGCTGGGAAAAAAACGGCTATTTGACTTACTGTTGCTTCAGCATGAAAGAGTTCTCTGGCATTTATGTTTTTCTGGCCATTCTCTATAAACCCTAGACATTGTTTTGTGGGAAAATAGCAGCAGATTAGCAATTTATGAAATACCCATAGGAGCCCATCTGGTACCAACAATCATACCGCACTCAAAGTCACTTAAATCACCTGTCCCCATATTGACACTCAATTCAAATTTCAGTGGGTCATCTTGACCATATCTATGTGCTTAAATCCATTATATTCCGGCCACACAATTGGCTGATTAGTTCATTAATTGTTAAATGAACTGTACACTTTGGAACAGGTAAAATAACTTGTTTATACAGCAAGTGTTTCCAGTTCAGTTTAGTCATTGGTGAACTGAAACAGTTCATAAAGGGCTTCTTACTGCATTCGCATTTTGTGTTCGAAACTCATCAGTCTTCAAGATATGAAAATGTTCATGTTTTTAACTCATACAATATAACAGCATGACTGGCTGAGCGGAGCCAAAATAAACAAACTAAAACTTTAGCGAGGGTATTGGTTGTGAGAATGAAAGATCTTTATCCGTGCAGTTTTGTTTTTTAGTTGTTATACGAGTGTCCTTTGTAATCAGTCAGGGTGAAGAAGAGTAGGCTGCATTCTTTCTTATTAACAAAGACACAATATAAGTGAAATGTGAGATGTGAAGAGAGATGATGCTCCTCCCACATGAAGAATTATCTCCACTGACTCTCTATCTCCAAATTGTGCATTTTTATCCTAAAACAGTGTGGCTACTATATGGAGATATAGGCCCACTGAGATATAGGACCACTAAATTATCAGAAATACCAGCAGGTAATTTATTTTGGTGAAAAGAAGTTTGAGTTTTGTTCATCCTTAAACTCACACCCAATACATAGCACTGTTACCAATTGTCGTTTATCCTGTAAAAATAGTTTAGGCATCAATTTTAGGCATCATATGAAGTATTTATATGAGCCGAAGGCTTATTTAACTCATATATATATATATGAACTTGTTGCCATGGCACACCTTAATGAAATATTTGTCGTATTTAAAATACTTTAAAATGAGAACTATAAAATTGTAACTGCATCCTGAAGAGAATACTTAATGACCTGAAGATCATAGTCATTGTTGTCTGTCATTGCCCACTTACCAGTTCAGGTATGTAAAATATATCCGGTGCAGTGGTGCATATTCCCAGTCCACTGGGCAGGCTCCCCATGGGCTGAGCAGTTGTTGCAGCCATCTCTGCCTCTTCCTTCTCCCAGTGCTGATTTAACAGTGAGCACCTTGCTCTTTCCTCTGGACTAACGGTGCGGCAGCAGGTGTAAATGACCCTTTTAAGAAAGTCAGGTGAGCAGTCAAACCCGTTCTGCTATTGTGGGGGA
Source organism: Astatotilapia calliptera (assembly GCF_964374335.1). Classification (NCBI taxonomy): domain Eukaryota; kingdom Metazoa; phylum Chordata; class Actinopteri; order Cichliformes; family Cichlidae; genus Astatotilapia; species Astatotilapia calliptera. Next base: position 24,350,967 of record NC_137434.1, on the reverse strand, counting down.
GAGATCCCTTCCCACAACAGCAAACCAGACACACCCTTCACCTTACAGCACTGAACGCTGCCTGGAATTTAATGTGAACTGGTGACTTGTGACGGGGCTTTCAAAAAACTTGATGAGAGATCTTGTGGCCGCAGGCTAAGTTGAGTCTACTGATTTAATATCTTTGCTGTTGCTATTGAGTAAAGACACACTTCACTGACTTTTCAGTTCCCACTAACCTATAAACCCTTTCTTTGTGTTAGAAAAATGCCTCAAGCCTCTATTTGTATTGCACACAGAGACTTTAACAGGTTTCTTTTCAAAATATAGATTCTAATGATTGTGGGTTAAGACAGTCTACTTTGATCTCACAGACACAAGGCTTCGTTTTGAGCTGCACTAATCAATAATTAATTTCAACAATGGATCAAATGAGCATGTCCAGTGTGAGGGCTGACAGGCCTCGCATCTCCCTTTAGCATTTATAGCAACATGTTTCTAGTTGCTGTTTTGGCTTATGAGCTCAAAGTGTTAGTGTTCTACATCATTACCTCCCCTGGTATCAGTTTCCAGCAACAGTAGGCAAACAAAAAACTTTGTTTGCAACTAGCTGGTGGTGGAGCATTTAACTGCTAACATTGGATATTTTTCTAGGAAATGAGTTTCTGTTACATCAGCTCAAAGCAGTCTGGTTGTTCTTCTCTGACCTCTGGAAAATCCCAACAGATCAGCAGTTTCTGAGATACTCAGACCAAGCCATCTGGCACCAACAGCTCTCAAATTCAGTTAAATAAACTTTTGTCCCCATTTCTGATGCTCAGTGTGAACTTTAGCAGGTCGTTGCCTATAGATACGATCCTGAATGCACTGAGATGCTGCCATGTGACAGATTGATTGGTTATTTATGTTCACCCACAGTTGAACATGTTTACCTAACAAAGTGGTGAATAATGTTATAACAGTCCCACGCAAGGGACCATTTTTAAGTAGAGTAAAATGTAATATTGGATTACAGTGTTAGTTAAATTACAACATCCAGTGTCTCTTTATCAGGCATCAGTTTACTGCTAACTTCAAAAGCATATTTCCTGATGCTGCGTATTACTAAAACAACTCGCCTTACTCTATTTTATTATGTAGGTGAGTGATAAAGGGAGAACAATAAACCAATGGGATGGTTCACTGACTCCTTGTTCTATTTTATAAAGGGTACGACTGGTATAAATGTTCTTGGAACATTTACATCTGTATTAAAGCTGTATTTTACACCATTTGATTGGACAATCTTCACCAGCCTGTAGTTTTAATCAGTCAAGTCAAATGGGGATTGTATAAGTTTTTGTTGTCTTTTTTATCTCTGTGCAATTAGAAGATTTACCTGACAGCTCAGGTCTGTTGTTACATAGTATTTCATTGTTCGAAACAATGAAAACAATGAAATTGACGCTGTTTGTTTTCTCCCACAACATGTGATCTCTGACTCATTGCATGACATGCTGTCAGTCTTTGCTAATGTTGACACCCTCAACAAACAAAACACATAATATTCCAATGTCCAATTCTTTTATTTCACAATGGAGATTCCAAGACAAAAGTGTGAAGTGAATCATCTAGACATTTACATCATCAAATTTCAAATCGCCAGCCATGCCATGCATAAACACCAAGCCTTTGAAAAAGGCACAAAATCTAGTGTATTGAAGTTGGTTTAAAAGGCTGTCAGCAGGAAGCATTATCTCCTTTACAGAAATGAAGCTCTAATAGTGGTTACACTGCAACACTACACTGCAGGTAACTGCTACATCACTCTATGATTGAAAGAAATAAGATGAGAGCAAAGAAACAATGAAACAAATTAATATATCTATATAAATAAAACTCAAGTGTTGCTAATCCAAGACAATTTAACATTGTAAACACAGTCACTGCGGAACTATAGACAACAACACATGCATCTGACAATGCCTCTAGTGTCAGTCCAATCATACCCTTGTAGCGGCTCTCATTTTAGCTGAATAAATGGGTAGATCACCATCAAAGTGATCATTATTTTAGCTTGGGCCATCAAGTTGCAACAGATGAAATATAGAGCCCATTCCATTTATCGTTGGCCTTGTCTTCTGTAGGAACTAAAGTCACAATCGTCCTGCTTTTCCTGCTTCAGTTTTATAAATGTTTTTTGTGAGAGCAAACTAAAAGTCTAACTGTGTTAAGCTGTAGAAGTAAGTTGTGTGACAAATGTTGGAAATATTTAAATGCTGTGGTGCTGGTTTAGCTCACACGATGAACAGGTGACTGTATGCCACAAGGTTAGATGCAATTCTGTTAAACTCTAGCCTAAGGCTGTATGTCTTTCCCTTTTTGTCCCTTCTTCTCTCCACTATCTAATTCAGGCAAAACAGATATATAGCAAATATTGAAATTTCAGCTATCATATTAGGTCATGTTACTAGTATGGTAGATGCAGAAAGATTTGTCTTTAAGCCAACATCATTGACGTGGTTTACTTACAGAAATTGAAGGAAACATCTTTTTTTTTTTAAATGTCTCAGAAATATATTTAAAGAAAATTAGGACAGATCTTGAGTTTTAAAAAATGCATTTGTGTTTTTTTGTGTGTGGGTGTAAAATTTGTGAACTGAGCTTTTAAATTGTATACTATTGAAAGTTACAGTGAAAAATCAAAGAAATCAAAAGTTATGATAATATCATTCCTGCTTCTGTTTAGATTAGTAATTTCATTAGTTATTTACACTCATCCATCTTCTTTAAACAACATTTAATTCTGAAAACTTGTAATTCTCACTTCACATGGATGGATTCTAAAAAACAACATTGAAAATTGTGAGGTAGGCTAATGTGATAATGTAATTTTTGTTTGAGTGTGTTTTCCACTTTTTCATCAATTTGATGTTTGGGCATATTGATTCAAAATAAATGCATAAAAATAATTTTCTTCTCAATGTATTTGTGAAAGCTATGTGATTATTCGTTTTTTTGTTGTTGTTGTTTTCCTCTTGAGTTGGTGACTTGTTTTAGGACCTCTTCCATCGAATGGCAGAGAATATGGCATGGAGGAAGTAGAGAAGAGTGGCCACATAGGACATCACCTAAAAAACAGACAGAAACACAGATGGATGATGGAGATGGTCACTTTGAGGTACAAGACTTTAAAGATTTTAACTTAACTTATAACTTTGATTTGATAACTTTCCTTGTTTTAGCAATTACAATTTGAGACACATATACTTTACTTGCATATTTTCAGTATCTTCCATAATTACATTTTCAATTCCTTGACATTAGAGAAATGTTTACACATCTACATTTGTACTGCTCAACAAATTACATTGTTAAAACATTTTAAAGCTGTGTTCTTTTACAACTACTTTAAAAATTACCAAAAGAGTTGGATAATTTCAGTATGTTGTGCTAAAATTGTCCAGAATAAAGTGAATTTGTCAGAAATACAAGTACAAGATTCGTTATTTCCACTTGTTTTAGTAAATAATGATATAATATTACCATCAAGCGGTTCATTTATTATATAAGAACTTATCTTATTTCATATGCTGCTCAAAAAATCATAAATAAATAAACAAATTAGGGAACAGCAGTCATTGTAGAACTGACATATTTTTAATCCAATTTCAAAATATGTCAGTACATACTTTTAATTTGGATATCTCATTCTTCAAGATCTGAGAGTTCCCTTAATGTTTTGAACAATAAATTTATGTGTTTTACGTACCACTGCAGAAATGTACAGTCGGTATATTTTGAGCAGTTCAGCTGGTAGTAATGCTAGAACTTGTGCAAGTTTAACTCCTTGTCCAATCCCATAGGTAACATAGGCCAGATCCACTGATGCACTGAGGAAGAAAACCACCGCCACAAAATGATAGCCTGCATCCTGCAAATTGAAATATAGAGAAAAAATAAGAAGAAGGAAATTTAAAAAAATAATAATGATAATAATAATAAATGGAGAAGATACTATAGGGCCTTCGCACTCTCAAAAAGAGGAAGGGGAGCAAAAGGGAAAATTTTCAAATAAAGTGGGGACAGGTTGATGGACTGTGTAAAACTTGTGGGAAAGTATCCCCCAAAACCCCAATTGCCACCCTGTGGTACCTCATTTTTAAGAATATTGCCAGGTAATAACCCTTCTTTAAGATAGGCCCTAAAAAATGTCCTTAATTGTCAGGTTTTCTGCTTATCGCTGCATTTTTAATAGCAACATTCAACAACAGTGTCCATTTTTCCTTAGTGGCAACAACAAACACCAAAGGTTAACTAAGACTGTTTATTGTTTACACTGAGTAAAGACAGTTCAAATTCTCAAATGCAAGTACCAATTTTACTTTAGTAATAAATTAAATTTTCTTCTTTTTGTTGTGGTATTTTTTCAGTGTTTGATGTCTAATATATTGGTGCACATTTCTCAATGTCTACACTACAGTCACATGAGAAATGGAATTACACCTTTTATTATTTATTTATTATGTCTAAGTTTTTATGTAACAAGACATAAAAGAAATCTGGTCCTGAGCAGGTTCTAAAATAATTTAAATATAATCTCAGATGAACAACAACATATTTATTTATCAAAAATTAAGCCTACTTTTAGCCCCAGTAACTAGAAGTCATCGTTTTCTGTATGACTTTATCAGTCTTTCATATCATTGTGGCGGAATTTTGTCCCACTGTTCTTTTACAACAGCTAATTGTAAAGAACAGTGGGCATTCATTGAGACTGGTATGCATTCCTTTGTCTAAAGTCCAACACATTTCAGTCAGATTAAGGTCTGAACTTTAACTGGTGATTCCAACTCTTGGATTTTTTTGTAGATTTACTAATGTGTTTGGGATCATTGTCCTGTTATGTGACTCGTTTTCAGCCAAGCCCTAGGGGTTGGACAGATGGCCTAACATTTGACTCTAGAATACTGGTATACAGAGAAATTCACAGTTGGCTCAATGACTGCAGGATACCCAGCTTCTGTGGCTGTAAAATAATCCCAAATCATCATTCTTTCACCACACATAAAGTGTTTGTTAATGTTGTGTTTGGTTTTTACCAAACACTTCATATCCCGCTAACACATAACAATGCTCCGGACCAGTACACTTCCAAAATGTCTCTTTTTCCAGAGGTGGCCACACTTGCTGATGATCAATCGATCAACGAATTTTCATTACTACTTGCTCTCTTAATTCCTATAAAAGCATTGCTTTAGAGGAGCATACATTGCCTCTGCATTTTTGCTTAAGTTCTGTTAAATTAAAAAAAATACTTTTTAATATGTCAAGCATTGTTCTTCATGTGTGGTTTGATTTACATAACTGTAAGATCTGCTGAGCACAAGATGATTTGGAATTTAAAGAAGGTTTACTTCATCGATCCATTATTAACTGCTTATCTAATTAGGCTATTAAGCAGTCAGTGGGAGTGTCTAACCAGTGCTGGCCAGATGCTGCTCTGATTGCCTCCGCAGAGGAAGATGAAGAACCAGAGTGTTGTCATTACGAAGCAGAAGATAGACACAAACATCACCCAGCCCAGAGGATTAGCCGGATCAACTTTAGCCGATGCCACCAGGATCCACACCAAACCACCAAACACCTGCAGGGTCACACAGAGGAGGGGAAAAGAGACAATGATTGATGATATTGCAATTCAGTGGCTTGGTTTCCACAGAGAGGGAATTCTACACACCCACTTTGTAAAGTTTTTTATTAGAAATTTATAGTGTTGAGTGTAAGCTTTAAGCTATTTTCCAGCCCTCTGAAAGGTTATTCAGAGCTTCATGTAAATTGGTACAGTGCCCTTTAAACTAAGGCTTGGTCACACAAACACACACATAATGGCCATGTTGTCACTCTTGGGTGTATTGCCTCAGCCTTTACATCTCCTCCTTTGGCAAACATTATGCTTGAAAGAGTCTTTGGTATTTAGATGGAGCATGAACCTTCCACCGTTTGTTCCTTGATAAGAGGCACATTAAAATGCTTTACCATAGGTCACAGATAGTGTGCGCAGGAAAAACATTTTTATTCATTGTCATTCCTTATTTTTAAATAAGCAACAGAAATTTTTGACTGTTTCATGTTAGGCCATCTTCACAGAGAGACGCCAATGTAGGAAAGCTCAGGTGTAAATAATAACATTTCTACATTTTATTTAGCACATTCAGTTTCGAGGTCCTAAAGGCTTTCTGAGACACACTCTAAGACTAAACTTGTGCTTTCACACTAAAACAAGTGAACATGTCTGCTATGAAAAAGATCTGTTTTTATCCTGTCTTTATATTAAAGGCTTCATCCAGACACTCTTCAAGCCAATCAGCTTCGAACCTTCAAGTATCAGGTGCGCAGGAGCTGAGCAAGAGGAAACAGCAGCTGAGGCTCATTCAGTCGAAACTGGCATCTTGGTGTTCCAGTGAGGACATTTTACACAAGCGCCAAAAACAAAAAAGCCCTTCTGCTTCTCAATAGCTCAGTAGTATATCATATCTTCTGGGAGATAAAACAAAAGCCTTTTTCAGTTTTATACTTTTTCTCAGATGAGTATTTTGGGAGGATATCTGTAATAATTTTTATTATTTTATTAATAGTATATACCCAAGAGAACTTTAGTCAATTTATTTTAGGTGAAGATCTAAAATGAACATTCTCCATCACTTATTTAATCTTCTGATTTTTCAGTTGCTACTTAAGGAACCTGAAACAGGTCTGTTTGTATTCAGAACTGCTCGAGTCTCCTCAATCAATTTGTCTAGCAATCATTTTTATAAATTTAGCTGGACTCAAGTCTAGTTAGGTTAGTTCGGTATAACGTAATAAAAATAATAAGAACTAAAATAATAATCCTTCCCATAAAAACAACAAAATCATGTTCAGTCAGCTGTGCAAACACAGAGAGCTCAAATTATGGACAGCCTATTCCTAATCTATGTATTTTTTTTTTTCAGTGCCCATGAAGAACATGCAATGTCCTGGATTAAACACTGTGAAAGACAAACATTGCTCTACTCTGCTTATTCATCTCAAATGGTATATTTAAAGTGAGACATGTCTCCTCCAAGTAAAATAAATAAAAATAACTGCATTTACTTCCATTTATGTAGTGCTTTTCTGGTCTTGGTGGCCACTTGAGGTATGTTAGAATGCTTCTTAGCTGTCATTGTCAATTGTTGTTTAAACAATCCACATCACAAAAAAGAGTAAAAAGATGAATAAAGAATACACAATATTCATGATATCATTTTTTAAATGCAAAGAAGTTTTGGTTTATTCACTACTTGTGAATCTTATTTGTACAATGTCAGAATATTTTTTTAATTGTCAAAATGTGAAGTAACAACTGCCTGTTTTTTTCTTTAAACCTTTAATAGGCGAAACTCTGGCGAAATTTCTGACAGTGAATCATGAAGGAAATGGAGAACAGAGTAGTAAACAATAGGTGCTTCTACATACAAAAATTGTTTTAATATATGGACAAATATTACACAAGCCTTATCGCAACTTATCTCATCTAAAACCACACAGGTGAAACATATCCATTTTATATCCATTCCAGGTAAAAGGGAACGCACCGTGAATATACAAATTTATACAAAAATATATGCAAAAAAAAAGGTGGGTGGGGCTTCTGTACTCGCAGTCAAAGCTTGACTGTTTACTCTGACTGAAAACAACAGGAAAAATGTTTATAATGGAGCATTTAAGTCAGTGTGAAGACTTAATCTATGACTCAATATTTTTATCAACCTTTTTCCATCTTTAATGTGATAAAATTGCTTGTTCGCACAGAGGTAGGTTTGGATAGATTTAATTCCTTAATAAATGAAATCATTATTTTAAAACTTTGACCAATATTAAAATTTGTTTGATGATCTGAAGCCTTTAAGTGTGAAAAATGCTTTTTTCACACAACAGTATGCACACCTGAATGGGTGGCTGGCTAAACCTAAATTAGGTATACTAGTATTTTTTAGCATCTATATCTGTTGTGGCAAATTTGTTGCCGTGACTGAATCACAGCTGAAATCCACTGTTGTCAGTCTAGACTGAATATAACTGCTGTTTCCATGCCAACAGGGGGTGGTGAAAGCGTTTGAGTGGAGTATACCTTTAAATCAGCTGGGCGTGGATCCTACAGCCATGTGGTCTGAGTTTATGGTCTCGGTGATTATTTGAAATAACTAAGCTTCAAGCTGAAAACTAGTGTTGAATATGTTTGTGTGTGATGGTAAGTTAGCTTTGAGGCACAATTCATTTGAATTTCAGTAGTGGGACCACACCTCACACACTCCCCTTCCACTCATATATCGTGAAATGTCCTCCTGCCCTACTTGCAGTTTGTTCTTATTTCTGTGCCCCACCCTCCCAGCTCTTGTCTTATTTCTCACGTCTCACGTAGATACCAAGAGTGCTTTCTGCCCAGAGGGCCCTGAGGCCCTCACCAAATCGACAACTTTGCTGACTCTGTCCGCCATTTTCTGTCAATAAACACTGTCCAGTGAAGTCTGATCCCTGCTAGTGAATTGTAGGTTTAAGGACAGTTTCAATTAAAAAATGTTAAAAACATCAAGCATCTTAACTGTTGAGGAGATTTTCAATTCATTCCTTCACTTTATTGCCATTGCTTGCCTTGTGCAGGTGTTTTTGTTCTCTAGCGTTTCCTTTTTTTTCCTCACAGTCCTTCACAGTACACAGTAATTCCAGGAAAATGACTTGGTTGCCAAAAACTAAGCCAAACTCACCCACATTTTGCCTTTTTTTATCCGTTATCAGTTAAATTTACACTGACAACAAGAGTAGGTAAACTTTATCAGTAGATTTCCATTCTTGTGCAGCAGCAAATAATTCTGGCACAACAATGCAGGAGCTCCAGCAACACTTAAAAGGAAATAGGAACAACTTTATTAACTGACCAACGCGTTTTGGCTTGTGGCCTTCATCAGGCTGGTGCAGCATAATGTTTCATGAAAAGTGAAAGCCATCCAGTGATCCATGAGGGTTTATGACTACTTTGATATATACTTTACTGCACTTAAATCTAAGGGTTACTGGTGCCTTTCCACGTGTTATGCAGATTTAATCTGTGTGTTGCATGCATCAAAAGAAAACGTAAAGATAAAGCTTGGGTTTGGTATTTACAGCTTTAGTGCCATTTTAATGAGGGGCATGCATGCCAAAAAAGGTGACAACTTGTTTGCTTTAATTCTAAAATGTCACAGAATACAAGGTTTTTTCTTTGTGGTTTGAGCAATACAGAGAATGTATTAGATAACAAAATGTCTCTATATGACATTATAAACAAATAAGAAGTACTAATACCTATCCCCGCACTCTCACATTTAAAGTAATAGCTGTTATGCAGGTTTAAAGATATTGCACAAACTTTTTTCAGGATAAGTTTATGAAATATATATTTTTAAAAGTCAGTCCTTCTTCATTAACAGCTCAAAGTTAATACTTTTTTCATCCTATTATTTTCTGGATTGAAAAACTAAACAAAGCCTAATAATCTTCACTTTTCAATATAATACAGTTCAGTCCATCACCACCTGTTACATCCATGATTGTGAGCATAGAGGAAAATCATGGTGAAAGTGAAAGTGAGGATGCCAGTGACAACATAAGTATTGTGCAAATTGCACAAATATTTTTTTTATTCATTTTGAGGGTATAAAAGTAGAACTAATGGCTGATTAGTGCAGATACTGCATCACAGATGTTTTCTGACAAATAAAATGTGTGTTTTTTTGATATTTAGGGTTTTTCTGTTGCTATGGAAACAAATTATTTTCAACAAAAAGGCTGCATTTTATTAACTCCAATTATCAAACAGTGGTTCCAGCTGACCAGCAAAACAAGATGAGAAAAATCTTATCAGAATGGAGACCTGCTCCAACAGAGAAATGAGAAGAAGAAGATGCTACTTTAAATAATGTTGGCCTGGTTGAATAAGGAATGAAATAAGGAAAATGTGTTAAACAAACATATGAAAGAGAATAAAAGAAAAGGCTGTGCAAAAATAAGACATGTCTGAACCACAAAAGAGGGTAAAACTCAACATGGAAAAGTAACACATCCCTTCTAACAACACAAATTACAAAACAAGAAACTCACAAACTCGGGGATGAAGAATATGTCAGGAAAGCTGGTGAAGATCCTTCCGCCTGATGGCAGAGCATCACCTGAGGTGGTGGAAGCCATAGTCCAAAACAGTGTGCAAACACGTATGAGGTGTCTTAGAGAATGAGATGTGTAACCTGTTTCAAGGTGCCTTTAAAAACTGTCTTTCTGTCTCGTTTTCCCTCCTGCACCTCCCTCTATTCGTCCTCTACTCCACCTCCCCATCCATTCCTACTGTTCAAACTACCAGTTTGACAGGTGGGTTTCTTTTTGTTTGTGCAACAGGATGATGTATCATGACCCTCTTTGCATGTATGTGGTTCTCCGTACAGTTTTTATGTGTGAGCCTCCATTTCTGTGGTATTTGTTGATGGTTCTCTATTAATAATATCAACCTGTTTACATGCACACAAAAAGGAATAGTGAAGCAACTCTAAGCACTGTTAATTCTGGATATAAAAGGAGTTTCAGCTGAATGTTAGAGTAATGCCGGCTTTACTCCAGCTCTCACTGAAATATGATCACTTCATTTAAAAAGAAAAAACACACACACAGTGGAAGCCAAATGCAAATGCTGAGGCTTCCCAAGCCAGTTGGTGACATGGTTGCTGCTTCCATCTATAATCACTTTACACTTCTAATAACATTTTTAACTGTTGTAGGTAATATTAAAATAAACTCTTATCCAGCTAGTCGTCATCTGATCAGCCTCAAACCATCAAATGGGTTCCAAAATTTATTCTGCAGTGTCACAACAACACCAAACATACAAACAAGAGAATTCACTGCTTAAGAAGAAAAAGCTGTTCTGACCGCCACACAGTATAGGTGGAGGTCAAAATCTTGCAGCCAGACTGGGATTACAGAATATACATAAGCATGGTGGCAGTAGCATAGTATATGGGCATGATGCTTGGAAGCTCATTGTCAAGTACATTAAACATGAAAGTCAATTTACATGTGATTTGAGGATTTTTTTAAGGCTCTGATACCATTTTATATGACTGACCTGTTAATCATAATAGTCACTGACATCTGAGTTAATGTTTGCTTTTGACTTTATGTCTTAATGTGTTTGTGTAGGATCTGACTGAAGTGCATTCCTCTTAAACTAGTGTCTTTTATTAGCTGTCTGCTGAAACTGCAGAAGTTTAGGTCTAAAAGACTGGGCGAGGGATGCATAGACTGAAGTTTTGTTTGGTTTGTTAACATAAAGTGCACATGAGTCTGAACAGGAAAAAGTAGAGACTTAAAGGATCAAACGCGCAGATAGATAAAGAGGTCTGAAATGAAACAAGAGAACAAACGTGAGAATAACCAGCGAGAAACAGGGAAGTTGGGAGTGGCAGGAGTTAAATTGATCAATTGTTACATCATATGTTTCCACTTGGCAACATTTCAGCACTTTGGAGTACAGCACGTTTGTTCCTCTTCCTCTATTTCTTTTTTCCTTCTAAAACAAAGTAATAGTTGCTGATGGTTCTCTATTAATAATATCAACCTGTTTACATGCACACAAAAAGGAATAGTGAAGCAACTCTAAGCACTGTTAATTCTGGATATAAAAGGAGTTTCAGCTGAATGTTAGAGTAATGCCGGCTTTACTCCAGCTCTCACTGAAATATGATCACTTCATTTAAAAAGAAAAAACACACACAGTGGAAGCCAAATGCAAATGCTGAGGCTTCCCAAGCCAGTTGGTGACATGGTTGCTGCTTCCATCTATAATCACTTTACACTTCTAATAACATTTTTAACTGTTGTAGGTAATATTAAAATAAACTCTTATCCAGCTAGTCGTCATCTGATCAGCCTCAAACCATCAATTGGGTTCCAAAATTTATTCTGCAGTGTCACAACAACACCAAACATACAAACAAGAGAATTCACTGCTTAAGAAGAAAAAGCTGTTCTGACCGCCACACAGTATAGGTGGAGGTCAAAATCTTGCAGCCAGACTGGGATTACAGAATATACATAAGCATGGTGGCAGTAGCATAGTATATGGGCATGATGCTTGGAAGCTCATTGTCAAGTACATTAAACATGAAAGTCAATTTACATGTGATTTGAGGATTTTTTTAAGGCTCTGATACCATTTTATATGACTGACCTGTTAATCATATAGTCACTGACATCTGAGTTAATGTTTGCTTTTGACTTTATGTCTTAATGTGTTTGTGTAGGATCTGACTGAAGTGCATTCCTCTTAAACTAGTGTCTTTTATTAGCTGTCTGCTGAAACTGCAGAAGTTTAGGTCTAAAAGACTGGGCGAGGGATGCATAGACTGAAGTTTTGTTTGGTTTGTTAACATAAAGTGCACATGAGTCTGAACAGGAAAAAGTAGAGACTTAAAGGATCAAACGCGCAGATAGATAAAGAGGTCTGAAATGAAACAAGAGAACAAACGTGAGAATAACCAGCGAGAAACAGGGAAGTTGGGAGTGGCAGGAGTTAAATTGATCAATTGTTACATCATATGTTTCCACTTGGCAACATTTCAGCACTTTGGAGTACAGCACGTTTGTTCCTCTTCCTCTATTTCTTTTTTCCTTCTAAAACAAAGTAATAGTTGCTGTAGGTTAAGCCTTAGAGGTTCTAGCAGGTGAATTTCATCACCTTTAACTCTTTAAAGTCACTAAACTTATATGAATCCTTTCAACTAAATCAAGTGACAACCCCAAACTGTGAAGTTACAATATATTGAGAACAAATAGGTCTCTTTGTGCTTTCATTTCCAAGTCAAACTGTCAAGCACAGTGTGACGGTTTCCAGGATGAGGGATTAAAACCCTTTACCATATGCAAAACATCTTGTGTGAGACAAGCTCAAGACCCTTCCACCTTTTTTAATCATTGTCTGTAGTCACCAAACCTGTTTTGTTACCACAAAATAAATAACATAAACAGCATATGAATTTAAATTATTACTGCTACACATGCATCACATGGGTGATCCATGAATTTTACTTCCTATCATAGATACATTGATTAACGGTGAATAATTGTTTTGAGTTGTAAAATCTGAAGCCTAAATATATCTGAAGAATTTTAAAAGAATTCTGATACACTGTGTTAGTGATAATTCAGATCAGGGTTGCAGGTGGGCTGGAGCCTAAGCCAGCTACCATAGAGCAAGAGGCAGGGCATACCCTGAACAGATCAGTCTGCCGCAGGGGTAAGCAACAGACAACCATTCACATATACATTCTCACCTATGGACTATTTAGAATGACAAATTAAGATAACCTGACTAACAGCATGTGTCATTCGACTGTTGCAGGAAGTTGGCAAGAACCCACACAAGCACAGGGAGAACATGCAAATGCAAAAAGCCCCCGGCCAGATGTTGGATTCAAACCTAGGACCTTCTTGCTATGAGGTAACAGTGCTGCCTCTTCAGTGCATTCCATTACTGGTAATATGAGTTGTGAAACAAGTCTCTGCCTAAGATTATGTGTAAAAAAAAAAATGTGTGGAGCATTAAAAAAAATTGGCATTTTTAAAAAATATAATCAATATGTGATTTGAAGGTGAGTTCAAATCAATCCACACATGAAGTACATGCCAAATTTCAAATTTCTGATCTTCCCAGCTGTCATTACATATTAGAGGCAAATGATAACTTAAGATTGACATTCAACTTCGCATTTTAATATTTGGATAATTAAGCAAAGTTTGGGTACTCCGGCTTCCTCCCACTGTCCAAAGACATGCACTTAGTGGGGATAGGTTAATTGGTTAATCCAAATTGCCCATAGGTGTGAATGTGCGAGTGAATGTGAGTGCGAATGGTTGTCTGTCTCTGTGTGTTGGCCCTGCGACAGACTGGCGACCTGTCCAGGGTGTACCCCGCCTCTCGCCCTATGACAGCTGGGATAGGCTCCAGCGCCCCCCGCGACCCTGAACAGGATAAGCGGACGCGAATGGATGGATGGATTAAGCAAAGTTTGCAAAGGATGTACATTTTTGTATCTAAATCCATCTGACTTATTTATAAACTTGTAAAAGAGAAGCTTTTGATGATAGCATCATATTGGTGTAGGCAATCACATGAAAAGAGCAGTAAATGATTATTAAAAAGAAGCGGTCCTTAGATGCAACCCTGAGGTACCCCTCTGTGCTGACTAATCATACTTCACACCCTATTGCACAAATAGCAATGAAAACATATCAATTTATTCTAGGAAAGGTTTGTACAAAAAAAGATCATGATTGACCAAATCAAAAGCGTTTTTTATATGAATAAACACTGGTCCTCATACCTATACATTTGAAGTTAGCAACATGCAAGAAAAGGCCATCAGAGGTTTGGAGTCTTCTCCCACCCCCATTCTCTGCGGCCTGCTGGAGCGGGGGGACTAGTAGGAGGAGTTGGCCGTCCGACTGCGGTCTGGGGTGTGGGGCCTCCCTGCTGCTGCGGAGTCGGGGTGGTCTGCCTCTCCCCACCGCAGGGAAAAGGGTAACACCACCTGGGTCTGGGTGCAATTCCCCCCTCCAGGGGCAAGGGTACCTAGACCCGGTTTGTAGAGTACGCTTGGGGAGTGTGATTGTGTGTACAGCGTCTCTTTATGTCTGTCTCCACGTTGGTTGAGTGTGGAGTGAGTGCATATGAGAGCATGAGGGTGGGAATGGATGTTTGTGTCTGTGTGTGCCCGTATGTCTGTGTCTATATGTCAGGTTGGGTATCAGACGCCACCTCTCTGGGGACACCTCAGGCCCTCCAAGGTTTGGAGGCCTATCTCCACCCACCACCACTTCCCCTGCCGGTGGCGGACTCCCTCAGGTGTCGGTGTGTTGGTGGTTCTTTGTATCTGGGGGTGGGCGTCCGGGTACACACCGGCTCACTCCTTGGCGGCCGCTTGTCGGGGCCTGGGGCCTGGGGCTCGCTCGGGCCCCTTTGGAGGTGGGGTGCCCCCGGCCTCTCGGCCTGGGGCTCGGTCACTCAGGCACAGCTGGGGGCCGGCGGAGCTCACGGGCGCGTCACTGCAACTCCCCCTGACTTCTGCTCCGCGGCTGCTGGGCGAGCCCTCATCTGGGACTCTCCTCAGCTCTTACTGGAACAGTGGCGCGGCTGCCCCTCTGTTGGTCTTCCATGGTCTCTTGTGTTCTGGGGGCCTCTGGATGTCTGGAGTTTTGATCTCCTCCATACCCACTTCACACCCTGGAGGACGGGGCTGTGGCCCCCCCACACTCCCTAGCAGATCATTACATGGAGAAACCTTTGGAATGCAAGCATGCTGATCCACACAGGTATGCACACATGGGTATTCACAGACGCGGACTAAAGCTTTCTTGGCTGCTGCCTCAAAGCACACTGTGCGCTGTCTATCTTGCGTGCTGCACAATATCGTTTATTATTTAGTAAATATTGATATCTATGACTAGCTAGTTTATTGTGATGGTGCTTTGTTTTCTCTATTATTATGTTGCTCTTTGTTGTTTGCTGTCTCCTCTGTTTGTTTGTTTTTTTTCTCCATACAGGTGACCCAGGAGTTCTTTTTTTTTCTCTCTCTCTTCCCCCCCCTTCTCACCGTCTCTTCTCCCCTTTGGTTTTCTTTCTTTCTCTCCCCCTCTTTCTCTCATTCATTCCCCCTGTCCTATTTATTTAAAAAAAAAAAAAAATGACAAAGGATGAACTGAAGCTCTGCCATCACGTAATGTCGCATACTGCTGTTTCTGATATCATTTAAAAAAGAAAAAAAAAAAAGAAAAAAAAAAAAAAGAAAAGGCCATCAGCATTAATCTCGTTAAAATGACGTTAATGCCATAAAATCTCCGTTAGTGAGTTAGCATGGATTGCCCCAATAAGTTTGATGTGTCACATGGCCCTCTTCCTATTGAAAAAACCAAAGTTGTATCCAAGATGGCCGACTTCTAAATGGCCACCATGGTCACCACCCATCTTGAGGAGTTTGCCCCCTCACATATACTAATGTGCCACAAACAGGACTTTAATATCACCAACCATTCCCATGTTATTACGGTGTATCCATATAAATGGCCCACCCTGTAGATTAATGCTGACAGCACTAGTTTAAAATAGAAATAAATGTTTTCATAACTTGGCTCTAAAATGAACCAATACTGCTTCTCAAAACAAGGAGACCTTTCTGAGTACAGCTAGTGGTTCTGTCATGATCCTGGGCCATGTTGGCCCAGCATTCTTAGTTTTCGTATGTTTTGTATTTTGTTCTTTATTTATGCCTTGGTTCCTAGGTGGTTCTGTTAAGATGTTCCCTATTTGTTTTCCCCATGTGACTTTACCCCCTGTGTGCCCATCTGTGTATCGGTGAGTCCTCGTCTCCCCTCCTTGTGTTTTATTCCATGTTTCCCCAGCCCATTATGTCTGTGCCCTCCCCGTGCTCTCTCTCTCTCCTCCTGTCTGCACCTCTTGGTACTTCCTGTTTTACTTTGACAGTCTCCCGTCAGTGTTGTGTTTACTCCTGCCGTGTCTCGTTATGATTATCAGTGTCACCTGTGTCCCCCGTGTCCTCCTACTTCCCTCGTTAACCCTCTGTGTATTTATGTCCACGTCTCCCTCAGCTTAGTGTCGCGTTCTCCGTCATTCAGGGCCCTGTGTTTCTCTGTGTAATACGTTATAGTTTCCAGTTTAGTTTGTATGCTTTTTCTTTCCAGCAATAAAGCTGTGTTTTGAGTTCATGCCTGCCTCCGTGAGCTTGCGTTTGGGTCCAATTCCTGCCTGCCACACAGCCCAATCATGACAGGTTCAGGGTCTTGCTGAGCACAGATGATCTTGTATTATTTAATAGATCTTTGTTTTAATTGGAAACTGACAGCCTACAAATTTTCACAAAAACAGTAATGTGCCTAATATGCTTTGGAACTTTGTAAGATGAATTTCTGAGTTAAAGATTAGAAATTACTGGGAAAAAAACATGGGTACAATTTCTAATTTCATGTAATCTTAACAGCATACATTTCTCTCACCTCAATAACACATTTTACTTGAGTATACTTTGATTTACTACTTTCAAAACTAGTTGTATAACAATGAATTAGAAAAAAAAAAGCTTTGAAATTAATGTCTGTTTTCCTGTTTAGTATATTCTGTGATTCCTGTTTAACATGCAATTTCAATATTGGACTGTGAGTCACTCTGAAAGAGTAGCTTTCAAACCTTCCACATGCACGTTCCCTCTTTCAGTGACAAATACTTGTTTTGTTCTGCTGATGCTGACACACCCTCTGTCAACCCATTTGTCTGTTAAAGCTAATACGTATAAGGACATGTTCCTGTTTAACGACAAAACATGCGTCAGGTACACTATTCAAGTGAAACTGAAGCAAGGATTTTGTTTGCCATGGTAATGTGATCACCATGGCAAACATTTCTTCATTTATAGAAAATATATTTTATTTAGTTTTATTTGCACAAATAATCCTGCTGAGGGTTAAATAATAACAATAATATTAAATAATATATTAAGTATATGACTAGTATTAAAGTATACGTATTAGTATTATTCACAGAAATGCACCATTATTTAAAGTTTTCTAAATAAATCACTCAAGCCTGAAAGACACTTCACTCAAGGATAAACTAGTGTTGTGTTTACACATAACAATAAACCAAATTTTCAAATTGTCACTTTGCTACTAGCTGCCCATCATAAAAACATATCATTGGTTCCCATTTCTTTCTTGAATTAGAAAAAACTAGAATATAAATATGCTGTTTGACAAGCATAAAATTGTATTTTGACACCAAGGTGATTCCCAAAACACTATTAGCTCATAAACCTAGCCTCTCATGGCACAGTGTGTCACATGTCCTCAAAAAAACTGAGGAAACTGAGCAAGTGGAGGACAAAAGAAGAAGTGGCAACATGAGAAGCTTGAGAAAAACCAAGGACAACACTACCATATTCAGAACAATAGGTAGGATTTTAAATCCCAACCAAGGGCATGCATCCAGTAAGGGCTCCAGTCTAGGTCCCCCCATGTTACCCAGGCCTACCTCAAAATATGATTAACAGACACATAACTGAAGCCATGCTGCCCTTTGCCCATAAGCTGAGGAACCAGGGCACACTGATGAGAAGTGGGCTACTGGAATAAGCTAGTGGACAAGGCATGAGAATAGGGAATTGTTGAAGTGCTACTACGCATCTAACCCCAGCAAAAGGTGATACGTGAAAGAGATATGGAACCTATGGATTTTTTGACACCCAACATCTACACTAACATTGAAACGACTAGTACCTCAGTGTTCGAACATTCGGAATAAGCAAGTGCTGTCACAACTAGAGATTCTCCAGGTACAACACAAATGTTACGGGAGGGCAGAGGTATAATTATCCTCACACTCTGAGATTGGGTACCAAGCCCTAAAGAACAACTGGCGGTCCCTTTTAACAGCAAGAAACCTCCAGCAGAATCACGCTCAGGGAGGGGCGGCTATCTGCTGCGACTGGTTTAAGGTGAGAGGAGAGGGATAGTAACACAGAGAATGAAAAATGTGAGTGAACGAGAAACAGTCAGTGCATCATGGCTGTAACAGCCCAAACTTATTGTAGTGTAACCAATGCAGGATTCAGGTTATCCTATATGCTTGCTCAAAAAGGACTGGTATATGAAGAGAAGGATTTTAAATTTGATCCTGGATTTAACAGGGAGCTAATGAATAGAAGCCAACATGAAATATGCTCTCTCTTTCTAGTCCCTGTCAGTACTTTTGCTGCAGCATTTTGTATCCACTGAAGGCTTTTCAGGGAGTTTTAGGACAGTCTGATAATAATGAATTACAGTAGCTCAGCCTAAAAGTAATTAATGCATGAATTAGCTTTCAACATCACTCTGAGACAGGATATTTCTAAATTTAGAGATATTGCACAAATGCAAGAAAGCAGTCCTACATATCTGTTCAATACATGAGCAGGTCTTGGCCGAAACACCAGAGGGGCAAAACACCAGCTGCTGGTATATATCCAACCGTCATCGGGGTAAAAGCACATTAAAGAACTTAAAACTGCAATCCTTTTCATCTTTGTGCAAATTCATTTAGTCTTCATCTGATTAGTTTGATTTTAACTTGCACAAATAATGCATTTTAGATGTGACTTTGTGGCAAACACAATCTTAGAATAACTGTTGATGTTGTAGCTATCATATTGCAATATAAAACCCCCTCAGTCATTACCACCAGACAAACACACAAGACAGAATAAGCAGACATGAGACAGACACACCTTGCACTAGATCCTCTATTCTGGATCTAGTTACAGGATACACGTGCACACACACTCACATACACAAATACACACAAAGACAATGACAGAAAATGCATTATATTTTGTGTCCTAAGCCTGGACAACAAACCCATTGCACGTCCAGGGACTCAGGACTCCCCCAATGCTGTGAACTGTAACCTCGAGGTAACCTCGAGCTGCACCTATATATAGTAAACTTAGCCTGTTTTTTAATTTACACGTTTGCTCTACTAAGCTTCATAGGATTTATTCTATAGCTGTCAAATGACCTATACCCTCAAACATCATTGAATGCATTACAAACATGTTTTAATCAAAACTGGATGTTAAGATCTAATAACTAGATATGTAGTAAACACTGTGTTCCTGAAAATGTCTGAAGCATTTTAATATCTTTCAGCTCTTTTAGTTGGCTTACTCTCCGTTTGGTTAATGGTCCAAACATCTAAAACTTTTCAGCTGTGTCAAGTTCTTACAAAATGTCCACTGAATGTTACTTGAAACAAAATTAGCAAGAAAGAAAGAAAGAAAGAAAGAAAGAAAGAAAGAAAGCAAGCAAGAAAGAAAGAAAGAAAGAAAGCAAGCAAGCAAGCAAGCAAGCAAGCAAGCAAGCAAGCAAGCAAGCAAGCAAGAAAGAAAGAAAGAAAGAAAGAAAGAAAGAAAGAAAGAAAGAAAGAAAGAAAGAAAGAAAGAAAGAAAGAAAGAAAGAAAGAAAGAAAGAAAGCAAGAAAGAAAGAAAGAAAGAAAGAAAGAAAGAAAGAAAGAAAGAAAGAAAGAAAACAAATTAAAACTACAGTAAAGATGCAAAACACAAAGGCACACATTGTAACCCATTCACCTAGCAATTTTGTGCACAAGCTCTAATTTCAAACAAAAAGCTGTTTAAGCCATTAAAAGATAGTTAGTCTCCATTTAAATTAAGGGAAAACTCTTTGAAAACATGAGATAGACACCAAATAATTATTCCAGCACATCATAAGGTAACACAAAGTTTCCGTTTCCCAAACTGAATCTGTGATCATGATAATTCTAGATCCTCCACTATGAATCTATTTTTTTTCTTTTAATAACACTGATAGGACATTAAATCTGTGTGTGCATATTCTAGCATTTAACTACTTACTGTGTGAAATCCCCACCACTATCACCTCTTCTACTTCTTCCTCCTTAGACAATAGTCCACCTGGGGCACAAAGAGAACTGGGTGAGAACGTCTCAGTTTTTCCATGTGATAACAATCAGGTCTACAGTTTTACAGTTTTTTCAGTCTGCAGTCCAGTATCATTTATATCTACACAATGATGGTCCGTGTTGAGTGATCTGCAGTGGAGTTAATACATTATCTTCACCTCTATAGTTAGCAAAGTGAGCTCGATATGGCACAGATAAGATTTTTCTTTCCTGTTGACCACAATTTGAAAAAAGGAGCATCTGACAATACACCACTGCTTTCAAATAAAGTCACATTTTACTCTCTTTTTAAACAAACTCTTAGTACCATGCGATTTAATAGTGATGCAGCCATTCAGAGCCAGCCTCTACTAATCGGTGTATTCAGTCTATTGGTGTCTCTGACACTGCTCCCCCAGCCGAGTATCCTACACTTAACACAATTGAGTGATGGATAATCTTAATCACTGCGCTGCAGACTTGAAAAGATCCAAAAGAACCCTTTTCGTATAAAGCCTCTGTGTTGGTTTTCTAGTTTAGCCAGTTGTCCGTGTGGACATCCCAATACTTTTACTCCTCCGCCACATCAAAATCCTGTCCCAGCACAGCTACAGGTCGTGTAGCCATCTTCTTCCATCTGAAGTCAATCATCATCTCTTTGGTTTTACTCCCATTCAGAAGCATATGATTTATTCCAGACCATTAGTCCCCTGTATTCCTCCTCCTGCTCATCACTTATATATCCAATCACTGAAGAATCATCAAAGTATTTCTGTAGGTAGCATGAATCAGAAGTACGAGGTTACAAGGTGATAAGGAATGGAGATGGCACAGACCCCCCTCTACTGCCCACATACTGCCTTATATACCTGTCCACCACCACGTTTACTGACATTGCCTGTAGTTTCTCTCTCAGTAGCAGCATTTACCAATGTCTAGAATGTCTGTTATTATGAAACCATCATATAACAAGAAGAAACATTTGAGCAAACCCAGAAGCTAGATCATTTTTGGCTCACACCCCTGTCAAGCAATTTTCATATATGGAAAAAAGTAGTATATAGCAGTCAGCAAAGAGGCACAGAAAAGAAGACCAGACACCAGCGAAGGAGGATAAGAAGGACAGACGCAACAACATTGTCATCCCCTATGTAGCCGGTGTATCAGAAAAACTCAGGAGAGTTTTCTCCAAGCATGACATCCCATTGTATTTCAGACCCAGCAACACGCTCAGACAGAAACTGGTTCACCCGAAAGACAAAACGCCAAAACACAAACTTAACAATGTGGTGTATGCTGTACAGTGCAGCGAGGAATGCCCAGACCTCTACATTGGAGAGACCAAACAGCCACTTCACAAGCGCATGGCACAACACAGAAGAGCCACCTCCACAGGACAAGACTCAGCAGTCCATCTGCATCTTAAGGATAAAGGACACTCTTTCGAGGATGCCAATGTTCACATTTTGGACAGAGAGGACAGATGGTTTGAAAGAGGAGTGAAAGAAGCCATCTATGTCCACTGTGAGCGACCGTCTTTGAACACAGGCGGTGGTTTACCACACCAACTGTCTGCCATCTATAATCCAGTTTTGAGATCCCTCCCCAGACGCCTTAACGCCCACTCACATCCTGGGCCATCTGACCTCAGGAATTCGCATGATAAGGTGGGGCCAGGTTTCACAATGAACTCACCCGAAACTCTGGCTGATTGGGTCCCACACCCAATTTCACACCTTGGCTCAGGCGATTAGAGGATCATCAGGGGGTCCTTTTGTCCCTCTGTGGGGGGTCACTCCCACTAGGTTTATATCTGGGACTCTCCACCATTTGACCTTAGAACTGAAGAAGCTTCTCGGATGAGAGGTGAAACGTCTTCAAGCAACTTAAAGAAGTCCAGACGCTTTTCTTTGCAAGCTCCTTTGACTACGATGACCTGGATGACTGTGAACCTTCACAGACAGTATATAGCAGCTAGTGACAATTAATTAACACATACAAAGTGTCCACAATAGTTCAATATTGTTTCTCCCCCTGGTACTGTCCTCTTTTCTCTTTGAAGCTAGTGGAATTCTACACAGGTGACCTCATCACACAGCGAGCACTGGAACGATACTGTACAAACTGGGAATAGAAGCTGGCAAGGCACAGTGGGCGAGTTTAGCAGTGGTTAGTACTTTGCTGTTGTGTTGTGTGTACATATTTAAGAAAATCACTTTCCCAAGTGCAATATAATATTTTAATAGATAATTTCTTGACTAATCTCAAATAACATTGTCTTATCAACCCTGGAAATTTACTCAAACACATGTTAGATGATCAGACCCATGCTGACTAACTGTATGATATGAGGTTTCGGAAACACCATTAAATGCCACTCTGGATTCTGTTTTCTTTACAGTGTAGCCTCACTACCTCTCTATAGGTACATAGTAAAAGTATTTTCTGTTTAATCTGTAAGACTTAAATTTCATTAATTATTATTTTATTTTATTATTTTACCGTCTAGATACCATGGGAAAAGCACATCTTGCTCATTGCTACTGTCAATCAAGGGATAATCTAAAACCTGTAAATATAATTCAGGACCAAACGCTTCTCTGTCCCTTCTGGGCTTCACAAAGAGTTTCTTTTCCCTTTGTTTGACACAGCCCTGGGATATCTTACTACTATTACCCTGATGGTAATCCAGTTTTGTTTTGTTTTTTCCAAAGCTTATCAACGCTCCGGTCATCAGGGACAGCATACAGCAACCGCAGCAACTGCACTGGAATGTGGAAATACAGGATGTGGAATATGAGTCGCCTGCAAACAGTGCACCAACAAAAGGCTTGGTATGTTTATACACATTCAGAAAGACCACTTTAGGTATTGGGCTGGGGACTTGGAATATCACTTTGGGGGGGATAAAGGCTTTATAGTCAGTGTTCAGTTAAACAAGACAGTTTGAAGTTCAAACAGAAGGTTAAATGTGTGTTAGTTTCAAGGTTAAGATCATGTTAGACGATGAGGGGATGTAATAGGAATTACTAACATGCTAATAGGTGTTTGCACTCTTTGTCATTTTGGAAATATTCTTACTGGCTTTGTTGCTTTTCTTGAGTAGCATGACCTGGCAGATATATTCATGCCTTTAGGGTACAATTAAATTACTGTAGTCAGTTGTCAAATACACATGGGGAAATAAAATATGCCCTTAAGCATTTCTACTCACCAATTAACAGGCTACATCTTATTCCTTTCTTTTTTATTCAGAATGTGTTGGGGGATATATGTGAAGAGTTTAAAGAAACATTTACTAACATCTTCATATTACAAAACCAACAGTGTAAATAATATGGATTTTTTTTAAAGGTCTTATCTCATAAATTAAATTACAGAAGCCTTAAATGCCTTTCAAACATCTTTTTCAGATTTTATTCCCAAAGAAATATGTTTAGTGTGACAATATACAATTTATCATAAAAAAGTATGTTGAATTGCTGTAATAAATGTTGCTTTGGACGTGAAGCCGTAACCGACAGCACCCAAACTGACCCAACCTCCTAGTGCTCCTTAGCTTTTATACCAGGCTATAAAAAGAACACAGCGGGCCAATTATTAACTCCTGTAACCCTACACTACAGACCCTCCCAAACAAGCACATACACACAATGATGTTGAAATAATGGGTGGGGCTCAGTACCCAGTGAGATGACAGGGCTGAAAAAGCACCTTTGTGGATGTAAATAAGTGATAAGAACACAATTTCTATCATAAAATTTAAATTAAAACATGCCAATAATGTTACCATTACTGGCATCAGTGGCACTCATTGTCCCTTTTTTAATCCTGTAACACATTTTTTTATCTTTAAGAGGAAGGACGTTGATTCTGTGATTAAATACAAAATAAATAAAATATTTTATTTCACAGCTACACAGACTACGATCAGTGCCTTTGGTAAACATAAGGTTCGCAAAGACGTGTATGCTCAGTAGTTTAGCAGAAGCAGAAAGGAAGTAAAGCGTGTTGGACATGTGAGTTTTGTCTTGTTTTCAACAAATTCAGTGAAAAACCAATGAAGAATCGCCCTATCTTGTCACATGTTTTATCTTAAGTGTATCTAAAATATGACATATTATATATCATCTGTGCCATGGACCAAAACTAAAACTATAATAACTACATGAAAGACTAACTAGGTTATAGTATGTGATATATTGTAATGAAAAACAGCTACTAAAGAGGAAGCCCGGTCTTTCATTCAAATTTCAACCACTGCTGGTTTTGGTCTTCTTCATTAAAATTTACTAAAAATAATAAACATATAGAATATTGTGAGTTTTAACCTTTAATTATTTTCAAAATATACGTGAAAATTAGGATAATTAACTTCAACCAAATAGCACCTTCAGCCAGAGGGAGATGACGCTATTGTCACCACGCCACACGGAGAAGGTCAAAAGTCAACTCGGTAACATCAAAAGCGAGATGCGTGTGAGCGCCATCAACAAAGACCTCAGGAACTCCTGACTGGCCGGTGTTGTTGCGTTGGTTTTTCAGCATTTCCAGCATTGCGTAGATGACTCTTGCGCGTTGTTCCTCAGAGAGCGGGTCCGCCCAACGATAACAGGGCAGCGATGGAGAGTGGAGCAGGAAATACACAGATGACATGTAGACTTTAACAAACTCCAGTTTTAGATAGGAGAGGTCCCTCTGTAAACACACAGGGAGAAAGCTTTAGTTCATATTCACATCTCAGTGTAAGCCACCCAATCTATTATACTGACAGCATCCTCTACAGGTCTGAGCTGATATTACGCATCCAAAGATGCAGACTGTTACTGTAATAATGTGTAATGTATTAATGTGTATGCGATAGTCCCCGTAGGGAAATTGCTCCTCTGCATTTAACCCATTCACCCAGTGAAGCAGTGGGCAGCCACCAATGCAGCACCCAGGGAGCAGTGTGTAGGGACGGTACCTCAGGGTAACCGTTCAGTGGAGTCGAACCCCCCGACCTTCCGATCATGGGGCCACCACTCTACCTACTGAGCTATCCCTACCCCACTGAGCTATCCCTAAACTCAGTAGCTATCCCTACTGAGTTTAATTAATTAAACCAGGCAATCAATACTTCTTCAAAGCTACCTTTTACCTAACCAAAACATCCTATTTCCTCTTTGTTCCCAAAAAGAAAGCAGATCCCCAACATATCACTTTGTAATGGGATCTGTGTCCCAAAACCCTGTTTCCAAAAGAGTTGTAATAATGCATAAAATGTAAATAAATCCAGAATGTCTGGCCTGCAAATCATACAATCCCTTATATTTGATTAAACATGACAAAAAGACATATTAAAAACCTGGAAGGAAAAAATAATTAAAATTTTTACGTTTCAAAATAGTTGGTACAGGCCCGATTAATATATTTACAGGTTTGCATATGCTTCCATCCAGACACAGGGGACGCTAGACCACCGAGACAACTACACTTAAACTCAAACTCAGCAGTTTTTCAGTCGTTTTATAATGACTGCCATTATACTATTTAAGCAAATATGTAGTTCAAATAATTTGCATTCCATTTTTTATATTTGCACCGGGCAAAAATGTGTTTGGACACAGAGTTGTATAACTACACACCTACACGCACGCACCTTTTGTGCTCTGTTCATGTTAGTCTCAGCATCCAGCCAGGCACTCTGGAAGAAACACAGTTATTTGAATATTCAGTTGTCCTTACCATCAAACAAATGTGATGGGTCATACCACTTAACAAGCTTTAAACTCTCTCTATATATAATCACACATTATTTTTACTATGAGAATATTAAAAATAATCTCACAGAAATCATCTTCAACAAGCAGAATTTCAGCTGTGTTGATAAAGCAACAAAACAAAGGAGCAGTTGTTGAATCTTATTTGAATGACAAATGTGACTTTTCTCACCCTGAGAGCATCTAACAGGTCTGGCTGGTCCAACAACACAGGGAAGGTTGAAAGTATAGGACTGCATATTAGATCTGAAAGAGAGATAATGGTATTAAACCCAGAGCTGTGAATGTGATCGGTTTGGATAAGAACCACTGACAGTGCGAGCTACCTGCATTCTGCATTGTGGGCCTGTCCATCAGCAGTGCGTCTGCAAGCAGATGCCTGTGCAGAACCAGCAGATGGATGCAGTTTAGGCAGTGGAGGAGAGTATCTGGAAGGACACTGAAGAGAAAAAATGTACTTATTACAAACATATACATGCACGCACATACATACACACAGGGATATATCTGAGATGAGTCAGGAATGAGTCCAAATAAACAGAGGAAGGCTTTATGGATAAGATATTCTACTGCAGGTGTTCAAGCACAGTGGCAGTCTTTTTTTCACTGATCTTCTAACCCGAGCTGTGTTTGCGTCCGGCTGTTGGCTGATTTCAGCTTAACAACAAGTTTGGGCTGCCGCCTGGCTTGGAGCATCTGCTGGAAAACACCACTTGGAGCTGAAAGGAGAGGAGATACACTGATTAATATAACATAAAAACTATTATTTTGTTTCTATTGTTTTTTCCTTATATTATTTTAAGATCAAAATGTACTGAGTCTGCCATTTCTCCTTACATCCTCTAGTGGGTGACGCCTCCACTGCTACATCCTTCTCATATGGAGTGCCACCATTCACAGGCAGTTCATAGGTCCTGTACACAGTAGATAATTCAATTTTGTGCGCGCTTAATAATGTCAGTGGTTTTGCGCTAGGTGTCATTTTACTTTGTTAATCTTTTCACTACTGTAGGTGTCTAAAGAAAAGATATTCTGATATATTTTCGCAGCTTTTTCTGCATATGTCTGGATGAATGTAAAAAAAACACATGTACCTGTTCGGCACAGGATTTCCTGCATCATCGGTCAATTTGAGGAAAGCCCAACCACAGCTTAGGTCTCCTCTCTCCCCAGTAGACTAAAACAGAGACACTTTTTCTTTTCTTTCCTTATATACATTTTTGTAATTCGCAAAATTGTATGCACCCTTACATTTCGTATAAAAGTGACTCCTAATTCAAAGAGGATCCCGAGGTTAGGAGACGCAGAGTTGCAGCGCAGAAAACAGTCTCCATCCAAGAGGGTGGGCAAGATACCGGTCACCTTGAACAGGCACACACATGAACACATGCTAAATTTCACATTTCTCACAATTTCTTTTTTTGTCTTCTTTTGCAGAGCCTCAGTACAAAGAGTCTGCAAATCAGTTTGTGTTGTAAGGTTACAAACATAGCAACCTCCACATACCCTTGGAGAGAAGCTCCAGGTCTTTGGGCTCTTGGCGTTGTAGGCTGCCCTTATTATGTGGATGTTACTCAAAACCTGAAACACAGTGAAACTCATGTTGAAAAAAGCAAGAGACCAAGGGAATTAGATACAAAGAGTTAAATCTGAAAAAAACCCTGCATAAAAATCTTCCTGTTTTATGGCAGAAACGTGTTCTTTGTTGTCTGAGTTGAGCTGAAATGTGACTGTTTCATAAGCTTACACACTTAAAGAGACCAATACATGATTCCTGCCACTAAAGTAATCAAGGATATGAATTACTACATCCACACTAGCCCGGTTAAATTTGAAAACGGCATTTTGGTCTGAAAACGCTCCGCGTCACACTATCGTTTTCAGTTGTTTTCACAGAGTTGTTGATCCATGGCCGAAAACGATTACGTTCCAGTCCTGCGCATGCATGAAACGCAAGACGATTCGACCTGCCTCATTTCTGTCTGCTGCTTATTTACTTTCCGGCTCTCTGAAATGTTGTGACAAAATGTTGAGGAAAAGCACCAAGTTTTTTAAATGGACTAACAATGAGGTGAGTTGTTGCTGCGAGTAACACAAAAGTACAAAGTTGCAAAGCAAGTGAGAATTAAAGAATTTGAAGAAAAGCTATCTGGAGCATGTGCAAACTGATCTTTAATAGGGCTGTCAAAATTGAGAACAAACAAAACAACTGCTGTATAATGCCCTCCGCTATCATAGTTTAATTGGTCACATGACTGCATCACATGACAAAATGTATCATCAACTTCGAAAAAGTTCCGGGTTCGCTGTTCACACTGCTACGCAAAAACGGCGTTTTCGAATGTATCCGCTTTGAAAAGCGTTTTCAGAACGCTGCGCTTTCCTTGACCTGTATGCACCCTTACATTTCGGTCTCAGTGTGGACGGAAGGCCAAAACGGAGAGACAACGATGCCCTAGCCGTAATGTTTGACACCTGTTTTACCTAATACACCAAAAGTATTAATAAAATTCATTATACTCTGAAGACATTTGGAGAAATTAAAGAAGTGCAGTAAAACATTACAGTACAAAAGAACGTAATAATGATCGCTCCAACCAAGGAAGAATGGAAGCAAATGTTCCCCTGATTCTGTTTGTAATAACGACAGTGGTATAAGCTTTCTGCACAAGCAAATATGCTAAGCCATAAATTCTAGATGTGCAGATAAGGTTGAAATAGCTCTTTTTGCAGACGACTGTACACCACTTTATACAGCACATTTGAGTCTATTTAGAGTGACGCAAAAAAAAAAAACTTCATATAATGAAGCGTTCAGGATCTTTCTCAGTTCTCTAAATGTTTGTGACTTAGTACCTTTCTTGGTGTGTGGCATAAATTTATGTTGTAAATATCTCATAATGGTTTTAAATGATTTCTTTTTCATTTTTTGTCATGGACTAGTGTCTAAAATAAAAGTATACAGAGACAACCATGATACCTGAGTTCCGTCAAAGGCGCAGAGGCGGACGTGCCGGCTGAGGACTTGAACACCGACCCCAGGAGTAGGAATCATCCTGCAGCTCCACAAACTGAAACAAACACTCGTGCTGACCTGCCGAGGACGAACCTACACCACAGGAGAATCACACAGTAGGCAGGTTTATGACTATAGTTGCTGGTAAGTGTCAGAAACACAGGGACAAGCTCACCTTGCCAGTGTCTGGGTCCAGGAAGAGGTCTTTAAAGGAGAGCTGTGATTGGCTGAGCTGAGGCTGAATGTAATGACTTCCTCTGTATGTTACACCTAATAAAGGACACAAAGGGTTACAGCTTTGCCCTGAAAGTCATGTAGCATTGGCTTGTTAGATAAATATTACTATTTACAGTGACAGCTGCTTCTATCAATACGGTAACAATAGGGTAAAAATTGTGCATCTAACTCACCATTCAACCTACTGTACCAAAACAACTACAGTAATAAAAATAACATCCAGTATAACTCACCCAGTATAAACTCTTAATTGTTGAAGCCTGTGCAGTTATGAACTTGAATAAATTAAAATGTCTTTTAAACCAGCTCCTTTATCTCACAGTGTAAGCTGTTCAAGCTGTTTTAAGTTTTGGGTGTCATCTTAGTTTAAATCCAAATTTCCATTAAGATGCAACAATTTGTAGAATTGTTGATTTTTCCAAATATAAATGTGACACATCCTGTGATTTCTGCTTCACTGATGCAAGGATTTGTTACTACCTTGGAATACATTACTTAGAATTGGGGAAATGTAATCCACATATTTTGCTGCTTTATAGAAAAATTATACATTGACAAAGTAATTGGCAGAAGTTGAGTAACTGGCAATGAAAACAGTTTTCCCCTAGCCTTATAACAGCCACTTAACCTGTAGGATGATGTCAGGCAGCACTAAGGGAGGCAGGTCTGTTCACCACCAGTGGACCAGCAAGCTCTAGGATTTACTGAATTCTGCCAGTGCTTCCAAAACTGCACAGATCCCCCATTGTGGGCAGAGTTTACTTCATATTAATTTGTGAGTTTATCCAGTCTCTCTCTCTCTCTCACTCACACACTCACACTCTCACACTCACACACTCACACTCTCACACTCTCACACTCACACACACACACACACACACATGCTGCATAATGACCTTCCTCCACCAGTAATTTATTGAGAGTTGATGGTCTGAATCCTGAAGGTATAGCACCCATGGCGGAGAGCACATCTGTTGCATCAATCTGTCACAGACACACGATAAAACCATAAAACGTATTTAACACAGCGCTAAAGATTGTGAATGCAGTATTTGTTTTTGGGAAAATTAATAGCAGTTTCAGTTCTTGTAGTTATAACTGTAGAGTATAGAAAGTCGCACCTCACTCAGAGCCTTTTTGACTGTAGACCAGTTAGAATGTGAAGCACTGTCAACAAAAACAAAAGAAACCAAGAATAATTATGTTATTCATTCACACCAGTAAGTAATATTTTTATGTTGCCATTAATCTGGATAAATGTAGTTTTCAAAATTATCTTCCTTTTAAACAAAGTCTCTCAAGTGTAGGGAAACACAGACCCTGGAAGCTTAATGCCATTAAATAAAAATTAAATAAAAAACTTTCAACCTCCATTTGTCTGGATCATCAGTTAATTCTTCACTATCTTGATTTTCCTCCTCTTCCGACTCCTCCTTGTCATCATCATCTTCTTTTGAATCATTGTCATCATCATCATCATCTTCCTCATCAACACTAGAGCCAATCTAACACATTATGGTTACATTTAAAATATAATCAGAAATCATATCCTGTTATGGTCTTGATCTTTTTTGTCAGTCTATACTAATATTAAAAACACAATGAATAAAGAAAACTGCTGCAGGCTGCATTTTAATGTTCTCAGTAATGTTTTATAATTCCTTCAGCTAAACACTTGTCTAAATGAAAATTCATAATGTTGGACTTGCTATCATTGCAGATTTTGTACCTTCAGGAAGGTTTTTGGAACCACTCCTCTGCTGCCTTTAGTGTTCTGAGCCAGCCACCATCCATCTGCTGCCTTCCTGATAATCCTCAACACCTCCCCCTTCTGAAACAACAGGCCACAGAACACCATGTAAGTTCACATAACTCACACATTTATAACAAACAGATGAGATCAAATGCAGTTCATCACAGACATGTCTAAAATTCAGATGTGAGGATAAACCTATCTTCCTAATCGGTTAAGTACTTGATTAAAAATTAACCGGCAATGGAATAAGATTCATTAACACAAAGGGATATCAAATTGGATAAGTGGAGATGGATGGATGGATGGATGGATGGATGGATGGATGGACATAACGATTAATAAAGCTTATAAATTACACTACAGTGCACTAGACTACATGCCAATATCTACCAGACACATCATAGAAATGTTTAAAATTAAAAAGGTAAATAGTTTTCAGAAATATGTAAATTACATTTGTTACTTAATTCAGGCCTGCAAGACTTGAAGAAGAAGATTTGGATGGCTAGAGCGCCCTCTTCTGTTGAAACTAAATATTATACAATATCGCTTTTAACATGCAAGGGGAAAGAATCCAAGCTCTAAACGTCCTAAATATATTGCTGACATCAAGGCTGTTTGTGTTTTACCCGAACAGACAGATCTCCTTCCTGCTCTCCTTTGAAATCACTGAGGACCATGTAGATGCGAGCATCTGACTGAGATGGCGGTTTCAAATCTCGCCTCTCATCACCGGCAATGTTGTTAACAATTTCTTCATGCTCTTCTTCATTGTCGTTACTGTCTTCGTCATCGTCTTCTTCAGCACTATTTTCACTATCTTCCTTTGAAACATTACTGTGGACCAGGGAATAATTCAGTGAAAAAAGGTATTCTTGGGTCAGATTTGTCAATCAATTGTCATTGAATCTGTCAGATAAACTGATGCTTTGCAATGAAGCATGCAGGTTAAATTGTTGTGGGGAAGTCAAGCCCCCTGCAGCATGGACTATAAAGTACATACACAGATCAACAACAAAAAAAACTCTACCGTCCCAGTTTTCCTTCTTTGCACTTAACACACATTTCACTAACCCTGCTTCAGTGCTAGGTCCTGGTGGCGACAGCTCCAGAGAGAGAGTTTTTAGACGCTCCATGATGTTTTGCACTCGTCGCTCCTCTTCCTGTTTCCTCTGATCATAATTGCCCACTGGAGCCAGCTCATCACCCTGAAAGATCAAGCGTTAGCTTATGATGGCTAATTAGCTACACTGCTGTCAACCATGCAACATTTTCCACAAAGATAAATTAATATATCGATTTGCTGCCGTAAGTAATGACAACTGCTTTAATAAAAACAACTAATATTAGTCAAGTAATATCACTGATTGCTTCCAATTGTTGGCATCGAAAGATTATATTAAATCTGTGTACAATAATAGTATTTGAAAAGGTTGAAAAGTTTCTTAAAGATTAGAAAACTAACCTTGCTCAGTTTCTTCAGTGTCCTTAGTGTCTCCTCTGCTGACATTTGCAGTTTTTGGCATCTGTTTGCAAGTAGATATCAAATTTTCAAGCATTCCATAAAGTAGGTGATCAGGGCATGTGGTAGAGAGGGTCATCATGCTGAAATATCCTTGGGCAGACTGATAGCGAACTCACTGATGGACCCATTGCAGTCTGAGTACGTGTGTAATTGTTAGAAAATGTTTATAGATACAATCCTGTATGGATTTGTGCGTGACTGGGTGAGTGACACTTTTAGCAGAAAACCCTTTGAGTGCTCAACTGACTACTAACTACACACAAGGATTTCAATGTTAAAACAGGTGAGGGTGCTCATCTTAAGGACTAAGGAAGGGCACTGCTGGTGCTCTACCACAGTTGGTTACCTTCGAAAGGCCTCTTCAGTGGATCCAGCCTGGCTCTGGACATCCTTCTCCAGACTGTCAACCTGTGAAAGTGTTTAAATCAATGTACAGTTCAGCGTTTATATTGATGATTATGTCGGTTTTTATTCTGGTTTACATTGCTAACTCACAGCAGTGCATCATAATGAATTGTTACGAACAGATGCTAATCAATATTTATGCTAGCGCATGCCACGTCGGTAAAGGGCTTATAAGACAAAAGTGTTTAGAGAAACAGTCGAGTTCAAGCCTCGGGATCACATCATTTCGAAAAAGCTCTGGTGGTACATGTGCAACAACTGTATAACGTTCAGTCCGAACAGTTTGGTGCAGTCGCACCTAAGTTTAAAGCGTCGTTCTTGAACTGACCTGTTTTTTTATTTCATCCACTTCTCTCTGGGCTAGCTGCAAAGGTCCTCTTCTTTTTAGTGGCATTTATACACTTTTTAGGGTCACACGGTACGTGTGTTAGCTGATCTTCTAGCTTGCTAACTGACGCTGGGCTTCCAACAGTTGCTAAGCAACTGACTTCTTCTTCTTCTGTATAAGGTTTATTGGCGGTTGGCAAACAGCAAAATGGTGCATTACCGCCACCAACTGGTGTGGAGTGTGGACCGAAAAAGCAACTGACTTCTTCGATTTTTTTTAAATTGTCAATGTAATTTCCGTGCTCATTGTGGGTTTGTTTTAGTCAGCATATTTCGCTTATGTAATATATTTTTATATATTCGTAAATGAATGAACGCGATATTAATACAAAGACTATGTTTTCTGGGGGGTTTTTTGCAATTATTGGCAGTTTACAAGCTTACATCAAGCTACCGCCGCCTACTGGTCTGGATATTTTCTCACGATTCCTTGAAAAATTACTGACGTTACTGCGACTTCATAATGTTGGAGTTGTTTGTGTTTAATGCGCATTTAATTCAGATTCAATGCCATAAGCGTAAAAATTGATCGGTCTAAAGCCAAATATTGGATCAAAAGGCAAAACTACCATTATTGATTGTAATCATATATGAATCCAAATACCCTCCAAATTATGATGTAATGCATTTCCATTTCCTCTAATACTAGTTTTTAAATCCTAGATGTTTGATGCTTTTACAGGTTTTATGTCCAAAAAAGATAACATAAAATATTACTGATATTTTTACTTCTCTTCCGAATCAAGCGTGAATTCCCCCCCAATAATCCTCAGCTTTTGACTGATCGAACCCATCCAGCACCACATCTACAATACAATACAATCTTGGTCAATACGCCCTGTAAAATTATATCACTCTTTCAAAGGACACTTGCAATGCACAGTTGTGTAAGTGCTTTCAGAAAGACCTATAGGGGGCGTACGTTACGTCCTTTGCCTTTCGTGTTACCTTCACTGTCACTTTTCTTTTCCCCAAATTTCAAATGTATAATTTCAAAACATACCACCACTGTAACAGCGTTGGGGGTTTTTTATATAAAAAAAAGTTTAAAGGTCGCTTATGAGCCCATTTAAGATGTCGTTCGGCAAGCGTCCTCGCTAAATTGCCCCCGATTTTCTAAGTTACGACCCTTTGAGTGGCAGTGAAGGCAGCAAACACTGTTAGTTATGTCATTTATCAACCATGGCTGCACCCGTCGCTCTTATTCAAGGTGCGAGCAGAGGACTGGGCTTTGGATTCTGCAAATATATACTTAAAAATAAATCACTCGCTACTGTTGTAGCAACATGTCGAAACCCGGACGGGGCTGCAGAATTGCGGAGCCTGGCCGGCCAACACCCGGGCCGACTGATGGTCCTCAGACTGGACGTGAACCACGAGGAGGACATCCGCGGAGCTGCAGAGAGGGTTAAGGAGAGTTTCGGTCGGCTGGATCTAGTCGTCAACTCCTCGGCAATGCTTCACCCTTCGGGGAAAGGAGAGACCAGCTTGAGGGATGTTTCTGCACAGGTAGACCTTTGTTTTAGTGTGAGAAGCCACATTTCCGTAAAAACTGGAGTAAAAGTTAGTTTAACTCACTGTCGTGAGTCAAACCGTTGCCTGTGTAGAAAATACATGCACAGAAGTAGTGCAAAAAACTTGGTGAGACACCATCATCATAGAGGCATTTGGATTTCCCCCTGTAATGGTACATACATTGGACTTTTTCTAACAATCTTTGGTGGTCCTTAAACTGTGCTGGTGATGTCTGTGTCCAGCAAGAGAGTCTGAAATCGGCAACACCAAATTCATTAAATCCTTAATTAAGTAACTTTTTTCCCATTTTCAGGGTATCATTTCCACCTTAACGACTAATACAGTGGGTCCTTTGGTCATGGCCAAGTATTTCTCCCCCCTCCTTCTTAAGGGCAGTGGTGGATTTGGTCAGCAGCCTGCAGAGAAAGCCAAACAGCACAGCGGGATCATTGTTAACATCACAGCGAAAGTGGGATCAATTGGAGACAATGGTATCTGGTGGTTCCAAAACACTTTGTGCATACATGTCATGTAGGCAGTGGCACTTCCAGACCAGATTTATCAGTGGGACCAGTGTTTTGTTTTGTTTTTTTAATCGGGGCACAGAACAAAACAAAAAAGTTTTTTTTTTTAATGTATTAAGCACATACTGTACAGGATTGACAGTCTCTGTTTCTGATCTCTCGTTCTTTGCATCCTCTCCAGCTAACTCCTCTTTCTCTCTTTCATCCCCTCATGATCTTCATCCTCTCTCTCTACACTGTTCTTTGTTAACAGGAGAAAAACCCACCAGCTAAACGGCTCCAAATTTAAAAGAGCAAGTGTGCAGCACCCTAAACGGTCCACGTTGAACACCTCAGCAATTTAATTCCAGTTACCGTGCCACTGCATATCACCATAAGAAATCAATTAATTATTATCTCTTGAGCACAGAGGCCAGAGCTAGTTCTACGGGGGCGTTGGCCCCTGTCTAAAACCACCTATGCACGTAGGCAGCACCACTTTTGTTACTTAGCTGAAGGACAGAGCATAGTTACAAAGCAGATATTTATCTTTTGTTATAATGTGCATGCATGCACAGTGGTAAAATGTTCATCTCTAACACTTTTTTTCTCAGGTCTTGGAGGTTGGTACAGCTACAGAATGTCTAAAGCAGCTCTTAACATGGCCACTAGGAATTTGTCTATAGAGCTGGGCCGCAGTCGACCCAAGGTAAGTGTTTTCATACATGCTGCATTAATGTCTTGATGCATGCTCAATCATCAAGTTAAGGAAATCCCAAAGTTGAGTCTATTCATGTGGTTGTTTGTTTGGTTGGCGTTTTCAGTGGGAGAAACATTTCGTCATTCGTCCAAGTGACTTCCACCCTTATGTGTCGGGATTATCAGAACAACTGAGACGCATTTTCTCTTAAGACTGGGTCTCTGTTGGTTTCAAACCCCAAGACACACTGTGCCAAAAATTGGTCCACCCAAAAGATATGTCACAAATAGAGTAATATAGTGTACGCTGTTAAGTGCCAGGAGGATTGCCAGGATTTATACATCGGGGAAACCAAACAACCTCTGGCTAAACGGATGGCACAGCACACAAGAGCTAACTTGTCAAGCCAGGACTCCGCAGTCTGTTCACACCTACAGGCCATGAGATACTGTTTCAATGATGAGGATGTACACATCCTGGACAGGGAGGAACTCTGGTTTGAGCAGGGAGTCAAGGATTTACATGAAAAGGGAAAAACATCTCTGAGCTTAAGGTCTAAGATGCTTGTTACTGGTGTTTGTATCTTTCTTTTAGAGCATGGATTAGGGCATGCCCTTGTACATAGATCCCATAGCCCATAATGATGTTTTTTTCCCCAGGTTGTTTGTGTGTCCCTACATCCAGGAACAGTGAACACAGACCTCTCCAGGCCTTATCACCGGAATGTGCCACAAGACAAGCTGTTCAGCGCTGAACACTCTGTGAACTGTCTAATGAGCATCGTTGACACGCTAAATATAGAAAAGACTGGAAAAGCGTACAGCTGGGATGGAACCGAACTTCCGTGGTAGAATTTCTAAGAGATGAATTTCACCACTTCTGGTCTTAATGGTGAATTTCTGAGCAGTGTTGAGACAATGTGGAGATGAGCTGGACTTCATGCTATTGCTGTACAAGACATTTGTGCTCAAGTGACAGTTCAGATGGTCAATGAAAAAACTCTTTTACTACCTCATAATTATCCAAAGTGCTTAAATCATCTGTAGCACATACAGCTTTTGTGTGAAGCCATTATTGACAATGTATCTGGTTTCAATATTTCATACAACTCTCATATAATTTAGTACTGCTCATTTTAATGGTAAAAATCATGTAATATCTCACTAATCTTGACGTCTTTCCCCAATTCAGTAATATCATCAGGTGGTTTGTATTAAAGGTGAATAAATTATCTGACTGTTTAAAATTTGTGGTTGCATTACACACACAAGCAGTCATTTTGGAAACAAGTGCTGTGGACATACAGTATGTTTTAAGAAAAAAAGATTGCATGGCTGGAGTTAATCTGCTAGTACATTCTACATGCAAATGTTGCACAAAGACTAACTCCTAAAGATAAAATAATAAAATCCTTTACATAGGATCTGTAAGATTTTTTTTTCATCCACATCAAGTCTGAAACTGATTGTGATAAAAGTTAATCCCAAAGAATCTGACTCTTTATGAGATATAAAGATGAAGCTATTTGGCAACTGGAAAAACACTGGACTGCAGCAGTCATGGCTCAGTCTGTTGCAATCTTCCACCAGAGGTGTAGTCACAAAACAATTAGTGCTTTCACTACCTCGTATATTCAGAAAAAGTTAATTTAATATGTAATTATAATAATGGATTGCATTTATATAGCGCTTTTCTAGGCACCCAAAGCGCTTTACAATTCCACTATTCATTCACTCTCACAAACTGGTGGAGTTGTAGCCACAGCTGCCCTGGGGCAGACTGACAGAACATTCCGGTTACAGATGAGCTTCCCAATCCCCTGAGCCACGGTCGCCCCGTAATCATAAGAAAATGAATACAACTCCAATAATGTAAATAGATTACTGCATTTGTAGGCTTTTGGTTTTGTAAGTTGCTTTTTAAAACAAGATTTACACTTTAAATTAGAGATGGCACGATACCACTTTTTTATGTCCGATACTGATACCGATATCATAAATTTGGATATCTGCCGATACCGATATGAATCCGATATAGTGTTTTTTGATCAACAAAACTGTTTTTTAAATATCTTGCTGCATTTTGTATAAGTTCATACTCAAGTTTAAAACAACAACTACACTAAAGCTATTCTGTTATACCTGTATGCAAAAAAAAATATTTCATAGTTCAGCAATACTGTTCAATCTAATAAACTTAAACCTACACCATCCTCCCTATTCTGGTATTTTAAAGAGTACTTAGCATAAATATTAAGCAACCTAACTAATAGGGTTCCAACTCCCAGCAACAACAAAAATAAATAAATAAAAAATAGGGAACCACCCCTTAGACTTGTAGTCAAGACCGCCTAATCCGAGACCAAGACAAGACCAAGACCAGAGGGTATCGAGACCAAGACAAGACCAAGACCAAGACCAAGTTGAGACGAGACCGAGTCGAGACGAGACCAAGACCAAGACCGAGACAAAAAAAGTCTTTAAACTGCAGCCAGATGCTATTCTATATACATATGCAGGACACCTTAAACTAGTTTTTTAATTAAGCAGCAAGGCAGAACAAAGTCGGGCCTGTATCAAGACACAGGGACTAAACCCCAATTCAACCAGACCCAGAACTGATCCGGAATTAAAACAGGACTACAACAGTAACCAAGACAGAACCAGAATCAGAACTAGATGATAGTAGCACTAAAAAATCATCATAGACCTGCACTACACTTATTTTTTAATTCTACCAAAGTACAATATTTAGATTGAGAAAAGTTTATATAATTATTTAGCCTTGTTGTGCAAACAAGCCTGCAGAACTTAATAAATATAGAATTTGAAAAGGAACAAATGGTATCTAAAAAGAAACACTAGGTACATGTTCTGATGAGTTTTGGCAAACAACCATTTGACTAACATGTGTGTCTCACCTGCTCTTGTTCCATCTCTGTTCTGTCCTCATTCTCTCTCTCCCTCTCTGTTCCTCTCTCTCCCTCTCTGCTCCTCTCTCTCCCTCTCTGCTCCTCTCTCTCCCTCTTTGTGCTGACAATCAAGCCAAACACCAACATCATCAAATACAGTGGAAACCAGATATTTACACACTCTTCAGATAAAAACACAAACACTTTTTAATTGTAACATCAAATCAGACTAAATGTTTATTTTTTTAGATTGATAAATATAAAAAACATATTTGTTAACTTTGAGAGTAAAGAGAGAAACTATCTGTATTTCTTAATTGCAAATGGAACCAAATTGTATTCAAAATTGAGCCACACTTATGGAGCTCCACAGTTCTTTTCCTGGTCTTTTGGTTGACATCTCTTGATGTTCCCATGTCACAGAAACAGGCTCTGTGTTTTGCCTTATATGCATCCACAGCTGTGCCACCAGTTTACTCACATGGACTCTACTAACCTATCAGAAACTTCTTCAGCTCAGAATCGAATCGTCTGGAGTTTCTTATTAATTAACAATAAACTTAGTGTATATGTACTCCTAAATTTGATGAAAGTGATTAAAATAGACAGCTCCCTCTTTTTATTCTGACATTCAACTAATTCAAAAGATATTTCAACATTTATTTATCTAAAACAAAAGTTTACTTTAAATTGATGTTTAGCAGTAAAAAAAATTTATGTTTTCTCCC
Source organism: Astatotilapia calliptera (assembly GCF_964374335.1). NCBI lineage: Eukaryota > Metazoa > Chordata > Actinopteri > Cichliformes > Cichlidae > Astatotilapia > Astatotilapia calliptera. Next base: position 24,310,994 of record NC_137434.1, on the reverse strand, counting down.
TAAAGTGTATGTAAATATCTGGTTTCAACTGTGAATATACTGCTGTGTATTGAAATTCCTCTTGTTTTGCATAGATATACTAAACAACATCCAAAGCATAATATATAAAATAACATCTACCTGAGTTTTTTCTTTGAAAGAAGCTCCTTATGTCCATTGTTGTGTTCATCAGTACACAATTGAAACCGATTTAGAGAGTTTGTTTAGCCGTGGAGGGTAACAACTGAAAATATGAAATGTAAGCTAAGACTCTCTAAAAAATCAGCATTGCTGTTCGGCTTTTTATTTATCCATTTTTTGATTCACTCGAAGAGCAAGTAACGCACGCAACCAAGTGATCAGTTTGATATCAATCTTTTGTGATACACCGTCATATTTACATTATTAGTTCAGTACGAATGATTTGCTTTGGTACCTGGTCAAACTTAAGCTCTCCTCTGTCTGCAGCAAACTCGCAGGCAGCAGCTTCTCCCCCCTCGCTCACATGGGTGCTGTGCTCAGTCGCCTAGTGCCTGAGCTCGGATCATACCAAAATTAGGGGGAATTTACGACGGTGCGCTCTGTGCTTCGTGTGTTGTTTTTGTTTTATACAGTTGTCAGTCAGGCATCTAACTAAAAAATTACACTCCAAAAGACCCCATGCTTCTGAAAAAATGACCCGGGCTTAAGCCCAGTAAGCCACCCCCCCCGCTCCGCTGATGGTTGACTCCAAATCTCCCGAACACTATGTCGATTTGAGAACGCAGGACCGAAACAGCGAGACCAAGACCGAGACCAAGACAAAAGTCCGTCGAGACCAAGACAAGACCAAGACAAATGTCCGTCGAGACCAAGACCGAGACCAAGACAAAAGTCCGTCGAGACCAAGACGAGACCAAGACCACGTAAAAGTGGTCTCGAGACCGGTCTCGAGACCAAGACCGGTCTCGAGACATCCAACTCTACCACCCCTCACGCTCCACCTCATGATGCTTAATCGACGTAATCAACCTTAATTTGATGCAGTGTGAAAAAAAATGCACAGAAATCAATTCTTTTTCAAGAAATATTAAATAGATTCAACATCTTTCAGTGTTCCGCGACCAGGACGAAAACCGCATTGTTCCTCCTGTATCCGAGGTTCGACTAACGGACGAACTCTCCTTTCCAGCACCCTGGCATAGACTTTCCCAGGGAGGCTGAGGAGTGTGATCCCCCTGTAGTTGGAACACACCCTCCGGTCCCCTTTCTTAAAGATGGGGACCACCACCCCGGTCTGCCAGTCCACAGGTACTGCCCCTGATCTCCACGCAACATTGCAGAGGCGTGTCAACCAGGACAGCCCTACAACGTCCAGAGCCTTCAGGAACTCGGGGCGGACCTCATCAACACCAGGGGCTCTGCCACCAAGGAGTTGTTTAACTGCCTCAGTGACCTCGCCCCCGGAAATTGGCGGGTCATTCCCCTCATCCCCAGACTCTGCTTCCTCCTCGGAAGACATGTCAGTGGGATTAAGGAGGTCCTCGAAGTATTCCTTCCACCGCCTGACAATTTTCTCAGTCGATGTCAGCAGCGCTCCGCCAGCACTATACACAGTGCAGGTAGAGCACCGCTTTCCCCTCCTGAGACGTCTGACGGTTTGCCAGAATCTCTTCGAGGCAGTCCGAAAGTCTTTTTCCATGGCCTCTCCGAACTCCTCCCACACCCGAGTTTTTGCTTCAGCCACTGCCCGAGCCGCATTCCGCCTGGCTTGTTGATACCTGTCGGCTGCCTCCGGAGTCCCACAGGCTAACCAAGCCCGATAGGACTCCTTCTTCAGCCTGGTGGCTCCCTTCACCTCTGGTGTCCACCATTTGGTTCGGGGATTACCACCACGGCAGGCACCCACCACCTTGCGGCCGCAGCTCAATGCAGCAGCTTCGGCAATGGAGACTCTGAACATGGTCCATTCGGACTCAATGTCCCCAGTCTCCCTCGGAATGCTGTCGAAGCTCTGCCGGAGGTGTGCGTTGAAGATCTCGCGGACTGGGGCCTCTGCTAGACGTTCCCAGCACACCCTCACTACGCGTTTAGGTACAACCGTTGCAAGAGCTTGGTTCGCATTGCCGGCAATAAGTCGGACTCGTTCCCGGTGGGTAATGGGCTTCGCCAGGGCTGCCCTTTGTCTCCGGTTCTGTTCATAATTTTTATGGACAGGATTTCTAGGCGCAGCCAAGTGGCGGAGGGCTTTCGCTTTGGTGGCCTCAGAATCTCATCTCTGATTTTTGCAGATGATGTGGTTCTGTTGGCTTCATCGGGTGAAGGCCTCCAGCTCGCACTGGAACGGTTCGCAGCCGAGTGTGAAGCAGCGGGAATGAGGATCAGCACCTCCAAATCTGAGGCCATGGTTCTCAGCCGGAAAAGGGTGGAGTGCCCACTCCGGGTCGGGGATGAGTTCCTGCCACACGTGGAGGAGTTCAAGTATCTCGGGGTCTTGTTCGCGAGTGATGGGAGAAGGGAGCCGGAGATCGACAGACGGATTGGGGCTGCAGCTGCAGTAATGCGGACGCTGCACCGGTCCGTCGTGGTGAAGAGGGAGCTGAGTGTAAAAGCGAAGCTCTCAATTTACCGGTCGATCTATGTCCCTACCCTCACCTATGGCCACGAGCTGTGGGTAGTGACCGAAAGAACGAGATCGCGGATACAAGCGGCAGAAATGAGCTTCCTCCGAAGGGTGGCTGGCCTCTCCCTTAGAGATAGGGTGAGAAGTTCGGCCATCCGGGAGGGGCTCAGAGTAGAGCAGCTGCTGCTCCACATCGAAAGGAGCCAGCTGAGGTGTTTCGGGCATCTGACAAGGATGCCCCCTGGGCGCCTCCTGGGTGAGGTGTTCCAGGCATGTCCCACCGGGAGGAGGCCCCGGGGCAGACCCAGGACACGCTGGAGAGATTATATCTCTCGGCTGGCCTGGGAACGCCTTGGTATTCCCCCGGATAAGCTGGAGGAGGTGGCTGGGGAGAGGGAGGTCTGGGCCTCTTTGCTTAGGCTGCTGCCCCCGCGACCCGGCCCCGGACAAAGCGGATGAAGATGGATGGATGGATGGATGGATGGATCTTTCTTCAACAAAATTGCAGACTGCACAGATTAGGGCTGCTCGATTATGGCAAAAATGATAATCACGATTATTTTCACTGAAATTGAGATCACGATTATTTGACGATATTTATTTAACCCTTTAAGACCTACCATAGAACCAAGTCCACCAGAGCTTATATTATTTATTTTTTTACATGTTGTAGTGCCATTTGTGGGAGCATTTCAAGTTGCTATACATCAATACAACTGTTATAGCCCATATTTTAATAATATGTATGCATTAAGTCCATAGTAATTACATAAATTGCAAAAAAGTGCAATAAACTACAAAAAAAATTGAAAATCGCTTTTGTTTTGTTTACATATATTTCTACTTGGAGAAATTTAAGAGGTTTATCCCTCAAAACTTTAAATACAATAAAGTTGCAAAAAAATAGTTTCCCACCACAGGAAATTTATTTTGAGTGTCTTCATAGTTTTATTTTGGAGATACAGCAATTTTTATATACTGCAGGAAAAACAAAAAACAATCCTATGATGCAAATTTGCAAAGAAAACAGCATGTGCATCATTTTACTATGGGAAGTGTTACGAACAGCTGATAGGAACGGCAAAGCGTGTTTCTGGAATATTATGTTTTTGTTCCTGCAAGCACTTTTTATGCAATTTTTGCAAAGCTATATGTGGAACGAAACCGTGACCTAGGACAAGCTGATGGCATCAGATGTAAGTACAACTCCTCCGGTTTCATATGCAAAACAAATTATTGCGCTAGCTTACACGGTTCAGATTCTACAGGGATTTAAAAATAGTTACGCAAAACGGAGCGTGCTGCTCTGACCGGCTTTAAAGGGTTAACAATAACTTTAAAAAAATAATATAAAATGATGTGCAACACCACTGAAGTTTTTTTTTTTTTAAACTCTCTTTTCAACCAACGGCAGTCACTCTCCAAATAACTTCTGCTTAGCTTTCCGAGCTTCCCTCAGGTCCTCTTAATCAGCGGTCTCCACCCTTTTTTGCGCCACAGATTTATGCCCGACAATATTTTCACAGACGGCCTTTAAGGTGTCGCGGATAAATGAGGGAGGGGCTAATAATCGGCTCAGTCATTTTTAATGATCGTTGAAAGCCCAGATCGTAATCGTGATTAAAATTCGATTAATTGAGCAGCCCTAGCACAGATGGTACCTTCCCAAAGGAAAAAGTACTATAGCTTACTAGGGTATATATATTAGACTTAATAGTTACTATATACAGTAATTGACTTCTATTCATTTTACATCAAATTAAAACTTTGGGTGTCAGATAATTATTCATTAAAAGCTAGACATTTTAAATGAGAATAAGAAAGAAAAGTATGTCTTTGTGCCCCCTTTTCCCTGTTAATGCCCTATCGGCCCCCCTGGCTAAACTTTGCTAGATCCGCCCCTGCACAGTTACCAGCGTCAGCTACGTAGAAAAAGATCCTGGAGTAGAAAGTAATATTAAATACATTCTAACAATAGCTGATCAAGCTTAAACGTGCTGCTGTTGTTCAGCCGCTGGTTTCCTCTTTCTGGTGCAAAGTGGGCCAAAAGCAAACTAGAGACACGGACTGCGACAGAAAAGCCGATCAGCTGATCGTTAAGCAGTTTCATGATTGAAGTAGCAGCCGGAGAGGCAGTCGCTCCATATATCGCTTGTTAAGATTAACGCAGGAATGCTTTACAAACATTCAGAGATGGACTTACACACTTGCTTTACTTCTCTCGGGGATAACTTTGTCGGAGATGAAATGCCGGGTTGCTAGCGAAGCTCCAAATGCTATCCATACCACCGACAGGTCCCGCATGCCACAGCTGCTCTATCACGTGATGCATACTGCTCCGACGTGCTAACATTCTGAGGTGAGTTACGGCGTGTTGCAAGTTTTGTGAGGTGCTTTCGTGATATTTAATGGATCGGATTACATTTTTTATTTTTCTCCGATATCCGATCCAGTAATTTAGGTCAGTATCGGACCGATACCGATACGTAATATCGGATCTCTACTTTAAATAAAAGATTTCACTACATATAAGATAATATTCATAGTTACACGGTTACTTCTATGACTAGGTGGGTCGGTTTTGCTGTCAATTATAAAGCATGTGTCTTTTTGTTTAATTGTTGTTGGTCAATAATTGTTAGTCAACCTATGTTTCACAAGTAGTAATAAAGTCAACCACACCTCATCACTGTGTTTTTGCACGGAGGATGGTTTTTATTTAGAGCATGTAAAATTACATTAAGGATCAGCTCGGAGCCTCTTCTTGTTTACAGTGGTGATGGACAGGTTGACAGATGAGGTCAGGCTGGCGTCTCCATGAACTGTAATGTTTGTAGACAATGTCAGAGTAGGGAGCAGGTGAACAGGAAGATGAGAGATGAGATAGCCTTTATTTGTCAGTTGCAGGTCTTTTGCCCACAACCGAGATGACAGACCTTGCCTACCGTACATACAATACACAAACATCACATTGGGGAGACAGGTCAGGCTACGTAGCAAGGGGGGGGGAAAAAAACATCGAAATGTGTAACACAAAAGGATAATACAGGAATGCACAGATATCAACACACCATAACACAATAAAACACAGAAAAGTAACATGGGAGAATATTCCAGTGTGTACAGCTGATCTGGGACCGCTGCAATCTTCGATTGCGCCTCCAGTTGATCCGGTGTCCACATCTGTCCGCTTCTTGTTCTTCGATAAGCCAGGTCCAAGCCAGCTCCAATCAGCCTGAACTCTGTTATCGTGGTTCCAAATTGGTAGATGTCGTTCAATGTCCTTCATCGAGAGCGTTGCCAGACACACGACGCAACCGACCATCAAGTATCCGGCAGCAAACGTCTCTGCAGGACAATTGGGCTCTCCCAAGCCCAGCAGGGTGTCAATTCCATTACAGGACCAGTTGATCAAATCCATAATTCTTTAGGTTTTAGAGAACAAGACTGAGAAACTCTTTGAGGGTAAGAGTTAGACGAGACGAGACAAACACAGAAGCACCAGCAGGGAAGATAAGGGAGGGAGAGGGGGAAAGATGCGTCCGCCTCCTCCGAGAGCCAAAGAAGAGCCAAAGAACAGGAACCTGGAGAGGTGAAGGTATGCTCTGCAGAGAAGATGAATGAAAGCCAGTAGAACACAAAACAGATGTGTGAATGAGAGAGAGAGACAGGTGTAACAATGATCGTGGATGAGTTTACAAGATGGCAGTGATACTTGCTATGATGCGTGGTTTTGTGGACAGCGGCACTGAAAAAAAGACAGGTGGCAGAATTGAAGATGTTGAGGTTTTCACTGGGTTTGACCCAATGACTGTATAAAAGATCTTTTATACAGTCATTGGTTTGACCAGAGTGGACACGATTAGAAAGGAACATATCAGAGGGACAGCTCGGGTTGAGTGGTTTGGAGACAAAGTTGGAGATACAAGGCTGAGATGGTTTGGACATGTGCAGAGGAGGGTTGTGGCACCTTTGCACAAGCCAAAACTACTTTGAGAAATAAAATAACTATTTAAAAAATTAATCACATTTTAATCCTGTTAACACAGATTTGTGTTTGCTGTAGAGGAATTTAAGTAGGGGCCCAAAACATTTCTGTAAAGCTGCAACTTTCCAGTTTCTACATAAACCTGGCAGATTTCTTCAGATTTAGAACTTTTGCTTAAGTGCCGATTTAAAATATTTTTTTCTTTGCTAAATGAATCCTGTTTTATAATAAGATTATAGGCAGTTAAATTACTATATTTGTTAAGCTAGTGTGATTTCAACAGAAATTTTGAAACAACACTGAATCTTTGCCAAAGGCTACATTCAGACAGCATATATTTTTGTTTATGTAACTTTGTGGGTTAGAGGTCCACCACAGTCAGAGGAAAAAACCCAGATTTATAAACTGTATAACAGGGAGCATGACACCAACGGGAACAGTTTTGATATTTTAAATAGACTACCTTAGTAGATAAAACTGATTGTTTCCCTTTTCTGTGAACATTTACTGTGAGGGAAAAAATCTGATAAACCACATTCAGGTCAGTATGTTATGGACACATGGACATAAGAAGAGTAGAGAAGAGCCTTAAGGCATAGTGAGCTTCAACTAATTGGCTGGGTAATGACTGAACTCAACCCTGTTAAGAGATTTTTATATAAGGTTGACCGGATTCCTACCAAGTCTTGGTTACCCGGATGTCTTTTAAACCTATACTACAACAATATGGTGCAGCCAGTAAAATAATATACCTAACAGTTACTGCATGGTATATGGTGTTTTTTTGTTTGTTTCCTTTTGTTTTTGGTCCATATCAGTCCATGTTACATTATGTCACTTGTAGTTTCAACAGTGGGTTTGCTCATTTTATTTTTGCTTTTGTTGTTTACAAATGTGTAATTTTACGTTAGTTTGTATTTTTGGCGTTAGTTTTCTTCTTTTTGGTTATTATAATTTGTTTCGTTTTAATTAATCATTGTAAGCTCAGTATAACCAAAGCACCATTTAACCAGAAGATGGCAGCAGTACAAGACTCCATCAATTTGGGGGGGTAAGATAGTTTGGCTTTATCTTAAACTAGCTGGCCACATAATGGGAATTTTGAGATATGCTTGTTTATTGTGGCATGGTGGTCTCAATTATAGTGTAACTATAGTATTTCAAAGAGTGAAAGAGGGACTGCTATAACTTGTATCAATATATACACGTGACTGAGACTGTTCTAAATGCTCTGTGTATGGCTTCTAAAATTATAGGGAGTCCAATTGTAGCATATTTTATTTATGTATTTTAAACCTTTCATTGTATTTATCACGTAATGATATCAGTTTGTGGTGATGTGTCTGTAATGGGATATTTTATGCATTTCTTTTAAGACCTTTACAAACCGTCTTTCTGGTTTGCCGTCCGTATTAGTTGCTCTAGTCTGTAGTTTCTTTTTTCAAGCTGATATTGCTGTTTGACCTTTGTATCTTATCTGAACCGTGCTCATTATATAATGTTCTGTCCATTGTTTTCTCTTTGCCCCAATGTCTTACGTAAATGATTTTTTCTGGCTATTTATTATAGATTATTTTTTAAAATAAAGTTTGTAGGAAATGGATTATAAGAGGGGCATAATAATAAAAAATATCAGATACTGATTTTAAATTATTCTGCGGCAAAAAATAAACAAACAAATAAACAAACAAAAAACACTGCTCAAAAGACAGATTTTTCAGTTGGATGTGCGTTTTTTTGCATGCAACTTCAGGGTCACTACGGTTCATTTTCATGACTGATACATTGACTGGCAGCTTTGTGCGCGCATCACGCGTGGAGAGGACTACGGGGAATGAGGATGACGGCCAACGGCGACGCTTATAAATAAAGCGCCCACCGCTGCACGGAGTGGTACTGTAGACTTTAGTGAAGAGTAAACCAGCAGGGAGCGGCCGCAGTTCATTGTTGCATCGAAGGCGACGGGGAATGAGTCCATTCTTGCATGTCTCTGTGTTAAAGCGAAGAATTGCGGTGCATCTCCTGCAAAAAGCAGAGGAAACCGGTTAGAGGAGGTGAACAGGTTCAGGCCTTGACTGGAGGAGCTGATGTGACGTAGCAGTCCACCGACACACACGCGCGCGCCGGCTGCTGCTGCCTGCCAGGATCTCAGTTTAGGGAAATGACCGCGAGTGACCTCAAGGGAAACACTGTATTTTAGCAGCTGTTCGCAGTTTTGTTTTTACGGACATTATAGTAAAATATACGACACAATTTAGCCACATACTTTAGATTAAAATACGTTATATTTAGACGCTAGCTGGTCGCTAGACTGCCTCATTACGTTGGAAGACGGGCTAGTATTAGCTGGCTAAGCTAAAGTAGCCGGGATAGACACTGCTAGCGGCTGGGGCTCTTACGTTTTGTTTCCCTCACAGATGCTAAGCTACGTTCGGCTAGGGTAGCTGCTGCCATGGATAAAGCCAAGTCAATGGTGGATAAGAAAGGAGCTTCGGGACCCTTTCATGTTAACAATGGGCAGAGCCAGAAGGTTTTTCACAGTCATGTCATGGTGGCCACTAACGGCAGCTGTTGCAGCAGCAGCAGCAATGCATTCGGCTCAAGCACCGTACCCAGCGGCAGCGGCACTTTTGAAAACATGCATCATCTGCACCGCGGGGATGATGCAGAGTGCAGCGGGTCCCCGGCCAAGAGGTGCAGACTACGGAGGAGGACCGAGTCGGTGCGAAAACACAGACCCCGTAAGTTGATTTTTTTTTTCGTTCTGACATGATTTTTCTGTATCTGCTGTCATTTGTGCCAAACATGAGCCGGGTAAATGCAATACCAACCGGCCGGTGTTTGCACAATCGTGCAGTGTTGCAATGACAGGAATGGAAACGCTGTCACTCAGCACGAGTTCTGCCTCATTGTTAACGATTAATAATTTTTATAACTGTGTTATCTGCTTCAGATCATACTGGTGTCCGATCAGAATGCGTTTCGAACTGTTCTGTCCAATCTTCAAGCCCTGCCGTCGCCAGGGAGACCCCCTTTTGTTTTTAATGAACCCTCAGGTTGCATTTGGAACGCTGTGATTGGTCGGTTTCCGGTGGTGAAAAAGCTCCTGATAAGTGGGCCTGGTTTACCGCAGCCAATAAGCACTGGACTCTTGTCTACAAGAGTCAGGGCGAATGAGCAGCAGTCCCGCCCCATTATTTACCGAGTATGTTCTGATGATGGGAGTAGGTTCATCCGGGTAAAGTTGGAAGTTTTAACAGAGAATGTGTGAAAGTCTCGTTTTATTCAACGAGCTAAGTATTTTCTGATCTCCGGGACTGAAGACTTTCTGCGGAGATACAGTTTTTAACGTTTTTCAGTTGTTATTATTATTTTGTTCACACCGTGAGACGATATATTATACCATTATGAAACTCATAAATGAGAAGAAGCCTGGTAAGTTTTAGTTTAATTTTATTTGTTGGTACTGAGGATATCTAGGCATTACAATATATGTAGAATTACTCTTAATTACATGGACATAGCAGTCAGTAATGCTGTCGTGCACAGCTGATTCCCAGCCATACTTAAGCATTCAGTGAAAGCCACTGGGTTTGTTATGGCTGAGTGTGGCTGTCATGGTAAATCTCGTTACTGCTCTGTGGAGATGCTTGCGGAGTGACCACATGGACTTTTGAATGCCTTTGTTTATAAGTAAGCATGACAGCATTGCGTGAGTCTGTTAGAGACTATTTGGGAGAGACAAAGGCTGATGACATAATTCTTGGTTTTCAGTGGATTTTTTGTCACTTTAACCTGTTACAAGCTTGTTCTATATTAATCTCCTCCCTTATGAGATCTCAAATACACTATATGTACACATATTTTTAATAAGTGCTTGGTTTTGTTTGCTTACTAAGAAAACTGTTACATGTTGTTCTAATGCATTGCAATCTTTTTAAAAAGTGATGTGAGTATTGAAATATATTTAATTATGCTCTGATATTTAAAGTTCTTTCATTGTTACTTTGTCACAATATTTTTATAGTACTGCTACACTTTACTCACTGATGGACAGAAATCAACCCATAAAAAAGTTTTTATTATTATAGAATGACATTGCAATCTGTTTGAACGACTTATCAGAGAATAAATATTATCAGTTGTTATTCTGTAGGATGAAAAATCAAGTTCAAAAAGATAAGACAGAATAACTTCTTTTGGTTAGATGTACCCCTGCAGATGTATAGTATGTATTGAGGTTTGTATCTGTGAGTGATATGAGAAAAACTAATCAGAAATTCTGAAAATGACCATGATAAAATGTTACTGTAGAATAATATAACATACTTTTTATATTTCACATCTTGATCTGGCTTTCTGTGATAACTGGTGCATAAGTCATAAGAGAAGTGGTGCCACTGGAAAGAAGAACCTACACCAGAATTAGCCCGGATTACAACATTAAGGACTATTTCATCTGTAAACTTTGAAATGTCCAGTCAGAGCTGCTCTGCTTAATGGTTGAGTTATCCTTGGATGCAGGCCAGCCATTCTGTCAAACGGATAACTTTCTAAGCTTTTCTTCAGTGAGGGCTGAACCTGGAATGTGTTTCCCTCGGGGGTGTGATTTTTGAAGTGGTTTAAGGTTGGGGTTACTTTCGGGTAACACTGCCTGTAGTACCCTTTATTTGCACCAAAAGCAACTTGGCAGCAGTTAGCACATGCAGTTAACAACAAAGCAGAAACTTGTCTTCACAGTTTTATATTAGTTAATGTTTCAATTTGACCTTTTAGTTTTAAACCAGCACATACGATTTTATCCTGTTTGTTCAAAACAGGTATTTGTATAAGTTATATAAGTTGAAGACAATGTTTCAATACAGTACAAATATACAGTAATTACATCCATTACTGAAGTGCACTGTCGCTCTCACCCCAACCAGGTGTGGCAGATAGTTGTCCCTCCCTAAGCCCAGTTCTACTGGAGAATTCTTTCTATTAAAAGTGAGGTTTTCTTTCCCACTGTCACCAAGTGCTTACTCAGAAGGCCATCTGATTGTTGGGGGTTTCCTCTGTATTATTGTAGGGTTTACACTGTAAAGCACCTTGAGGTGACTTTTATTGTGAATTGACAATTCAATAAAATTGAATTTAATATGTTTTAAGCTTAGTTAAATTAGTGTGAGGATCTCATACCAAAGTTTTCCTGAAACTGTTTTGGCATTTGTGTGTATGTCCCTTAATTAAGGGTGTACTAATTGTCATTTTTATTTTATTTTTGCCACTTTAGTAACAGAAAACATATATATCTTATATATAGAAGTGTCTCAAAAGCATTCTCACAAGTGAAACCCTTGATAGTTTTTGGATATATTCAGGTTGTGACTTTTTCATTTAATGTCAGAAACAAACAGACAGACAGAAAAAGTAACAGTGTCATACCCAGTTTCAATCTCATTTGAGTCAGCCTGTTCAACCTGAGCATAATTTAGTAACATAGTTGCAGTGATAAAGAGATACAGGTTCATCCAGGTGTGCCACAGGTTCAGTCAGTGTTCTACTATTGCCTTATTTAATGGATTGTGACTAAGACATGATGACGAGTTTCAGTAAACGTTTAGGAAATTTGGGAAGGTGTTTCAGAGATAATGTAAATTCAGATGACGGGAAGTGCTTGACCTATGAAACCCAAAAACCAACCAAAACTTCTTTTCCAGACTGAAACTTCTCCTCCACGCTGAAACTATGTGGAGTCCTACAAGTCTTCTGATTTCCATTTCTAAAGAGTAGAAAAGTGCTATTTGCCTATATATGTCCCCATTGTCCCAGCGCACTTGAAGGGGTTTTCACCCAATGAAAACTTGCTCCCATGCAGTCCCCCAAAATCCCAACTGCAAATTGCTGGTTTTTGATGATGTTGTGCAGTGGTTGAAAGCGGATTGGTTGACAAGTGTTCCAGAATAGAGAATGGTGTTTGACAGGAATGGGACAAGTGAGGGGAAAAAAAGAGATATAATATAAAAAACATTAGGTATGAAAATTACACACAGTGGCTGCAGTGGACACACTTGGCCTCACTTCAGCTCTTTTATGCTATTACTTTACTCTTCTCTTTAGCTGGCTGACACCAGCAACAGCTCAAGGAAGAGTAGCCCACAGACCGGTTGTACCACATAATTTGTACACTGCCTCCATCAACAACATACAGGTAGAAAGTGGTCTGCAGCTGGTTTAAAATAGAAATAAGTTGTTTCCAGGGTGTGTGTGTGTGTGTGTGTGTATTTTATATTTGTGGTATACAAAATAAATTGCTCAAAGAATAGTCTGCAATGAAAAAAGTAATTTCCTGTGATATCACAAATTGATACTTACAGTACAGAATCTGGAACAAGGGAATACTTGAGATTTAAATCCAGGATTTTTCTTTTATTTAAAAAAATTTGGTGGTCAACCATGAGATTTTTAACATACATTTTTGTTGAGAACATAACAAAAAAATACTCAGGCTTTTGTTTATTGAGGTAAGACAGACTCAAGGCCAGCCTGCCCATGAGGAAACATGAAACCAGACGGACCAGACTATGTGGTAACAGCAGATGATGCTTCAAATAATGACAAAGATTTCTCAGTAATAAATTGATTGTGTTGTTGTATTGGATATAAAAATACACATCTAAGTAAAGTTCAAGTGTGAGAAATGATGGATGTAATTAAGTGTTAGCAGTAACAGTGAAGGTGATGGCGGTACTTCTCTAATTGTAACTATAATAATATGTAGGTAATAGGTAATAGTAAAAGTAAAGTGGATGCAAAAAGAGATGAAGATAATGGTGAAACTCTTAATCTTAAGACTTTAGAATATCCAGAACAAAACATCCTTATTATCGTCGTACGGCTGTTTACATCATCCCAGAATATAAAAAAGGCAACCTCTGGTTAGCATTGTAACGTGTTAAAATCTTTTAAATGAAAAAAGATGTAATCTGTGACCTGAAGTAATGCCCTGTCATTACTAACAGTAAATATATTGTCTAGGGTATGCAATAGTGTACCTTTTTAGTCTCTCTCACTCATTTTTGTCATGCAGGGCAAAAGCAATACTTTTGTGTCATTCCCTCTTCTTTTTACACAATTTGCTTCCACACACATACAAACACCAAACCCTTCTTTGAAACCTGAGCTTAAAGGTGAAGCAATGAGAAATGTTATATGTATGTTAGTGTGTGTGTATGTGAAATCTGTGTATGAAATCTGTGTATGTCATGGGGACATGCAGTGCAATATTGGTGTTTGTTAGGCCAAGGACCTTTTACCTACATCTACACAAATCAGTCTTCATGCCCCAACCTTGCTCTTTGGTGGGCAAAGTGTGTTTGTGTTATATGGCTCTGTATGCTCTTTGAAGCCTTGAATAAGTCAGGTGTTCCTGACTACTTGTTTTTTTGATGACACTGAAATTGCTAAAGAGCAACTCGTAGAGAGATTTAAATGCTTTGGATACCTTAAATTAGAGCTGGGCGATATATCGAGTTTTTAAAACATATCGATATATTTTTATACGAGATATAAGATGTTACAATGTCCTTTGTATCGATATAGTCTATGTTACGTTATAATTATAGTTGTGGAGCCGCAAGTTTGCCTCTCTTTCGTCCACTTTTGTCTCTACGCAACGTTACTCCGCCTCACCTTCACTGAAGACAACTCCCCCTCCTCCCCCATCGCTTCACGTGCAGGCAGCGACAAGACGGACACGGCAAATCTCCGTTAACGAGTTACTGCGCATCGCCCCATGCGTGGGGCTGGACGGCGTCAACGTGCTAACGAGCTAAACATGCTAACGAGCTAACCGCACTAACAGCGCTAACCCTAAAATCCTTTCATTCTCTCAAAAGTTGATAGTGCACCTTATGTATGAATTCTGGTTGTGCTTGATGGCCGCGAACCGATTTTATGTGGTACACGGCGCTCAGCAATCTGTCAAAAATGTTTGAGTACGACTTTGGTAAGCTACGGAGCTGCACCGCTTGATAGATTGTCGGCGCATTACGGCTACCGAGGAGCTTCGCGGAGTGATACGTACTGTGCATCAACGTAATATTACCATATTGTGTGTGTATAAGGACCATAAATGGCACCTGTAAGAGACGTGGTTATGAAGCGGATTTCAAACTCCAGGCTATCAGTCACACAGTAAAACTTGGGAACAGAGCAGCTGTGAAATCTGTCTGTCTTTGTTATTACGCTCAGCGTCTTTTAGTTTACATTTTGACTGCACAATTGTGAGCTCTTTGTTTAGCACAAAAACAACCTTGTTTTCTTTTATTTATGGAGCATTATTATTTAATGAATGCTCATAATTTAATTTTGAGTAATTTTTCATGTACATCTGTGCTGTATGTTAATAAAAGTGCCTGTGTGACATCTGGGACATAGCTTTGACTAAGAACTCTCTTTTTGTTCTTACTTTATGGCTTAAAAAAAATATCGAGATATATATCTTATATCGCCATCCAGCTAAAAAATATCGAGATATGAATTTTGGGTCATATCGCCCAGCGCTACCTTAAATAACTTTCTACATAATAGTAAAAGAGTGATGGAAACAGCTAACAGTAGTTTTCCTATTTGCCTTGCAGTGAATCAAGTTTCAGTATGTAATGAAATCCATCCACTCAACCATCCATTTTCTTCAACTTATCAAATTCAGGGTTCTGGTGGTGCTGGAGCCTATCTCATCTATCATAGTGTGAGGGGGCAGGGTACAACCTGGACAGACTGCCAGTCTATCACAGGCATGTCCATGAAATTCAACAATAACAAAAAAAGTTCTCAAATGACTAGGCTATATATTCATATTTGCTAATAGAGCAGGGCGATATGACCAAAAATATTTATCACGATATACATTTGAAAAGTTGCGATAACTATATAACTGATGATATAATTGACACTAGACAAAATACTTTACAACTCCACAACTTAAACAAGCAGCTGTTTTTTATGTGCATTAAAGTTATATAAAAATTTAACAGTGCAAATGCAAATTCCTTGCTGAAAGTTTAACCAAAAGGCATTTCCAGTGGAAATTGGCCTGCCTACGGTAGCCGTAATGCTCCGACAATCCATCAAGTGGTGCGGGTTCGTAGCTTAGCAAAGTCGTACTAAAATATTTGACAGATTTTTGAGTGCCGTGTACCACATAAAATCGTTTCGAGGTCAGTAAACACAACCAGAATTCATACATAAGGCACACCGGATTATAAGGGGCTCTGTCGAGTTTCAGAAAAAATCAAAGGATTGATTTTAAGTGTGCCGTATTTTCCAAAAAACACTGCAATAACGACGGCCCGCTAGCATGCTCTACCAAAAATAGTGCTTTGTTGTGTATCTGACGGACGAAAGCCAAACCAGTGCCACACCACTGAAGTTGCAGCATTTTTACAAACCAATTCTGATTCGTGTGTTTCATTCAACGTTCCGCTTTCGCCCTTCTCATTCTCGGTCACCGCCATGCTTTTTCCGCCATGTGCGTATGAAAACAAAGGCACTGTGCATGCGCGTTTTACCCATATTCTATCGCGGGATTTCATTTTCTTATCGTTGCCCAACATTATACCGGTATTACCGTGAAAGGTATGATATGGCCCAGCCCTATTTGCTAATAACATCTCTCCCAGGAAAGCATCCTCGCAAGTTGGAGATAAAGACACCCTCAGGACAAAACGGTGACATATCAGTCAGGAAATGCATTTTTCATGAAGTGGAAACTTTGTCCCAACACAGCCAATGTTAACATGTTAGAAAAAGTTGGTGGTAGTCTGTCTTGACCTATTGTGCCAAGCTGGCAGAAGGGAGCATTTGTATAAACAGTATTTTTTGCGTTTAGTTAACTTCATATCTCTTTGATATTCTTTATTTTTTATTTATGCTTTATTTAGTTACAAAGTTCCTGAAGACATACCAGGTCTCTTCTTTTAAGAAGTCCAAGTCAAATAGGCAGTGCAAAAGGTTACTGAAAGAACACAAAAGTAACAAAGAGAAATGGTAAAACAAGAGGGGCTTTACAAACCTTAATGCATTTACTAACAACTTTAATCTCTGCTATCTATTGTCCCCAAACTTTGGATTTACAGTCTTTTTAGCCTCTGATTTCCACACACAAAATTGATGGTGATTGATGACTACCTGTGCTCTATTAGTTCTGTTTCCCATTGATGTAGTGGCCTTGTTGAATAAAATGTAGCATCCCTCATTGAAATCCAAAGAGGTCCCTTTGTTGCTCTTTCCTCGTTTTCCCCTGTCCACTAAGCCCTAAAAGCCCACTTTTAGACACAACCTCAGAAGAACTGTAAAGCTTAATTTTTTAATTTTTATCCTCTCTAAGATTGAGTACATTTATGATAGACTGAGGTGGTATGGAAACTGTCCGGGTGGTCTGTCAAATTAAAAAGGGATTTATTTATTTTTTGCTTTTTAAAAAAAAAAATCATGGATGCTGTGTTTTTTGGGCCAGGGGTAGAGGGACCTTTCCTACTTGTGATCAGCTTGAAGTTGAAAAGCTAGTACTTCTGACTGAATGAGGCGTCATATAGTACGGATAATTTGCACATTTGTGAAGGCTTCATTAATGCTGAACAATATGTAAATATTTTATGGAACAGTGTCTTCTTCAAGAAAGGGCTTATTTAGAAGAATAATGCCACACTAAATTCTCCATGTAATACAACAGCATGGATCTTTCATAAAAGACTGCGACTGGAAATGTAGACCTGTCACTTATTGAAAGCATTACAAAATAAAAAGTATAACTGAACTGCTGAGCAGCTCATATCCTTTATTAAGAAAAAAAATTGGTCAAATCAGTTCCCAAATAGTTAGTTTTGTTAAATAAATGCAATGCAGTATCAATCAAATGGAAGCCACAACTTCTCATTTTCAACATTTAATATCTTGTCTTAATGACAAAGTCATTTTCAATTATTGCATTTTGGCATTACATTTTGTACATTATCGCCAACAGGCTTCAAAACAGGGTTACAGTTTTCTCTTACAATGTATTTGTGATTTTTGCCTCTTGTTCAAGGCAAACACCAGTGTTGCAGGCGCTGTGCCTGATACTTGGATGCCCATGTAATGGGCCAAGCAATTTCAGTGCTTCAGGTTCCGGACATATGACATCAGCAGAAGGGGCTGGAGCTTGAAACACCAAGCTTGCAATTAGTGGACACTCTGCTGTACCATCTGAACCATAACTGACATCTTCCTTACTAACATTATTATTGTGGCTTAAATGTAGTTTAAAGAATTTCCACAATGACAACATAAAACCCTAAAAAGGGAAACAAGAAGTTTGTAGTTTTCACACAGATCATTAAAAAGTCACAGCAGTGATGTTAACATAGTTAGAGTCTCCAAGCAGCTCAAAATTGATAAAATTAAAATCCTTAGATTATTTATGTTTATCTCAGGGAGGAATTCATGATTTTTACAGTGTAATGTTAAATAAATATGTTTGTTTGTATAAATTTAAATTCTGAATTTGAATAATGTCATGTACTGCTTGTGAGTTTGTTTTTTGGCTGGGATTATGGAGAAAAACATGACTGTCACTTGAGACAGACCCTGTCATCTACCCTGGCTGGCTGGCTTTTGTTCCTTTTGCTTGCAGTGTTGCCTTTCATTTTGTCAGAGTGGGTTCATTTCTTTGAAGGTGGAAGGCAGAAATGCTAGTAACAATCCATAATACTTGTGCAATTTTACTTTCTCTTTTAAACCATTAATCTTGATCTCAGTGGTGAGAGCTGCTGTCTCTATTATAAGCATGTATTTCCTTTATTAAAAAACCAGAAAAAGGAAAAAAAATTCTCTTTGTTTGGCAGGATAAAATGATAGTAATGAATCTAAGAATCATTAGTGTCACACTCAACAAGAGGGATGTTTGAGTTAAAAATCTAGCAGGTGAGATTTCCACAGCAGGCATTGGAAAATCAATGTCTGTCAGTTCTTATTTACAGACATGAGAGAAGGTCACTGGGTAAGAGGGCACAGTGGCAAAAAAGTGCACTAGACAATGTGGTGGGTGACTGAAAGGCATTAGCCACTGTAGTGGAGTTGGAGCAGGTGTAGCGTTGGGTTATCAACAGATAACCTTAAAAGGGCTAAAAGTCATAGAGTTGGTTTTGGTTCCTATTAGTTAGCTCAGTTTTCAATAGACAAAGGTGTAAAAGTATTGCACGAGTTTACATTGTTCTGTGCAAATCATTTTATAGATATTAAAAATAATGTGAAACCTGAGTAACCTTTGGTTATGACAGTTTGCTGACATTAAAAGCAATATTAGTGGTATATCATTTACAAAGCCTATCCTTTATGTGTTCAAAAGAAAGTAGATTTTAGTAGGTGTAAAAGTGGAGACTGTGACGTAGTTTCATCAAAAGTGAGATGTTATACTAAAGAGATTAATACTGAAGTTACTGTTGCGCATTCACTTTTCTGACAAACCGTAAACAGTATCGTATAAGGACACATCCCCCTACAGGATCTGCTTGGCCAAAACCATTCCACGAAGTCTTGGTGCACAGTTTTTGTGCTGATGTTTACTCTGAGAGGGTGGTTTGGAACCCTGTAGTTATTGAGTCAGCAGAGCACTCGTGACTTTTACACACTAAGATCCTCAGCTCACAGCAACCCTGTTCTGTAAGTCTTTATGGTCTGCCATTTTGTGGCTGAGTTGCTGTGGTTCCTAAACCCTAGCACTTTGCAATAATACCACTTACAGTTGATTGTGGAATTTTTACAAGGGAGGACATGCAGCAAACTTAGTTTTTGCAATCTTGGCATCCTGTTACAGTACCACACTCGAATTCAGTGAGCTCTTTAGAACGACACATTCTTTCTCAAACATTTTTAAAGGCAGACTACGTTGTTAGGTGCCTAATTTTATACACCTGTGTATAAAACCTGTGGATTTAAAACACCGGAATTCAAAGATTAAGATATTTGGCCCAATACTTTTGTCTGTATAGTATGTCAGTTTGACATAATTTACCATAAACATTAGATCAAGGGTCACATGTGCATATGCTTGTGTTGCTAACACTAATTGCTAACAAATCATAAAGTATGTGTTTACAAGTGATCATCCTCTGAAGTGGAATCCTCAGCTTAGCTGAAAGTGGACTTTGCCTCAGTAAGCCAGACATTCAGTCTGTTCCCTTCACTGGTCAGTTGTGAAATAGTCACTTTGATCATCATGCAAGGGCCACAGTAAAGGCGCAGAGAGGGCAGTGAACAGTCACGTGCTGACCTTTTTAAGTCCAAATGGTGGTAAATTAGTTCAGTGTTTAACTACTACTGTCATGAAGGTAAAGAGTCAAATATATCAATGTTCTAAGTCTGATTTACTTGGATTTGAAACAGTTAATTAATGAATTATTTATGAATGTTGTATTTACTATTTATTCTTTGTGTTATTATTGAGAGTTTTTGAAATTGATAGGAAACTGATGACTGCAGGGACACACTCTTTTTACAGTTAAGTGATTAATCATATGCTGAACTTCTATTCAGAGGTAGCTGCTTCAGTAGAGAAGCTTACTGATCAACATTTACTCTCATTGAAGGTTTAAAATAAAATGTGTTCTTAGCATCTAACAGTATTCAGTGAACCAAATCCAAGTTTATACGCCTGGAGTCTTGAATTGCTTATTCTATATTTACAGGGAAATATATATTGCTCAGAATGGAAATCAAGCTGATGTATAAAGTAAGGACACATCACAAGTGTCAGTGTTTGGGTCCCATAATAAACTGATCAGCCGAGGGGTTATAGAAGCATGCTTCATTTGTTTATCATCTGTGTTTCTGTAGGATTTTGTTTACATGTGAAAGACATTATATATTGTCTCAGTGTGCTGTTTACCAGTTATGTACTAAATGGTTGGCTTCAACACATTCTTTTGTTCAATGCTGCCTTCCACAGCAACACAGTTTAAGTGAGCATGGTTGTCTTGAACACTAGCACATGGTTTCCATTGTACCCAACTACACACTAAATGATACAGCCAGTATTAAATGTCATGTGCGAAACCTTCCTTTTCATATTTGTCTTGCCTCTCTACAGCGCAGCAAAACCTTAAAACTAAACTTGAGGTATGCCGAGTGTTTTTCCTCTCATTTAGCTCTGTGTAACCTCATTTTGTTATCAAACCATTCTTACCAAAATTTCAACCAGAACTTTTCTCTTTGCTGAAGTGCCAATGCAGTTAGCTTCTAAAAATAGAAATACATTTTGTATGTCTTGAGAAAAATCAATAAGAATACAATTTGATGTATTGTTTTTGGAGGCAAATATCCGTTGCTTTGTGGTGAATTAAAAACATCCTGCAGTATCACTTATGTCATCCTGGCCATGTAAATGTTAATTTAATTAAAGTGACTGACAGATGAGATACAAGGGAAAGCTATAAGGAGGAGTGGAAGAGAATGAAGCTGGAAGAAGATGGTGTTCACTAAAATAAAAAGCTGAAAAGACAAAAGGGAAAAATGTGTGGTGAAAGGCAAGAAACTCCAAATGAGAGAATGCTGATGGAGATGGAGGAGGGGAGGAAGTGGGAAAGGTCGAGAAAGGAAGATGGATGGTGTGTATGAGACTGTGATAAAGGCTGAGAGGTGGAGAGGAGAGGAGAAGCTAAGGGAAAGAGAAAATAGGAGGCTGAACAGTGTATGAGATACCGAGCGAACAGGAGATGATGGGGAGTGGTAACTGTTTCTATGGCAATCTTGTTGTGCTGTGGTAGCTTTTTTTCCTAGCCAGTGGTGCTGGAAGATTTTCATTTTTTTGTGCTGAACTCAGCTATAGTTACTATAGCTATAGTACTTTTTCCTTTGGGAAGGTACCATCTGTGCAGTCTGCAATTTTGTTGAAGAAAGATGTTGAATCTATTTAATATTTCTTGAAAAAAAATTGATTTCTGTGCATTTTTTTTTCACACTGCATCAAATTAAGGTTGATTACGTCGATTAAGCATCATGAGGTGGAGCGTGAGGGGTGGTTCCCTATTTTTTATTTATTTATTTTTATTGTTGCTGGGAGTTGGAACCCTATTAGTTAGGTTACTTAATATATATGCTAAGTACTCTTTAAAATACCAGAATAGGGAGGATGGTGTAGGTTTAAGTTTATTAGATTGATCAGTATTGCTGAACTATGAAATATTTTTTTTGCATACAGGTATAACAGAATAGCTTTAGTGTAGTTGTTGTTTTAAACTTGAGTATGAACTTATACAAAATGCAGCAAGATATTTAAAAAACAGTTTTGTTGATTAAAAAACACTATATCGGATTCATATCGGTATCGGCAGATATCCAAATTTATGATATCGGTATCGGTATCGGACATAAAAAAGTGGTATCGTGCCATCTCTAGTTCCTACTAAAACCATCCTGGAAGCAAGATTACTGTCTTGGCAATTTGTACATCGTAACTGCCTTTGGGCAGTTATTTTGCAACTCCTATCTAAATGAACGGGGAGACATTAGTAATAAACTCCATTGATTGAATTACTGGAATTTGCTTCATTTCCTTTATTCATTCCTTTATTATGATATCCATAGACTTGGATAATAATGAGCAGATGTGCCTGTCACATCACAGTTGAAAGTGTGTTATGATTCATGTATCTGTGCAGCAACACAGTTGGCTCATATGTTTCCTGCTTTAGCTTTTAATTGGCTTTTGGCAAAGGGATTGGGGGATAAATGCCTTGCCGTTATTGAGTTCTTCCATAGATTTCTATTAAGGATTATTACTCTGAGTCTCTGGTGCTTATTTCATGCAACTTTGGTCTAGAGCACATCATGGTTCAGGGGTATGTCCTTATCATTTGCAAAGGAAATAGGCCTGTATTTATTTTTTATTAGCATAACAACCAGAATTCAATATGTTATGCAAAAATGTCTGCATGTCTTGTTTTCCTTTTTAAAGTAACAGTTTACTTGTTTTTCCATTACCTTCTCCAGCCTTCCCCTGGTTTGGTATGGACATTGGTGGAACTTTGGTCAAGTTGGTGTACTTTGAGCCAGTCGATATAACTGCAGAGGAAGAACAGGAGGAAGTGGAAAACCTCAAGTCAATCCGCCGCTACCTCACCTCAAACGTTGCCTATGGTATGACTATTTACACATGCAGATTAGGGCTGCCACGATTTGTCGACTAGTCACGATTACGTCAACTATCAAAATCGTCGACGACTGATTTAATAGTCGACGCGTCGTTTGAAGCTTTGTAAGATCACAAAAGACGCAGGAATAAGTGGCAGGATTTAAGAGTGTAATAACGGACTGAAACAGAAGATGGCAGCATTGCATGTACAAGGATGTCAGCTACCGTTAAACCCTGAAGAAGAAGAAGAAGAAGCAGCTGTGTCCCAGAATTCATAGCGCGGCCCAGCGCAGTTTCCAACAATGGCGGCAGCTAGTTAGTTTTAATGTTACTCTTATTATTCTTTCTGGGTCACAAAATAAACGTTTAACATATTTTCAGGCGAGAATGTAGCTGTGTAAACCTCAAATATCTGCTCAGTTTATCAGGACACCACATATTTTCAAAAGCGCTCCAACGTTTTCGGAGACATCTGTTACCCACTAGCTCGTTAGCGAGCCGGGGGCTAGGCTCACTAGCGCCGTGAGAACACCGGACTCCCCGCAAATCGTTTTCAAACCCACCGCCGTCTTTCGCTACTCAGGTTAAATATATATGAGTCACTTAGATAACTTAAAATGTTATTGTTTGGCTTTTTTTTTAGTATTTTATTTGTTCCTGAGTAAATCAGTTTGTCTGAGATTAAAGTTATAGTTTTTACACAGCTGAATAAACGTCAAGCAGACAACTGATTATCAGAAGTGTGAGATGCTCCAGAATATACTCCAGTGTCCTGTTATATTTTAGATAGCAAGGAGTTTATTAAACTTCACCAAAACAATCTGCAAATTTCATTAAAATTTAATAAACTATCTTGTCTTTATTTTTAGTTAGCACAGACCTTAAACACTTAAAGCTGTAAGCTAATGATAGTTATATAAGAGCAGATGCTGCTGGTGCAATAAGCTGTAGTTTTACGTCCAATGGATGATGATCTGATTAGTCGACTAATCGCAAAAATAATCGGTGACTAGTCGACTATCAAAATAATTGTTTGTGGCAGCCCTAATGCAGATGGATATAGGTATCTCTCACTGATATATTTTACAGTTTTACAATTTATGAGATGAATTTTGTTATCAGCTTCAAATTCAGCTTTTGGGTCACTTGAGTGTTCAAACGAAATTAAAAGCATAACACAAATCAGGAGGCAATGCCATATGGTAAAATTATTCTTTCCTTATTCAGGTAAAACAGGTGTCCGTGACGTTCACCTGGAGCTGAGGAATCTGACCATGTGCGGCAGGACAGGAAACCTGCACTTCATTCGCTTCCCAACACAGGCCATGCCCCGCTTTATTCAGATGGGACGGGATAAGAACTTCTCTAGCTTGCACACAACACTCTGTGCCACTGGAGGCGGGGCTTACAAGTTTGAGAATGAGTTCAGAATGGTGAGTGTGCAGTATATACAGAGATAACATCTCAGTATCAGTGGTACTGATTAAACATTGTGACATAATTACAGTGAATAGTTGATTAATCAAATACTTAGTTGATTGAAAATAGATATGTGGTGTAGTGGTTACCACATTCGCCTAACATGTTAAAGTTCCCCAGTGCAAGATTGGGAGGAGACACAAATCCTTCATGTCTGAAAATCTGTGTCAATTCAAATATGCAGATTAATTCACGGTGGTTAACCTTTGCAAATAACGGCAGATTTAGAGTTTTGTGCAGTGACTCTTTATACAGCCCACGACGTAACCAATGCAAGCAACCAGCACTATTGCAAGGATTCATACTTTGCGTGGTGCAATAAGTGTTAATTACATTTTGGTCATGTCCTAGTATTTTACAGTATTTGGGTTTTTTTTTTAACCTCCTAGGACCTGGCGTCCACATATGTGGACGTCACGTTTTTGGTTGTCAAGACCAAAATACTAAATTTTGCTCTACAAGGGCCTGATATCCACTTACGAGGACATTATACTGCCACTGTTCTATCAAAATTTAAAACGAATGCCCTCTTATGTGGATCTCATTTTTCTTAGAAACAAAAATCAGGTTAAAAAGAAAAAATCAGGTAATTCTTTGTTTTTACATTCATCAGGTCCCAATCAGCCCAAATAGCAAAGAGAAATTGAAAATGCATGCCATTTTTCTACATCTTTGTCCATTCTGATAGTTTCAGCAGTCTCTCTCCAGGAGTTTGCTGGTAGTCGTGACTATTTTTATTGAGGTTTTGATTATTTCTTATATTGAGGTGACTTTTAGTCTCTCACTGATCCATTCAAAAGTTGCAGTGAAAAAGTAGCTGGAAATACACAGGAGTAACCACCTGTACAGAACAAGCAAAGGGAATTTACATTTCTAGGGAGGTCAATATCAGTTTGTGGCATATAGGGTTTCAGAAGGGGCCTTTTTTTTTTTTTTTTTTTTGTCTTTGGTGCCCATTTTTGATATGTTAATTCAAACTCTAGATAAACAATCAAGAAAATGGTTAATAGATGAATAAATGGGACAAAAAGTGCAAAAAATCTAGGTCATTTGTTTACAGAATCGTGTTTCAATGTAATTTCATCAGAAATTCTTGCCTTCCCTCACAGTACCTTTTTACCTAGGTTCATTGACCATGTCTGCACTTCAGCAGGATCAGTGAAATCTCTGACACTGCACAAACTGTGCTAAATGTCATCAATTCAACCCCAATGTGTTTTAAAATATTTTAATGTCTCACGTCTACACTCATGTTTTTTTTCTTTATCTCTAAAAGTCATAGCCCATAGTTCTTGGGCTCTACTATTTTCTACAAGCAACCAGTTTTCTTCTTAATTTTTACGCCGTTACCATCATGCCAATTTACAGTAATCCACATTGTATACTTTTATAGGAATGTTGATAGTCTAGTCTGCATTTGGATAAGGAACTTTTTAATTTTTAAAGACCATTTTCAGTGAGGTTTTGAAAGTCATTTTAATACTATACAACTGACAAATCAAGGGTTTCAAGGAATGTTTTACTTTAAATAATCAGGAACAATTTAGCAGATAAAGTAGTGCCTTATCAATGTTTTAAACCTCCTACATTTGTGAGCAGATGGCTGACCTGGAGCTGCTTAAGCTGGACGAGCTAGACTGCTTGATTCGTGGTCTGCTGTTTGTCGATCGGGTAGGCTTCAACGGACACCCTGAGTGCTACTACTTCCAGAACCCATCAGACACCCAGAGCTGTGTGAAGAAGCCCTGCACTTTGGACAACCCCTTTCCTATGTTGCTGGTCAACATTGGCTCAGGAGTCTCCATACTGGCTGTGTACTCAGAGAACAACTACAAACGGGTGACTGGTACCAGGTGAGGAGAATGGGAACCTCTTTAATGGTGCACACAGAATATTTATAAGCAGAGTGGAAGAATATAATAATAAGAATATAATTTTTGAAAATTCAAATTAGATAAGTTTTAAGATAATTAAAAAAAACTGATCAAGAGATTAATGATGCAGTGTGGCTACTGTCACAGGCAAGTGATGGTGTGTAGAACAGTCCATGTCAGTAGAAGACAATACCAATAAGTTATTAACAGAAGTATTAATTAAGTACAGAGAAACTATATTGGAGTTCAGCTCCAATAATAATTTAAGAAAAGTAAAAAATTATATATATAGATAAACTATAACTAAACTATAAACTATAGACAAGTGTTTATTTTTATTTTTCACTCAATAATAGAATATACACATTATTCTTCACATTAACAAACTTGTTAAAAAAATGTTTCTATAACCCGGCTGTGAAATAAACTCATTGTTTGAAGCAAAATTTATGGAAGAAAAAGTGCCAGTGATAGAAAATAGGTGCTGTTTCAACCAAGTGATTTCCAACCTAATAAACAACAGAAGGATTACAGCTGTTTGTTGTTGTGGTGAACTCCTCTTAAGCCCTACATCCGTGTTCTTTGAACATGAAGTTCTGCATGAGAAGTATTTTTCAAGAGTATGTGCAAAAGGTGAAGGTGGCACTTTTATGGCTCTAGTAGATCTGGCAGATATGCCAGACTCAGTTGCTTTAGTTGCGACAGTCATATTCATTATCACCTTGTGTACCTTAGTACTTACAAAGTTGTAGAACTAGATATGATCATAGAATGAACTGTAAATATTTGTAAGAAATTGAAGTTACTTCTACCCATTATGAGTTGTACAAAGAGTTTTTCCTTTGATGATATTAGGATTTACTCAGCCTCCTGAGTATTCTGTAATACAGTGAAATCATATTTGACCTTATAAACAAATTTTTTCAACTATGGCCAGTCGCTGTTGTCGCAGTGTACCTCTGGTCATTCTTTACTTCCTTGTTCTGTAAATGGCAAGTGTGTCTTATTGCAGCTACTCACCGTGACATCAGTGTTTATGTGTGCATGTACAGCCTCCATCTGAATCTATTGCACTGTTCCAGGAAGAGAAACATGATCAAACAGAACTCACTTGTTGTGGGTGTGAGTAGTGTGGGCTAGTTGAGGCACAAAGGCTTTATACATTAATGTTGTATAAAGTATTTTATTTCAAAACAGCTGTCTCATGTTGGCTCTGTTTCTCCTCACTTATTCTGGCACCAACTAGGTGTTTATTTTGTAGCATATTTTAATCGAATGTATTTATATAGCCAGTTTAAAAATATTCTCTAGCATATGCAAAGATACAAAGAAAAATAAAATGAATAATATGGAGTTTAAATAAAGACATAAAAGTATAAAAACATAGTAAACTAAATCTTGAATACTAAAATGACAAGTCACCCAAAAGCCATAAAAACCATAGATGTGTTAAGATTTGTATTATGAGCTTTATTTTACAGTTGAAGCATAATGTGTGAGACATTTTGTTGGCCTAGGACTTAACATTTGTTCCAAGGTTGGAGTTGATATGGACATTTTTTGTGTACTGTCAGTGTTAAAGTGTTCACACCGTTTCAATTGCTTCATTAAACTTCAGTAGCATTTTTCTCCCTTCTTTTTCTTTGATCTATAATTTATGTTGTTTACACCCTTCAGTCTGGGAGGTGGTACATTCCTGGGGCTTTGCTGTCTGCTCACTGGTTGCGAGACGTTTGAGGAGGCTTTGGAAATGGCTAGCAAAGGTGACTCTACAAATGTGGACAAACTGGTGAAAGATATCTATGGGGGAGACTACGAGCGATTTGGTCTACAGGGCTCTGCTGTAGCATCCAGGTAACATCTCTTTTTTTTCTTTCTATATTTAAAGCTTCTTGTTTTTGTTTTTTAGCGGTACAATGAAATACAGACTGATCCCAGGAGTGTTTGTATACATACTATAAAATAGACAATAAATAGAACAGTGTGATGCAATGAACAGAGCTGTGTTTGGTTTGTATTACTGAACTTTGACCAGGATGCACATCTTGTATTTGTCTGGTTGTCCGGTGTCTTCGCTTCTGACATGATAATGAAAACCAGTGAATTCATGTGAAACTGAACATTTTAGTTAAGTGCATTTCATGATTTAGTAGCTTGGAGAACCAGCTTTAGAAGCACTAACTTGAAGTAAGCATTATCTCTGACTATCTGCTTGACATTAAGAGGCCTGTCCCACCAAGTCTGGACTTTGACTGGGCCGTTGCAACAGCTTGATTGTTTTATTTCTCAGGTGTTCTGTTTGCTTGGGATCATTGTCCAGTTGCATGTCCAAATTGGGGCCACGTTTTAAATGTTAGACGGATGTCCTCACATTTGACCTACTTGTTCAGTCTTTTTCTTATTGTAGTGAATTTTAACATGCTAACTGAGGCCTGTAAAATCTGAGATGTAGCTCTTAGGTTTCTAGCATGTCCACTCCTAGGAATATTGTGGCAGTGTGTTAAAACTAACTTGAACACTCCAGAACAGCAAACTGGCAAACCATCTGCTTTTATATAGGTGATCACAGCTGCAGATGATTTATAAAAAATTAATCTGTTGCATTTGATTAGGAGAGTCTGTCTGCTCTTTATTTCTGTGGAAGCAATAAGAGTGTACTGTAGTTTTCACAATGTTATGCTGTTTCACATGACACTGTTTATGTAACACTTGTAATTTTTGTAGATGTCACAGGAGATGTTATAGGAGCTTATTTCAGCTGGCTGCACTGCATCTGTGGTGGACTGCATTGTTTACTGTTAAAATACTATTTGGTTATTGTAACTAGGGCTGTGCGATATGACCAAAATCTCATATCCCAATATAAGACATCTATCGTCCGATAACGATATAAATCACAAAAATTCAAAATTTTCTGAAAATTCTGTGAATCTCGGGCAGCTCGACTTGCGTGAAGTGTTTCAAGCTGGGCGTTGTGTACCTGGAGTCGAATGTTTTAACCGATGCATGATACTATACATTTTTAGACATAAGTTGTAACGGCTGCGGTTTTCTTTGTGAGTATTTATTACACGGCGTGCTGCGGGGAAAAGCCTGTTCTAACGTTTGAGTCAAAGGTTTATTTTTTAGCACCTGACGGCTCTTTTTTGCTTCTCATCCGTAAATACTCTGCATACTCTTTCACGTGATTTAGTTTATTTTGAAAAGTCTCAACAGGATCTTGAGCTTTATTGTGAAAGGTTTATGTGGAAAATAAATAAGCAGACATGGAGTGTTTTACCATCGTCGTTGTTAACGACAACGCATAAAAAACAGGCACTTGTCCATCGGTAGCGTGGTTATATTAAATATAGGAGAAAGAGAGAACTTTAAGAAATTAATATAGCCACTACAGTGACAAAACGATGAAAAAATATTGCCGTAAACAGTTTATTTTGTGACACCACAAAACAAACGATAGCAATGTTTTTATATCGTCATCCGATATATATCGTTATATTGAGCAGCCCTAATTTTAACTATAAAAGATTAATAAAATGGGGAAAAAACACGTTGTAGATGCAGATACAACACTAGAGTAAATCTTAATCTGTGTCTCTGATTAAAAGCTGGAAAACCTAAACTGATATTTACTCACTAAAATGCACACCTGATTAATCAATAATCTAATTGTGTAAAGTGGATGAAATTGCCTTGGAACTTGATGAGTGAGCTAAAAGCTCTGATTTATGTGCTCACATAAATTGCTCATTTAGCACAATGAGATAAGAGGATAAATTATCCAAAATTGTGTGGACATTGTTTAATTGCAAAAAAAAGCAAAAACATACCAATAAATGAACAGTTAGTTATAAATATTTTACACAGAGACACACTGTGCTCATGTTAAACTGAATTTACCATGTATACAGTAAACCTGCAGCTCTGGGTCCAAAGTTGATCCATAAAGCATTGTAAAAACACATGTAACACCCAGTGACAGTTGCTTCAAAAGGTTTTTAAATAATTTATGGGTTCACTTTTTTTTTTTGTTTCCGTTTTTTGTTTGTTTGGTTTTTTTAATGTGAAGAGTTAATCAGACTTTGAGGAAAATGTCTTTTACATGTTGGGTTTTTTTATGGTCTCTTTTATAGTTTTGGTCACATGATGAGCAAAGAGAAGCGAGACAGCATCAGTAAGGAAGACCTGGCCAGAGCCACTCTGGTCACCATCACTAATAACATAGGATCCATAGCACGCATGTGTGCAGTCAACGAGGTACACACACACACACACACACATGCTGAATCAGTCAACTATACCCAGCTAATCATAATAGCCATATAAAGGTTATGTAATACAGATACTTGCATGAGTTTATCTACTGTTTCATAAACCTCTAAGATAGTTTCTTTGAGTTCTTAGAAACAGACACCCAGACCAGAATTTAGTCATTGCATCACCCATCGACACTCCTACACCTAAACTACTCTTTACTGGCTACTCAGGATTACCAAAAACATAAAATCAACTAATTGTTCTTTACAAACACATTCAAAAGTTACATCTTATGGCTTGCTATAGATATTTAACAATAGAAAAGAAAAGTTCTTTGTTGTTGTGTGTGTCCATGGTGGTGGGTATGGAAGCCCGTTTCCGCCACTTAAAAAAAAAAAAAAAGGATCCATAACTCAAAATTTCGAGTTATTTTCTCGAAATTTCGACATATTAACTCAAAATTTTGAGAAAAGCAACTCGAAATTTCGAGTTAGCGCTGCCAATCAGTAATCTACGTGAATGACGTCATTTCCATGTTACCCGGAAGCTGAAGCCCTCAGCTACAAATGCTACAGCTAAGCTACCGGTATTACATCCAGTCGTGAATGCACAGATTGCTGAGTGTTTTCAGCCTGGCTTCACAAATGATGAAATCCCTGTGTTATTAGCAGAATCACATGGTGTTACTATCAGCAAACATACTTTAATTTGTTGGGATCCGTTTTTGAGTGCGCGGTATTGCGCCATATGCTTCCGGGTAACAAGAAAGCGACCTCATTCACGTATATTTTTGATTGGCAGAGCTAACTCGAAATTTTGAGAAAATAACTCGAAATTTCGAGAAAATAACTCGAAATTTCGAGTTATGGATACTAGCTTTTTTTGTTTTTTAGTGGCGGAAACGGGCTTCCATAGGTGGGGGGTGGAACTTTTTTTTTTTTTGTTTAGTTTTTTTGTTTTTGTATTTTTAGAAGTCCAAATATATTCCTTAATTTTAAGTTTTGTTTTTTTTTTTTTGGTAAGGTTGCTGGATTTGTTTATATTTTAAATCATGCTTATGTTTTGGGGGGTTTTTTGCTGGCAAAAACAAAATCACCAGATTTCACACTTATGTTGTAATATTTTGTAAATAGCCAGCTGTAAGCTATAAAACAATTCTGGGATTGGGGTTACTCGTACTATGTGACAACAATTTATTAGTTTTAATAGGCAACTGTAAAATTAATTTAAAAACCAAAACCATAGCAGCTAAAGCTGAAGTAAAGGATCAGTCTGGAGTATTTCTACATGCTGTGAGCTTCTTTACAGTGTTGCCTTGTGGCATGGCGATCAAGCAGCATTGTACAGGGCTATCACTGCATGCAGAGCTGCAGCGAAGAAAAACGTGCATATATAGGGTTATGGAGGGTTTCTTTTAAATGACTTCTGAAAGCCTTAGTAATAAAATTAAGACCCGCATTTTATCATAAACAAAAATCTTGATAACTGGATTTTAGTCCTGTATTTGACCATTATATTGGCAAAGAATTGTGCTGTTTAAGCTACATCGACAAACACAAAGTTACCCTGCTAAATTTTCAGGAGGAATTACATACTTGCATACACCACAGCAGGATGTTTTTCAAGATTTTTGTGTCTTTGGTATTCTACCAGATTTCATCAGTGTTTGTTTATTGGTTCTCTAGCACCACCATGTGGTGGTGCTAGAGAACCTTTATTTTATTTATATTTTCTTTATTACTATATTTGCAGATTATATGCCTTTTATTATAGTCAGTTTTTAATCAAATTTGCATGGCATGGATTAACTGTCAATGTCATAAGAAACATTTACCTTTAAAATATTTTATTTCACCAAATGAAAGACCTGGGATTTAGTATCACTTTGGTGACCGTGTCCAGGGACAGAGCGGAGAAAAATAAGAACTCTGCAGTTCATTATTCCTTGTTAGGTTATATGTAAGAATTTTAGTGTCACACTAATAAAGGATTTTCAAAGCCTATAAAAATATTAGATCTAAAAATTAAGTATATTGGCTGAACTCTTGATAAAGAGAACATAACCTAACATTTTTTATGTGTAGCTATTTATGAGTCATTACTAAGATGACAGGAGCGTTTAGAAATGACCTTTCTTCATTATCAGAACAATTTGTGAATTACTTGTTTAAACTCTTGTTTGTTGGGTCTCAGTTTCTCTAAAATTATTTTTTTCTTCTTTTTCTCATAAGAAAATTGAGCGTGTGGTGTTTGTTGGGAACTTCCTCCGTATCAACACAGTGTCCACCAAGCTGCTAGCTTATGCCATGGACTACTGGTCCAAAGGCCAACTAAGAGCTCTCTTCCTTGAACACGAGGTGAGCAAACGGCTGTCCTTTTATTAAATTAAAGCGATTGCTTAATGTGTTTATAATAATTATAATCATTATATTTACCCTCAGAAACAAACCACTGGTTGGTTACATGATAAAAGCCTATAAGATATATTTATGTGCTTGTCTTTTTGCTCCAGGGTTACTTTGGAGCTGTGGGAGCACTGATGGAGCTGCTCAAGACAACAGAGGACCCCTGAAGGAAATTCTGTCAGGACAACATCAACTCTTGACAAGACGATGTCACCTGCCCTTGAAGGCCGTGATGTCTTAATGCTGTGACATCATCAACTTTTGAAGCTGCTGAAAGGTCCCATTCGTCGAGGCCACAAAAGGAACACTAAGAGAGAACACAGAAACTGATAAAAGCCATTTTTAATAATTTAACACCTGTAAATAACAATGACCTCTAATATTCATCTCTTAAATTTCCCATCATCCCCCTATCATAGACGTTTAATATTGTAATCTTTTATTTATGGTTTCCGTTAATGGGGTCTGCTGATTCGTGTAATCAGCCCTATGTCAGGAAGCAGAAACAAAAAGTATTTTGGTGTATTTTGTTATTGTGTTTGTGTGAATAGCTACTGTAGCATTACATCCTGGGGACAGTAGTGCGCCGGGAAACAATTTGTGCAACAGTTCTTTAAAATGGGATACCTTTGCAGAAGAGTTAACTGCTGAATGAGGGATTTGTACCACCAGCAACTCAAGGAAACATCACCTTTGGGCAGCTGTGGTTGCCGGTTTGTTGCACAAAAAGTAGCCCATTGCTCTACTGTTTCTGCAGAGTGCACTGAAGCCAAAACCTGTTGAGATTCATACTTTACCTGCCTCCTTCAGCTCCAATGGGAAGCAAAAAAACAAACAAACAAAAAACGGTCTTTATTTTGCTCTACTGCATATGGCCTTTGCTTTTTGTTTGTCTCTCCTTTGTCTGCCTATATGTAAGCAAAACTAGCACCACCAGATTGCCATGCATGCATACTCAACCTGCTGAGTTTAGTGTTAGGTGATGGGACCAAGACGTTGTCTTCCAACAGATTGCAGTGCATCATTGATTTCTGTTCTGTTCTGTTCTGATTGGCATCGCCAGAACTACTGTTGAGGACCCAGTCTGACTCGGCTGCTTATGTTTGTGATGTATGAAATACTTGATCTGATCTTTA
This sequence comes from Astatotilapia calliptera, assembly GCF_964374335.1. Taxonomy (NCBI): domain Eukaryota; kingdom Metazoa; phylum Chordata; class Actinopteri; order Cichliformes; family Cichlidae; genus Astatotilapia; species Astatotilapia calliptera. The sequence goes on along the minus strand of NC_137434.1, from coordinate 24,277,124 downwards.
TATTTATTTCTGTTTTTCTTTAACTTCCCTGTTTTCTGTCAGTGTCAGGAAGATGGAAGCTTCATTCATCCTTTTCTGGCTTTTCTGCCACGCTGATGCCTTGTTTGGGGATTTGTAGTGTGAGTTTAATAAATGTTCAGACTCAGAATCCCAACATAAAAAATAGTTAGCTGATGATGCAAAGGTAAAGTGTCAGTTTGGGGGAGACAGCTAGAAGTCATCCCAACATGTTAGACTGTTTACCATTCTGGTGCCGACACTGTTGGTAGCTGTTTTAGGTTTGGACCATTAATTGTATTTTCCCCCAAACCCCAATTACTCATCTCTAAAAACAAGCACTTACAGAATTTTAAGAGTTGCCCAACATTCCCAAGAATTTTAAACAGGTACTTTATGCTTGCTGTGAAACAACCATAAAAACCTGGAAAATATCCAAATCCAAATTGTCTAAATTGAAATAATTGGTGAGTATTAGCCACAATTATGTGGTAGACTTTAAACAGAGAATGGGCTTCATATGCTATTGCTGCCTGTTTGCACTGATCTAAGTCTATATTGACACTAGAACTATAAACAAGTCTATTTTTAACACTTAGGGTAATACCCATAGGATCAGAGACTCAGACCCTTTGAACCGAGAGCCAGTCCAGATTTCTGCACTGAGGTAACCGGGGCTGAAATAACACACTTGTATATTTATCATATACTTGAAAATGGCACATAGAGCTTTAATATGTAATAATTTAGCATTGCCATTTTTTTAAAGGAAACATAGCGTGATCTGCGATTATTTGAGAATGCTGAAACTTAGTTAACATGAGCGCATGTTTGCATGGACACAGGAAAGGTTTGTGTTATTTACTAAGCTTAGAAACAACAGTTGTAGGGAGTCCCACTACTAGTAAGTTTTCCATTTGCTATAAGAATTGTATAGTGTTTTTCGAGAAACAGACCACAAGTGTATTACGCTGTTATGTCCCACCCATCTTCACTTCCTAGCCTGAACCTTTCCAGCCTTTCTTTTTATCATAAAAGCAGCTGAGCTATAAAGCTGGGCAAAGCAGGAAATACTGTCCACTGTTTTATATTAGGCGTAACTGTCTACCTGCCTTTACTCTCCCGAATAGGAACTATGCGCTTTACGCAATCTTGAGTTAGTCGTCGCTTAATTCGCCTTCAATCATTAGACTTTTTATCAACACTCACACTTCCAGCTGTGTTCAGTATTGCGGATTTTTGTGAAAATCTTACCTACAGTACCTGAATAACACAGATATAAACTTAAAATTACAAGGGTAAAATCCTAAGGATCTAGCTTAATGTAGCCTACTAAAGTATTCTGAACATTTTATTGACAAATATTGTCCCCACTTCACCATCTAACACAGCGGTCCCCAACCTTTTTTGCGCCACGGACCGGTTTATGCCCGACAATATTTTCATGGACCGGCCTTTAAGGTGTCGCGGATAAATACAACAAAATAAAACCAGTACCGGTACCGAAAAAAAGAAAATTTATTCATAACGCGTGAAAAGACCCAGGAAAACCAAGTAAACGATAACAAAATAACGCTGAAAACCGATAAAACCCCTGAAAACGATACATTTCACACCTGAGCCTCAACTCTCGCGGCCCGGTACCAAACGACTCACAGACCGGTCCGAGGCCCAGGGGTTGGGGACGCTGATCTAACATACACACTGACTACACTTTGACCCTGACCCTTAAGCTGCTTTTCTGATCTGTTTGTGTTTAACACATAGGAGGGTAGGATCATAGACCACTTTTTAAACGTTTATTTTAAACTGACACCCATAGTGCAATAACATCTAAAAAGATTTTCTTGTGAATTGAAAATGCATCATTGTTTCCCATTTGGTGATTGAACAGAATCAAAATAGATAATTATACTTTTTTTGTGACAAATGGTTTGGGTTATCTGTCTCATTGTAGTCCAGCCAGTGTGATTCATACTAAAAGTTTGTATTCAATTTCTGCTGAAAGGTTAACAGGCTTTATAAGCTTTGTAATGGCTTGAACAATGTAAATGCCGTCACTTATGCAAGTGTTTTGAGTAACAGTGTAGTGAAATAATGGAGGCATAATATTGTGAAGAGAGGTTTTGCAATTGCTTCCTCAAAAATGATCAAGGTTTCCTGATGTTTTCTTTTAGCTGTGATGACACTGCAAACTGTGACACAAGCTATGCTTTCTTCTCTGTGTGTTTTTCTTTTTCTGTTTTCCCCCCTTTGCCTTGTACCAACTGATGTTTGGATGTTAATTAGTGACCTCAATCTGTCAGGTGCCACTCTGCTTTAAAATCAGGCTGGAGTTTGATAACTTGTGCCACCACTTCATTTAATCTAAAAAACCAAATCATTTGCCTTTTAACATGTGTTAGCCTGGTTGCACCGTGTTTGTGTCCTTCAGTTCCCTGCTACTTCACCTCATTTTTACAAGTTTTAAGTTTTACTCTTGCTTTTTTTTTCTCCTTTTCATTTGTACTGTAACAGAAGATTCATTGCAGTTAATACCCATTCAGAGTCTGAATATCAAAGTGTCCACCTGCAGTCCCAAGTGGATCTTGGTACATAAACAACATTAACCTTCAGTGCTAGCTTTGGTTTCCTTTGTTTTTTATTTTATTTTGGTAGAGGTTGTGACTGTCTTTTGTTTTTAATCCTTATTTTTTGTGGCCAGTAAGAAGTGATAATGTGAGTTGGCATCTTTTTGTGTGTGTGTGATTTCAAAATGTCTAAAATGCCTGTTTTGTTTTTTTTGTTTTTGTTTTGTTTTTTGTTTTGTTCTCTATTGATGTTTCCATTGATTTCAGTTGGCACAACAGACCAGTGTAATTGCTTCCAGCCGTCATAATCTGTCAATGTGCAGAAATCTGTGGGAAAGCGTTGAAAGTTTTACTTTTTGAACACATATCACCACTGTCTGCAGAACATTGTTTCGCAGCACAGGGGAACATCTTTTTATGGAAACCAGTGGTTGTATCTTTTTACTTGGTGTTAGGGGAAGCATTTTGAGATGATACATAATCACTGTAGAACATAAATGATATGTTGTTAATTTTACTGTTTACCCCTATATCCCCACTAACAATTGCAAGCTATTACATAATTTTCATACTCCAGAAATTTGAAGCTGGTGTTATAGACTGTTGTGGGATTATGGGATTATATTGAGTTTAGATACGTTTAGTATTGTTGAAACTAACTGGTGTACTTGCATACTGTTGTAGCTTCACTGTTTCTAATGAGAACACTTGCTGGGTTTTAAATTCTTCAGATAAAATGTTTATGGAACTGCATCATGCTGTAGATAAAATGTGAAACAAGAATTAAGTCCTTTTAAGGAAATGAACTACTAAGTGGTGGGTTTTTCTGTTATCATAAGTGATCAGTGTGGGTCTCTGTCTGCTTTCACAGCAGTCTGAATTTAGAGTTTGCTGTTTGAACATCACTAACACTTTTTTGGTGTTTTATTTCCCATAGGAAGGGACCATCTGTATTCAGACCAGTATGTATTTCTATGTACTGTACAGAGTCTTGGCCTACAGCAGGAGTACCCAATCTCAGTCTATGAGGGCCGGTGTCCCTGCAGGTTTTAGATCTCACCCTGGGTCAACACACCTGAATCACATGATTAGTTCATTACCAGGCCTCTGGAGAACTGAAGACATGTTGAGAAAGTAATTTATCCATGTAAATCAGCTGTGATGGATCAAGGACACATCTAAAACCTGCAGGGACACTGGCCCTCGTGGACTGGGATTGGGGACCCCTGGCTTACAGTGTCCACTGAACTGCAAATCTTATGTAATCATAGTGAAATCTAACCAACAAGCTATGCAGTATCTCGTCTGTTGATATCTTTATCCCCACGTCTCTTCTTCAATACCTACCAGAGTTGATTTGACTTGATGTTACTCTAAAAGATATGCAACCCTGTTAGCTTTTCCTTCTGAGAAATCCTGTTTGAATCTTGACAGAGAGTGAGTTTCTCCTCCTGAAGTTTCTGTCCTGCTAATTTAGTTAACACTAATCAAGGTGGATGCTCGTAATCAGGATGTTTCAGACCCAATTATGCAGCAGAAGAAGCTCTTTTTCTTTTCTTTTTTTTCCAGATGTGTGTGACAGTTATTTTTGAATGGTGCCAGGTGTTCTTCTAATCCAGTCTATCATGTTGGATGGATGTTTGAGGGGGAAAAGTATTTTAAATGTCCTGGAGCTCTGTAGTGTTAGTGAAACCTAATATTAAATACAAGCCACTGTGATGACATGTTCCTCTGACCTTTTGCTTGTCTAATATCTTTCACACCATTTTCCTAACATTTCCTCAGAGGTTGTTAATCTGGTCGAACATCCTGGTACGAGAAGACATCCAGCCTTTTAACTGTTTTCTGGAATGCTTGACTGGCGGGGCAGATATTGTGTATTTGATTGTACAGAGATTTTGTAAATATTAATATGATATATTCTACACCAGCAATCTGTCCGTTGATAAAGTTGTTTTAACTGTTCAGAGCCAGGTTTCCCAAGCACGACTCACAATCCCAATGCAGACAGAAAATGCATCATGACAAGACAGAGTTATTACCTTTGCTAATAATTCTATTGGGGCTGTAATTTAAAACTGTTGGCTAATTGTGCTGTGACTGATTAGATTAACTAGATACTAAGTTTTGTGACATTAACATGTAATTGTGTTAAATTTGCTAATTGGATATAGAATTAATATATATATACATTTTACATTTATTACCACTTGTTTGTATACATTTCCCCATTGAATTCAAATCCATTTTACTTCTTTACCAAGGTTATTTCTTAATCTAAGTTCAACTTAACATTAGGTGGCGATGAAAGATGTAGTTGTTGAATCAAAGCTTGTTTGGATGCTCTTTGGTGGCCTCAGTGGGGGGGGTTGCCTGTTTTCTGTCTGCTGGATTTCAGTGCTGGTTGTTCACCTTGGCTCGCCTGCATTTGGGAAGTTTTGGGAATCCCAGTGCTGGTTGTCAGCGTCAGTTCTGCTGCTGCTTTTAACTCTGATTTGGGGGGGAAATGGTTTTTAAAAAGTCAGTTTAAAAAAATGGCTCCCTGCCTTGTGCAATGTGTATGTACTGAAGTGAAGAGATTTTTTTTTTCTAAAGAGAAATAAAACTAAAACTGGATGAGATTTTTTCTGGATATTTCTTTATTGACCTCGAATGAAAGGTACACTGCAATCTATACAGAAAAAAGATGAAAAGCATGAAGTAGTTAGGAAAAAAACGCTAATAAACTATAGCTAGTTTAAAGGTGAAAGCTACAATTAGAGTCCGTAACTATTTATTTATTTGTTATTTTTTATTTTTAAAAAAAAAATTTTTTTTCAAGCTGACTGGATGAGATCTCATCCCGTGGGGTCAAAATGATCATGAGAACGGTGAGCAAAGATCCCAGAACCACACGGGGGGACCTGGTGAATGACCTGCAGAGAGCTGGGACCAAAGTAACAAAGGTCACCATCAGTAACACACTACAACGGCAGGGAATCAAATCCCGCAGTGCCAGACGTGTTCCGCTGCTGAAGCCAGTGCATGTCCAGGCCCGTCTGAAGTTTGCCAGAGAGCACATGGATGATACAACAGAGGATTGGGAGAATGTCATGTGGTCAGATGAAACCAAAGTAGAACTTTTTGGTATAAACTCAACTCGTCGTGTTTGGAGGAAGAAGAATACTGAGTTGCATCCCAAGAACACCATACCTACTGTGAAGCATGGGGGTGGAAACATCATGCTATGGGGCTGTTTTTCTGCCAAGGGGACAGGACGACTGATCCGTGTTAAGGACAGAATGAATGGGGCCATGTATCGTGAGATTTTGAGCCAAAACCCCCTTCCATCAGTGAGAACTTTGAAGATGAAACGAGGCTGGGTCTTCCAACATGACAATGATCCAAAACACACCGCCCGGGCAACGAAGGAGTGGCTCCGTAAGAAGCATTTGAAAGTCCTGGAGTGGCCTAGCCAGTCTCCAGACCTCAACCCCATAGAAAATCTGTGGCGGGAGTTGAAAGTCCGTGTTGCTCGGCGACAGCCCCAAAACATCACTGCTCTCGAGAAGATCTGCATGGAGGAATGGGCCAAAATACCAGCTACTGTGTGTGCAAACCTGGTAAAGACCTATAGTAAACGTTTGACCTCTGTTATTGCCAACAAAGGTTATGTTACAAAGTATTGAGTTGTATTTTGTTATTGACCAAATACTTATTTTCCACCCTGATTTACGAATAAATTCTTTACAAATCCTACCATGTGGATTCATGGATTTTTTTTTTCACATTCTGTCTCTCACAGTTGAAGTGTACCTCTGGTGCAAATTACTGACCTCTGTCATCATTTTAGGTGGGGGAACTTGCACAATCGGTGGCTGACTAAATACTTTTTTGCCCCACTGTACATAAAATGAGATGCTGAGCTTCTTTAGAATAAAATCTGCAAAAATACTGCACTTTGCCAGAGGGGGTGCTGCAGATTCATACAGGTTAATGAGTTTCTGAACATAAATTTCTGAACATATTTCTGAACATAAAACATATATAAATAGATACAGATCTGTATGCACTGGGACTGAATATTAAAGTGGGCGTCCAGTGTATCTCCACTAAAATATTTCGGCAGGCATTCATTGGTAAGTCAGGGCGAAAATTGGCAAAACAATCCACCTCTGGGAGAAAACATTTTAAAATCAATTGCAAGACAGATTTGAAAAAACAAATTTTGAACATTTTTAAATATGGCACTGCAAAAAAGTGAAAATAAAAAAATACATATATTTTTTCATTATTATAAAAACCCAGCGGTATATTAGCTGGCAGATATTATTACAATTGTTTGCCGACCACTATCGGCAAACAATTGTAATTTACGTGCCAATAAATACAAATTTTACAAGTAAAAAGTCGGTGGAAGAAACGCCTTTCGGCCATGTTAAAAGAGTTGACTTTGCATACACAAAACATAGATCTGAGCAGAGTTGGGTAACGAGAAAAAGACTCATTTACGTGTTGTTGTGACATTAAAAAACGTTTAGGGTCGTTGTAAGTACTCATAACTAAATACACACAACAAATGCTTGGGAATCTGCTGGTTTCGTGTACCTGAAAAAACAATATTATTTTTACTGTTATCACTATTTTTGCGTGCATAGCGTTTTGTGTAAGTCTAAAAAAACTCATCTTCAGTCCTCCAATGGCGGAAGCGTAGCTCCACTGCAGCGTGCTGATGCGTCGAAGGATCAGCCAATTAGCTTCCACTTCTTATCAATGGAAGTTCTCTGTGTTACTGATGAACACTTGAGTCATGGAACGGTGACGGAGGGGAGCGGAGATTATCTGGAGGCTGTAAGCAAACACCCGTACTTCTCACTTGTTTTGTGTTTTAGTCTTGTTCAGTACTGCTCTGCTGTTTCTGTTCCTGCTCGTTTTTCTTTCCAGTTCCATTCCTTGACCCTCTAACCCACATAGGCTATGTGTTGATGTTTACTCTGTTTTGACTTGTACTGCAAAAGGCTGCTGCGAAAAACAGCAGAAAAAATGCATTTACCTGAAAAAACAAAGCATGCTTTTAGATGACAGTCATAATAAATGAATTGTACTAATTTACATTTCTTATGGATGCTTTCCCCTTTTTGTTTTCAAATGAATATAAAGTGAAATCAAATATTCTGTGGCCACATTTTACAACAAATTACAGTCTTCAATGACTTAATGTAAACTTTTTAGTGTTTCAGAGCCAAAAGGTTTGCATTTTACTGCAGGGTGGAATTTCTGTGTTTCATACGTTTGCTGGTAGCACAGGCATGCAGACTAACAACCTGTTATTTTGTCAAGATAACATTTTGAGCAACATATGACATAACAAAAGAAGCTGCACACAAACCTTTGGACAAACACATGAGTGGAGTTGCAAAAGCACAGATAGGCCAAGTGCAATACTTTACATTTTAGTCTCTTGTTAAGGTTTTAATTGTCTGTTTTTTTTTCTGGTGTTTTATTTTGAAGGTTTGCTGTTCTACTGGCTATTCTGTTGTATTTGTCACCACACATAAAGCTAAGACCCAGGAGCTGATTTGTAAACACAAATTTAGCTAATGTGAAACCTGGAGCTTAAGAAATGGAAAATACACATTTTGCATATCAACACAATCTGACATCGCACAGACTTTGTACTCAGGAGCTGGCAGGTTAAAGACTGGCTAATGTTCTCAGCTGATCCTCGCCTGTGAATCGAGTTGGCTAATCATATATAGGGTTCACTATTTAAGCTGTTTGAACCTGCCCATATCTCTTGCACTGCTGCAAGCTGTTTTGCAACCCACTTCGACCCCATCCCTTGCTTTCATGCAATATTTAAATAAATAAATATCATATTGGTATCTTTCTACCTGCCTACAACAGAGCCATAACAACACATATAAATTACTTCAGGTAGAAATGACAGTCCCATACTAAAAATATACAAAAGTTTTAACTTAAAGGATCTAAGTGAACTACATATGCACCGTTTGTGGCATTTGCATGGTCAGTGTTTACAATAAATGTACTTTGTTTGAGTTTCTTGACCTACTTTTCAACCATGAAATCTGTGAAGTCGGTAACTAAAACAACTGACTCTAAACTCTAAAGGCCATTATGGTGTCCAAAAAGACTACATCATCTTTCTTTGTTTTTTGTTATTAAAATGTTCAGTAATTGCTTCTTTTGACTGCTCCCATATTAGGAAGGGGTTGGCACAGACTTTTACGCTGCAGCCATCCTTCCTGACACAACCCTCCCAGGGATTTGTGTCTCCTACTGGTATGTGAATGTGTAATAAAAAAGTTTTACACTGTGTATTTATGTGACATAACAATAACAAATACATAGGAAAATAGGTTTAATGTTATACTTATTGATAATGTAATTTCTACAATTTCTCAGGAGGTGGCAGAAGGCACACCGACAAATGAGGGTGATTTAAGAGACATGTAACAGACAGGTTTGCTGACATCAGCTGGTTCTGTAAATGGCTGGAGGGATGGCAGTTACCAAGCAGGAGACACTTGAAGGAGGCAAAAGTGCATCTGGAGTCCAGACCGAGCCTGAAGGAGGCTGGGGTTGGATGATTGTCGCTGGTTGTTTTCTCGCTACCATCTGCACCCGAGCAGTAACCAGGTACCAGTCCTCACTTTGAAGCTAATTATGCTTAAAAACTACAAAATCGCTTATCCATAGATTTTGCTGTGATTTTCCCATTGTCACTACTGGGCACACTCTTTATATGCTTGTGATACAGCTTCCATTTAGTATTTCACTGTATGATTTAATCTGTTATTAATTTAAGAGCACCAGGCCAACAGCAAATTATTTCCACTCGTTGGTGCACTTAAATCTTTATTCTCCACAAACTACTCAACATGACTTCACCTCCAGGTGTACAAAGCTCCAGCTTAGCCTTTTGTAGCAGGTGTTGGATTATTACTATGCAATATGCAGTTTTGACATGTAGCTGTACTTAGCAAGACTTTATGTTCTTAGATTATTAACACCTCAAAGTTATTACTTGGCAATAATCCATTCTGACTCACTTCCAAGGTTTAAGCGTCTCAGCAGCCATATTTTTTTTTCTACTAAGACTTTGAAATCCTGCAGAGATGTTTCCACATTTACGTCACTGTACATTACTTTCACAGGTCTGCCACAATCTGGTGTTTGGCTTTAATTGAAGGTTATCTCTAGATTTACACTATAGAAACTGACTGGGTGAACAAACTGGGTGAAATGTGTAATTTTTAAAAAAAGTGACCTGTATAGTTTACAGCATGTGCTGGGAAGAAGACGTTTGGTGAAGTGTTGTGTTTTTCCATGTAATTTACTAACATGTTCTTTATAATACTCAGTATTTCCCAACCACCCCAGCTCACGCAGGACATAATGTCACTTGCCATATATCTCAATAGATAATATAATCTTTCAACCCTGTGAGGTCACCCCTATAGTTTACATTTGATTTTGAAACCGTAGATTTTCCTGGGGGGAAAAAATATGTTTTTTTGTTTTGTTTTTTAACACCTAACAGAATGTTAGAGAAAACGTCTTAGCTTGTAAAATTGAAGAACAAAGCCATTCATCCTCTAGTTTGTTTCTCTGCCTGAAATAAAAGCTAACATTGCTAAAGCTTTTGTAGTACTGGCAAACAAAGTACAAGAAATGAAAAAGTGTGTAATGATGAAAATAATAATGCATCGAATTCTGTTTTAATGTGAATTTTATCAAGGCGGTGAGTGATTTACAGCACTGTTCTTGTCTGAGGCTTCAAGAACAAGAAGTCCTGCCTGGTGTTAAGTAACAGACAGCAAGGGTGAATAAAAATACAGGTCATGGAGTGCAGAGCCCTCCAACTGTTTGATATAAATGCCTGTCATAACCTGATAAACATTATATTGGTTGCCAAGTCTGACAGACTAGGATTTGGCAAGTATTAAATAGTCTAATTAATATTGCATTTGGCCCAAATCATCACCCAAAGTTAATATATACATGATATAGATAGTGGATGTAAGATCCCATCTTAAACTGACCTGAAGATACGGTGTTAGCCCAACTGACAGACTAATTATGTTTTATCTGTTCTTCGATATGAAGACTTTCTCTTTTCTTATTGACTTAATGTAATAAACCTCTTTGAAGTTGTTATTGAGGAAAGCTACTAATCCTATTATCATCAGTTTATTGCTTTATTTCACTCTTCCTTATTCATGTCACAAACAATCTCTCTGTATGCAGATGTGTCTCCATGTTCTTTGTTGAGTTTCAAATGCACTTTGAGAAGGATTACTCCAACACGGCCTGGATCCACAGCCTGATAGACTCCACCACTATGCTTTGTGGTAAGATGATCATTTGCACCAGTTATCAAAAGCACTTCAAAGGCTAACAGTGTATATTGGGCGATCGTGGCTCAAGAGTCGGGAGTTCGCCTTGTAATCGGAAGGTTGCCGGTTCGAGCCCCGGCTTGGACAGTCTCGGTCGTTGTGTCCTACACTTCACCCGTTGCCTACTGGTGGTGGTCAGAGGGCCCAGTGGCGCCAGTGTCCGGCAGCCTCGCCTCTGTCAGTGCGCCCCAGGGTGGCTGTGGCTACGATGTAGCTTGCCATCACCAGTGTGTGAATGGGTGGATGACTGGTTGTGTAAAGTGCTTTGGGGTCCTTAGGGACTAGAAAAGCGCTATACAAATACAGGTCATTTTTTAAAATTTTTATATTCTTATCAAACCATACACAAGTTAGGAGGGTATAGTTTGGCCAGAAGGGGAAGAAACAAATCTTGTTGCGATTAACAGGCGTCTACACAAACTTGCTTTCCTTTTGAAAATGAGGCATTAATTGGAAAGAAAATCTTATGAATAAAACAAATCTACTGAAACTGTCTCTGCAGCTCCTCTGGGCAGCTTTCTTGGGAACCGTCTGTCCTGCAGAGCTACAGTGATTCTCGGAGGCATGCTGTCATCTGCTGGTCTGATTATCAGCTCCTTCGCTAACAGCCTGGAGTATCTTTATATGTCTCTGGGTGTCCTCACAGGTACATGTTCATGATACTCGGCTGTTATCTGTTATCTGTTGTGTACTGCAGATAACAGTTAACAGCCGCATGGGGGACTGCAGCAGTACTCCATGTGCACACGATCCTGTACACACATATCTAACATACACAGCATGATCTTAAATGTAAGCACAGAAGATTAAATGGTAACAGCCATGCGTCAACAGGGAACCTGCCTGGTTGTTGGAGATCTTGTCAAAATCATCTGGAAGGCTCCTGATTGTCATGGAGGGACAATGATGCCACCCACATTGCCAATGCATTAAAAGCATACCTGGATAGAAAAACACGCAGTGTAACATAAGTCATGGACAGAGCCCAAACCTCAACATTATTGAAGCATTGTGGGATCATCTTTATAGTGAATTAGGGCTGCCACGATTAGTCGACTAGTCACGAGTACGTCGACTATCAAAATCGTCGACGACTGATTTAATAGTCGACGCGTCGTTTGAAGCTTTGAAAGATCACAAAAGATGCAGGAATAAGTAGTAGGATTTAAGCGTGTAATAACGGACTGAAACAGAAGATGGCAGCACTGCATGTACAAGGATGCCAGCTGCCGTTAAGCTGTTAGTTTTAATATTAGTCTTATTATTCTTTCTGTGTCACAAAAAACATATTTTCAGGCGAGAATGTAGCTGTGTAAACCTCAAATATCTGCTCAGTTTATCAAGACACCACATATTTTCAAAAGCGCTCTGACGTTTTCGGAGACGTCTGTTACCCACTAGCTCGATAGCTAGCCGGGGTTACAGGCTCACTAGAGCCCGTGAGAACACCGGACTCCCGGCAAATCGTTTTCAAACCCACTGCCGTCTTTCGCTACTCAGGTTAAACATATATAAGTCACTTAGATAACTTAAAAATTTTATTGTTTGGCCTTTTTTTAGTATTTTATTTGTTCCTGAGTAAATCGGTTTGGCTGAGATTAAAGTTATAGTTTTTACACAGCTGAATAAACATCAAGCAGACAACTGATCATCAGAAGTGTGAGATGCTCGAGAATATACTCCGGTGTGCTGTTATATTTTAGATAGCAAGGAATTTGTTAAACTTCACCGAAACAATCTGCAAATTTCATTAAAATTTAATAAACACTATCATCTTGTCTTTACTTTTAGTTAGCACATACCTTAAACACTTAAAGCTGTAAGCTAATGATAGTTATATAAGAGCAGATGCATGCTGGTGCAATAAGCTGTACGTTTTACGTCCAATGGATGATGATCTGATTAGTCGACTAATCGCAAAAATAATCGGTGACTAGTCGACTATCAAAATAGTCGTTTGTGGCAGCCCTATAGTGAATGAAACAAAAGGTGGCCAAAGAAGAACTTCAAAAGTCCTTCAAGAAGCCTGGAGAACTATTCTTGAAGATTACTTAAAAGAAATGACAAGAAAGCTTGCCTAAGAGAGTTCAGAATGTGTTGTACATATTCTGCTACTTATATACTGCATTTCCACACATGTCTGTACATTTGATGTGTGGCTCAAGACTTTGACACAGTACTGTACAAACATCTATATACAAAGACACAAGCTACTTTTGACTGGTCGCTACAGCGGGTAGCTACACATGTTTGATTTGGCACATTTTTACTACAGATGGCCTTCAAAGGGTTTGTGGGTTAAACCATTTAACAGAAAGATACCACCGACAGAACCTCAGGGAGCCTCGACCTAAATTGTGACCACTTGAAGGGAAAGGGAAACAGTTTTTTTTCACTTGTTAAAAAGGAGAAAAAAACAGAAGCATTTTTACAGGGGAAAATATAATGATATGAGCCGTGAACGTTAATGATGATCTTACTGTGGCGTTTAAATATTGTTATACCAAGTTGCTTTGGGGGAAATATTTGCTAAGTAAATAGCAGATTGTAGAATGGCACATATGAGAGCTTCTGATGAGATTTGGCAACATATGGCAGATCTCCCAAACTACAAAAACCCTTTATTCATTCTCTGCAGGTCTTGGCTTTGCTCTCAGCTACACACCAGCCATAGCGATGGTTGGGAAGTACTTCAGTGAGAGGAAAGCTCTGGCTTATGGCATTGCTCTGTCTGGTAGTGACATCTTTACTTGTCTTCATTTTTCTTTCTTTTCACTGATACTTTATTTTTCTCACCTCACCTGTTCATTCTTCCTTTCACCGTTTCCACCTGTATGTATTTACTGTGTTCCTCTGTGCTTTTTTCAGTCTGCTTTTAAGTTCCTCATCCCATATTCCCCCTTCACTCTTTTCGTGTTTTATTTCATTCCATCAAATCCAATGTTACCTCATCTTTAGGCAGTGGCATTGGGACCTTCCTCCTGGCTCCTGCAGTGCAGCTCCTTATAGAGTATTATTCCTGGAGAGGAGCGCTGCTCATTCTTGGAGCATTTGTGTCCAACTTGTGTGTCTGTGGTGCCCTGATGAGGCCGCTGGAACCAAGAGGAAGTCAAAGGTAAGTTCTTGGGTATTTTGGTGTATTTTACTTGGATATGAAAGAAATATGTTGCCAAAGTAAAACTACTGACAGGTAAAATGGATAACATTATTCATCTCATTACAATGAAATGTTCTTCTGGTAAATGTTACCCAAATGGCAGCTCATGACGCAAAAACTGCTCAAAGAGCCACAGTTGTTTACCCCCAAATTCCAAATATCCCAATTCGATTAACTACCTAAAGGATACACTAGGAAAAAAACCTGATCCATCTTGCCACAGATTTAAAAGATCACCTAATCCTTAAAAAATTGAAATCTAATTATTTTCTTATCTTTCTCACTCTATCTGAAGGACATGGGAGAGCAAGCTGACAAAATTTGGGAAAAACTGCATGAAGACAGTGCTGGATTTTAAAGTCCCTGAACAAATATCTGCTGATTGTATCCAAGTGGACCACAAGCAGCTGGATGTAAAGAACTTAAAGGGTCCTCAGGGGCTCCTCATACCAAACGGAACATTGAAAAACTTTGGACTTGAAAAGGGCAAACTAGGTAACATAGCATTTCTTCCAACCCTGGAGCCATCTGATCAGAAGTTAATAGATCTGAAGATAGGGAAATGCTTTTTATTTAGCAACTCACTAACAGACACAATGCTAGGCAACATTGAATTCTCAGATCTTAAGCTACCCAACACGACCGAGGACTTGATATTGGTGGAAAGCATTAGCTTGAGCAAAAACTTGGCAGACATGGATGGAAAGATAGAAGACTCAAAATTTAATGAAGCCAAACAAAGTGACAATAATCCTTTAGTAAACCCTTCATCCAGAGCTCAGTGCTTTTGTTTCGAGTCCAGGGAGGAGTTTGGCTTCCTTTTGATACCCAGCTTCCTGATTTTGTCCATGTCATTCCTGTTTATGGCGTATGGTTGCAGCCCTCCAATAGTTTACCTGGTTCCTTATGCCCTCAGTTTGGGGGTGCAGCCTCAGCATGCTGCTTTACTCATGTCTGTATTTGGAGTCTGTGGAATTGTTGGCAATATCACATTTGGATGGATCACAGATAGGGGGTAAGTATTAACCTGGAGTGTATTTTTGTTAGTTAATAATTAGTTTGTTGTATTAAATTCAAAGTTCAGTGGTGATGGATTTCCTTCGTTCTAGGTGTGTTAGGAGGTTTCGCATGCTGAGCTACACGGTGGCGATGGCCATGGAAGGCCTCTGCTGTATGTTCATGCCTTTCCTTAGCTCCTTCTCCCTTCTCGTGCCTTTTTCCATACTCTATGGGTACTTTGATGGTGCATATGTAGCACTAATACCAGTGGTGACTTCTGACACTGTGGGCTCCACCTATCTCACCTCAGCTTTGGGTGTGGTTTACTTCCTTCATGCCATACCCTACCTGCTCAGCCCTCCCATTGGAGGTAAGGATTCATGAATATACTACAGCAGAGTTAAGAGTCAAACTTTGTTTGTTCATCCTAATTATTCCCCCATGCATGTTCTAGCCTCTATACCAACCTTTTTAGGTCTTTTTTGCCTTCTAGAATCTGCTGTTTGCAAAGAACGAGCAGCTCTCTCCACTTGTTTTTGTTTCATAAGCCATAAGGCACCACCTAATTTTCATTCTTCATGCTTTTACATCCATATTTTCAGAAATAACTGTGCAGAAGTTTGAGCATAAACTCTGTAAAACAATGCCATTTTGGAGGAAAAATAAGTCCTACTTTAAAATATGGATTAAAAAAAAAAGTGTTTATCTTTTTTCTTTCCTATTTCTCCAGGTTGGTTAGTTGATCGGACGGGAAACTATGCAGCAACTTTCTTCCTCAGTGGGGCTTCCTTTATCTTCAGCTCTGCAGTCCTAGCAGCAGCCATGTTAGTCAGACACTGCCAGAGGTCCAAGTTGAACTCAGCTGCACATTTAAACCCCAGTCACACGGCCGCTGCAGCTCTGCAGAGCATCCTATGACATGTCAACCTTGCTTCTTATTCACTGTCTGCACAGGTGCCGCTGGTCTGTGGGTGTACTAAGATAATAATAATAATGTGTGACTGGGCTAAAGATCAAGAAGCAAGTGGCCAGGAAGGAAAAAATATAGAGTTTTAGTTATTTCACAGTGACATTTTCCTGTTTGTTTGTTTTTTGTTGTTGTTTTGTTTTTTTAATGACTGGATAAATATTTTCTATAGTAATTAACAGTATAGTCTACTAACTGTCTGAAGTAATTTTGCTTTTTAAAAGATGATACTTGAGAAGTGCCTTCCAACATAATTTAAAAATGAAAGTTCCTCATGTCTCTTTATTTCTGTTTTTATATTGAAGACCCGCTGAATGTGAAAATGTAAGCTAATCCTAATTGTTGTTGTTTTTTTTTGTGTGATTCTACAACTTCACCTCCAAAAAATGTTGGCACGCTGTGAAAAATGTGAATAAAACAGGATTGCATTCATTTGCAACCCACATTTCATTCACAATAGAAAATAGAAAACATATCAAATGTTTAAAGTGACATATTTTACTGTTTCATGAAAAATAGCTCCTTATATTCAATTTGAAGACACAAAAAAATTGTGAAGACTTTAAATACTTGATGTCATATCTTTTCGAATCTGGAAAACCAGTATTGGATGTCTGTTGTCTTTAGGCTCTGAGACAGCACTGCATTGCAAACAGGCATGATTCTGGCATAGAAATCACTACATGGGGTCAGGAAAACTTACAGAAATCATTGTCTGTGAGCACAGTTCACTTTGGCATCCACAAATAGAGGTTAAATATCATGAAAAGTGGAGTCCAGAAAAACTGCTGTCATCTCTGGGTCAAAACTCATTTAAAATTCACTTAAGCAAATGGAAGCCTGTTCTGTGGTCAGATTCATCAAAATTTGAAATGTATGTTTTTTGGAAACCATGAATGCTGCCTCCTCTGAACAGAAGAAGACTGGGACCATCCGGCTAGCTGCCAGCACTCAATTCAAAAACCAGTCCAGTGTCTATAATGGCCATTTGCAATATAGAAAGACACCATCAAGCTTGAAAGGTATGTGCAGATTTTAGAGCATATTTTCCTATCCAGGTGCTGTTATTTCACCTCATCTTTAGGCAGTATTTTCTGCATATTTCAGCAAGACAATGTTAAACTGCATACTCCAGTTATTAGAACAGCATAGCTTCTCAGTAGAAAAGTCAGGGTGCTGAATTTCCCTACTTCAATTCAGCCCTTTTACCGACTAAAAAGATTGGGAACATAAAGAAATGAAAAAGACTTTATTTATACAGCATCAAATCACAACAACTGTCACCAAGGCGCTTTATATTGTAAGGGAAAGACCTTAGAATACTACATTCAGAGAAAAATGCATCAATCATATGACCCCCTATGAGCAAGCACTTTGGCGACAGTGGGAATGAAAAACTCGCTTTTAACAGGAAGGAACCTCTGGCAGAACCAGGCTCAGGGAGGGGCGGCCGTCTGCTGCGACGGTTGGGGTGACAACACTGCTCTCCTAGAAGTCGAGCAACAGCTCAATTCCCAGACATTTTTCGATTAATGTTAAAACACGAGGGGAAGCTACACAGTGGTAAGCACAGCCCAGTCTCAACTTACTTGACACACATTGCTGCCATCAAAATTAACAATTTTTTTAAAATGATGCATCATATTGATATGTAAAAAAATTTGGAATGTTCTGTTGTGAATAAAAAACGGGTTCACTGCATTCTGTTTCTATTTGCAATTTACGCAGCATCCAAACTTTTCTTGGAAAATTACATCAAGGTTAAGGGGGTTGTTTTTAGCCACCAGGGGGCAGTAGGCCCATGTGTGCACTGTTCACCCTCTGTCACTAAATCATTTAATGCATTTCAAAAAGTTCATTCAAAACAGATGTTCTTGCAGAGACTGCTTATTGATGTGGGGAAGTGTAAATTCAGCTTGAGGAAACCAAAACAACAAAGCAAAATAAATGAAAGTTTACAACCGAAATTCCCTTGTCACCAACAATTATGAAGTCTATGCTGTTTTAGAATGAATCTAAACTAGGACCGTATTTGTGCTGAATGTGCATTGTTTGATCCCTTTATTGGAAAAATAAAGAATACAGAATAGCTATCTTTACAAAAGTGGAAGTCAAATTTAATGTTAGTACAAACTGTAAAAATGGTGACAATTTAAACAGGTTTAAATTTGGACCTTTATGTGTAATAAATAATTCTGTGTGAAAGCAAAATGTCCAGTTAGGGCTTTTGTGAATCATCTGAATGCTGGACATACACTGAATTTGTTTATGATTTGTGGTGTGTTATCTATGGATTTAGAAATGTGCATCGTGTGAGTTGATGCCTGTGCATTCAGGTGTGTGTTTGTTGGTAGGGGTGGTGTGGGGTGGGGGATGTTCACTAAAGAGAACATCCCGTTCTGGGTGTATCCGCCCACACACGGGGAGCCCTGCATTGTTCCGCTGCTGAAACCACCATTTGTGTGTGTGTGTGTCTGTGTGTGTGTGTGTCTGCTGGGTATTTTTTTTCTTCTTTCTTTTCTGCATTTTGAACAGTGACTTTTGTGTGTCTGTCTGTGTGTGTTTACCTATCACACAGTAAATGCATGTGTCTGGCTTTTTAAAAAATTATCAGCACCCTAATATCTTCAGTTATTCTTTGTCATTTTTGTGTTTGTTAAGCCAGAACCAAGTCGTCACACAGAAATGACAATAAATTAAGCATTTTTACGACAAAATACTACACAACTATACTTTTAGATCAAAGGAAAACATCAGTTTATCAATCAATTAAAAATGGTAAATGGCCTGTATTTATATAGCGCTTTACTAGTCCCTAAGGACCCCAAAGCGCTTTACATATCCAGTCATCCATCCATTCACACACACATTCACACACAGGTGATGGCAAGCTACATTGTAGCCACAGCCACTCTGGGGCGCACTGACAGAGGCGAGGCTGCCGGACACTGGCGCCACCAGACCCTCTGACCACCACCAGTAGGCAACGGGTGAAGTGTCTTGCCCAAGGACACAACGACTGAGACTGTCCAAGCCGGGGCTCGAACCGGCAACCTTCCGATTACAAGGCGAACTCCCAACTCTTGAGCCACGATCGACCCAATTATATCAGTATCCGTCAAAAAAAGAATGCCGTCCATAAAAGTATTTTACCTCTACATTTTCAAAATGAGCCCACCCGAAACCTTGGCTGATTGTGACCTACATTGTGACATGTTTTCACACCTTGGCAGTGTGATTAGGTAGAGGATCATTAGGGGGTCCATTATCCCTCTGGGGGGGACACTCCCACAGGGCTTAAATCTGGGACTCTCCACCATTTGACCCTAGAACCGAAAAAGCTTCTCGGATGAGAGGTGAAACATCTTCAAACAACTTAAAGAAGTCCAGCGCTTTTCTTTCTGAGCTCCTTAGACCTCTACTTGCAACATAGATTTTGTTGATCTGTCACAAACATCTTTTAACCTTCAGTGTGTGAATGGGTGGATGACTGGATGTGTAAAGCGCTTAGGGGTCCTTAGGGACTAGTAAAGCATTATACAAATACAGGCCATTTACCATTTACCGAGATGACTTCATACGATGCAGTGTGCTGTGAAAAACGATTGATAGCACCCAGTCTAGAAAAGGGTGAGCTATTCAACAAAGGTTGTTGTGGTCTGTCTGTAGCTGTATACAGACGTGTGATGTTTTCTGTGAAGCTAGAAATCTGATAAGGTAGTTCTGTTTCCAGTAAGCAGTTTTGTGTTAAACTATGCTGTAATCCAAAATATACAGTTGCATACATTAGGTGCTCATGAAGGTGAGCCACTGCATTTGGCTATATGGTTATAGTTTCTCACTTTTAGTCTGAAGTGTGTGAAAGAGAATCCACCTCATTGATTCACTTGTTTTTTAAAGCAGCTGGTGAATGTTGTTAGTAGCACACAATTGCTGTCAGATAAATGGTGGCATAAAAAATACACAAGTTCTTACTTCTGTAATTGTTTTGTTAAGTAGGAATGCTAAAGTAAAATACAGATACCTCAAATCTGTAACTGGGTACATGACTTCTGTTAGATCATCTGAAAGCCTTTACAGGTGGCCTTGGTGATTAAACCTTGTGTGTGTGTGTTTGTTTGTGTGTGTGTGTGTGTGTGTGTACTTTTTAGTTAGAAGTTTCCAATGTGTAGGTGGATGCGTGGGAGGCAAGCAGAGGAGGGGTTTCCTCTGAGGTTGGCATCCCCGAAGACACCAAAAAAAAAGAGAAAAAATACAGAAAAAAGGACTTCCCCTGTAATAACTCAAACACACACACACACACACACACACACACACACACACACACACACACACACACACACACACACACACACATTTCTCCTTCCTGTTTCATGTTCGTGCTTGCATAAATTTAACTGATTAGGCCCACATTAGAACTCTTCATACATTTGCCTGGTTGCTTGTACAAGAGTTTTTTTTAGTCTCATTGCATTAGCAGATTTTCACGTATTAAATATAACACATTTGTTATGTCATCATGATATTCTTTCTTCTTAATGTACTTCTTACGTTTGCTCCAGGATTCAATTAGATTACTAATCCACATGAGTGGGCAAAAACCATAATGATGTTTCAAAGTGTCCTTTGATACTTTCTTTGATATTCTGGGAGAATTTCAGAATATTAAAGAACAAGTCCTCTGCAATACATTCAAGCACTTTTCAACTTGTCCTTTAATGTGTTTTTCTCTTGTTTTGCATATATTCCTCTTGTTTGTTATTGATTCCTGGTGTCTTACTATTTATATTTTTTGCACTGTTGATGTGAAGCAACCACAACTTTATTGTACATGTTTAATGACAATAAAGGGCTATTCTATTCTAATTTGCAACCATCCCCATTAATGTTATGCTGCTTTGACCCCTGCAAGTAATACAACTGTGGCTGGCTGTGGAGAAGCTTATCTTTCTTGCAGATATTTAAACCAGTGTCTGCTTAATATTTCATTCCAAGAACTCAGTGTGGGTTGTGGCTAACAGAAACCAATATCACACGTTCACAGGAGGCCAGCACATGCAGATTTACTGGGTGCTTACTTACTGCTTTACTGCCTTAAAACAAGATTTTACCTTAGGATTGATCTGCCTTTAAATTCAATAAAGTGAATTATTGTAATTTAGATTTAAATAATATCTTTTTGCTGTTTTAAAGACCGATACTGTCTAACTACAGAACAGCACTGCTGCTGTGCATGGGGAGAGGTGATGTCACACATACGCACACATAGACAGCACCTGCGTTGTTGGTTTACACTAGATTCACTCTCTGATAAACTTTTGTCATGCAGCAGCCAGGTGCATAATGCCACTGTATGTCTCTGTGTGTGTGTGCTTTACCACATCACTCACACACACTTCTCTGTGGGAAGACAAACACTGTGAAAAAACAGAAGATGCTCCTGAGGAAACACAGGTGAGAAGGACAAATGTAGACACGCATGCATGCAGACAGATACTGTATGTTCCCTCAGTTGTTATGTTTACTCTGGAATAGCAACCCGGCTTGGTTATTTTGTAACATTCTGTCTGCCATGTTTGCTCTAAAATAGTGACCTATCCACTGTGTGCCTTGTCTCTTAACCATAGTTAGCTGAGATAGGGTTTAGCCCACGTGGAAAGGGTTTAAAAATATGCATGTATGACATGATCATTTTTCATTAGATGTCTTCATCTTTATTTTCATATTGTTTTGTGTTAGGGTTAAACTTTTAATACAATCTTTCTGTTTCTAGTCCTGTGGCTGGCTGTTTGTGTTTGTTTTGTTTGTGGCCTCAGGTCTTGGGTGTTTTTGGAGGGTTTGGTTCACAGGGTTGTGTTTTATGTGCTTTTGCAGATAAAATGCTCTTGGTTGGCTTCCTCAGCTGTGGTACAGCAATTTTTTCCTTGGCTATTTGTTGTAATTTTAACTGTGACTGATCTGTCCTCTTCACTGAAGTCCTGTATTTGGATTCACGTTTGCTACAGATGTTAAAGGCACCAGTGTGCATAATATGTCCTTATATAAGATAATCAAGCATGTAGGAAACTATCTAGTCCTCATTTAATGCAGTGTCTGCATATCTATTAATTGTATGCATGTATGTTTTAAAATATGATTGCATACCACCTGAACTGATAACAAGCCGGATAAACCTTTTCCTTTTCAGTTCAGAGGACGTGGCAACAGTTCTCCACTTTGCCTCAATCCATTTTATGCTGCTGAGAAGACGGCAGCGTTTTTGGATTGATTTCACATATGGGTTTTAACTTGCATTTGTGAATGGTACAATGAACTGTGTTCACAGGCAGTGATTTCTGGAAGTTGTCCTGAGCCCATGCAGTGATTTCCATATCAGAATCATGCCTGTTTTTAATGCAGTGGCGCCCGAGGGACCGAAGATTGATTTTCGGCTTTCTCCGTGCACACAGAGATTTCTCCACAGTCAAGGAATCTTCTGATGATATTATGTGCTGTAGATGTTGAGATATTCGATGTCTTTACAGTTCACGGGTGATCCGAAGGGCCAGCTCTGTTCTAGGATGCCCTCTGGACCCAGTGGAGGTGGTGAGTGACAGGAGAACGGCGGCTAAGCTGTCATCC
The DNA here is from genome assembly GCF_964374335.1 of Astatotilapia calliptera. NCBI lineage: Eukaryota > Metazoa > Chordata > Actinopteri > Cichliformes > Cichlidae > Astatotilapia > Astatotilapia calliptera. The sequence continues at coordinate 24,254,411 of NC_137434.1, read as the reverse complement.
CTGTTGGACAACATTTCCCACCCCATACAGCAGACTGTGACAGCACTGAGCAGCTCCTTCAGTGGGAGACTGCGGCACCCACGGTGTGGGACGGAGAGATTTCGCAGGTCTTTCCTCCCCACTGCTGTCAGACTCCATAATAAAGACTTTAACTGATCAAGCACACACATCCATACATATGCAATAATACTAAGTGCAATAATCCTTTCTGTCATCGTTGTATTTTTACTCAGTTGTATATAGTATTTGTATTTGTATTCTATTTTTATCTTATTGTATATTTATTTTATTTTATTCTACTGTATATAGTATTTTATTCTATTCTGTACAGTTGTGTACTGTATTTATTCTTATTGTATTCTAATTTTTGCCTCATAACTTTTGCACTGTCCACTTCCTGCTGTGACAAAACAAATTTCCCACGTGTGGGACTAATAAAGGTTATCTTATCTTATCTTATCTTATCTTATCTTATCTTATTTTATTGAGGACCATAATTCTGTATTTGTTCCACAATTTGTGGATGTAGCTTTTTGCAGAGTGGTGAGCCGCTGCCCATCTTTTCTTCAAAGAAACTCTGCCTTTGTAAAATGCTCTGTCATGCTGCTGACTCATTGCCAATTCCAGATCTAATGACTTGCAAAGTTCCTCCAGAAGTTTCATGCCAATATTTCTGACACACATATTTGTTTAGATGTTACACAGCATTCTAACGTTTTTGGAACTGGGATTACAATAATAAGGCTTTCTCTTTAGAGCATTGTAAATAATCAAAGTTTTCTTGGATTCATGTTTCAGAAGTTGCTATTTCTCACTATAAATAACTACATATATCATTTCTGTAATATTTGGAATATAAATGTACTTCTTAACATGCATATTTTGGCTGAGGACTAGCTTAGAAAAGATATGGCTGGACTTTACTCTCTTTGCCTTTTAAAATAGGATTTTAACAAGCCAGAACTCTAAACGGAACTCTTTGTCCTTATGTGCAGCAGGCCACTCTTCACATTCAGTCACAAGGCTTCAGCTCCACTCAACATTTGAAAGCAACTTTTGTCAACTGCTGAAGCCAGAATGCATTAAGTGACCTCTCCCAGTGCAGAAAATCAGATTTTCCTTGCTCTGATGACAAGCAAGAAATTCAGCAGGCTCACTTAGGGTGATGGCTGATCTGTGGAGACATGGCCTTGTAATTATATTAACCCATCACTTTGTACATCTCACTAAAAACCACATAAGACATGCAACTTGCATTTTCAGACCAAATTACAGAACCAGAAAGATGCTTGTTTCTGTAAACAAAAACAGCAGATCTTCATGGGCAGTCCTAAAACAGTTCTCATCAATCCAAGGATAAGGAACAAGCAGATGTGATCCGCTCTTCTTCGACATCAGGGACTGAGTTGTGGTTCATATAGGGCTACTAACACATTGAATAATGATTAAGGTAAAGCTCCACGGAGTGAATAGCTACTGACTCGCTTTCAACCAAGTAACTCAATATATATATAATAATAATAATGGATTGGATTTATATAGCGCTTTTCAAGGCACCCAAAGCGCTTTACAATGCCACTATTCATTCACTCTCGCATTCACACACTGGTGGAATGGTGGAATATATACTACATGCACTTTATATACACTCGTCGACCACTTCATTAGCCACACCTGTTCAGCTGCTCGTTAACACAATCACATAGCAGCAACTCTGAGAATTTAAGCTTGTAGACATTGGTCAATATGACCTGCTGTAATTCAAACCAAGCATAAGAATGGGGAAGAAATGTGATTTAATTGTATTTGGTGCCAGCCAGGCTGATCTGAGTATTTCAGAAACTGCTGATCTGGGTTTTCCCTACACAACCATGTTTACAGGCAATGGGTGGAAAAAAGATAATATCCAGTGAGTGGTAGTTCTTGCTGGAGGAAAATTGTCAAACTGCTTAAGGCTGTTAGGAAGACAACAGAAACTCATCTCAACTCATCTTTGAATGCATAACAGGTGCACATCATACTCCAAAGCAGATGAGTTAGAGCAGCAGAAAACAACCCCGGGTGCCACCCCTGTCAACTAAGTACAGGAGACTGGTTACAATTTACATGTACTCCCCAAAATTGGTCATTGGAACATTGGAAAGACATTGTCTCAGTCTCAATTTCTCTTCTGCAACATTTGTTGCAAGGGTCAAAATTAGGTGCCATCCCACCTTCTATCAACATTTCAGGCTGCTGGTGGTGTAATTATGTGGGGAACAGTTTTTTCCCCTTCGTAACAGCTAGCCATCATGTCAGTTCCTTTATGACTTCAGTGTACCCATCTTGTGATGGCTGCTTCCTGCAGGATAATGTTCCTTGTCACAAAGCTCAGATCATCTGAACATGACAGTAAGTTCACTGTACTCAAATGGCCTCCTCAGTTACTAGATCTCAATCCAACAGAGCCCTTTTGGGATGTGGTGGAATGGGAGATTGATTTCATGGATGTAAAGCCGACAAATCTGCAGCAACTGTGTGATGTTATCATGTTGAATTCCTGATGAATGTTTCCAGCACCTTGTTGAATCTGTGCCACCTAGAATTAAAGCAATTCTGAAGGATAAAGATGGTCCAAGTGGTTGGTGAGGGTAGCATACCATTATAGTGATCATTTAATGAAGTTTTAAAGTCTCTCTCTCTCTCTCTCTCTCTCTCTCTCTCTCTCTCTCTCTCTCTCTCTCTCACACACACACACACACACACACACACACACACACACACACACACACACACACAGAGAGAGAGAGAGAGAGAGAATAGTCTAAATGGCTAAAAGCAAATGAATTAACCATAATTCTCTCCCCAAACTCACCATCAGTGATTTACCATCTGAGAAACTCTCAAATACTCTAAAAGAGAGTGTTTATTATTTTTGGCCCTATTTTGTTGAATTTTCAACAAATAATATGGATTTGAAGATCTAATGCTTTTCAATGTAGAGAGCACTGGGGATCTAAATAAATAAATTGCACTTAATAACCTTTGAGAGGCGCTGTTTATTTAGTTTAGTGTGCTTGTGTGCTGTAACATGACACCTTACTGAATTGTGTTGCCAAATTTACAAACTAGAATGTGTGATCTGTGAGCGGGAACAATGGCTACTACTACTACTACTACTGCAGTTGAATGTACCACAACTAGTGGCTTAGACACCGTCACATGATATTAATGAAACATAAAGGGGGAAAAAGTGGACAGACTTGCTTAAGATGTGACTCTTCATGGTGTCAAGTGTTCCTGGAGCTGAAGTATACACACAAACACGTATAAAGAGCTGGTAATACTTAAGTTGGTGAACAGCCAGTGTGATACTGCTGGCTACTGATTGTTCGACTAGTTTGTGTGGATTTGGATTGTAAAACTGATGCACTATTAATCTGTAAAAATTAGAATGTGATGTTCAAAATATCAGAATTTTGTCAGCCAGCTTCACACACACATTAAAGCATGATGCTATTATCTCCCGTGCCAGTATCAGTGGTAGTCATGTGTTTCTTTTACCTAAAATTTTGGCAGGGTGTGCAGTAGACACAAAGTTAGATTGTGATTAACTTTATGCACACTGCTTCAGGCGGTCGAGGTAAAGTAAACCACACTTTTTCACACCCCAAAGGCTATAATCTTTCCAGTCCCCTTTCTTTACCCTCCCACACAAAAATGCGCACACCTTTAGAGAGTTGCAAGAGGTTAAAAGAGAAGAGGAAATAAAGAATAAGGAGAGCGCTGATGAGAGTGACAGAGACAGAAAGAGACAAAGAGAGGCAGAGATAGCGAGTAAAAAAGGGATTTGCGTCTAAATTTTAAAAACCTCACAGCGTGCAAGCAACAACACAGATGAAAAACAAACAAGGTTAGAAAAGAGACACAAAAAGAAAAGTTAAAGGTGTGCTGCTTTGTTGTGGGAGATTTCTCTGCCTTGCCGGTTGTTGCCGATTCTCACCTGCTGTTTTATGTTCACCACAAGAGTTTTGATTACAGTATTGCAGTCTGACTGCAATACTGTATGATAGCAACTCAAATTAAAACTTACAAGGCATACAGTGAAGAAGGTTTTACCTGAATGCTTGTGTTAATCTTTAATTACAACTAACACTACACAGTATTTTTTGCCATAATGTATATTTATGTATTTAATATTTTGTACATAATTTGTCCTTTTTTACTCTTTTCTGTCTGCTGTTTAATCTTCAAAAGACGCAGATGGGCAGACCCACCTGCTGAGTGGTTATCACACATAATACAAGTATACATACAAAGTTCTGCGTCTCCTTGGATGATCTAAGGATGTAATACAAGCTAGCCTGGATAATAGTATGATTATGTTCAGAATCAACAAAAAAATAAAGCAATAGATCTTACAGAATATTTATGGAAAAATAATCTTATTATTCCCATTTTGCAAATCTTGCATTGGAAAGCATTTTTATGAGTCTCAAAGGAAGTAAATAAAGATATAAGTCATCTAGAACGGCTATTTTTCTATTACGTAAGGATAACAGAGTATAGATGACAGTTGTTCCATCCATGTGTCATCCCAGAGTCATCCCATTATGTGCTCACGGGCGAGCGTTATCTCTGTCGACATGTCGGGATTTTGCAAGTGTAGCATGAGCAGGTTTTACTCTTTGCAGCAATAGCTCTCCAGCGCAGGGATACTGGTTTCTGGATGGTGTCGTTCAAGTTGATACAGCTGTCTTTCTGCCGCTTCTTTAGTCTTTAGTCCATTTTCCTCGTTTGTGCATCCACCATCAAACTAAAACGTCAGCTTGATTCAGACAAACAAACATACAGCAACCAAAAAGTCAACTCACATAAATTTGGGGCCAAATTCAAAACTGAATACCATCCATGTAAAGTCACATGTCTTGGAAAGCTTACATGAGTTGACACTTTGCTGCAACTCAATTGCAGTAATCTCTACAATGGAGGTGGTGAGAACAACATTAGCATGAACCACAAAGCCACAATAGCCACATTAATGGGAAATACACCAGGGAGAAATGAATAGAAATGATCTGTTAAGACTAACGTTTATGTAAACAAACAAATTGACATTCTTTCAGATTTTAAAATAATGTAAATTCAGCTCCCTCTTTAGACATCTGATCTCTTCTGATGAGTATGTTGGTATTTTAGTTGCTCTAATTTCTACAAAGACAACACTGTGTTTGCCTCGGCTGTTTAATGGTGTGTGATGTTACTGCATGTCGGTTTCACATTACAATATTCATGTGTCAATGTCAGTGTCACTGTGCTTTGGATTCTTTCATTTTTAGTGCATAATCTTTGCATTATTGAATATTGCATGTGTGCATGTCTGTGTGAAACCAGTTTTCCACTCATCTTCTGTCTCAAAGGCTTGTAGAGGAAACAATGAGTTTTCATTTTGAGTCAGCCCACTGTTCTCAATGGAAACTTCACACACAATCACACACAAACAAAGAGATATGGTATATGATGGAACATGCTGCTAACATGTGTGTATCTGTCTGGTTTGTTACCAATAAAACCCTGATATTTTGATATGAACAATACAAACAAGTAATAAGCATGCTAAAGAGTACTGGCTATATTATTCCACATTCAGAGTATGCTGTGTTGTCCTTAAACCTCAAACAAAAACCTTATTTCTTGCATATTGTGTTCCTTTGTACTAATCTGCCCATTTGCAAGCAAAATGAGGCATGTGAAGAGGAATCACATGCCTCACAACAGTTGCAGCAACCTGTATTCAAATTGACCTAACTTTCCATCAGCTTCATAGGAAGCTTTTCTCTTCTTCTCTCGTGCAGACACCATTAGAATTGAGGAAGACAGTTGTTTCATGTATGTTCTTTTTACAGAGTATCAGTTCACAGCTTAATGCAGATTCATTGTTGGGCAGAGAGGTGTATCGGGGGAGATTCTTGTGTATTCCTGAGGCTTATTTTGTGGTTAACCAGTCAGCAGTACTTCAGAGGAGCAGGGAGATGTATTTTACTGCTCATACTGAGAGGATGTAGTGTTAGGGAGTGTCAGTACTTGGCTGATAACATTTCTGCAGGCCAGTGTTAGTTCGCAGCAAAGCTGCTGTAAATCAGTGACATGCAATGACATCTAATCCACTCACAATTTACGCAAAACAATTCCACATAACTGCAGACCATAATCATGATACAGAGAAAACATTTTGCTCATGTCCAGACTGGTTCTGTGGCTTGGACTGCAGCTCACTTGCACACTGCTTTTAATGAAATGCTAAAGCAATAAATGGAAATGGCATCTAGCAGTTAGGCTCACTACCTTTTGGCAAAATGGCAATGAGTTTCCTTTGATCGTAACTGTTTTTTCTAAGTCTGTCATTCATTGAAAGTCAAGATATGATACATTACTTGTGAGAAATCTATCATGACTTTGTGACTGCTTGCAAACTCAAATTGTGTTGCCTTCAGAAGAGTCCAGGTCTATTTAAGGGGAAGTCCACCTCATATTGAGTTATTGTTTCAGACGGTTAGCAATGGCGGTCATCTCCCCCTACACAAAATCCAGCATTTTGGTTTTATGTCTTCTGCTTGTTAGAAATTACATTTGGTTTTTATTTTTCCTTTAATAAACCAAACTGCAGGTTCCCTGTTAAAAATATTACATCTCTTTCAAAAACTTTTGAGCATGCTTATTTTATTTATTTATGTATTTATGTCATAAAAATGCTAATATTATAAACATAAAATCGAATCGCAATTTTAGCTCCAATGTATTAACGTCACTGAAAATACAGAAACTTGCCTCTTATCTCACAATCTCATTAGTTTCCTAATAATAAAAACAAACAAACAACATTTTTAGTATTATAGCACAATGACATTGATATTTTTTGCTCTATACCCCAATGTGGGACTAAAATGACACCAGCCCTCTGCGGGGGGAAACACCGAGTGCATATTCTGTTTCTACTTCTTTCATCTAAATATGCATACCGTCTCAGAATATCACCTTTTGGGTTTTTAGGGGAGTTTGTGGTGGGTTTATTTTTCACATGTGCTGTGCACGTGTGCTGCACAAGACAGAAATTTTAAACACACACGTACACGCACACACAGAGGAAAATTCAGGTAAGAAAATGTTATGAGGTCATGTTGTTGAAATTAGATGGCTCCAAGGTAGACCGCTTTGACATTTCAGCAATCCTTTCTTTGGCAACATGCTTTCGCATTATGTTTTGAAACTAAAACAAAAGCTTTTTTTGGTTGTTGGCATGTTAAATGCCATGTCTTTTTGTGCAAATAACTTTTACAGCAGTAAAAGGGGATGTGTGACTGATCTTTCACATGCAGGTGTATAATGTGTGCTTGCCCTTTTGTTACATTGCCTCATCTCAAAATTTCAAAATACCTGCTTTGAACAAGGCCTGTGGAATGAAATTGTGGTGTAGTGACAACGTGTATCTGCCACCAATTTACCACAAGAAGGCTAAAATGTTGCTAAAATGAAATTTTTGTAAGAAAATTTACTAACGTTATGCTGCTATCTGTATCTACACAAACCCATTTTAAGCCCTGACAAAAGTAATTTTTATTAACCAAACTCAGTGCTTAGAACAAACAAACATCCTGACACGATGAAACGAAAGACTGAAATGTGCATAGAGAGATGAGCTCAGAACATTTTTTTTCCAATTATTGGGTCAAATGTGATAACAGCACAAAGGTGTGTGTTTTTTCCACTCTTTGATTTGACCACATGTGGCAGTTAAGATACACAAACACAAACATACACAGGCACTGTAGAGACCATCTATTAGAGCAACCATGTCTATTTTTCCATTTCCTCTGTTCACACTAAGCTGTTGAGGTACCTCTCTAACCACGTGCTTTTCTTTTCCAAAAACGAAATTGACTTTCACCTCACAAAACGCAGCTCATTTTCTTTGTTTTGCACCTTTGTGTGAAGCTGTGCACGTGCACTGCTCAGCACCTGACGGTTTTAATAAATGTGCTTTTTGTTTGCTTTGCTGCTTCGTAAACCCGCCGTGGCCCTTCAGATGCAACAGTCCCCAGGTTCAGCAACTGCTAAGGCAAAATTCGCCCACACAAAGTTGCAGCGTTAAAAACAGCCGTGTTCAATATATATAAAATCAAAATAACCATACAAGACTTCGGTTGGAAAGATCTCATGCATAATCACAGGGACAGACAAATTCAGCAGCTGAAGGACTCAAAATCAGTCAATTAAAATACTACTGCAAATACTTCAAAGGTCAGCCTGGAGGCCACAAAAGGAAGCAACAAAGCCATCAGCTTGAACTTGAAGTTTGTAGAATTCACGTCATGGAATAGTAAATGTTCGCATTTTTATTTAATCTACTCAACGCAGATTCTACTCAAGGACCCCTTTGCTATATTAATGTTTAACTTGACCTAAGGTTTACTTAGCAGGAGTTCAGTTAAAAACTGTTAAACTACATGTAGATATGTAGTAAAATATAGGAAGTAGATATGATAAATATATACACTAGTGTTTATGGGTATGCAGTGTGAGTAAAACATGGTCTTTATGATGGCTAACAGTGAGCTGGATTAATAAAAAAATAAAAATAAAAAAAAGACCATATCTGAAATGAACCACTTTGCATGTGCACATCATGAATCTGAAAAAAGCACTAAGATTCTTTGATATTTTGATTTCGATGGTTTCTCTCTGACTTTTCCCTGCAGTCCATGTTGTTGTTGCACTTCTCATTCAATACCATGAGGGTTCTTTAAAGCTAAGAATTACAGCATGTGTTTAACAATCAAACCAACATGTTGCTTTGAATGTATGTTATTAGTATAAAATCCACTTTGTTGTTGAATGTGAGGAACTGGTAATTTCCCCCAGTCAGCGTCTTTCTGTCTTTTTTCTTCTTCTGCCGCAAGAAAAGAAGCTTAATTTTTTAATTGTATTACAAATAACACATGCAACACTTCTGACAGGATAGTTACAAGAATTACAGAGGCATTTTTTGCGTTGCTTCATGTTGGGCACTTTGTGTTCTTTCATTGTATTTTAGAATGGTTCATTCCTTTAATGGAGGCACAGAACACTTGAACGTATGCTGCCCATCAGTTTACATCTTTGTGGCGTACTAAAAGTGCAAATTTCAGCAGAAATTGCAAACCAGTATTTCTGTTGGTCTTTTATCTGTTAGCCTTTGAGGTTTGTTTGGTGTGTCATGGCCTGAAGGATAAACAATATGCCGAAAGGGGTTCCAACCCAACGTGACAACAGAGTAAAGTATTTAATTAGAATGATCCACGACACAAGGTGTGTGTGTGTGTGTGTGTGTGTGTGTGTGTGTGTGTGTGTGTGTGTGTGTGTGTGTGTGTGTGTGTGTGTGTGTGTGTGTGTGTGTGTGTGTGTGCACATGAGTGTGTCTGTCACTAGTGTTTGATCACAGCAAAGTGAGAACAACTGTATTACTGGACTGCTGGAGCAAAACAAGAGTATAAAGGATTATAAGCAGAACTGCGAGATGAGGGTAGAGACAGAAAAAAAGGCAAACAGGGAGCGGTTACTTTGGTCATTGTGCTATACAGCTTCCTGTATTTGTGTCTTGCAAATCAGTAAACAAATTTATGTAGAGTGAGCTTCTTTTACAGGTTAGTTAGGCTTCCAGTGAGGTTAACGAGTGTGGTCATGAAGCAACAGACTGCAACTGACAGTTTCTCATCAAAGCAGAAGATCTCCTACAGATTTTCTAGGTAACAGATAGAGTCTTTTGTCCCTCTGGGGGTAGAATTGCATAATAAATAAGCTTATTCAATTCCCAAGACAAGATGCGTAGATGTATGATCTTAAGCTGCCTCGACTGGATCTAGAGTCTTTTGCGTGTTAGTGCATTTTGGGGAATAATTGAACCCTAAATCTTTAAAAGTAAATATGAGTGTAGCAAAGTTTTAAAACATTTAAAATGATTTTGTTCTATTTTTATGGCTTGTTTATTTATTTATTTATTTATTTTTAATCAACATTTTCTGTGCTGGCATAGATTTACCAAATGAACTGGACCATTGAGACGAGACAGTACAGAAGACTCACTATTTGGATATGTTTGAAAACATATTTGGATGAGCTAGTGGACAGACATAATTAGTCCACCAACATACTACGAGCATACTGAGGTGAGCCTAGAATTTCATTCACCAAAAATGGATCACAGATTCTTTAAACACAGTCTTATGTGGCGTTAAACAGAAGACTGCATAATCACTGCACATGAACAAAACCTCAGGAATGCACCAACACCACAAAGTCTTCTGTATCAGCATTTACCCGTCATTCGAAGTGGCCACACCCCTAATTTTAAGCTTTACTTTCATTTAAAAGGCTGAATTAAGAAAAAAAACATACCTTTTTCACTTATCTTTTTCAGCAGACAGGACAGAGGCTACTGGATCACCTGGTATCTGATTATAATCTAAATTTAAACAGATGTCATGGGCAATCACCACAAGTACATGAGCTGGATTCAGATGTTGCATGTGTTTTTTTTATATATATAAAATGATCTACTGTGCAAGTGCAGGGTATTATATTACTAATGTAACAGCCTCTCAACCTTTATGTACCAATTTAAAAGTATCTCTGTAGCATTGTTTGTTTTTTGTATTTATCTTTAAAGACTTATTAACAGAATTATGGGAAAAAAATGAACCCTTTTACACAAAAATGCTTTGTGTGTCAGGCTGTAAACATTCTTGCTTCTGCTTTGATGCTAGTGATTTTCTCAAGAGTCTAATGGGACTGACTTGCTTTGGAGCCAGCCTCAAGTGGCCACTGGAAGAATTGCAGTTTCCCTTTTTTAGTTGTCCCTAAGACAACTAAATCCTGTTTGAGCAACAAATCTTAAAAGTTACATTATCGTGATATTTTGGAAAATATTCAGCTTCTATTAACAACTTACATTTTTCACATAAGCAAACACGCTGTTTGTTTAGTCTTTTTTGTAGGATAAAAGAAACAGTTCAGCCTCTTTCGCATAAAGTGCCCAACTCTTGATGTTCAGAAGTAAATAGTAAAAGTAAACTGTCCTTTTTTTCTTCTCTTTTCATCATTTTGATATAAGGTGAGTGCCCTGAGTTGCTTCTTTCACAGCGTGTCTTCGTCTTGTCTTCCTCCCCTCACCCCAATTGGTCACCCGTCCTTGAGCCTGGTTCTGCTGGAGTTTTCTTCCTGTTAAGAGGGAGTTTCTCCTTCCCACTTTCGCCAAAGTGCTTTCTCAGTGGGTGTCATATGATTATTGGGATTTTCTCTCTTTTCTTTGTATTATTGTATAACTGTTGTAGTGATTTAGAGTTATACAGATAAAAATGAACTGAAAAAACTAAAGTCCAGAGTACTTTGTTGCAAAGCTTAAATAGTTTCAATTGTTTTATGAACGGAAATCTTTTTCATTTTGAAATTTGGTAGAGCTCCACATCCTGTGCTGAATTTTCTGAGGTTAAACCGTGATTATTAACATGGACACATATTTGTGGATTTCCAGTGTAGAGTCCAGAAAAGCAATGTATTACACATTATTGGTAGCATGTTAGTCAACTACTAACTGGAGAAAGTAGCTGCTTACAGTATATTTCTTTTACACTGTTTTCTTGTTAGTCTGAAAAATGAACTGAAACACATTATCTCTTAATGCAATGTGAGACAATATCCATCTTAGACTAAAGTCCCACATAAAACACAAATTCCTATCCTAATGAGGACAATCTTTCTTTTGTTTTTTTTAATGTATGATCAGAAAGCTGACAGCTGCATAGCAGCCTTAATTCAAATCAATTTTATTTATATAGCGCCAAATCACAACAAAAGTCGCCTCAAGGCGCTTTATATTGTACAGTAGATACAGAGAAAAACCCAACAATCATATGACCATAAGAAACTTTAAAGTGATTCTGTTTTAGAAACACAAAGAGGCAGAAATGTCCTGCTCATCACTACTTCTGTTACCTGATCAACATCAGGTTCTGGCTGCTGGACTTAGCTTTGAAATCACTCTAGGTTCTTGGCTAGCTTTGTGTTAGCATGCTGTCTTTGCAAATGTTTGCAAAGAGCCAAAATTTTGTTAGCAGTGTAATAGTTGTTTATGTCCTGCATGAAGTTTCCACTTCACCACTGCGCTCTTGTCCTTTTGGTGCAATAAAAACAAAAGTAATGTCCACGTCTTCACTCTTCAAAAGCTGTGTGGCTGTATTGCTCCACCATTTTCCTCCTCCCACACACAAACTGAAATTAGCTGATGATAGTGTAAGTGCTAGAATACGGCATGTCTGATGTTTTTTTTTTCTTTCTATGTGCCCAGAGAACAGACAACAGAAGAAACTTTGTAATGCAGAAAGAATGAATAAAAGAATGTTCTTAAGAAATGCATTAGTACAGTAATGCGTTACAAACTGTGTTACTCAAAAAAGGGAATGTGACTACAGTAATGCGTTCCTTTGTAACATTACTTTACATTACAATATGTTACTTTGTAACGACCCAACATTGCTGATGTCCTGAAGGACACTGTGACTTGCTGCGTTTTCTTTGCCATGCAATCCACAAATCTTATGTTCTTCTCATCATTAAGTGTGGTTTAAATAACAAGAAACAATACACAAGGAGCTAAGAAACATTTAAGAATCAACCAATCAGTTACTTTTGATTCCTTTTTCTGTCTCACATAAAATTCTGTCTGTGTTGCAAATCCGGTAAGCCAAAGTTTATAAATTATTTTTTTTAAAGTCCATGATTTTACTTCAAGGAGAGTGTGTAGAGGCACAATGCCTAATGAAAAAATAGAAAAAAAAAGAAAAAAAAAGTAAATGTGTGTGCACATGTGTATGCGTGTATGCGTGAGTGTGTATGTGTGAGTGTGTATGCGTATGCGTGAGTATGTGTGTGTGTGTGTGTGCGTATGTGTGAGTATGTGTGTGTGCTTGGAGGTGGGGGTGGTTATCACATAGATGTGACCTCTCTCAGCATGGTGTTAGGTCTTCAGAGTCACAGTGCTATTGTGTCCTGACCTCTCACATTACAGCCGGTCAACACTAAGTATTATGGAAATACTTGCATGCTTGGACACTCACAAACGCACACTCATACACACACTGTTGGTCCAGGTGGTCAGTATTGTCTTCTTGGGGGAGGGGGATGCTTTGCTTCAATGCTTGAGCACTAGCTGGTAGTTTCCATTACCACTCAATAGCCTGGTAATCACACTTTTTTAAAACTCAGACTTAAATATATGCCCGTTGCTCCGCTTCCTTTTTAAATAATTTGTTTTAACTCAGAATGCCTCTAATAATGGTTTACATTATTAATGTATTTTTCAACTAATTAATCATTAATCACATTGTCTAGAAAAGTGCTTGAAAAGTAAAAGAATGTTCAGTGTGAGAAATAGTAATCAAAACTTTTCAGCACCCAAGATGATTTCTTGTGTAACCTGAAGGGACTCAAAGCGTTAATTATCATTTTGCATTGCAGAAAACTCATTTTCTGTCAATCACTGAATCACCAAATAGTTTCAGCTCTAATATTTATTATTTGAATAAATAGGCAGCAGGTGGCAGTAAAGTTGAACTTAGACTGTATAGTTTCCAGTATAAAAAGTGTTGCATGTTATTCTTTCTGATTTCTTCGTTTACAATGTTTGGCAGAAGTGATTTTTTTTGTATCTCTGTAACAGCTGAGAACAGGGCAGGACCAAGTGGGCAGTGTTTGGTAGAGCTTGGGTAATGGGTGATACACAGGACACTAGTTACTTTCTCTCTAAACTGGTTTAGGCAGTGAGTAAAGCTTGGATGGATATTTTATGACGCACGTGGCCCTCTTCCCACACACACACACACACACACACACACACACACACACACACACACACACACACACATACAAGTTAAAACTACAATTCCAGCTTTGAGTTCATTTGCAGTATTGATGTCCACAGAGGGAGAAACTGATTCTTCAGTGACCGTTCGGTGAACGTTTGCTTCCTGATTGGGCCTTCTCACTCAGTTACTGTCCTTCCTTGATTCATTGCGCTGAAACAAAGCAACAGAGCCTCTACTTCCTGTTTAGACTGGCACATGCATACCCAGTGAATGTGAATTGTCATGTAACATTGTGTAATAGTCCTTATTTCTCAAATGGTGCCGAAGCATTTTGTAACCTGAGATCGTTTTTGTTCTGCAATGCAGTTTTGAAATGAAAGTGCGTTATCATTTTCTGCCTCTGATGCTGCGATGTCCGTGTACGCCGTACAGATGGAGGTTCAAAGAGCTGGTTACAAGGCTTGCTAGGCGTAACAGTTTGCTGCTGCAACCTCATCTATTGCTAAACAGCTCTGATGCATATGTTCATGTGAATCTTAATGTGTTTCAGAGAATGTGGTGTATCACTGTATATTATTGAACATAGCTCTTTTTTTCTATTTAATGCTCTAACGTTCTGCCTGTGTGTTGTTAAATTTGTTTTTGACTATTTCTAAAGTATATTTGCTTAATGTTTACTTTCTTGACTGATTAAAAAAAGAAAAAAAGCTTCTATGTACATATATTTAAATAGAATAAATAGGTTTTCAAGGCCAAAAGAGTCCTGTCTGTACACTATAAGTTGTGTCTTTCTTGCTGAGTAAACAGCGAGAAGCCTGACTCAAATTTTCAATGCTTCATTGACTAACACCTGGGTCGATAAGCTGTAATGAAGCCTGTCCTGAGGCAACATATTTAGTGCAGTGACAATAATCACAGCAGTAAAATAAGCTTTAATTTGTTTATTACCAACATTACCAGCAACTACTGAGGGTGCAGCTGTTAATATCTCCTGTTTCTCAATAGGGAACTGATGCCTGGGGGAGTGGACTGCCATAATAACTGTTATAACACTGATAGAGTTTGTGGACAAACTGTGAAATATTTGTCACCCCCAACCTACTATTTATCAGGTCATATAGACAGGCGACCTATGGCCATCATTTTGTTAGTATGACAGAATTGCTGAGTTGGCACTGCAGTAGAATTAACAGCTATTTGTGTGTATATTGTGTCGACTGTAGTGAATAATCTGTAATTACTGTTAAATTCCCTGGGGGCAGCTGAAAGTTTCAGTGTTCCTGCAGTGTTGAGCTCCAACAATGATTTGCCTGTTTAAACCGATTTGCTGAGGAGAGCGCAGGCAGCCACAAACATCATTGTAAAGCGGGAAGCACTTTAACAGCCGTGAAATCAGCCATGCGTGAACGTCTCTCTTTCTTATCTCGCCCCTCTGTTAACTCAGCAGAAGTGATAGCGTGACAAAGGCCACGTGTATTTCAATTACCTTGATGGCATGTTAATTCCACCCAGCTTCTATGACCACCTTAAAAAATGTCATCATGCTATCATGCTGTTCCTTGAAAGCACATTACTTATCGAGGTGCTTATCTAAGTTTAGCTTGTTAGCATGGTGACACCTGTAAGTACAGGTGAGGTTGTATAATAAAACTTAGTAAGTTTTATTCTCCCTTTCTGATTTCTCATTTTTGTCGCACTTACATCCAAAGCTACCTAGCCCTATTTTAATAAAGTAATTGTGCTCATTGTTAAATCATGAATGAAGAAACCATCGTTTTTAGAAAGCTGAGATCAATTTTACTGGCAACACCCAGGCCTGGTTACTGCCAGACCTGTGGAATTAAGAAATCACTTAAGTAGAACCTGTCTGGCAAAATGAAGCAGGCTAAAAGATCTCTAAAAGCAACATACCATGCCATCAGTTTTAAAAGAAACTCAAGAATAGCTGAGAAACAAAGTCATTTATCAGTCTGAAAGGGTTACAAAGCCATTTCTAAGGCTTTGAGGCTCAAACTGCAACAGTGGTGCAGTGGTGATGATTTCCAGGATTGACCAGCCTACCAAAATTAGTCCAAGAGCACAACAACGGCTCATCCATGAGGTCACAAAAGAACCCAAAACAACAACTAAAGAACTGCAGATATCACGTGTCTCAGTTAGGATCAGAGTTCATAATTCAACAATAAGAAAGAGGCTGAGGAAAAATGGGAGCGTTCCAAAGTGAAAACCACTAAAACAAGACAATGGCTCAGCTCACATTTGGCAAGAATGCCATACCTGCAGTCAAAGATGTTGGTGTTGGTCTGATGGTCTGGGGCTCCTTTCCTGCTTCAGGACCTGAATGACTTGCTGTAAGTGATGGAACCATTAGTTCTGTTTTCTAACAGAGAATCCTGACAGTTATGCAACAGGACATCGAAAACAAACCAGTAAGTCCACCTCTGAATGGCTCAGAAAAATGAAGTGGAGAGGCCCAGTCAAACATCAGACTTAAATCCAACCGAAATGCTTTTCACAACCTTAAACAGGCTCTTCGTGCTCAAAAACCCTCTAGTGTGGCTGAACTAAAGCAATTCTGCAAAGAAGAGTCCTCTACGGAGATGTGAAACACTCATTTCCAGATATCACAAATGCTTGATTGCATTTCTTGCTGCAAAGTTGTTAGATTAAAGAGTCACTCGTTTTTTTCACACAGGGTAGGTCTGGGTTTAGATATATTTTTTTCCATTGGTAAATGAAATCATGATTTAAAATGTTTTTATTTACTGGGGTTCTCTGTAACATTGTAATGTAACAAATATATATAAACTAAGAAATCAGAGAGAAAAAAATTTTTCTGCTCATTTGCTAAAAGAAACATAATGATGGTGTGTTTTCAGGGTCATGGCTGTTCATTGCTTTCAGCAGACATGAGTATATGTAACATGAGCCAGAATAAAAATACATAGGCCTTTGGGGAATGGATTCCAGTCTGTAGAAATTCCTTTGTCAATTTAAGAAATCTAGACATGTTTCTAATACGGTCTGAAGAATCCAAGACTGTACTTATTGAACCATTCAAAAGTAGCCAATGGAAATAATTAGTGTGTTTTAATATCAAACAAAATCAGGGACACACACATTTTATTTTAACTTTCTTTTATTCAGGCGTTACTGCCCGTGGCATTGTTGAAGTAATAAAACCATTTTAAATTATAATCAAGGAATTGTTAAAGTTATTACACGAAATTAAAGTATTTACCTAATTTCATGCTCATTAGCCAGTGTGTATTTAGTGGTTCCATTGTGTAGTGATTTGTACATTTGCCTAACAAGCAAAGGTTTCCTGGTTTGATCCCCAGAGGACACACAAATCCCTTTGGGGTTGTGTCAAAAAAGGCATCTGGTATAAAAATCTAACATGTGGTGACCCCCTGTGATTAAGGGACCAGATGAAAGCAGCTTATTTAGATAAAGCTCCCATATTCACCACACCCGGTAGCTCCTCATGTTTTGGCAAAGTTTTTCTGGTGAATGCCCTTCCTGACACAACTCCAAAGGGATTTGTGACTAAACCAACAAATTATAAATTCTGTAGCACTACATAAATGGTAATTATATTAGACCATAGTGCTGAAAACCACTGATATAAGATATTCATAAATATATTCTTATCGATATATTTTTTTTATCTTGCTCAATTTGACTTATAACCAGTTATCAGCAGGTGGGTTTTGTAAAACACTTGATGAAGATGAAGGTTATTATGTTGTTTACCACTCTTGCTATTTTGGTCTCGTAGTTCTTTATATTATCTTTCTCATCACTGGCACCATCGACAATATCACCTGCATCATCATCATCACAATAAACAGAGTTGTAAGCCTCCCAATGAACACAAAAAGGCAGAGTTGTAGAGCAGTTCACACACATTTTTCCCACACTCTGAGCAACTGATTGGTATTGATTACATGCAAATGGTACTGAGTGTCTCACTCTTGTCTGTTCATACTGATTTGTCTGTGTGTGTTTGTGCATACGTGTGTGCAACTTTTCCCTTAGTCCTTTATCACTGCAGGTGCTGAAGTTGTGTAGATTGGGCCTCCCTTATTGTTTCTTGGCAGTTGATACTGTAATGCAACTTTTCCATTTTGCAGCAAAACTCCTCCGCGCCTCACTGTGCACAATACAGAGCAGGCGCTCGCAACGAGATGGGAGTCTTGTCTGAATGCAGTAGAAATGTGTAAATGTCAAATGTCTGCTCATATACGGTGTGAACCTTAGCTGAAGAAGGAATACAATACAAACTTATGGTTACCTGTTTGATTAAATTATATGTATATATGTGATCAGAGGTTTCTGAGAACAAGTCTATAAAAACTGAAAGTTTTAACAAGATCTAAACAAATTCTTACAACTCAGGGTCATCGCCTCATGCCCCTTAGGACCATTATCTGTGCTGCTATTTGATGATTTCTCAGTTAAAGTCTTGCTATATTCTCTTGCATGTGCTTCTGTGATGGGCACTTGATCTCTTCCAGTGCGTCGAAATGCTGGTCCTTCGACATGACATTTTTTTTTTTTTTTAAGAAATTGATAAAGGTTGATATAGAGAAATGGATAAAACTGCTAGATTTTTAAAGCCTACTGTGGCAGCATATGCTAGTAAGCAGAGGTGTGGACTCGAGTCACATGACTTGGACTCGAGTCAGACTCGAGTCATTAATTTTATGACTTTAGACTTGACTTGAAAAAATGTTCTAAGACTTGTGACTTGACTTGGACTTTTACACCAATGACTTGGGACTTGAATTGGACTTGAACCGGTTTACTTGAAAAGACTTGATATTTTACCCCAAATATAAAATTTAACATGCATATTATATAGAGATTGAAAATGTGACGTCATTCACGGGTAGAACCGCAAAGGATTCTGGGAACTCGTGGCAAGCGGTACTAGCGCACGCAGGCTTTCAATTAAAATCAGTTATACAGCGACAAAAAAGAAACACAAAAATGTCAAGAAGCTGTTGTATTATTAACTGCAATAGCCGGTCGCATGACAGCCACGGGAAGCCGACGGGTAAAGAGATCGGTTGTTATCGGATTACGTCGTTGAAGAGAAATTGTTCAAGCCATGTTTCCGAAGTAACAAAGAGGCGACGGATGGCCTGGATTTCAGCCATTCAAAGATCAAATATAACGTCCCAGAACACTCCAGCTCACAGGTTAGTCTGCTCCAAGCATTTACACGAAGGTCAGTGTTTTTTAGTACTTAATACGTCATTTTCATAACATAATTGGTGATATAGGTTACAAGCAAGTCTGGCGCTGAACAGAAATTGTCGCGCTATGCTCCTTTATTTATTGTGTTTATTGTGCATAAATAGTGAATTGTCCTGACACAATATTGCGTTTCGCTTCTGTTATTATGGTACATTGACAAAAACATATACTTTTATTCACAGGATAAAACAGGTTTTTTGTATCACTAATTGCCCAGTACGATTACAGCATACAATATTATTGTCACTGCTACATTTCTGTGATGCTACCAGAAATTATTTCCACTACTAATTAATTACCGTTGAGCTCAAAGGTTATATTAATAAACGGTTAAGGAATGTATATTTATGACGACGATTTGTGAGACTGGTAAACTTATGATAGGTACGATGGTCTTTCGTTCTACACGGTGCATTTCAAGGTCCTGCACCCATCCGGCGGTAAACTGTACCTGGGCTTGTTGCAGTGACCGGAAGTTACTAAACTTCATGAGTGTATGCACTCACTCCAAGAACCGTATGATTATAAATATGCTAAGATGAGATAGCTGACTTCATCTAACTAGCAAATGTTGTCCAGGCTACGTTGGTGATGCAGTTTTTTTTAATATGTATGATATTTTTGTCATGCGATTTTAAAGCCGGTCCTACAACCACATCCAAGAATAACATGCAGCTTATCTCAGAACTGTCGGTGAAAATTATTCTTGGAGCTAGGTTTAATTGAGCTGCATTTTAAAGAGGTGCAATTTCACAATTTGTGTATATTTTCTAAGTTCACTATTTTGTCATGTGTTGAGAAAAACACAGATTTTAAAATTACATGGTCTAATATTTACATTTAGCATAACTGCAACATTATTTTTTCTTTTTTTTTTTTTAAAGACTCGAAAGGACTTGAAATTCAAAGTTTCAGACTTGTGACTTTACTTGGACTTTTACACCAGTGACTTGAGACTCGACTCTGACTTGCCTGACATTACTTGAGACTTGACTTGAGACTTGAGGATAAAGACTTGAGACTTACTTGAGACTTGCAAAACAATGACTTGGTCCCACCTCTGCTAGTAAGCACACCACAGTTCCTAAAATGTCTTCTGAATCTCTTTCAATAGAAATCAAAGGATGTTAGAAACTGTGTGCTGACAAACTCACTCTTGTATGCAAAATAGTGATGAGAATGATGAGATTTCTTTCGGTCTTTCATCTCACCTGATTTGAAAGTGTAAGTGTAAGCTCTCATTAATATATTTCATATCACATTTGCTTTCTGCCCAAGTTTGAACTCTCAAAGTAAATTGCGGATTATACAGCAGCCATGCTAGAAGCTGCTTGGTCAAACCTGAGAAGATAAAGTTGAGTATGAGACTGGATAACTTTTACAGGTACACTTTTGGACTTTTATGGATCTTTCACAACAAAATCATTAAGCGGTCACGTGGTGAAGGAATATATTATATATTAATTAGAGAATGGCACACCAGAATTTAAGCTTTTCTTACCTGTGTTTGAATCATTCCATTATCTTACTGTATGTTGTTAATCAGAATCAGATATATGAACTTCCTGCAGTGCAGATATAAACTGTAAAATCCATGTTTTGTTGCATCCCCAACTAACTTCTTTAGGTGTTTTTTTTTTTAAATATCTATCTTAAGGAATACAGTTATGGTACTAAGACGGCCTTAACGATGATTCATAACAGCAGTCCTATCTCATGTGTACTTTCACGCTAGCAGTCATATGTGTAGGTGTCAGTTTCATCCAGATTGTGAATGTCTCAATTTCAAATGCAGAAGATGCATGAGGCCAAATGGCAGTTAAAAGGAAAAAGTAGTAGTAATTTCAGTTTATGAATTTCTTGAAGAAGTGTGTGGGGGTTGGGTGCACAGGGGCAGGTGTTAATTTTGCAAATCATTCTGTAGTTTTAACTAGACCGAGTGCGAAAGCCTTGAGAGACCAATCAGTTCTTTATATTTTGCTTCCAAGGTGTCAGATGTTCTTCTTTTTTAAAGTGCTCTTCAGCAATATTTCTTTAAGTTTCCTGAATGTCTTTTAGAGTTTTTCTTTGAGAATTGGCTGCTTTTTCATTCATTTTTAATCCAGACCTTATACCTGACAAGGTACTTAACACTACTACAAATCATTCAAGGCACCTAACTCAAGGGATGAACCACTGGACTGTCTACACATACCAGACAACTTAGCAATGAATAAGTTTTAAATGGTATCTTTAAGCACTTTGTAACTAGTAGCGTGTTGCAAAAAGAGATACTTTGTTCCAGTTTCTTTAGTCAAATCTAATAACAGGCCGAAGATATCAAGATGTGAGCATTCTCAGGTTATGTGTCAGATACCTGACACATAACCTGAGAACGCATCTGGGCTTTCAGATGACCCATCTACTGTTAGCTGAAGCCTCATCAGAAATGGTCTCAGTGAAAGTGACTGTCTTATGGAAGGGAAACAGCGAGAAAAAGATTAGGTATTCCAAATTACACAAAAACTGAACTGAAAATCAGTGGTAATCGATCTCATGAAGCGATGAATCCAAAGTTACAATTTTTAGTTCAAATTATCAATATGCAGGGAGGGAGTCAGGAGAGAAATATAACAGTGAGTGACCACAGCCATCTGAAAAACACAATGGAGGCTCTTTGGTACTGATCTTCTCATAATTGATGGAATTATGAATGCAGGCGGTGTCATCAGATTTTGTTCCACTATGTAATATCATCTGAAGAGCTCAATTTCTCTGCATGATAATGATCCCAAGCACACTGCCAATGTGCTAAAAGCATACCTGGACAGAAAAACACACAATAGAATATTATCATTCATGGACTGTCCTCCTCAGAGCCCAGACCTCAGCATTATTAAAGCAGTGTGCAACAAATGCATCCAAAGAAGCTTTAGAATGTCCTCCACAAAGACTGGAGAACTATTCCTGGAGACCATGTAAAGAAATTAAAAGAAAGCTTACCTATGAGAGTTTAGACTGTAGTGAAGAATTATGGCATAGCATTTCAAGCTCATTGTGGTTGCAGAAACTTTGTTTTTGCCTTATATACTGCACTTCCATTTATGTTTCGATGTTTCATAAAAAACTGCTGCACAGATTTCCCATTTTCCTAGCAAAATACAAAGAAATGATGGGTACTGTAATTTTGTATACAAATCCTTACATCTGGACTGTGCCAGTGCACTTTACCAGATTTATGAAACTTGGATGAGCAAACTTGTACTTGCACCTTTTAAAAAGGGTGCAAAAAGAAGAAGGTAAAGTATTATACCATTTATTTTTCATCTTGTTAATGTCCTGCAGTGGAAAAAGGGAAAACCAAAAAATCCAGCAATAGGCTTAAATCCTGAATACTGAATAATGTGTATAAATGTAGGCAGATGTAAAAGTGCCAGAGAGATCACAGAGTGCCCCCTCCCTGTTTTCAGTCATTGTTCCAGCGTGCATACAGCACTTGTTTAAAATTTGGGAATCAATCATTTGCCTTTGCCAAGTTATAAACACAAACAATTGGGGCCAGATAGCCTGTGGCATAATGAGTGCAATGACAATTTTGGTTTAACAAAACTTTTTGTAATTACATTGCAAATTTTGTTTCTGTAACTTTTAATAATTGGTGTCCTTACATTGAGCACAAAGAAAGCCTCATGGGTAGCCACTGGAAATGCTCCTCTTGACATACAGAGGTCGTTCAAGAGCTGTAATAGGCTTTAAAGCATTGGTCCCTCCCAGGGGCGGACCGACTGTTGGAGTAGATAGTGTACTGTTACGCACAGTTTGCCTTATTGACGCGACATAGAGAAAGGGAGAGGAAGCAAACAAAGGGTTGAGTTTGTTTACAGGTTTGCAGACTGATTAAAACACTTCATTCTTTTTTGTTGTGTTTTCATGTTACTTTTTTAAGCTCTACTTGGATTATGTACTCAGAGGCACGATCCTGAAATGCATTCAAGGTGAGTTTTAAGGACGGGCTCCAAAAAATATGTGTGTTACTTAAAAAAAATACACAAATCTTTACAAACGTGCTCTTTAGATGTTTCAGTCGCTGAGTCAGGTGTCACGTTGCAAACAGCCGACACCTGCCTAGTATATTGGTAGATTTGTGGAAAAATCTAGAAATCAGTAGATCTAAATTTGAATTATTCATATTATTGTGAAATGTCACTGCAATCACCATGAAGACATTTTTGTTTAAAAGGTGTTTTAAACAAAGGTGCTCTTCCCACGCATGTCTACTAAGTGGTTACTAAAGCAATTAACAAAGTAGTGCAGTGGGTGTTTGAAACGACCGTCCCGTGTTTGATGGGACTTTCTTCTTTTACATTAATCTGGATTTGGGTGTGAATTTTGCAGCGACCCTCTGACTCCGCCGGTATATTTGGCAACGCGGCGCGCTGGCTCGAGTTCAGCTTATTAATCTGCTAACTCTGTAGACGGGTGAACGTCTGGTTTCACCCGACATCGGTTGTGTTGACTGTAAAGGAGATGCTGTCAATGCCGGTGTCCCCAGGGATGCAGAGAGGGGAAAAACATGCGTTTTATTTGCTCGATAGAGTGACGACAGCTTCTTTCAAGAAATAAGCACACGCTCAGTGGGTTGAGGATTTAAGCGACAATTCTCCATTTAAACTCCTCAGAAGAGCTGATTTTTTTTGTTTGTTTTTTTGTTTCATCTTTCCCTTGTTAAGGGAGGTTAAAGAGTTCGTCCGCCTTTCTACTTAACGGCTACTGTCAGGCGATGACGCCCGCGTGGGAGATTTTTATCCACTCCGGCTAGTTGGCTTGAACTTTTCTCCCATTAATTCTTGTGATAATGGGCAATTACGGACACTAATGGATATGTTTGGGCACGCTACTATGAGACTCCCAGGACTGGAGATGGCGCACGACACCACTTGGTTTTGCAGATAACCATGCGAGGGATAGCGAGTAAAGCCGTACGCACACACGGCCGCTCAGCTATTTTGCTGTTTGTGTTTTAATAGTTAAGTGAAACCTAATATGTTAACCGAGAGGTCACTTTCTTCTATCCGATGATAATGTCAGCCGTCACCCACGAAGACACGGAAACCTCTTTGTGTTCATAAAGTTTCGGTGCAGACGTGTCGCCGAGCGAATTTTCTTACATCTTCTGCCCTGTTGCACCTACATAAAACACACCGAGTTAGTGTTCTCGTACCGGCTTTGCGGATTTTTCTTCCTTCCCACTGTGTTGTTTCCCTCTTGGCGTAGTAGCCGCACGAACGTGTCACTGTTATTTCTCTAGTGCGCAAACTGTCTCCGGAGGCGCTCGGATCGGTACTGAAACCCACAAGGAAAGTAAAAATTTTCATATGGTTGAAGTACGGCCATCGCGCCCGGTTCACACAGTTGTCGCTCCTCCTCTGCTCCTCTAAAAGCAACGCTATGATGAATATTTACATTAGAGATGTGCGAAATAAAAGCGCGAATACCGGCGAATAAAAAAAATGTCTGCCTAGAATTTCATTTTGGCAGACGCCTTGCACTACAGGTCATTACAGCGGGGGATTCGTGGGCCGAGGAAGCTGCAGTTTATTCTGGACAAACAGGAAGTGCCGCAACAAAACATCATTTTCATGATTTTGTTTTGTAAGACTGTCACATTGAGAGTCTGAAGCTCAGTAATCCAAACGGAAAATGGCACATGTGTAAATCGTTGTTATCTCAGCGCAAATCACCTTAAATAAACTGACTTTGCAGAAACCAGTAGACTACTTGAGTGAACTTGATTTCACAAATCCCTTTATTAACTGCTAATAAGCACCGATGTGAGAAATTCAAGATTGTTATATTTTACTTATTTGAAAATGCTGATATGCAGGCTGATTGCGGTCTGTTGCGGCGCATTTATTTCTGGCTGTTTCTCTGTGACGCAGCTGAAGTCACTCTGGGGCTTCCTCATGCTTTTCCTATCAGGCAAACAGAGATGTGCCGCAATCAGCAAATTTATTTTCAAACAATGGAAGCGCACCGGGCAGCCAGTTGGACAGGAAACCTGGGCCACAGAGCAGGAACACGCTCAGCGCACAGCCAAACACTCGCTCCTGAACTCCCTGTGCTTATCTGAGTTTCAGCTACACAGAGAAGTAAGTTACAATA